>NW_027176240.1:13539135-14739135 GCF_023055335.1 Clinocottus analis | reverse complement strand
GTTTGAATCTGAGATGAAGGGTGTGAAACCAGAGCCTGATTGTGCGGGTAAAAACACAGACCACCCGCCAGGAAAGCCACAGTGCCTCCTCCCATCTTCTCCCATCAATCGCTTGATGGATTTTTAAATATGAACAGCCAAATATCTGCCTGCCATAAGATGCGGCGTGGAAGTTTGAGTTTGATCATATTTGAAATGATCAATGTCTTACCCAGTATATCCTGAATATTCTGAGATGGCTGAGCTTCAACACATCTGCAGCCGCGCAAGACGATTACTCCACCTAAAACACGGTCTTCACTGGCCAGAAAGGGTGAGCCTGTAGACACAAAGAAAACACCAACATTGAGATAGCCAAAGTTTTTCTCATAATACATCGAACCAAAGATAACACGTGAAAAGATTAGACAAAACACAGCCCGTCAAATAAGGTGATCTATGGGGAAAAAAACAACAACTCTGTTTGCCTTTCAGGCAAGCCAAACAACTGAAAGCATTTAATTGGGTGTATTTATTTTATTTAGCAGACAGTTCATCGAAAATATTTCACTCTATTTGTGTCTGGCAAGTATTAGCACATAATAGTTAATGACAGGTCGTATCATTTTTTCCCACACTGTACACACTTGTACCACAATTTCAATTTAAAGAAAAACACAGCTACATAAGTGAACGACTTACTTAAAAAAAGATCACTGAGAACCTCTCTTGCTTACTAGCAAACATGAATGAGGTGCAGTGTATACAAAACAAATCTTGGATTGGCTGATAAGTGAGTGAGGGCCAATAAAAGTTTGGTAAAGAAAACACTAAAAACATCTACAGCATGTCTTGAAATGTCTCAACAAAAAACAAACCAGGGCCAATATTTTTGTGTCTGCACGCCGTTGTTTCTTTGTTGCATTTCACACCGATTTTGGTTCCACGTCGTAATGTTCCCTTCACTCTATAAAACACTTTTGATTGGACCTTGGACGACATTCACACAAAACCCCAGTACTTGTTGTACATTTGAAAAAGGCTCTTAAATTAATTATGTTACACATTCCATAATAACTCTGACATCTTGGCATGCTGTTAACATGAGAGCGGTTCAGTTATTGCCTCAATGTTCACCGCTTTTTTAACGATAACAAAAGAGAAATGAATTAACAAAATGTAACTGTTCTTGAGTGTGGACATTTGTGTGGGTGTGAATACTATGAGAGGAACTGTATTCCACAAACAGATCTAAAAATACGGCTGGTGTTGTCATTAAAGATATTCTATTTAGGGAACCTGACAAATGTATCATGGTAATTGAGTAAGAGGCCTCCACATCACAGACAATGTCTTCTTTGCCCTTGCGAAGGCCAGATTTATGGAGCTTTGTTTGATTTAATGTGCATCTTGAAAGAAAACGGTAGAAGAATTAACTTCAAACTAGCTTCATCCAGCCCATCCATACATCTTGGTGGTACAGATGTCCATGACAAAGCCAAACTGAGACGGACTTTTAAAAGAGGCCAAAACAAGGCAGACACCACCACATGTTTCCACATGTCCTTTCTTCCTCTGCTCCGTCTTCTCTGAGCGATCCCAGTGGTCACTCTCAGGCGCAGCGAACACACTTAACAGGACTTTCTCAAATGTACCACTTGTGAGAATATTGTAAAAAAAAATGTAACAAAACAATTATGTCTTCTAAAATTATCTGTGGATCTCATCTATGATGTGTGGAACATTTGAAGGCGCACATCTCTTCTGAGTCTATTATTCCCAATGTTCCCAGTTGTTAGCTCATTCCTTATGTTGTGCCACATCTGTTTGTGAGATCAGTTATCTTGGTGCATAACTGTGTTTCTCGGCTAACACATGTGTGTTTGGAATGGAGTGGCAGTCGGGCTGCATGTGGGTGACTCACTGATGAACTTGTTTTGCATAGTCTCCAGCAGTGCTTGGTGGGCATCCTCAGACTGCATGGCAGCAGAGCATTCCCGTGCCAGCATGGTGCGAATCAGATGCTCCCCACAGCCTGGCAAAAGACAACAGACACAGCTGAACCTGGACCGTTTACTCGCATTCACTCATTTCCTTGTTGCAAGCATGCATGCCTTCAATCAGAGTTGCACAAGGTCTCCAAATCCACTTTGAGCGAGTTGTAGCACACACAGTACACACCCTTACGTCACACAATCCAAGGCCTGTTATACAAATTCTGATTTTCAAACATTAGCCGTGTATGGTATTAATCACGTCTTGATATTTCACATCTTGGGTTTGAAGTAAATTTTGAGCAGATCAGTATTTCCAGTACAAGCATTTCCTGATTACCAATTGTGCTTTGAATTGATTATGCTTTGATATTGATACATGTTGAGATCATATTCTCCCAACATATCTGGTTAAAATGTTACATAACTGAAGACATTGCAAACTTTAAGGATTCAACTTTAATCTTTATCATTTCAGGTAGAGACGACAGCATTGCGAAGTACAGCTGCCTTGCCGAAGGGCACGCTGACCATAATTGTTGAGAGAGGGTTTGTGTTTCTCATTCAGGTTTCTCTGCCCAGATTCCTGGCTGGTCTGGGAATTTGAAACAGCAAACACCCAGTATCATTTCTACTTCTGTAAGCTCTCTCAGCTGCAGTACATGCATGCAACATGTATCACCATTACACATTTATGCATCAATTTTGTGTTTATAGGTTTTACATTTGACCAAAATATGTATTTACCCAATTAGGTTTAAATGACCCAACAAAACACCTATTTATTGAAAGACGGTGTGTGAAGATGAATATACTGTGTTGATGAGACCATTTAAACTATTTTTCAACCTTTTTTGAGCCGTGGCCCTTTTTCTACAAAAAGTAAATCCCGCGGCACACAAACAACCCAAAAAGTTACAAAATGTTACATTGTAGGATAATAAAGGATATATTTAGGCAAATATTGCGCTACCTACTGGCATGGAGTATTTCATTACTAGGCCAGCCACTATATGGCAGGCTCAGACACTCAACAATGGAACATGATTTGCGGCAACTAAATAATATTTTTTCAGGACCAATTAAATGAAATTGGACATTTTCCCACAACACACCTGACGATCTCTCACGGCACACTGGTGATTTTCAACCACTGGTTTAACTAACAGAGGAGAGTAAGACATGAAACAGTTGTAGGTCGACATAAGTGACGTGCAAACCTAACAATTTTAACTTGAAGACAGCAACACCCTTTTCTTACTGTCCAGAAAAACAGAAATGGAACATAAAAGGTTTAATGAATCTAAAAAATGTCAGCAGGCTGTGCTCAAGTTTGCCTCCAATTAGCACCTGAAACTCTCTGATGCTCTTCAGTTATGTGGCATGTGAAGGACTATATATATATATATATATATATATATATATATATATATATATATATATATACACACATACATACATACATACATACACAGGGATAAAAACAAACCACTTCGTGAAGCATTTCAGTAAACCAGGAACCATAAACAACCTGTGGTCAGCCTGTACAAATGACTCACCTTACCCTTTACCACTTCCAAGTCAAAACATAGCAGGTGAGCTTTTTTTATACCTCAGACAGTACTACTTAGCGCCAAAAGGACTAACTTTGAAACAAATACCTTATGTTCCTACAGAAAGACAGATACTAAATGCATGATGCATGCTTTTATTATGATCCTACTAAAACGGGAAGTCTGCCCGCACTCGGGGGGGAAGAAAAAACAAGAAATCCAAAAGTGGAAACAAAACTCATCTGGCAAAAGCTCCTGTGAAAGCCCATAAAGACGGAAGAACACAGCCTTGTTGTTTCTGTAAACACAAATGAAAGCCTCATAAAATATCAGGTAACTACAACAAAACTGAATGCAGGTTGGTAACTGTGGAGGCCAGATTGCCTGAAGCAATTTGAAGTTCTTTTTTTTTTAATTTATTTTTTTTAACGAGAGCAGAACGTCAGATTGGCCAGGTACTGTGCCTTTGTTTACCGTAAAGCGCTCTGTTTCAGGGGAGCTATATTTCATGACAGCACGAACACAAGACTGAACTGGAACTGCGGTCGGACGCCCAGACTGAAGCAGCAACTCAACAGGGGAGAAATGTTAAAAAGAAAAGGTCCAACGGTCGGAGAGGCCGTGTGTGGCGGCCAACAGCAGTAAGAGTAAACGGTGAAGTGCGTGCGCTGTTCTGTCATGGGCCAGAGCAAAATGAAGGACACACAAAGCAGTCAACACATGTAAAACAAAGGCCCACATGTGCCACATGTTACAAAACAGAGTGGAGGGGGATGGGAGGGCACAGTGGTGGTGAGGGGCGCAGAAAGAGTGACATATAGGGTGAGGACCATGCTCCATGAGTCAAGATAAAAATGATTGTTTTTGTGTTTCGTTTGATGGGAATGCCTTTCATGTTAGGAAATTAAAAACAGGTGTTCTACTGGAACACACATTATGTTCTCCATACCCATAAGGAAAGGTTGTTTTTAAAAAAAAGTCACATCAAAGGCAAAGCCACAATATAGGAAGACAGAATGAGGTGGAGATACACCCAGAGAGCAAACATCTACACTTCATCTACTTAATAAACTGCAGACTATAATCAACACAGCATATCATACTGCTAGTGGAATGTAATAATACAGTATAGATCTGTTGAAATGGGCCAGACTGAAGGGATCAACGTTAAGCTCCGTTACAAGAAAGCAACAGAACTTTAATGCCAAATTGCCATCTTGTGTGATCATAAATACAAATGTACAGTGCATGGTTAATAGAGTAGATAGAGTAATAGAAACCGTGGGGATGCACATGTATCTATGTTTTTTGTCTGCCAGAGAATCACCAGACAGAGCCATTCATGTGTTCTGAGCCTTGGCTCACTACAAATTGTTTTTAGGCCGTTACACTACACTACCATTTGCACTGATTGCTGGTTATAATATATTCAGACAAGCTTTAGCAGTGCAAAATGCTGGCTATCTCTGTGCTCCAAGTACATCTGACTCAATCTTCAGCCTGTCTGATCGAATCAGCTCGTCTGCACTGAGATGCATTAGGCTACAGATCCACATCAAACGGTTGTAATGCTCCCCAGAAGCTATGTCACGGACATCTACACACATCTTAAAGAAGGGGGCAAATATATTGTCTCTACCTCACATTCAGAACCATACCACTTAAACAGCAATGTTGCTTTTACTTAAAAGAGGCATGCCTCTTAGGTTTGGGAAAACACTAAAGCATGGTTTTATAAGTTGCGTAAATAAGTTCAAGACGAATGCAACTTTTTTTGAAATGGCAGATTGGTCCTGCAAGGGAAGGATGTCTTTGTCCATTGGACTCTCTGTATCACTTTAATCCTAAAGGGCCAGTGCTTCAGGTTGTGCCCTCCCAATTCCAGTGTGTGTCTGTCAGCAGAGGACAGGCCGAAGCAGGAAGGTCGCTGCCCTCGGTTCTCTACAAGCACACTTGTAAAAGCTGACACATTTTATCCTACAAAATTCACAACGCCCTAGCTACCAACAGTGGCAAGAAAAGTTCATTTTCATTTGACAGGTTGTCTCGTGAAACCACAAGGAAACATATTTTTCTCACTTGCCCTTGGTGCGCTCTCGTTACAGGTATTTTTACAGATAGTGGTTCTTTAACTGTTGAATATCACTCTTTTGAAGATCATGTCTTTTGACAGAGATTTTGGGATATCTTCTGAGAAGTCCTTCCTTCTGAGATCTAAATATAATGGTGGAAAAGGGAGAACCTATAGCAGCAGTAGTTAATCCTTTTGCATGTGATGCTGTACAAAATAGCATCAAACAGAAATAATAGCTATATAACCAACATGACTAGCGGATTTCCCCATGAGCACATGTGCATACTTCTTCCATGAAACTATTGATGTTTTTAGAGGTCCAAACATACTGCATATACTTCCCAGGACCAATTTCTCGCACATACAACTGCCAGATATAACACCACTCATTCAGATTGGAAAAGTTCTGATCCCAATCTTGATAACTTGCACTTCAGTGTGCTGCACTCCCTGCGGTCCTCGCTATCATATCCACAGCAGGTGTCCCATGTCAAATGTCCTTGCAACTCCAAAGAGCTCTGCAGTGCACCTGGCATGCAGCTGACGAACAGAGAATGGAGAATGATGACTCAATCAGCTGAGGAAGTGACTGATGAGAGTCACTCAGCAGGAATGGCTGGAGGTCATCGGAAAGTATTATCAGGGCTCTCAGAGCTTGACTCAACCAGCAGAAATTAGAGGCCCATATTATATATATATCTGTTTCTGATTCATATCATGGTGGCGGTGAACGTGAACAATGGGAGGAAAAGTAACAAACACATGCACACGCACACACATGTACACAATTGAGAAGTTGTTTGTTGAGAGTGAGCTGTGGTTTACCTGAGGTACTCACTGCTGTAGAGTAGGGGTTCATATTACAAGCATTTTCTGCCCAGCAGCCACATCCATAATGAGCCGCCTGAGAAAAGAAAGCCAAGGTGGACATTTTAGTTGTTTCAACATTTCGGTTTTGGAGTTACCCAAAGATATCATTCATTCTCAAATAATAACTCTGAGAAGCATGCTCAAAGCCAAGCACAATATTTTACCACTTACACTCAAAGCAGGGGAGGTCATTTCAGCCTAATTCACATTTCCACATCATTAACTACACTAGAACAACTCGCTCACGACACTGTTGCTCTGAGCTTCAGATTTTTTTTTTAACAGGGACAGTGTTAATAGGTCACGGCAGTAAATCCCACTAATTCATTCATTCTGTTCTGCCCTCATTGGGAAGTGGTTTGTTTTTGTCCTTTTAAGCTGCTGTTCATGCAGACTCGTAACTTCCGATAGCTGTCTCAAAGTAAAAGACTTTGGGCACACAAATGTTGAACAGGAATTTGTGGAGATTGCACGAACATATAAAAACGGGGAACAGGACACGAGGATTATCAGAGTGAATTCTTCTGTTATTGCTTGCCTCATTAAATTAGACTATCTGCATTAAGAGGCTCTGTTCAAGACATCAAACAGCAGTGATGTCGGATTAACACAGTAAAGGAAGAAACAAAGGGAGGGGATCAGAAAGCTGGGGAGGGTGTGGCTTCATTGGCAACAGCTGCTTGCTAAATACTCTTATCTGTTGCTTTCAGACTTTCAAAGCTGAATTGATTTAAGTCAATTTTTGCCCATATGGAGGCACAAAAATAAAAAAAAACCCGGACCTGGCTGACTGATGCCATATTAAGTTGTTTGTGGTTATTGCCTTGGCAAAATGTTGCCCGTTTAAACCATTTGATTAAATGGATTGATACATTTAAACAAAATGCTAATTCATCCAAAGACGTACGAAGGAGTATTATAATAGGAAACTATTTCTGGTAAATTTCTGCGGTCAGTCAGCCGGGTGCAGACAGTTTGGCCGGCTGCTGTCCTCTCAGCTCCTCAGGAGCTGCTGACAGACACACAGCTGGTTCTGAGGACGGAGGCATATGAATAGAGGTCGGTGTCAGAGCTGACTGGGTGGACTGAACCTCATCGAAGCTTTTCTTTAGGTGAAAATGACTGCCAGCGGAAAACAGTGAAATGACATCACACAGAGTATGAGTGAGCTGTAAAAACAAAACAATGAGCTTAAAGTGGTAAGAATTCCCTGTGGGTTTCTTAGTAAGTTATTTTGTTCAGCGTGATTTAAAAATGAAAAAAAAAAAACACTGATTAATGCCGTTTTGATTTTAAGCAGCATATCGTTATAATTTAACAATAACTGCATGTAGGTGCTTCCACATAAATACAAATTTTACATTATCTACTCAAATATAAAAAAAGATACATTGAAATAATGATATGCCTCCTATAAAAGCTGTCTCAAATAAAGGCCTGATTCAACCATGTAAATTATATATATATCAATTCTATAAGTAAAAGTTGCGATGCCAGAAAAGACCAGGGTCTCATTACCTGACCGACCCGGCCGGGATGTTTCATGGCCAGGCCTCCGCTGGACACCGCTGCAGCTACATTCCCTTCCAGATCGACCACAACGGCCCCCACTGTGTCCAGGCACCCTGAACCGTTTTCCTACATGACAGTAAGGAGAAGAGTCACATGAGTAAACCCCAATCACAGAGATATATGATTGGACAGCTTCACAACAAAAAGGAGGAGAAATCCAAACATTCATATTCTGAAGCAGATACATAATCTTGAAATCTTCATAGAGCATATCTTCATATTTTATCACACAAGTGCTGTTGTGATTTTAAATCAGCAGTTTCCCTTCCCGTGATTGCAGTTTGCTTTGGAGGTGACTTGTTTGTGAACCATCATCTCTCAGACTGCGTGATAAATTGAGTCCTACATCTTAAATGTGCTCAATGACATTATGATACATGACCAAAGCTCCACTCCCACCAGAAAGATCTTCATTGAATCCTTGAATCCTGGACTAAAAGGCAGAGTACTTTTTTTTTTTTCTCTTGTAAATCAGCCCCGTCTCTGGGCTTTTGAGGATGAAAAGAACCAGAGCCAACTATTTTTAAACGCTACACTCTCCTGTCATTCCTTATCAGTGTCCTTAAATTTAAAAAAATGCACCGTAAATAATGACTGTGAAACTTAAGGGCATCTTTGGAAGGATATTGAATTGCTTTCGATTTTCCGAAACAAAACTGCAACTATACACCATCGTGAGACAGGTGGCTATACTACCCAGTGAAAAAAAGAATGGAAAGAGTTCATTGCTTGGCAAAAGGACAGCGGCATAAAAATAACCCTGTGTATGGAAATTAAAACCAGGCTTGCTGCAACATTGCTTTTTGGTTGAACCCATAAGTCTCTAATAGCCATTCTTGGTAGAAAAAATAGGTTATTTCCTGTTGATTGACTTTATATGCCACTTAATGTATATGTTAAAATAACTGAAAACAAGGTTGATGCCAAACACCTGCACAATAACCTAAAAGCATGCATGTAAACACATGAGTATCAGGTATGCCCCAATAAGTGGAAGACTAACTGCACTACATATTAATCTTCTATACGGATCTTAGCGTTTTTTGTAAACATGGAAGAGACAAAATAAGAACAGTGGTGCCACTCAAACTTTACGCCCTCGTTAGGCTGACCAGCGATTTGACACAAACATCAGTTGCCAAAGCCAACAATTTTCCACCTTAGTCGTTAATATTAAAGATGAATTTATAAAGCTGACCTCAATAAACAATAACACTGTTCGTAAACATGTCCAGTGAAGCATATCAGGCTTTGGCCGTTTAAACGTTTCACTCCATTTCACGCGCTTTACAGCCAGACCAAGAGAAACTCTCCCATCCTCCTCTGTGACTTCAGATTTGAATGAGTCTACTTTCAACTGCTTTCTACTCGGCTCACCACTGAGCCACTCCCTAGTTGTGCTGCTCAAGCCCTTGCACCAACTCTTGTCAACACTTTTATCGTTTCTCAGAACCTTCTGTATAACCTTGTATGGCCATTTCCTTTAATGACCCAGTGAGAATGTGAGATCATAACTGGCAGAATATGTCTTGATGACTTAGTTGTGAAGAGTCTTGAAGTACCTTTCTGAAAAAAATTCTACTTGAAGTTTCCAGCCTTTTTTAAATTCAGTTTGATGCCATATATCTCAATGCATAACTGCTGATTTGAATCTGTGGAGTGGGCTGCACACGCGATTGGAGTGACCTACAGATCAAACCAATTTCCTTACTAATAGCATGCAGCCTATAAATCAAGTGCCCAAGTAATGGAGCCACATTTACATTGAGTTCTTTGACCACATGGTCTTCGATTACCTTTGAAGATCTTTAGCCTGAAGTTACTTGCAGTATTATTACATTTGTTATTAACAAGAATTTCCTTCAGCATTAATATAATAATATTTCATCTTAACATTTCATAAACATTTTTTCACTGCATTCTGTTAGTTGTTTTTATTTTTACATGCAAGCAGGCAAGTGCGTTCAGTGCTCTTGCCCTTTTGAGCTTATTTGAAAACTGCTGTGAGAAACAATACAAAAATACAATCCTGTTAATTGTGTATTGACATTTTGTGTAATTGTTGTGAGGAATTAAAAAAGTGCTTTAATCTAAGCAACACAGCACTGTATAATCAAAGTGAGGGACCAACTTTTTTTTTTTAAATGATTACAGTTTCAGTACCACATAGAGGCACAGCATCACTTTGCTCTGCACTTATTGATTTTCACATGGTCATATTTACTACATTGTAATTTTTGTTCATGATCTATCCACAAAAAATTTCTGAGCCTTGTCTAATGTTTTA
Organism: Clinocottus analis; assembly: GCF_023055335.1. Lineage (NCBI taxonomy): Eukaryota > Metazoa > Chordata > Actinopteri > Perciformes > Cottidae > Clinocottus > Clinocottus analis. The sequence goes on along the minus strand of NW_027176240.1, from coordinate 14,728,806 downwards.
ATGTAGCCCAGTAAGGGCGAGTTTTAGATATTAGTTGACAGGCCAAAATACAAAATGAAAAACCTGAATTGGCCCAAAGGCTGCTATTTGCCGACCACTAGTACAGAACATTTTGTTTAGTGCATGCCTCTGCTCAGATGGTGGAGCTGAACCCCTTGTAGCACCTGTGAGATGAAGAATAAATAGTAGCAGGAAGAGGTTTCTGCCTCAAGTGATGCCGTCGAAAGAATACATTTGATGTTTCAACCATAACATAAAACTTACATTTTCGCTTGATTGTCGTCTTTTCTTGGCCTGATTATGTCCTGTGTCAATTTTTTCTGCCAGCTCCATCTTTCGCTTGTTCCTCTTGTATGCAGACAAACTGAACTCTGTGTGAAAAGAAAATCTCAATCTAATGCATCCATGTAAATAAAAACACATTTATCAAATGTTTTTTTGATGACTTTGTTTTGGTTTAGTTTAGTGCAGCAACACAAAATTCCTTTCTGATGTGAAGCATACTTTTAAATATGTGCAGGAAAACTCACTAGTGGCCATTTTCTCTGAAGGGCACGGTGGTATTCCATGACCGACTGCCCAATCGTGTGCTCCTCGTCCCACTAAAAAGCTGACAAATTAATACAAATTAACAGGTGGATATAGTCAGGTTAATACAATATGAATTAGTAATCCTTATAATCACCATGGTGGTATTCTGCCAGCAGATAGTTTCCCTTTCTGTGCTTCACTCAGTAGACGGTTTGCAACTAAGACTGGGTTCTTCATACCTGAAGGAAAAGTCAGAATCAGCAGGGAGCGAGCAGTTCATGCTGTCATTTTATTACAGTTTGAAAAAATCAAGATACTTTGCAAACACACACAGCAATATTCACATCTGTGTTGACTTTCTGTGTATTATTCATTTTTGTTTTGTTAATTTTCACATGGAATGCATTAATTGAGTTCACCGCTACGCAAGCACAACTATGAATGCTGGGTTATTTTAGCCATGGGCTGGTAGGTATACATTTTTATATCCAAGCCAAAAGTTTTTTTTCCATCAGAAAAAAAAATCTAAGGCTAATTGTTACACGATGCTGACATGGTAATAAAAGCAATTTTGGAACTGTGTGTTAAGTGCCAGATTTCACCGCTGGGAGATTTAAGCTTTTATTGAAAACCTTTTAATGAACTCTCTCGAGTATGCAGATGTGTATATATTGATATTATTTATTGCTTTTATTCCATATAAAAGTTGGTGGTCCGCTCTGTTTACAAACTTCTAAAAACTCTTAAAAATATGGTAGAAAGTAAATCAGCAAAACATATAAAAGAGATAGGCTTGACTTATTGCCATTACATCCAGGTGACTGAACTTCAGAGCCGCAACAACACAGCAACATTACATAAATATCAATGCATGTGTAATAACTCACCACTAATAGCCCCTACGGCCCCATAATGCAGAGACTTCCCATCCATGATACTCGCATCACATTCAATTTCCCCTGACAAATTAAGGTTGGAGCCCATGCCAGCGTTTGTAAAAGGAGAGTCCTGAGAACAATTAAAAACATGTTGAGTCTAGAATAAAACTAGATTTTCTAATAAACCATTCAATCTGGCCCTAACTATAAATTTCTTCCACATTACATACAGATTTGGGTTGTTATTTAATACTGAGTTAATAATTTTACACTTTTTACAACCTGGATGAAAATCAACCAACCTCAAGTTCAACCAGTGCTGCGGCCACTGCTTCCACTGCAAGTGCCCCGGCTTTGAGTCGGTCCACAGCCTGGAAAAAACACATTGCTCAGTAATTTTGTTTTCTCGCCCTTACATAGTCACACTACAGTGCATTTACTGGAATACCTCCATATCCCACTGACTAACCAACAGAAAAAACGTTATTGAAAACAAAACTCCTTTTAAGTCTGATTTAAAGCTCAAACTGGGAGGTAAAACTATGGCAAAGACAAGCGTAAAAACAGGCAATCAGGATTCTGGATTGGATTAAATTTGTCTTGTGTGTGTGTACGTGTAAAAAAGGACACAGAAAACATGACTGCAAAAGACCACTTTTTGAACAATTTGATCTTGATGCAAAGTAGTACTTCATCCAGCAGAAACTGGGCAGAGCTCACCATCTAACACCATTCTTATTGTAAATCAAGGGTGAAGGCAGCACCGTGAGGTTGTATTTCAGGCGTACAGATGGAAGGAACAATGAATGAAACCAAATACAAAAACATTCCTGAGAAGAACCTGCTTGAGAATGCCAAAACCAAGACTTCCACTTCAACAGCAAAATTATCTTAATACAGCCAAATGAAAACTGGAATGAATTCAAACAAGAACATTACAATGCTTGAGTGCTACTGCCAAAACACAGCTTGGAATACCACTGAAAGAATATGAAGTGACAGCTGTTGACAGATGCTCCCCATCCGACCTGAGCAAACTTTTATAACGCAATATCTTGCTGATCAAACTAATCAAACAAAGTTACATAATTTATATACTTGCTGAAGACATTCGAATAATAACAGAACAAATGTGTGTGTAAAAAACCTAGAAGGAATTTTCTAGTATTTAGCAACTTTAATTTACCTAATGTGCTGTCACGACCAACTAAAGGTTATAGAGTCAGAACAAGTTAATAGTTAACTAATAGACTGACTAAATAGGTTGACTTCATTGTGTGGATGAAAGTACACTTATACATCACTAATATTTCTAGTTGATGCAATGGGCCTAAGCAGAATTAATTTGTACGGACATTTATAGCGTACATATTTCTCATATTTTCAACTAATATTCCATGCAAATATAATGTTGAGCACCCTGAAATGCTTCTTTAATTAATGATCAATGTAAGTCAGATCTATTTTTCTGCATTTAAAAGTATTTAACAGATTCAATACTGTGACGCGTACATTTTTGAGACTGAAGTAAAACATTTACAAACATTCCATGAAGAATAATATAGATTGTGTGTACAAACAGTATACATTTATGTTGGTTGTACATAAATGCATAAAGTTTAGTTTACTATAGTAATATAAACTTACTCGCTGGCAGGCTCGTTTGCACACATGCTTGTATTCCTTGGCTTTGGATTCAGAATGGTATCCTGCTCCTGAAAGCAAATAATAGGGGAAAAAAACATTTTTGTTTCAGTGCCCACAATAATCACGTTTATGGACTATGAGGTGCCGCTTCATACAGTATTTCCTTCTAATAAGCTCTGAATTCTACTTGTTATTATGACGTACGCACTTACCTGCATGCACTAAGACAAACCCACCAAGACATTTGGGCTTTTGACTCTTGCTGGATTCCTGCTTTAAGGACCAAGAGTTGGCCGGAGGAGAGTAGGGCTGCTGCTCTTCAGCAGAATTCATTAAACTTTCCATAACCCCTGCATAACTTGACAAGCCTATCATGGCCTTTCAGACAGTGGTAACAAAAATCATTTTTCATACACCTGTGACAGGAAAAATAAACGCAAAACATTACCATTCAGGGATAATGCAGGACAGTGTGATTTTACGTTTTTTTTTAGGTTGTTCCAGATGTGAAAACATCCTCTTGGTGGTTCTAAGCTGTGTAAGACCAATACTTCAGTTTTAAGCTGATTTCACTGACAATGAATTGTGTGTTTGAAGAAATTAATTTGCACATTATCAATATATTACAGCACATGAATCAATCCCTAGCTAATCGACTTCAATAATCTAAAAGTGAAGGAGACGAAATACACATGTACTCATAGCTTAACTTGGGTTCAAAACAATTGTGTGACGAACATCTGAAGTAACCTTACAGCTAAACGTCTTCTAAAAACGTGCTATTCATAGTGCAGATCCACAGACTACAAATCAAAGTGTGCACGTAACATGAAGCTGTCCCCATCTCTTTAACGAGAGATGACGTTATCCACTTCCTAAACAGTGCCTGCTATTCGTGTCTACTTACACGTGCCAGATTAATGTCCGCGTTCATAAACGACCATTATTTAGTTAATGGTACGTCTCTGTTTAATAAGTAGAGAATGGCAGTGCATTAAAAAAAAAAAAGTTATTTGAAGTCAAGCTAACAGTCCATTAGCTTGTGAGCTAAGCGCTCGCTAACACGTCAACAAAACAATGTCAACTTACGATTTTCGCTACTCTCCTCGCAGCAACCGAGCCACGACTTTACCTGACGTGTGTTTCAAACACGCGAACGACAGACAGACTCATACATCTAAGTGGGTTCAACTTTGCTGACACACACTTTCATTCCTCCGTGCTAACCGCAGCTAGTTAGCTAGAGCGAACCAAAGTACTTCCTGGTTCAGCTCCGCGTTGCTAAGGAAATGCGTTGACCACAAACATAGACACACGTGGATGCAGCGGCAACATTCATTTCTGCTGTCGGAGAAGAAAACATATTGTTGCAAATGTTGTTGTTTCCCCCCTGCTGCCATACACACACACAATGTGAATAGGTTGTACGAAAACAAAACATGATCTTGAATCTAAAACATAAGCAGAAATCAACATGTTTGAAGTTCATATTAGGATACAATTTACAACTGAACAAAAACTGAAAATCATCATCAATACAAATCCTAAAAAATTGGGTACACAAACTAAAAAACGGAAAGAGGATTTGCTTGTTGTTTTTTTTTGCTTAGTGATTTGACATTTACATGTTCATTACTGAATTGGTGAGCTCGAGATATACTTTTCAGGGCATCTCCTGAGGTCTCCACTGAATTATCATGGGGTTCTCGTGTGATTCTCACACTAAAAAAAAAAGAATTGTCCAGGACATGTTTTGATATTTGAGTATGTGTGAGTGGTGCTCACTGCATACATTTTAATTTTTACACCATCTAGCTTTTCACCTTTTTATCACATATACACTGACATCCCCTGATAAATAGTCAGGCGTCTATGCAGTTCCAAAGAGGGGGCTAGTCCAGCATGATAGGAGGTTGCAGAGGGTTTTGCAAGGTTTATGTTGAAGTTTGATTGGAAGAAGAGATATCTGTAAATTCCTCTAACTTTATCATTGATAAAACATTTGATAATATATAAAACAATATCATCGTGGTTCATGCAAAAAAAAAATCAGTAACCCTATCTGATTTGCTGCAAGTCTGTACACTAAATTGCTGGTGATGCCTGTGTTTAAGATAAATACTTTTTAATAGCTTTTTTTATTATACTACGTCAAGACAATTTCCCTTATTACTATACACAATTCTAATATAGTTGTGACAGTGATGCCAGTCACACAAGTTTACTTAAAACACACCTTACTCCGTTTCCACAGCCAGAGATTTCGACTGGCAGGAAATGCACATGTCCAGCAAATTTCCTTAACGCAGCTCAGCTCCATTTAGGTGTCACAGGAGCAGTTCCAGTAAGCCAATATTCATTTTGTAAGACTCTGAGACTGACTCACCTAAATGGAATGCAGGTATCATTAAGCTACAAATTACACTTGGGTGTTTTTCCCACTTTGGTAAGTCAAAATGTTTGCAAACTATGGACATTTGTCAGTGAGGAAAATGGTATACCCTTATGCTGTATCCTATCATTTTCCTTGACTGACTTTGAATGTCAGCGAAAAATAATGAGAAAAGAAACAAGCTCTGTGGCTTGGATTCTGATGTGGTGGACAAACATTTTCTAAACTTGGACAATGATTTAATTGAAAACTTGGACTACAGAGCTGTATTGCATGGCATCTCTCTCTCTCTCTCTCTCTCTCTCTCTCTCTCTCTCTCTCTCTCTCTCTCTCTCTCTCTCTCTCTCTCTCTCTCTCTCTCTCTCTCTCTCTCTCTCTCTCTCTCTCTCTCTCTCTCTCTCTCTCTCTCTCTCTCTCTCTCTCTCTCTCTCTCTCTCTCTCTCTCTCTCTCCTGGTATTCAACACTGACAAGCGGTCAAAACGTGGTCACGCACCTACCCTAGTTCAACACTATTTCAAAAGAAGAAAAGCACATCAGAAAAGCAATAAAATAACCCAAAAAAACACAGGCATCTGCTGTTAGTGGGCACATCTCTCTTTTATAAGCCACACTTTCTGTGAGCCAAATTCTCTTTAATCATGAAATAATTTGCACCAGTTTGTAAAATTACTGATTCTGGTATTGTCACAGTGTTCTTCTTTTGTCAAATTTTGCTGCACATACTTGGATACATTAAAGTTGTGTGTCATGTTAGACAATGATAACCTTTAACTTTTAATCAGAGACCATCGTAAGCTAAAGAGATATTTTTAGTACAAGTCTAGATCCCACAATTGCAAATCAAGTCCACAGCAATCTCTTTGCTTTCTCCAGAGCAACAGTGGTGAGGTAGGAAAAAGAAAAGGATGCGCTTTTCCAAAGATATGGCCATTTTGAGAATTCTGGCAACTAGAAATTAAACCTTGAAGCAAAGCATTCAGTTATTGGCTCAGTGTGAAGAATATCTTTATATGGTTTTAGACACAGACAAACACACAACCTTTGTGAGAACAATCAGCTTCTAAACTAAAAGTGTATATGCCATGCCAGTCATGCATACAGTTATAAATCATCAGCCATTTTTCTCTTTTTTTCTGTCTGAGCATGAAATACATTTTTATTATGATGGCCTGGTCAAAAGAAATGAAACATGAAAAACTATTTCAGCTATGATGGGCATGCTGCTGTTGAAGCATTTGTTTTTTGTGTTGTCTCGGCGGGGATTTAAGGTCAAAGCAGAACAACAGGTGTCAGGCATCCAAGACTTCAAGAGTGAACAATATAGTTTGTGTGACTGTATTTTGAGGGCTTTCATCTATCCTAAAATATTCTGCTCTATCATCCCCTGGCAGATATGCTAAAGGCTTACTTGGATACGTATTGCTGCACAGTAAATATGTGCACAGTCAGAGGGAACACATGATATCTTGATTTGCCTGCAATATACTATTAAAAAGATTTATTCATTCCTCCACATGCTTTATGTTGTTTTTTTTCAATTAAAAAAAAAAAGAAAAAAAAAAGGAAAAAGCAAAGTTAAAAACTTCATTAATTCATATTTATACAGATTATTGTGCTCGGATCAAAAGAAACAGACCAACATTGTGTTGGAAGACTTCCCCTGCAAATAAAACTGTTGATACTAAGAAGCCATAACAGTTTGGATCACTTTGAGTGCATATGTGCTTTGAACATCTGAACATGTTGAACATCAATCCACACTAAATCTATTCAATTTGGGTTCAGCCAGCGATCAGGAAGGAATTCCTGCAGCTTTGAGCAGGCAGAAAGCAAGGACTCTGGTGTGAAGAGACATGCTGGATGGGGGCTTTATCAAATACAGTAAAATAAACAAAGGGAGCCGTAGCAACACATTCTGCCAAAGCTACAACCCACAGGAATCCTGCAGGAAAAGAATACTCACAGTGTGATGTTTTTTTTTTTATCCAACCTCAAACCCATTTAAGGGCTGTAGACTAAACCAAGTCCCATTCAGTAAACCACTAAATTCACATTAGTGCATCACAATGCATCACAGGACAAATTGCTCTTGCGGCTGGATTACAGACGCACGGCGATTGTGATTTGAAAGAGAAAAACAAGTGGTTGTAATCATGAATAAAAAAGTTGCCAAAGCCATAGATAAAAAATACTGTCAGAGATGAGCGATATAAGACCAGAATCTTGAAGTCTGAGATACAGGGCAGTAGCCTATACAGCCTGAAGTTGAACACAGGAGGCGTTTTAAAAAGAAAGGTGTTCCGAGTGTTTTTTATGCATTAAAGGAGCAGCCACGAGTAACATTGAAAGCTTTGACCATTAAAAAAATAAGTAATATTTATGGGACAGAATATATATATATATATATATATATATATATATATATATATATATATATATATATATATATATATATATATATATATATATATACACACACACACACACACAGAAAGAAAGCCTTACATCTGTGGACCAGATGAGCATAATATAAAACAGACACAATGGATGATAGGGGCAGACGACTGTTTGATTGCGAAGTTTGAAAAGGATCCACACAAACCACCAAACTATAGTGTTTTCATGTTCAGGATTGGCATTGCGTCAAAGACAGCACTCACAGGAAAAGTTCTCTGACAGTGTTGGAGCACTGCCAAACTATTTCCAACGTTAATGACTATACATTAAAACTATTTTCCAAAGTATATATTTTTTTTAATTGTCTGTGTGCAATTGACTGAGGAATTGTTTCCTTTCCAAGAAATCACCTTTTTCAGACCCGACAGGCTTTAACAGGCACTCTACAGATTCACACTGTCAAACCTTATCGGAGGCTATCAGTGAGAGGCCCTTTCATTGTCATTGGCAAAACAGTAAATAATTTAAGGCCTCCGCTGAAAGCCTCAAGGGCCAATTGAACACATGGAGGCCCCCCACAGAGAAGAGGTATTTAATCTTCAGCAATAAGCTTGAGTTATGACCATACTAAACAAATCATGTGTTTTATCATTAAGCACTGACTAAGAACAGACATGATGATAAACCAGAGAGGCACAAAAAAAAATCAAAGGACTTACGGATATCGACACAAGAACACGTAAACAACAATTGCCATAATTATGATTCCTTTAGCCCCTTGGCTCACTTTAAGTTATAGGTACATTTTGAGCATTTTTCTGAAGATAATTGTGTTCTTTGCTGTAATTACGTTACTGCGATTATAATAAGTGGGATATGAAAAACATACGTATCAAGCCAACGAGAGATTAGATGATGCAATGTTCTTGCCAGTGACTTGTAGGTACAGCCACTGGCTTAATCTCCTTGTACTGTAACCATGGTGATAACAATTGCCTACGCAGTTTTACACAAATAGATCTTTTGGAGTAAATGTAGAATATTCAGATTCTGCCCTGAACAAGCAACAAGTCACGAGGATGCCGCTCATCAGACATTGTGTTGTCTGATGTCACATTGCGTATCTAGCAAATACGAGACACATGAATGTTGTTCTTTTAGATCACTGTAAAACAATGGGAAAACATGTCCAGTCTACAGTTTAAATGTTTGTTGATTTGTGAAAGTTGAAAAGAGATAAAAACAAAAAGCCCATTTACCATGATCCCTGGAATCGCAACATTCATTATTGCTTTCAGGCCCTTCACACCTTCACAGGTGCTTTCAAATACTCTGACTGATTGGCCCTTGAATCAGGTGGATAGAGCTTAAAATAACGGGATGTCACAAAACTCTATCAACCGATAAGAATGATAACAAGTATAAGTTGTCTTGCCCTAATCGGTGCAACATCACACCAAACAGGAGAATGAGGGAGATGTGATTGTGTATGTCAACACAAACAAGTATAATCAGGCAATATAAGTGAAACACATGTGTAAGGGGATTTAGGATGCCAAGAGGCTTCAATCTCATAACTAAAACTATAGCGTAGTTGAGTATATTCAGTATAGCATAATAGTTTAAAGAGTATTTAGCGTAAAAAAGAAATGCTCGAGCATTTCACTTCCCTTTAAGCGGAATAGAAATAGCCTATATGATGTTTTATTGAAAGGTCAAAATAAAAGGTCAGAGATCAAGGCCACACTTTGCATTTAGCATCTTTCACATAGGCAGCAGGTTGGGAGGCTTGCTGGTGAAGGTGTTTTAAACCAGTCTCCTAAATATGTCTCCTCAAATATCAGAAAGAGCATATGAGAATATTTAGAGCAAGAGTGCCTTATATCAGCAATCCCAAATGTCTGTCAAATTAATTCATGAGGCTAGTTTAAAAATCACAAACCTGTTTCTATATGTATGTAAGGCCAACTCTGACTTACTTCTTGCTTGTCTCAGTTTCTTAAGCCATCACTTTGTGTGTATCATTCCTTATAATGGTGCAAGAGGGACATCTAGTGGTTTGGTTTGACTATCACAGACAGAAATCAGCAACCAATCTTATCTTCATATTTTAATATAGGGTAAAGGGAGACACTTTAATCTGCTATTCCAAGCGCTGTGGCTCGGGAAGTTATCTAAATGTTCCAATGTGGTTTTATATCAGACAGATAGCCACTGATCTAGTATTTTATACTTTATAAATCAGAGTGGAAACTAATTAAGATATTACAAGGACAAATTATAAATGTGCCAGATGTGATAGCTGATTTCTTTGTCTTATTTCCATAAAAAAGGCTACAGCTCAATGAGATAAAGATCTATAATTTGACTGGAATGGGAAATTGAAATTCTTTGCACTATGTAATATTACTTTTAGATATAATTAAATGGAACAGAATGGCACATGAACACAGCTTCCACCTATCCTTTAAATGTACTGTTATAAATGTATTCATGAAAACTGCTGAAAATAAGCCATACTTTAAAACAATTCAGATCAGTGTGAAGCTTGGGTGAAATATATTTTCCACTCTCATAATGTCAGCGGTCTCAGGAGCAGATGGGTCTGGACGAGAGCAGAGCTAACACACAACAGATGACAGACGGTGGTCTCTGGAACCAGCCTCTTGCATATGACAGCCGGACTCAGTGCTCAGAGCTGGTTTATCCTGTGATATAATTTTCTCTGCCACATACAAGAGCAGGCTACTATGGATCCGTGTTGTTTTGTCTATTTAAAGATAAATATAAAAGTCACAACATAGTAAACGTTAGGATTGGCAAAAATTATCATTAAAACTTTTGCTATGATCTAAACAATTACAGTCGAGTTCACACACAAGAATACATTTTTTATTTTTATATATATATATATATATATATATATATATATATATATATATCTGTTTATTATTTATATTACTTGTTTAGATTTTTACCGTCTCTTGTGCGCAATAAAGGATTATGATTATTATTAGTATAATATACGTTTTTATAATATACACGACTCTTCGTCCCCAAGTTTACTTGCCGTGAGTCATCGTAGACTCTTCTTACTGCAGTTTGCATCCGAGTGGCCCGGCGTTACTAGCCAAACACTTTGCACAGCAGTCGGATGAACCACCGGAAACAACCTACCATGCCTCCCCAGCGCGTGGACCTGATCTGACTGACTCAGTATCCGGACCAATCGCGTGCTCACTTCCCGGTTTTCGACGCCCAATCATTTAGCCAGTATTCGTACACATAATTTACGGCGCAACCACGGTAGGTTGAGCCGACTGAGGTCCATAGAAATTTGACAGCTTCACAGGTGAGACAACCGTCCAGAGGCTGTTTCACTTTGCGTTTCAGTTTTTTCCCCGGAGCACTATTCACTGTGAGCCTGGGGTTGCTACAGTCAAAAAACAACCATTCGAAATCAACCCATTCCGGCAGCATGAGCAAAAAGAAAAAGGACTGGAAGACTGAGAAAGGTAAGGCTTGTTTTGGGGAGAATGAGGCTATCATCATCTCAATGGCAGACAGCATGCATTCAACCATGCAAGAAGATTGACAGACGCTCCGTCCTCCCCGCAATGCTGTGATAACAGGCACTTTCCTCTGTGTGCTGCTCGGTAATCCCACGCGCTGGCTGTGCAGATGTTATAATGTTGCGCCTCTGTTTCGCTTCCGTAATGCATGTTTGACATTCGCAACAACACTATTCATATATATTGGATGCTCATTAGCTTCCCGTTCAAGCCTCCAGCAGATTTTGTTTGTTGCCGAGCCCCAATGCACCTGTCCGAGCACCCCCTAACTATCGCATCCTTTCCACCTGTGTGATACGCCAACAGTGACTCCCCGAGTTGCAAACAACCTTCTGCTGCTAAATATCCCGTCAGCCGACCAGCAGACCCACCGTAGTAAAACAAAGGAACCGAGTGTCTAATAGTTTAGTATTAGGACAACAACGCCGGGGTCTCTCGGACTCAAACGCGCCGTGAAAGTTGCGAGGGATGAAACTCGCCTATTTTGTCTGTCAAGCGCGTTCAGTTTCAGAGACATGTAGTTAGGCTACAGTCTCGACCTGTTGTGCTCACGAGGGGGCCGAGACAGACATGATAACCTGGCTATATTCACAATGTCAGACGTTGTCACGGCTCCCGTAAAGCACAGGTGCAACCCATCACGTTAATTAGTGATTATCTATCTATTACTGAGTAAGCGTGCACAATACAAGGTCGCTGCAGCTGATAAAACACAAGGAATGGAGCCATCATTAATGATATGGTAAATGCTGCTATGTAATGCCAAGGTGTATACTGCTGAATGTGACTTAAACTGTATTCCTCTTTATATTACATTGGCAGACAAATTTCCGGCCCTGGCCTCTGTTCAGAATGGATGTGACCTCAATTAATAACTGAATGAAGAAGAATAGTTTGTAATCATCACTGCTAATGTTAGGGAGTTACTTATTGGAATTTTACAGTCTGTACTTTTTTTTTTCTCTAAAAGTACTGCAGTTCAGTCAGCCTTCAAGCCTGTTGACTCGCACCTCATTTTTTTTTAAGTGTATGGGAAAATCTTCACAATGGTCATTTAAATTCTCAGAGTAAAGCTAATAATTAATCTTGGCCAGACATTTCCAGTTTGAGCAGGTAGTAACATGGAGTGAACATCAAAGCAAATCAGATTTTATATTCTGAGCATACACCCCACAGCTCAAATTGCGTTAAGAGGAGATCAAGGCAACTCAAAATGTGAAAGAAATTCAGAAACTTAAGGGATTTATTGTGGTTATTTTTTAAAATAGTGTTTTGACCCAGGGCTAGACTGTAGGCTATGGGACATATAGTACCATAGCAAAGATAGGTTATTGTAATTGTGTTGGTAAAATCAACCATATTTTAAATTGGATAAATGCGTGCCAGACATGAACTTTCGTTAGCAAAAGGAACTAAATGTTCCTATTCTTATGGCATCTAAGCTAAGCTTTGGGATTCTTCAACAACTACAAGTTCAGCAGAGTGACAATGCTCTTTAGCGTGGTCCAGAGAGCTTTGCTGTGTTCAACCTCAGAACTGCCTTTTTATTCATCCATGTAGAATAACAGTAGCCTTGGGAATGACAGGAGTGGGCAAGAGGGAGAGAAAACGCATCACAGCAACACGGGGGATAGAATGGATATCCACCACTTCGGAAATACCTTTTTAATTGTAACCTGACCTACAGCTGAATGTTGCCAAAGAATGACTTAGGGAATCCTCTTGTGTTTTACCAAAATAGTCCCATCAAAGTTCTCATGGTGTTTAAAGTTCCCAAACCATCAATGCCTCGACCTCAACATTTTGGTGTAAAGAGCCAATTTTAGTAAACAGAGGAGACTTTTGTGTAGTGTCATATCCCATCCAGTTTTAGCGAGGGGGTGTTTTGAATTGACCAAAGTAAACACGCTGTGTGCACTGGTGTATTTATTTGGCAGAGATTTCACAGGGAAGTGCGCAATTAGGATGAAGCTTGTTTTGTAGAACAGCCCAGTGTTTTCTGGAGGTAGAGTAGCAAGTTGGGGCTCTTTTACAGTCATTGAGATGAATGTGAGTACACAAGCTGTGAGGACCGAAGAGTGATACCGCCGCACTAAAGTGCAGCAGCAGCAGCAGCAGCAGCAGCAGCAGCAGCAGCAGCAGCAGCAGCAGCAGCTCAGTGATGTTTCTAATGTCTGCCCTTCATTTTGGAACAAACAAATAACAATAAGCTTAAGTAAATAGTAGTAGCTTATGTTTTTTTTTTTTTAAAGGTCATACATTTCTCTATACGGATTACACATTTTACAAAACTGTTCCCAGTTCTCTTTACCACGATGCAGCCAGGGAACAATGGTTAATCTAACACTCTCATCCAAAATGCACAAATGCAACCAAAACATTTCATTTCCAAATCAACTCATCACCAGAACCAACAGGTAGTGTTACAATAGTCATCACTACTCACTTTGTAGTATCTTCTTTGTATGCCCCAATTAGGAATTTATGCATTTTCATTAAAATGTAAACATTTTTTAAGATGGAAATAAAGCAAAGTGGAGTAAATTGTAGCCATTTTTACTTTTTGTACTTTGTTTTTCACACTAAGTTCTGTTAGTCTTTCAGTTTTGGTGAGAAAAAAGTTAATTCATTTAAAAGATGTCATTGAATGCATTTTGTGTTGAAGATATGAAAAGTCATCCATAGTTTATTCCACATTGACTGCTGTAGTGCAACTATGTGAAGAACTTCATCATTTGAAGTTAGTTATGTCAGAGTAGCTTTCTCAATGTACAGTAAAAGCATGGCCTATAGGTTTAGCAAATGATAGGCCTTTTTTTTTTACACGACAGTCATTTTGACATGTCATGGCAGGCCAAATCCTTTTGTAATTAGTCAAATTACTTTTTGTCCAATACCTCGGTTCTGCCAAGTGAAGCCATTCTCTCTACTGACCAACAGTCAGGCACCGGTTACAAAAAGAAGTCGGCTTGTATAGAAGCGTAAGAGAAAATGACAGAACTTATCACTTGATTTATTACCTCAATAAACATTGTAAACATGAGTTTATGGTCTTAATTGCTAGTTCCAAGTCTCTTTCAATACAGCATAATGTTCTTTTAGTAAATGATGGTCCCATTTAGAGTAAAATAGACCATAAAGCAGGGTACCCTTTCGGGCAGGCTTACTGTGATTGACAGGTTGCTCCCGCAAACAGAGATGTATAGAGCGTCTTTACGTCACTACTCCACATTAGAAACATCATAACTTCTGTTCATCGGTTGCAAAAAAGCCAAGACGGTGACGGCTAAATCGTCGGACTCAAGACTTCAAGACGGGAGTTCACAAACCACTGGGTGACATCACGATGACTACGTTCACTTCTTACAGTATCTAGTCTTAGCCTTTTCCAGTGAGCCCGCATAAACAATACCAGGGCTTTGGTCTACCTAAATGATACAGTTCCATAATTAATGTTATAAAAAACACGGTTTACCCTGCAATGTTCATGTAAAAATGGCCGCTGTGAAAAGCCAGAAAGATTACAAAGTCCCATAAGACTTACTTAGGCCGCAGAGCAGCACAGAGCTTGAGTAAGGTATGACACACAGTTCAGTGCAATGGAGCTGAGGCAACATGGTTGCATAGTGGAGTGAGTGCCATGGAGACACAATAGTATGCAAATTCATTCCAGCCAGTTTCACTAATTATCACCCTTACAACCACAGAAGAGGGACTAATTAATGAAATCAGATGGTGGTGAGGTGCCTTGGGTCTCTATGACACAAGGCTGAGAACCCCTGATGTATTGAGAGGGGTGGACTGCATACTTGTTTTCAAACATCTTGGATGTCAAGCAGCTACACTACTGAAGTGTGTTGGAGTAAGACCCTACCAGTTCCAGGGGTGCTCTTTCATTGCTGATCCTGCACTTTGACCATGCAATCCAAAAGGGATATTAATGCATGACGCAGGATCACATGAATAATTATCATTTTATTAAGGATCCCCATTTTTCATAGTGTCAGTTTAGAGAGCCATGGGGGTGTGGAGCTGTGAAGAGTGGGACATGACTGATGACGATGATGATAATGGCAATACCAGGTGAGCGGTGGAGGATAATTCTGGTCACAGGCCGTCATCAGTTGGTGCAGGACCAGCAATTGTCTAATATCAACGACAACTATGGGTAGACACTGGAAGACAGTTTGTGAGGAGATTGATAAAATAATAATAAATGCAAAGATTTAAGTGAGTTTGTCTCAAACTGGAAATCAATGTTGTATTTGCTATTGACAGTCTATGCCAGTACCAAGTCTGTATCAGTCTTTATCTCTGTTATTAATCAATGGGACCGGCTTCATTTAAGTTTAATGAATGATGTCTTTCCTCCACAGAGAGACTGCTCCGTCTAGATCGGGAAGAGAGACGCAAGGAGTATCGGCGTCAAGATTTTGTATCTTTGGACAAGATCACATCCTGGGGAGAGGAAAATAGACGTAAGAGAAACTTATCAGCGACACTCAACTCAAGACTTGGAGCAACAATAAGCTGACACATAATGGCACTGTTTACACAGCCCACCTGAAAAGTTATTGTGCAATCATCCTGCTGGCTACATCACTGTTTTTAGGTGGATTTGCTAATGTTAGTCAAACAATACGAAAATTGGACATCTGGTCTTTTTGTTTACTAAGCCTCTGATGCTGTCTAATATAGCCTAAACCTTTTTGCATCTAAAGTTAAAATAAAGATAAGTGTTATTATCGGGCTATTTATAGATACAAATCAATAAAGAAAACTAAGAAAAACAATTGCCATAATGATTACCAGGCAAAAATCAAGGAAATGTATGTGGGTTTGACAGAAAAAAAACAGAAAAAAGCAACATTTAAATTATTTGTCTTTTTTCTTTTTTTGTGGCTCAAGGTTTGGGAGACTCTTAGCTGATGCATTGTTTTAAGACTATGAAACAGAACTGCTGATTCACAACTCCTTGTTATTAACATTTCTTTGCTCTACTCTTAGATGTATACTCTACAACATTGTCATTCCTGAACGCTCCCTGCTTGTTATCCACAGAATATACCAGTTCATAGAATTTACCACACATTTCCTCACACAATTTAAAGTTTTTACGATATAGAAGAAGGAACTAAGAGATGAGAGTATGCTAATTCTGAATTACAATGCAGTGTTCTTGTAAAACACTAGTCTTTATTACACTATGTACAGTATTTTCCACCTTTATTGTTTTTTGAATGAATTTCTGTGTGAAACACTTCATGAAGTGTTGCTTTATAGAAAACTGGAATAATGAATGAATTGAGGTGATTTTCCATGAACATCCCATTTAACTCATTTAACTAAAGTACATTTGGGATCCATTCATGAATCTAATTTGTGTCTACAAAAAAAGGAACATATAATGTTTGTATTTATTGAGACACGTCTCAATATTTTGATCATCTGATTTGTGCAAAGAGTTGAATTTTCCATAATTTTATTTCAGCCAATGACAAAGAGGAAGGGGATGAGCTGACAGGCGGAGGTGGACTGAGTGATAAAGTATCTCTCTACAAAGGGGATATTACACTTTTGGAGGTGGATGCCATCGTCAACGCTGGTAAGGATCTGCCCTTTGACCTTTGGGAGCTGTTGGATGGTGTTTGCTGCTGGAAGGGACCTGTGCTATTAAATTGTCATTGGCTGCCCTCTACTGTTCAGACTCAGAAGGTGCTGGTTGTGAAGGCATTGCACAAATGAGTGATTAAGGCGAATGTTAAATTAAACATCCGCTCTCCTTGATTTGGCCTCACATATGCTGCAAAACAGTGACTAGATTATGTTCTGACCTTTTCTTACTCAACTTGTAAGAAAAGGTCACAGCTCTTTCTCCTACCTTGTGCCAGTGAAACACAAGGTTATTGACTGAAATTCTGATTTGGTCAAAATTTCTAATCCTCTCATTTGTCGCGAATGTGTCATATGTGTGCTGTGAGGATTAGCGATGCCATATGCATAGCTTCACAGAAGTAAAGATAAGTATTTGACACTACTTTGTCTCTCTACAGTTGTTTCATAACTTTTCCTTCCTTATTTTGTTTTTGAATACACGCACATACACGCATTACAGTCCACCAAGCAGTGTGCATCTCGTGTGAAATTAATCCTCTCTAATTTATACATCTAGTAATCTTATTTAGAAGATTAATAGATGTGATATACGGACTGATATGTGGGATAAGGCTAACAAATTAAATATATTATGTAAATAGCTATCCTGATTAGGATAAGGTGACATGACATTCTGAATTATTGTCAGCATCATGTAAATGACAAATATGGGGTTTTGTACACAAACACCTGACACGCACCCAAATGTCATGGCAATTTTCCTGCTTTGTCAACATTTTGACCTTTTATAATGTAGCCCTTGTAGCTGATATTATTCTGTTCAAGCTGCTTGTTTGCACTGTTTTTTTGGGATAACGGCTTCATGTCTGAATTGCATTGCTGTGTGCGGTTTAGATATATCTATTCTCTGTGATAGATATGTCTTTAGTCTAGATTTGTGTCTAATTTATGGTAAGACATAGTCACTGATACAGGTTTTATAGTGTAGCCTGTTTTGATTGCATGTTTACCCCATTCTGTTCCCAATATATGTTCTTGACACTAAGTATCTTAAAACAAACTCAGACGAAGATAGTAAAAAGTGTGAGCAGGGTTTTCTTAAGTGATTAGAAAAATAGGGCATATGAGAATGGAAATAAAGTGCAGGAGGGAGCATTGCACTTTTTTTTTTTTTTTTTTTTTAAACTGTTGAATACATTTGTAGCCAAGGCTAGTAGTTTACTTAAGCAGTTAATGCTGCCAGACATCCAAACTCTGATTGAGCTGAATGCTGGCCAGGAGGTAATTCATTTTGTTTAGCAGGCTGTCAGAGGGTCTGAAAGGTTGAAGGAATTGCTGAAGCCTTTTATAATTTCCAGAAGGTCTCAGCAGTTGCCCGACTGCTGCTCTATTTATACTGCGGGACCAGTTGTCTTTGTACAGGTGGTTGGACTGATAAGGGCATACAGTATAGTGGTGGACTTTACTGCCAAGTTTTCATTCACCATCTATGAGGGTTGTGCTCAACAATAGTAGTATGTTGTGAATATCAATTTTAATGTGAGCAGAGTGTTCCAAACCATGGTTATTTTTTGTCATTGGTAACAAAAGACATGCTCTGGCTGTTGTGGCTCTTGTCCACATTTTAATGCGTAACAAAGTTCTGAGCTTCATGCGAACAAACATAGCGGATGTTGAGCATGAAGTTTGATAAGATCTTTGGAAAGTTACTTCAACTTCTTGCCTTTCATCTATTCACTGTTTCCAATCTTTAGCCTGCAGTACTTCCATTTTCTCATGCTGATTTTCATTTAGGTTGGCACCAGAAGACTGCTGTCTATGAAGTGTGGGACTTTTTAACACTGAGAAAGTAGCCCAAAGCTAAATAAACTGTCTCTTAGAAGTTTTTTTCTTCTGCAGTCAAAACAAGTGCAGAGATGCCAATTATGCAGGTTGGAAGTAAATAGGAAAGTTGACGTGTAAAATGTATGCAAACATGTTATAAGAAATATATTTTCTACTATTCACATATTAGGACTTATTGTACCATCTGGTGTGCTCAGTGGACGTGAACTGAAGTACAAACACTATAATCTTGTGCTCGCCTACCTGCTTGCAGAGTTAAGACTCTTGCAGTTGAATTAATCAATTCAGCATAAGGACATAATACTGATATGCGAGATGAAATAGTGAAATATTGGTCACCACATTATGATTTCTTGTCTTTAAGACTGGCTAAGAATCATGGTTTTCTAAATGCATTGACTGTAGCTCATGGGAGTGACATTTATTTCAAAATGTCAAATGATGACAGTGAGTTAAGCTGCAATGCTTCTAGCATGTTTTCAGCTGACCTGATGTTTTTTATTTCTTCACATAACGTTACAATTTATTTTATAAGCCAAAGGCACAACATTTGTGCAACAAGGTTTTGTCCTGACATCAGCAATGTGTTGGCGGTAAAGGCGTGACGTCTGTAATTGTAGGGGACACAGGCCACTTGGTGCCACTGCTATGGCTGCCTATAGCTTTTAGGGGGGTGTCAACTTGCTTTATGTCCTCCATTAAAGTTTAATTATTAGGCTCATTGAGTTTTTAATTCTTCCTTAATTCTGTTTGGCTGGAGGTTGAACAGAAGGTGTTCAAACTGTCACCTGGTGAGAGCCTGGAGAGTTGCAGGACAGGAGGGGCTGTGCTGACAATCACAAACTGCAGGGGCGGAGGGCAGGGTGGGTTGATCATGACAAGGTGGCTGCAGCATCCAGCCCCGGCAGATGGCCCGACTTTAGAATACGCCTGCTTTGGTCTGCCACCACTCAACTAATGCTCCCTGTAACCCTCTACCTACTGTTTTTTAAAGCATAAAAGTGACAGGGAAGCATGCATGTGACCAATCTCTCACTGGATCTCATTGTTTACTCCATACATTGTCTATGGCACCGTAGGTCCAGATTGTTGTACAGGATGGCATTTCCTCTTTTGTACAATTGGTCGAGTATGTTCAGTTTGCATGTGGCAATACTGTGTTCAGTAATTTTGTCAAACACCCAACAATTTCTCTGGTCCTCTTGTAGCCCAGGTATTTGGCATATATCTTTGGATTTGTATTGGAAAATTATCAATGGAAAGAAGGGACTATCACACTTAATCAAGGCATGTTTCAAAGACAAATTACGGGTTTCACTTAGCGTTGAAGGGGGGCTCAAACTGCATGTTAAAGTGAATGCATGTCATTATTGTTGCTTTTACATGGCGAACAAAAGGTCTTGTCTTACATTTGTCGCCTTGGAGTTCATGCAAGTTTCACCATCCCTCTCAGATCAGAATGAGGTCGAAAAGATAACGGTGCGAAGTGGAAAGGACTTTTCTTATCATGATGACTGTGGTAATTATGCACAGGGGTTGACTCCTAATCCATTACCCGCTGTAAACCTTTCCCATCTTTCTGTATTAGATCATTTTTTAAAGGAACCAATTTAGTGTGCATAGGGAAACTGGTTATGAACACTATAAAGAACCTGAATTGGTTGAGATGAGTGTGAGAAAGGCAATTGGTATTCAGTTGTATGGAGCGGCTCGTACTGCAGTCATCACAGGTTTGATGAGAGCGGTGACCCTCGGAGGACAAAATACCATGATCCAGTAGAGATTGACTTTTATTCGTTTTTTGAAATGCAGTCCATTCAAACATTGTTTGCCTGTGGGGCTGCTTGGCACACAGGCAGCGTTGTTTACTTTTCATTGATGCATAATGTACAGAACAGGTGTAGCGAACAGAATACAATTTGAGTCTGTAGTTCAGAGAAGGGTAACATATTGAGGTGCTACTTTTTTATGTTGTGTGTAAAATAAAATTAAAATAATTCCTGTTTATTGTACCAGATCAGAGTTAAATAAAACAAAATGGGCTCCTGTAACACTTATTTGATATTATTTATATTGCTCTTGAACTTAGTTAATTTTCACAGTGTTAACCTATTGGTGTATATAAAACAACAAGACATGAAATCAGTTATTTGAGGTCAAATTTGAATAAGAATAACAAATGAAAAGTAAA
Organism: Clinocottus analis; assembly: GCF_023055335.1. Classification (NCBI taxonomy): domain Eukaryota; kingdom Metazoa; phylum Chordata; class Actinopteri; order Perciformes; family Cottidae; genus Clinocottus; species Clinocottus analis. The sequence continues at coordinate 14,707,736 of NW_027176240.1, read as the reverse complement.
GTGGAAATTAAACTCAATAAAAGTGAAATTAAACTAAATTGGATTTAGCAAATAAAACATGAACATAAAACTGAGAAATGTTATTTACAAAGTGATATATTTTCATTGGAGGAAGAACACTCATTGCATCTCTAAGGGGTTACTTTTATTTTCAGGGTAAGGTTGTGGTTCATCCTTCCCCACTTATTGGAAACCTCAGTAGTTGTGGCAACACGGCAACAGAGCAGGATAATGGTGTGTAATGTCCAACGAATATTATATGCTTCTCTGAGACACAATCCTTAATGGAGAGCACTGCCTTATTTATTAGGGAATGATTCTCTGAGTGCACTGGTAATATTTTAGCTTGCAAAGCACAAGGCTTTCCAGAATGAAAAGTAGATGTGGCATTTTTATTCTCTTGCTGGTCTTAGTCTCTAAAAAGACAGAATTTTTCATTGTCACTCTTCCTAACTTTAGAGTTCTTTTCAAAGGTCTAGTTGTAGTATATGAGAATATATTCTCAGTTTTCTCTTCGCGAAAGGCAGTACTCCTATGTGAAATTGATTTGCTGTCCAGACCCTTATTTTCTGTCTAAAATGTTGTTGCCACTTCGTTACTGTTACGGAATGGGGACATTTTCTTTTAGCAGGTGAAGTTGCCTGAACAAGTCACCCATTCGACTAACACCAGACGGTGGCACGACATAAAATTTACCATCCACTTTTCACTGTTGCTCTTCCTTTAGTGATTGATAAAGCCTATGGCTTTTTGGTTTTGCTTTCTACTGTTTGGGGATCGTGTCAGCATAGACTCTTCATTAGATTTCCTGTCAGGCCATGGCTGTGCTGCACAAAACACTCATCCCCTGGAGAGTCTGGCTCGACGGGTCTATCTGTCTCTCTACAGATTCACACCCTGTGCCATAACCTCCCTGAGTGATGCGGCCAAGCTCCCAGCTATTTGACTGCAATTCAGGGTCTCTCACTCTCTCTGTTCTCCGATTTACTGTGTTGCCAGTTGCATATAAATGTGTGTACACGCGCACACGAACACACATACACACATTCAGAACATTAGAAATCATTGCAGAGAACTGGTAACTTCTTGAGCAAACTTGTGATTGTTGCACTGTCACACGAAGAATGAAAATCAATGGCCCTGGCTGAAGGAACTTGCTGCTCTGTTGAACAGTGAAATGACTTCGGTGACTGGGTTGCATTGGGTCCTACACTAAAAGGTCCAGTTAATTGTATCAGCGCTGAGAGAGATACAGCACAAGGCCAGGGTTCCGACTTCAATCAGGGTGTAAATGTGAACTGAGGTGACAAACCAGCTGACAAGCTTCCTCTTCTTTCCGATTTCGGCTCAATTTCTCTCCTCCCAGTGTTCGGCTTGTGAACGGCCTCGCAGCCCGCCTCTGTGTTTGGTCAACGTCAGAGTTGTTAAAGTCGATCTCTGTGATCTACGAGGTGCCACCATGGCAAGGTACAAATAATTTTTTACAAGGTGTGGCTAATGGAAAGTAATCATGGGAATCTGTGCTGTCAGTGTGGATCCGCCTCACACTTAAAAAAATATATCCCTTTGCTTGAACTGCTAATGGTCTGTGACCATATTGAGTGTTTGGGAGAATGAGCCTCCCAGTCTTTCCCAGTCACACATTTTGTGACTCCAACCACACCACCTTCTCTCTCTCTCACACACACACACACACACACACAGACACACACATACACACACACACACACACACACACACACACACACACACACACACACACACACACACACACACACACACACACACACACACACACACACACACACACACACACAGCAGTGTTTAAACTGACTTTGTGTCTTGGGAGACAGTTGCCACTGCTCATGAGGGGGACCGTCATTCAGGTCCTCACTCGTCTCCACTGGTTGACAGAGAACTTAAGTAATTGTCGTCAAGGTCGAAAAGTCTCTGTTTGCATCCTTGTTTTTCTTCCTAGCCCCCCCCCCTCCCCACCTCCTGTCCTGAAACAAACATTTCAAAACATGCCAGATCTCATCCATCAGGCCTGTGAGTAATTGCGAGGGTATTCAGACGGGGACTCGGGGATAGAGTCTCTCACCACCTTCTGTTTCTCTCTTCCTCTGCCTCAAACAAGAGAATTTTGGCTAAAGTAATTACTGTAGAGGGTCAATCGTAGGACATGGAGCGGAAAGTAAGTGGTACAAAATAAATACAAGCAATATTGATATTTAGTAGCCATATGTGTATTTTAGTCTTTTAAGAATGGGCTCAACAAAACATTTTTTTGTTTTAAAAAAAACAACACAATGCTTTCTTAATGGATAGTTGAAGATGGTGGTTGCACAATCACTCTTCTATCCCTATATGCCGACAGTATGAGATATTCTAAATGCAGGGTGCTATCTATATCTCCGTCTATCTCTATCTCACTATCCTGCATGTGTTTAAGTGTGTGGTAAAGATATGATCCTATAAAGCAGACAGATTAATAAAATGTTTTAGAGCAGTATGAAGCAGGTAAGCTTTAATCTAAGATTATGTACCTGGTGACCCATAGGGGGCACTGTTGCTCTACCTTAGTATTGCTGACATTTCTGATAGCAAGTGTAAGAAGGAGCTCACTGGGCTGGTGCTGCATTTCAGATGGATGAATCCCCTTTTTTCTGCTTCCCCTTCACAGATGTTTCTCTAGAATTGTTTGAGGTGACAACTGGAAATTCCAAGGCATTATACAGATTTTAATCGCCTGCTTCTCCAATAGCCCAGAAAAAAATTCAATATTGTGTTGTTTTTGGAAATTGAAACACATTTTTTGGATGGAATATAACAGATGCTGATCTTGGAGCTCAGTCAAGGTTTCAGATGTTACACTATATAACCACTGGAGAAGGGAGAGTGTGGCTTTGCACTTATTTTTGTCCTGTGGTGATGTGGAGATACAACATGCATGCACAGAAGATGTAATACATTCTTTAATCCTTTACTCGCTCTTTCTGCCGGAGTAAAGCACGGGTGAAAGGAGAGGGTTGCAGAAATCTACTGCTGACTGTTTCTCTGCACAATCCCCAGGCAGTTTGCTCTGAACGGTCGTCAGCATGCGATTCACTGGTTCTCACAATACCCCTCTTGGAACACCAGTTCATTATACCTGTTTCTTTTCTCCCCGTGTTTTCTTCAGTTGTCTCATTTTGTTTTTAGTTAATCTCCAGTCCTGCGAATGCTGTAAACCTTTGTGGAGACACACAAATGTAAGCCATGTAGACTGAGCCAGGAATGTGTGCACCTTAGCAGAAATACTGATCAGCTACTCGGTTACAGGCCTGCAGTGACACGGTTTCAGTCATGGCTTCATATGTATAATGGTTAGGTGATGGTAATGGGGCAGGTAATGAGCAACATAATGTCACAAGTAAGAAAAGGTATATAAAGCACACATTTTGACTCATTTGATAAATCCTATGCTTTTTTTTAGCTTGCTAAACAGTCCTCGTGTCTTCAGAGTGGATGCAAGGGTTAAATATGTTCATGCTATCCATGATATGCACTTGTGTTGTGGCAGAAATAAAATATTCCAATGTAGCGTTACTGTGACTAAGTCTCTGTCAAAATTCTACCTCGGACATCAACGTTTAATGGAGATATGAAATTGTGTCCTCCCCACTATTTCCCCGTTAGCTAAACAGAAAAAAAAAAAAGCTGTATAAAAGAGCCTCTAAGGAACTCGAATGAAATACTGTGATGTTTGCTGAGTAGTTTAAATGAGAATGCAATTCCTATAACCCAGGGCAGTTCATTCAATATTTGTGAGCATGTCCACAAGTTTCTCTCAAAGCTGAGGAACCAGGGGCCGTGTTTATAAAAGTAGCTCTCAACTGGCTATTTTGAATGCATTTTAAAGTAACTGGAAATGTTAGTGCCAGATTCTTTTTTTTAACTTTTAAAACATGAAAAAGCGTCTGATGATTCTCCTCTAAAGTCCTTCTAAGCTGAGGATTTGCCTCTAAACTGAGCAATTACTGAAGGGAGCAAAGACAAAGCGAAGATGACATTTTACCCTAAAACTACAAAATATTTTACTCGTTTAATAAATCTTGAAGAGAGTTAGCCTAAAGAACTCAAGCATGGGCTTAACATTTCAGCAGTGTAAGTATCAACAATCAGGATGTTTAGAAACCTTCCGGTGATGTGGTAAACTGGAAAGAATCATGGCAATGCTGGTATTTATTTTCTCAATTCCATGATTTCATTTCTCAGAAATCTAAATTTGGAAATGCATTCGGTTTGCAACAACGCATCTTTTCTTCTGTTTTTTTTTTTACCTGCTCAAATAGTAAAGTATTTATCTTTTGTGTTTCAGGTTTAGTTTAGACTGTAAAACATAATTAGTCACCCAGTGACGATTGATGTATATTGATAGATATCACCTGCAGGCTGACTCACATGCAGCTGTAATTGATATATCAACTAAATCTTAATTTACAGAATTGGGTAAACAGTTAATTTAATCCTTTTTAGCACCACTATTACTACCGGAGCTGCCTCCACTGAAAAGCTTTTATTAAAAAGAAAAAAAGGTTTGATTTCATTTTGAGGTTTAAGTGCTATCCTAATCTTGTTGTCCTGAAAAAAATGTAATAACATTCTGCTGTTTTCCAGTGAAAAGGCTAATTTATCTTCAGGATCATGTTAATTTCTAAATGTTAGTTTATGGATGAGAGTATTTTAAATAGGTGCCTCTTGGTAATGTTGTGGAAATGCTGTCGTACATGGTAGCACATGCAGGTTGCTTAAGTCAAGTAGAAACTCTGAAAAATGTTTCATGACTTTACTTCAAATATAAATGAGTTACTGCGGGCTAATAACTATATTTGTATTATTCTATCATTAATTTGTCATAATTTTAAGCATGAAGAGATATTATCAAAGATGAGTTATAGTCATTGTCACAGACTGCACGTCTTTTGATCAGACCGCTCAGATAGGTACATATTAGTGTGTTGTGCAATCACTGAAAGTGTTCTGGAAAAAGTCGTGGAAAGAAGCGGAAACATTTTTTGAGCCTCCTAAAAGATATACCTTGTAGGATTTTATTTTTACCAGGACCTGAGAATAAAGGTTTACCGCGTCATGGCGTTGGCTTGATGTAATATGATGTCAGACAGGCTTCAGCAATCTGTTAAAATGTGAAGCCCATTATGCCGAAGTAGTCTATCGACGACATTTTTATTACCCAAATTATGTTTGATAGCCGCACTAACGGTGCAGAACCAGAAAACACACACATTATCCTAAAAAAAAAAATCACCTTAAGGTACTACCAGAGATACCTTTTCCATCTTCTATAATGAACCTGGTTCATAACAGCAGCAGCCTTTCCTAGATTAAAACAAATAAGCTATGAATCCAAACATAACTTTTGAAATCTTGCAAAAACGTGACAAAAAAATGTTTTCTTTTTTGCAAAATAAGCAGCTTGTTGACAATGACAAAAAGCTCTTATAGAGATCTTGACCTTTTAAAGAACCCTGCTGAATGCTGTAGGAGAACTGGTATGATGCAGTGTGTCATTGTGGTGATGTTTTTAATTGAACATGCCCTATCTAGTGTACAGTAATAATGCAAATACACTGAACTCCAGCAAACAGTAGCAGCTCTCAGGGGCTACGTGACTGCACAGTTGTTGCCCTTGTGAATGGTAATGAAGCCCTGACTGGACATCCTGATGAAATGGATTTCCCTTTTGTTGACACAAGTGATTGTGTGGTTACTGTAGGGCCTAGGGAATGTGGACTCATTATAGACAAAGACCTTCGTTCAGCGGAATGGTAATAGAAACAAGACTAGGTGCTGGCTATGATGAACGGCAAGCTTTATGTGAACGTCTGGGAGATATGAGTCTATTAGGCATGATGGAGTTATTATTTTGAAAGGTCTTACAGCTTACAAGTCGGTGTTTAATGTAACCACCCTGCAAACAATGAGTACTAATGAACTCCATCCGATTTCCAAAAAGGGAACCCATTTGGGCTCATTTATGACAAAATGACCCGTGTTTATTCCAGGCTTTGTTCAAAGGTACCGTATACTGATAGGTTTTGTTCCTTTACTTGATCACGTAAGACGGTTATTAGGGTAACACGGTTTGCATACTGAAAATATGCAGTCAGATGCTTGACATTTCAAACTGTGTAACAAACTCCCCAGAAGAACAAAGCGATTTTAGGTTGACACAAGAAGTTGGATTAGATTTTATTTCCATAACAGAGTTCAGCATGGGAAGGAATTTTGATGAGAGGAGAACCAGAGGAGACGGAGGAGAGGAAGCTTGAGTGGCAGTGAGTGAAGAGGTGTTTTGCAGCAGGGTTCAGAGGGTTGCTTATATAGAGTAGTTATAGACAACCTGATGATTTGTTGTGATGTACCAAGGGAGAGCAGCGAGACCTGACTTGGAGGTAGTGTGACCTCAAACAAACTACATTTCTTTAACCCCGCTCAGCCGTGGAGTTATAATGGGATGATAGCTTCTGCAATTAGCATGATGAAATGGACAAATAAGTGACTTTAGTGAAACCCGCTCCAGTAAGGGGCTGCAATTTTGTTGGCCTTTGATGCTTTGTTTGGCTATGGAGACAATTTAATCTCTCTAATAGAATCTGAGCTCTTCCCCCATGCACAAACAAAGCAGATTAAGTTTCCTATAAGGTGAACATAATTCCATATACTGTGGGTGCCATTGGGTTTTGAGTCTTGTTGTGTGGTGAGAAACTCCCTCAACACAGAACCAAAGCCTTATTTTGGTTGAATTGGACTTATCTTGCTTTATTCAATTTATTTAACCAGGGTTAAGATCTTGGATTTCTTTTAAAAGGGAGACCTAAACAGGACCAAAATAGCTAATAATAATAATAATAATAATAATAATAATAATAATAATACATTTTATAGTGCTTTAAAAGGTAATCAAGGCACTTTAAATGGTGAAAACAAACAAAAGAAGCAAGAACAATATATTCATTGTTCAATGTATTTATCATGTATTATATATAAGTATATAACTTATTGGTATGGAATGATTTATGGGTAGAAGGAAAAGAATGATGAGGTGAAAGACTGAATGGCATGAAATACATACAATATATTTACACTAATTAAATAAGACACAATTACTTTTACTTTGTTGGCAGATCAGTGAAATGTTCATGTACTAAAAACCATGTCTAGGTTACCGCATATGTGTGCTCAGTGTGAAAGTGAAGCTAATTATATCTCAAGTGGCTGAAACTCGGGCTGTTGTAAATAGTCACCTTTTCAGCAGCTTACACACAGTCCTCTCTTTGATATGAGCAGTAAGGAAGCGATCCTTTATCCTCCTGCCATTTCCAGGTGTTGATTAATTTGTAAGAACACAATTTGCTGTGTTTGAGTATGGAAGAGGAAAAGGTAGCGTAAAAGAGACATTCTAGTGTTTGTCATGGGTTGTGCCACTTACAAAAATGTGAAGACAAGGTGCAAATACACTGTATATTTATAGTTATACTTTGAAAAAGCTGCCAGGTGAGAGGAAAGGATACGATGAAAGAGAGATTGGAGGACGTTATGACAGGCAGGAGACTCTGAGGAGCATGTTGTGTACTCTCAACAGATTTAATTTCCCAAGTTTCCCTGGATAATCAGGCCCCACATGGCCATCCTCCAGCCGCCGCAGGCCCCCAGGGTCTGTGCTGCGTTGTTGATGAAACGCATCACATTACAGTTGATATATGTGTGCTCATCAAGTTGTAGTGGGTGTCATGACAAATAGTAGAAAAGACAGAACAAGGTAGCTCCATACTGGACAACCAAAGGCTTGCAAAACCCTTAGACCAGAAGACCCAAGTTCCCCTTTAATCAACCCTTTAATCAGAATATCTGTTCAGAATATGAATCCAAAAGAACAGACTGAAGCACAGATGTTCAGGAATTGTTGGCTAGTATGTATGTTTTTTTCATGCCAAATAAAGGAAAATATTTAAATCTCATTGCTCAAAAAACATAAATTATGTTAACATAATCAGGTTACACATCAGTTTATCTGCAGGTTAATAAGGCAGAATTGACTCAGTGATATTTCATCAATTTCAAATACTTGTAACTTTCACAATTTACTATAAAGCCCACTATAAAAATGAACTGTTGCTATTTGACAATGCTTCCAATGCTCCTCATTGTTCCTACTCCACTTGCACATTATTTTTTACAGTTATCGTTTCGAGAACAAAAGATGAGGCGAGAATTAGAAGTGATGACTCTTATCAGAAAACCATACAGTCAAGGCTAAAAAGCATTGGTGTCAACCCTAAATCAAGATTAATTATTTTAGCATCAAACACCATGATAAAGGCTATTGCCTCTTCAGTAAACAGTTTGGTTGGATATCCGCTCTAATAAGCTTCCGGGTTTCTCTTCACTGTTTTAGGTTTGACTTCATTGTTTAGGTCTGATATAGACAACTGTATACCAGGGGAGTTGCCGGGTTGAGAGGGTGACAAATGGGCTGGATGGACTTAATTTAAAACATTGTGTCTCACTGTTTGTAATAAACACTGTTTTTGAACAGCATAGTTTTTTTTTTCATGCAAGACTTCAGTGTGAGTACAGTATATCTAATTATAATTATGTATAGGCACAATGAAATACAGTTATTGCTGGCACTTTTTCCACAAAGCTGTCAGTTAGGCATAAGCATTTATTGAGTCCTACAATTAGTCATCACTGCATCCACAATCTACTCTGTAAAATATAATTCCTCTAAGACGACAAAACAACTTATCACAGTATATGCCTGAGAGAATATATCATAACTCTTAGAGCACAATTTTATGTATTTGTGGCAAAAAGCAATTACTTCACCTCACTGTTTAAATATAATATTTTAATACTGACTGGAGCCTCCGCTAATCTCTCTAATTTTCATCTCAATGTATTTTCTGATATACTCATGAATTGCAAATTGAAATCTAGCCGCTGGGATAACATGGGCTACCTTGTGTTCGGTAAAATAACTTCTGAGAGCTCACCATCTGATGCAAGGCATTACACATAGAGAGGAGGTAAACATATTTAGGAGGTTATATCACTCTGAAGTCTTCCCTCTATCTTTCCTGAGGTGGTTCCTTTTCTACACAAAGAGAACTACTGAAAGTTCCTCCAACACAGACCGCTACATAAGTGTGTGTGTTAGTGAGAACATCAAAGTGCCAGAATCATAAAAAGGGGTTACTGAAGTAATGGAGTCATCACATTTTAGGAGCACTTTTTTGCTTCTTGCTGAAGGCAGTTGTGGAGCACAATGCTGAAGTACTAAGTTTTCACTTTACTATTCTGATATGTCCCACATAACAGCACAGCAATAGTACTTTTAAAGTGGTATTTTTGTTATATTTGATAGTATTATACTCAATATCATGTCCACTAATGCATGAATGCAAGAGTAGACAAAACACTACAAACACTCCTTACTTAATACAATACAACAGCACAAATCACTATACTGCTGGAAAACAAACAAGCATCGAGTTGATTCAGCACCTCTGGCACGGAAGAAGAACTGATCATTAAAAGTTTCGCAAATGTTTCATTGTGTGGCTGTTATATTAGCCTTTAATGCATTGTTTAGATGTATTATACTACTGCAGTGACTTACTTTATATACCACATATTAGCTTTGTGGCCTTTAAGATTCATTGTTTCAAATAAAGTGCCTCAATATTTAATTTCCCCTGCAGAATTGGCATTGGTGACATGCACATAGAAACATAAGATAATTGTTTTTGTGAGTGTGTTCGACTACAAAGGTACACACGTTAACGGAGTAAAGTCCTGAAACAGCTACACAGTGATTTCCATTTAGAAGACAACTCTATTAACTGTGGGCCAATTAATGCTGCCCGTGCAGCTGAAATTAATGAAGAGACATGTCAGCGCAGGCCAGCAGGATGGAAGGCAAAGCAGAAGGTCGGGCGCTATTTTCATTGATGGGTTTTGTCCTGCGTGATTCTTCATCCATTTATTATTTGTATCTTGTGAAAGGCAAATAAAAAAAAAAATAATTATGACTTTGGAAAGATAAAGTGAGGTCAAAATGTCTCTAATATTTTAGCTTAGTGTTTGATTAAACATGTCTCTAAAGAGGCACTGCTACAACCTGCCTCCAACACATGTTTTTTTTAACCTGGGGTGCGTTCTGAGCAGATGTGTTATGCAATGTATACATCCACATCTCTTAATGGCACACGTGTCACTTGTTGCAAACATCCCTTGCAACAAGTGACACGTCTGCCATTAAGTAATCTAGCCATAATCTATATATATGATGACTTGAGGCTGTCAGAAGATTGATGTGATTCAAAACAATGAGTAAAATTCATTGTCTCTTTTGCAAAAAGTCAAGACAGCCCAGATTCAAAAAGTGAAACAAAGACAGGGTTGTGGAACGCTGTCATTCAGACATGAGCAGGGTGCCATTGTTGAACAGGTACTGGGCTGCTTGCTGTTAGCCATAATAATAAGATTTTATGCAGTAATGCATTTTGTTTATTCTGTCTTGGAGCAGACTATTTCTCCTAAAGAAGTAAGCTATAAACAAACTGTGTCTACAAGAGACGGGGCAAAATTATGTTTACCAATGTTGTTGATGTTTAACAATTTGGCACCCCAAAATGAAGATTTTTTAAGTTTTTGTTGTGTTGACAGACTCATGCAAGTTGGCATCAAATCGTCATTCATTTGTTTGGAGGAGTTCTCTCAAGCTGTGCAAACACACCCAGTGCCACTTTGTTGTAGCGACCAGGGAGCTCTTGTGTTTGTCCCAAAAAATCATGTCTGTACGCTTCAGTTTTGGAAGTGTTAAGAAGCCAAGTAAAGCAGCATGGCATGAGGAGTGCATCGCCTCCCTCAGAGAGCTTCATTATGGTAAACTAGGTTTAGGCTTTCACTCTAAACACCAGCTGGCGTCTCAATCATAACCGTCTGCTGTGGTATGTCAACATATTTAGACGTCAACACTTTCTTTTTTCATGACGCCTCCTTTCCTGTTTTGTCAAGACAAAAAAAGCATGGCAGAGGGTATGGAATCCAATCAGCTTTACAGGTATTTTTTGACATTATAGTTTTGTGTTGTGCTGTATCATTAGATTATTAAGCTTTCCGAGAATCAGTAGGGAGAAGCCGTCAATGTCAACAAACAGGGATGAGTGATTGTTTATTTCTCTACAACTTTGGCTAATGAGTTATTATTGAATTTCCAATATGACAATATTGTGGACAATGCTGACAATATTACTGATGTTGTTAATACCTGAATCTTCTCAATTACTTCTGCATTGTGAAGGCAATTATCTTGTATGTCATTGAAAGCCAGGCTTAGCAAAATCCAATTTCAGTTGAGTCCTCATTTATTCACGGTGTTTCTGTCAGTTAAGGTCAGACAGACCTCTGCGTCTGCTGCTGTCTAACATCAGCCTGTTTATCATGAAATAAGTGGTGAAAGGAGTCATCTGATCTTGTGGCGATTCTGCTGATTACAGTAATGAAAAAAGTACACAAAATAAGGCTGGTGTTTTTCAACGAATGACACCCATTATCTTCTTTACTCAATGTCCAAAAATACCACGAGAAACACAGCACTGCAACTTTTGTCAGATGGCTCGTTTCTATTTATTCCTGGAGCTTGCTCTGGAAGCGCAGCAAGACCGGAGAACAGATGAAGTTGAAATGAAGAATTATCTATACAATGCCTTCTCATTTCGCGACAGAAATTTCATCAGTTAGCCACTGTGTGCTATATTGTGTCATTCCCATTAATATCACATTATTAAATGTGTTTTTTGTTCAAAAAGTATGATAAACGAACATTGAAAGATAGGAAGTACTACTCAACTTTTTTTAAAGTCTGATCTTGTTATTCACATGGCGCATAAGGACACGTTGTTTCTCTCTATGCGGCCAAGTTCTTCATGAACAATTGATTTTTCGCAGTTAATGCCCACACCCATTTTTGCTACCTTTTTTTAGAGAACATTTTTCATCAAGACTTTTTTGATTGGGTACTGGTTTATGCTTTCCTTTCGTTTGCACCAAATAGGGATATTTTCAGAGGTAAGTCAGTGTTTCATATATAAGTAGTTTATTGCAATTTGTTTTCACTTTGACTCTTTCTCCCACATCTATTTGACCCTTTCTTTTTTCTGTGAAGAAAATACCACATAGCCTGGTCCTTGTCCGAGATGTGTTCTTCTTTCATAGTAGGGTGTTTGGCGTGAGGAGGGTGATGTTACATGTGCACACATTGTTTTTCAGGCTCTTTCCCTGCTTCCTGCAAACAGAGAATTGATGGAAAGGTCTTGAAAACCTTCGTGCATCGAGATTAATCATCATAAAAGACAGCTTTGTGCTTTATGCTGCCAAATGGAGCATAGGAAAAGTCCTGCCTGCATTCTTGTGCTGTGGGTTTTCTTGAAATCCTTGCCTCTCCCTGAATAAAGAAAAAAACAACTTTTTGTAGGTTAAAAAGTTATGCTAAAAATCTAAACAAATGAATGTACTGATATCTCACACCAACAGCCACAAAGGCCAAGAAGCACACATGCCCACGCAAGGTTTTGCACGTAGGCAAACATTCGGGTCAGGACTGGGCTTCATTAGGGAAATGCACTCAATTGCAATTAGCGGTTAACATATTCTTCCGTGCACTTACCCTTTGATTGCATTGTTATTGCACAAAGGCAAGATGGATAGTTGTATATTTGACGCAGGGTACTTTTTCAATTAGCTACAGACCCAGAAAACTTTGCTGTGTGTCCCACGGGCACGTTACGTGAAGCAGAAAACCTGAATAGAGCAAAGTTAGGTTTGAAATAATTAACAATTAGCCTTACTAAGAGCACATTATATGTAACAAATGAAGATTGGATAGTTCAAATTGTGTGTTTTTTTTGTGGTTTCTCCCATTTCATTTTTTTTTGTAGCAAATTCACCAACTGGCTATATAACCAGTCTTAAAGCCTGAATAATTTAATATACAGGCTGTCCTTCAAGAGACTGCAACGTGGGGTGAATCTGACAATTTTTGAAAAATGTGACATCATTATTTAATCTTCCAGAGCATGGATTGCAAAACGCATTTAATGTATAGCATTTTCAGCAGCGGCAGTGCTAATAAAAGTCATTTGTTGAGTAGTGCTGGAGTGACAGGATATTTTACCCGTTCATTTGAACGTTCATGACTGTAAAGCAGTGTCCCAGTCAGGGCCACAGCAAGAGGCCAGGGGGCGGAAGATGAATACCTGATAGCTGCACTCCCCAGACATTACTAAATGAGCAAACCGGCAGTTTACAGCTATCCCACAACGTAACCTGCATGTTTTATAGATGAGAAGAATCTGACTAACTGTCAGAGAATAAAAGCACCTCTCAGGATGGCACCATAATGGCCTCTCAGTAAAATGAGACCGGGCTTTATGGGTGTTTATCATTGCACATTTCACCAACTTTCTTTACAGCTTAAAAGGAGATGGCAACAACGCTTGAGAGATTGTTGAAGCTTTTATTTCATTAGCCGATATGTCAGATTGATCAGAGGGTACAAGGAATCTTCCGGTGCTTTATATTTCAGGCAGCAATTATAGCGAGAGCACTATGGTAAAGATATCTAGTAAATGCATACTGGTGTCTACTAACTGATCTATTCCCCACATGATTTTTAATGTGCTTGTTTCATGTGTTGTTTACGTGTTCATGATGGGGAGCCTTGGTGCCCTTCTATTTATATTGTCTTTAGCAACCCTGTCATTCTTGACTTTACTTTCATGAGCAGTAATATTAGTGTGCGGTGAGCTCCACAATGGCCAGAGTTTTGGCTCGGTAATTGAAATCTTTTAAATTTGACTTTTAGCATGTCAAATATCCAGCTGTTTCTCTGAACTGTTTACTTCAGACTGCATCAAACCTCACGCCCAATCTCTGAAAGGCTCGGTCAATCCAAATTAATGGAATTATGTTATGGTTAACTGTGTCAAAAAGAAAAGCGTTTCAAAAACATAATACTAATTACACCAATGAATGAAGTGTGAGGTCTTATGGTTTTCAAGGGATCATATAAATAAACCAGAGCTTTACGTTCACATATTTTCCGGCCCTGTTTGTCTTAGAAACAATGCAGAAGCACCCAGAGGTAATGGGAGAAGTGATCACAAGTTTTTTTTTTGCCAAATTGCAAGGTTTCACTACATTTTTCTCCTTACCACTGGGAGGTCATCAGGAGCTCATATGCCTGAGAAGTGCTGATGTAGCTTTGAGTGGACAAAGATGGAGACTCACAAGGAATTGGCAAGCAGGTAGAACAAAAGGGCTTACTTGGAAGCTAACGGGGCTCATCAGCTTTCTCAATTAGTTTGTTAGGAGACAGCGACTGAAACGACTTTGGCAAAGAGGTTTTATTACAGTGACTTGCAATGGCTGACCAATAAGGTAGTCTTTATAATTCCTACATTATTGGATTCTGGTGCAATAAAAGCAATCAGTTTGCAGGTATTATTCCAGAAAACGTCAAACCTGATACAGGTGTAGTCTTCTAACTGCTAATGTGATAATGACGTTGTGAGCGACTGGTTCAGTGGTGAAGCAGGGATGTCCTTTAGTCAGAGGATTGGTAGTTCGAGCCCCGGCTCTGTTAGTCTATGTCGATGTGTCCTTGGGCAAGACACTTAACCCCAAATTCAAATGCTTTGAATGTTAGAGTCGCGATGGCAGGGTAGCCTTTGCCATGTGAATGATGAAGGATGACATATTGTGTTGAAGACGCCTTGAGTGGTCGGAAGACTAGAAAAGTGCGGTACAAGTACAGTCTATTTATTTATTATTTAACATCTACCAAGCACAAGTTTCCATCTTATTGCTTAACTCTCAAACATTTGGCTTTCTTTCTTGTTTTCTTGAAACTCCCTATTTTTTTTTTATAAATGACCAACCTTGTAGTATGAATTGTGTATTAAACATTTGCATATGTGTATGTGAATGTATGATTACTATTCTTCATATTCTAATGGCATGTGTTGCAGGTGAAGACTGAGATTTGGATCAGTCCTCAACTGTTGTGTCAGAGTCATGTGTGAGAGGGCAGGTGTCACACGCCTGTGATGGAGACCAGACACCGGTTGGAGAAAGACGAGAGCTCCTGGCCTTTTTACAAATGCCTCAGGCCATCAAGCAAACATGCAGCCCAGCCCTTCCCATCACAGTAACTCAATAGCTCTCTCCACACTGCTCCTCAATGTCTCAACACCTTTCCAAGGTTGAAAAATGCCTCACACCAGTTAGCTCCCCAGGATGTTGACCCGGCAGTGCAGGTCATCACTCTGAGACAAAGAGATTCTTATCGGCCCAGTCGCCCTCTCCTCACCCACCTCCATCCCCTGCCCCTCACACGGTGAGCGATGACTTCTCTGAAACTTAATATCAGTGATATCATCAAGGTGCTTCTCTACCCCTCCCTGAGGATTGAGAGGGCTGTTGTGAAAAAATACTATCAGGCACTTGGCTGACGGAGAGCGCCTCCAGGGAGCGTTGGTCAGTTTGGTGCCATTAAGCGATGTGTAATACAAGACAGAGACAGGCAGGCAGACAGAGGGAGAGAGAGAGAGAGGCAGAGGGATGATTGTGAATGAAGAGCTTAATGCTCCATAACTAATTTTCCTATATTCTCTCCCCATTATTTCAACAACGTTGAGAAATTATAAACCGTTATGTTTCTCTTTGAAATTGTTTTGCATTTTGAGTAAAATGCTTGGCTCTCTCACTCCTTTTTAAAAAACAAAACGTGATATGCATCTTTTATAGGAAGTTTCCCCAAAGGGAATTAGGTGAAGTCCTGTTTATTTACTTTAAAATGCATGAATCACTTATTGGTGGCTATTTTTCTCACTGTATTTGGGATAGGTACTGTGTTCTTGTACACAACAATGTTGTGTTAATGTTAACATGAAATATTACCATGGAAATCACATGGTGCTGATCACAAAAACCCAACGGTAATTGGGCTGAAGTGTTTACACGCCTCAGTATACTAGATAATAACCCAATGATTATATTCAATGGTCTTATCTGGGTTATTATAATCAAGACACGATGATTGGCAAACGTGATCATCCTAAATATTATAGAAATCTACAGTGCATATAAATGTGTCCAACAAGACTTCTAATGAATCGCTTATTTACAAGCTTTTTACCCCTGTGTTGCCATTCAAACAAAATCATCACAGTTGGATTGTTGTTGTGCATAACTCAGAAGAATATACACTGCCTGGCCAAAAAAGAGTTGTCACCTGGATTTAACTACTTCTGCCTACTATACAAGCCTGTGGGGTCAGTGCTATGATCTGGGGTTGCTGCAGTTGCTCAGGTCTTGGTTCAGCAACGACCAGGTTATTCCATCAATGATTTTTTTCTTCCCTGATGGCACGGGCATATTCCAAGATGACAATGCCAGGATTCATCGGGCTCAAATTGTGAAAGAGTGTTTCAGGGAGCAGGAGACATCATTTTCACACATGGAGTCCAGACCTTAACCCCATTCAGAATCTCTGGGATGTGCTGCAGAAGGCTTTGTGTGGTTAGACTCTACCATCATCAACACAAGATCTTGGTGAGAAATAAATGCAACACTGGATGGAAATAAATCTTGTGACATTGCAGAAGTGTGCCGTAATCAAAGCTAAAGGCAGTACAACAAAATATTAGTGTGTGACCTTTTTTTTGGTGGCGACTTTTTTTTTTTGGCGTGGATAAAAAATGTTGTGATGAAAAATATGTATTTCTTTTTCTACTAGAAATGGACTAGTAAGTGGAGATAATCCTTTCTGGTAATCTCCATTAATTGTGCAAGTTTAGCAAGGCAAAATGCAATTTGCCATTTAATTGAAGAAAAGTAAGATGTGTGGGTTACCTGCTATGGACAGGCACACATCTCTGTACATTTTTAAAGGGCAAAGTACAGCACATTTCCACATCTTTTACTTGCAATGAAATTGCAGGTTGCTTCTTTAGTAATGCATACAGTGTAATCATGTTAATACAAGGATAATATGCAAAACTTAGGTGAATAATATCTCACAATATTTGTACTCTGAGGCATCTGTCGGCCTCCACTGTGCATTACATCTGCACAGTATGTATATTTATATTCTGTCCCTTGGAGTGTATTCATAAAGTTTTCATTAAAGGTGAATAAATTTGATCCCTGAATGCTTCGCTAATACAACTTGTATTGTGGCTGTCAACATGTATCCAATGCCTGCAGGCAGATGAGATATCTAAGACCCCGGCCACCTCAATGCAACCACTGAGACCGCCTCTCAGATATTTATTCGTTTCTACCATTTAGTTTTAGTCATTTTCAGTTGCAGTATGAAATTCATATATTTTATCGTATCATGTCGGACATATTCAAAGGATTTGATGCTAACTGCGGACGCTCATCAAAACCTCAAAAGGAGGTTATTTTTTAAATCTCTGTTCTTAGCCACTCTATTAATCTGATGAATCCACTGTCTTCTATTGAATCAGTCAAGCTCACAGATTGTATGCCCAATGTCCACTAAACTAATCACAACAGAGTACTGTAATCAAATAATCAATGAGCGATTTGACCAGAGTCAATATCCCACCTTCCAAAGCTGCCAATTTAGGTTTCCATTTATCAGTCTGATCTGACGCCTAAGTCAATAGAACATCCTTTCATACTAGCCAGTCTAATAACATGATCCCTTTTACTTTAATCTAGCTGTCTGCTAAACAGTTACTTGTCATTATGTGTCCAATTTGGGCTCTGCTTGGAAAATGAACAGTGTGTAAAAATTGACAGACCCTCCAATTTGGCTAGCATTTACACCTTAGGAGCAGTTTAATGCATTGTAGAAGAGCAGCAGAATGAGCATTTACATTTTTTGGCATTTAGCTGTCACACTTATCTAGAATGACATAAAATGAGGAAACGACATAAACTGAAATTGCCAATAGTGTGTGCAGTGCAGTGGTATGAAGAGAGCAATGGTCAAAGTCACAGCCCACAAACTTTGGATCTAACAAATGTATCGGCGTTGCAATATTCATGTAGTAGTACAGGGGGAATACATAAAAGCAAGATCGAAAAGTGATGTTATTTTCTTTTATCTGTACTGGTGGAGAGAAAAACAGAGGACATCAAGCACACGGCTGTTATTTGTCCCTTGGCCGTTGACGGTTCTGAAATTGAGGGAAAAAAAGAAGGCTCCCCTCCCCGTCTCTTACAGCAAGCCTCAGCTGTCTTTTTGCATGGCAGGTCCTGACATTGGGGTGCTTCCACTCCCTCATAATGAACACGGCTGTCTGCTTTGGTCGCAGGCCAGAGGTGGTGTGGCATGGATGGGGAGCCGGTTTCATTTAGCAGGGGTGAATAGCCAAATTTCAGGTTTCTGATGGACTGTGACATGGTAGGCCAAGTTTTCCAGGGGACTTCACTACGTGGAACTAAGCCGCTGTCAGTCCAGATGGGGTCTGGCCACAGCAGATTACCACTTCTTCACTCGACTGCTATTGGCTCTGAAAAAATATTCAGAAAGTAATACAGTGTAATCCTTCACTTCACCATGGCATTTGCCATTCATGGCACACAATCCCTTTGGCACCTGTCACTAGTTCACAAAACATTGTACAGAATGCTGCTTTAAAGATGGATGTGGATTTTCAGTTGAGGTATGAAATGGCTGAAAAACAGGGAACGGCAATGAGTGATAACATTTTTATGTATTTCTTTTGCCAACAAAGCCTTTTCAGTTTCAGGGCGGCTACAGTATCAATGGAAGACGTGAGAGTAAGAAGCACTTCAAATACTTTTGTCGGTAACGAGGAAAATAACAGCCCTGGAAAAATGACCCAGATTGGCTCATTACAACCAGCCGACCTATTAAAAGAATAGCAAAACATGAAAAATAAAGTTTGGGATTTTATCTCGGGGTCGACTTATATGTAGAGTTTTTCTTGGTCACAGAAAACTGTTTACCAGGGGGCCTAATGCATTACTTAATCCGCCATGTTCAGGTTGTTGTACAGTTAGAAAAGCAGAATGCATCAAAGTAAAGCTGAAGTATGAGATACAACAAATTGATAATCCTACTTTACATATGGAGCTAGCTATCCATGTGAGTGTAATCGTACATTCATATACCAGAATGTAAAAACGCATATTTATCTAATTTTCTTGACTCACTGGATGCCCCTTAGGTTGAGGGAGGTGGTTTACCAGAGAAACTCCCACTACTTCTGATGGCCAATCCACCGCTATGCAGTGCAAAGTGAAACAGGAATTTTGAGACATATGGCCAACCTCTAGTAAATGCACTAAGCAAAGATTTAAGCAAGCGCGCTGGGCATGCCTCATTGTTCTCTGAGTGAACACTCTTGTTTGGTTTTCTTCCAGTCCCAGAACACATCCAGACAGTGGAGGACTGTCTAAGGTTAAGCTCTTCAAAACAGATGGCTGAAATCTGCTCAACTCTTGGGGTTAAATACCCTCTTTATTTCCTCAGGTACCCTAAGTGGTATTTGTGTTTTACAGAAAGCTTTTGACACTCAGGTCAAACTGTAGTTGAGTTGGATGTTTACTTTTCTGCTTCAAGTTAATCTCTGAATTTACCTCCACTCCTCGATCCCTGTGCCATATGGTCTGGGAAAAGCATCTGAACTAAGTCAACTAGAATAAGTGTGAGGATTCTTTTCACCCTGAATAAATACCACCCATAGTCTTGAGAGTGGAAAGCACTGACCACATCTTCAGGGAGTTGTGGAAAGTCATCTGTTCTTTACAGAGGAGGGGAGCCATGGAAGGGTGAGCAGCTCAGAGAGCCAGAATGGGAACTAGTTAAAGGGGTTAGCGCACAAGGGAGGAGGAAAGTCACAGAGGGCGTAGATGGACTTACACAGCCTGAGCGTAAAGAAAAGAACCTGGAGGATTTCAAAGAGGCTCCTCCGAATTGAGCGGTTCAGTGGCTCTCCTTGTCATTCACACAGCAGAGCAACTCGATGGACAGCTGGGCTGGAGCTCAACAAGAAGCTGGGAATGAGATGGGCTGGGAAAAGCGACGGGTTGAATCCGAGTCATGGTGCAGCACATGGAAGAAAGGGAAGATGAGTAGAGGAATCAGAGGATTTGTCAGAGTTGACATTAAGGCCAATTAACCTTTTAGTTTGTCAATAACCATGATTACCGACTGGACCCTCAAGCATGTGAAATGACAGGGCTGTGCACTGCTCAAACTCTCTGTCTCATTGGATTGGTGTCACAAAGGACACAACCGTGCACATTTCTTGACATCCTGTTAGTCCGAGCAATTTTAGGTTTGAAACCCACAATCTATAACCCTATTAATGAAAGGATTCCCTTTTGTATCTAACCTGGGTAGGTTCTCTGAGCATCAGTGCTCTTGCAACGCCCGACACACAGTAGCACACATTGACACCACTGAGGTATTGGGACTTAAGTGACCAATAGTGGTGGGACTTGCCCAGATACATCCATCCAGTCGGGGGTCAAACCACTTTGGGCACAAGCCTGCTTCTCTAACCTGTAATCCAACTGTAGATTTGTATTTAAGTGTCTTATAAAGTCTGTATGCTGTTTGTAGCCACAAACTTGCCTAACAGAGTGATCATTATATGTTCTTGTGATTTGTGTTTGTGAGCTTGTTGGTTGGTTGCTACACATTTGTGTTCCCGGTACTCCTCTGTCACAGTTTGTCCATCAATTATGGCAGTTGTATTCAGTGGGAAGTGTGCGATTTGGGCGATGCTAATACTTATCTCCCTGATCAAAGAAGTCCCAGGAGAGCAACGTGAATGATGCAGGAGAGCTATCTGTCATGGAGCATACATCATGTCCAATGTGGTCCTGACAAATGTCAGACTAGCAGAGCATGAGTGGAAGAAGTAAAAGGTTGTCAGGAACGGTCCCAGCCTGGTGAATTAAATAAATGTTTCATGAATTTTAAACAGCTTGCTGTTTGTCCGCCTGCAGTTTTAAAAGACCAAAGGTTTTGAAAAAAAATTAAATAAAATAGAGTACAGGCTGATAGAAAGAATCTGCATATATTTGCATTCATTTTGCAAAACGTAATTTTTTCCCCTTCTCTTAGAAGTGCATTTACAGTGTCTGTGTCTCTTGTGCTAATTTCTCCACTGTGGCTTTATGTTAGAATTAAATTGTCTTTCTAGCATGCCATTTTCTTCCCTTAATCTTAGATCTTTTAATGTGTTTAGAAAATGAAATCTTTCTACTCCGTCTTTTATTTGGCTGTTTTTTTTAATGTAGTTTTCTCTTTCAGTCGAGCTAAAATCCTAGTTGGGTCTTGAAAGAGGTGGTTTAATTTGAATTAATTTAGTTTTGTCCTGTTCCGTCTCAGTCTTTTTTATTGCTTCATTTATTACATTTTGTAATATCAGATTTAGGTCTGAAAGGAAATTCACTGAAATTGAATTCCGTTGATAATTGCAAATGCTTGTTATCGGCTTGGATCTGTAATATGAACCAATGATGGTTTATTTCAAGCGTGATTGTTTAGGGTAAGAGCCAGATGCTGTACATACTGGTGACTCAAATGACAAAGAAACGGATGCTAGTGAACGTTTTGTGCTCATACCACAGCCTCCTACATCTTGCTCATCCTGCCTTGTTTGTTTTGTCTGCATGTTGCTTCTCTGGAGCTTTTCCATCCCAGCTTTACTGGGGAATTCCTGCTCTGAGACAGCATTTAGTTTGAAGAAATGCCCCGTCTTTAGACTGCTGATTCCCCTAATTCTGAGGTTTTATTTTTGAATATTTAGTTTTGCCATTCATTTATGTTCTTAATATTGGAAGATAATTTACAATTTAAAAAAAAAATACTTTATTAACTTTGACAGGGTGAGCAGGGAGACCACTATCAAGTATTTTCTGAGTAAGACACCTTTCACTTTGGATTGGTCAGTCAGAACCTAAATGAACACAAATAGCTAAACTAAATAAATACATTAAAAGAACCAATGACATTATCATGTATGCAAAGGTAGTAAATTGTTCTGATGCTGCAAGTGCCCTGGGCTCCAGGCGTCTTCTTGTGTTCCCTTGTTGTTGGATGGATGGGCATGAGCGTGGCGGCAGTAGGGAGGGGGAAGTCGACAGAGTTTATACTGATTGCTCCTTGATTATGAGATCTGCAGCAGGTGCATATGAGACTGCTCATTTTCCGCTTACACGAGTCTCCCCATAAACGGTTTTAATTAGTAATAGCTATATTTACATGCACAGATCATTCTGAACTTTAGTCTCCCGCTTGCTTTCTGGTCTTCACATGTAAATACATAGATACTGTTCACTGAAGAATTTAGACTTTATTTGAGGCTTAAGACCGATATAGTTGAATGGTAAACGTCCCCATATTATTAGCTCTGGTTTCTGGTATTGGAAGCTATTCTCCCTACTCCTGTACTGTACATTATGAAGTTCCAGAAACACTTGTTGTTATTGTAAGTGCCTTGTGGCTATGTGTCAGTGGCTATTTCTTTTGTTTAATCTACATAATATAATGCATTTTCCTCTGTTTTTGCATCAGCAAGGAATTCTTCAATTCTGTTGAATTGTAAAAGTTGGCTTTGGGTTTAATGCCCCAAATATGTATTTAGATGATAGAAGACAGTATGCTGCTACACCTGGACAAGACATGCACAAGCATTGATGACATTTCTGGACATTGCACTTTTACTACTTTTACACATCGCATGGAAGGTCGGAGACATGTTCTTTTCAGAATATACTCTAATCACAAGAAACGATATGAATACATTGTGCAAATGACACTAGTGATACAGCAAAATCTAATCGTGGCATGAAAGTAATTTAATGCAAAGGGGGGGAATAGTTAACATGACGGGGTACGGTGTCGATGAGGCAGCTTCTTTATATCCCTGGTCGTAGTCTTAATGCGTCAGAAACATTCATATGCTGGGCATCCTTGAATTAACCTTCTGCCCTTGGCTAAGTTCGTTCATGAGATAAAAAAGACCATTAATTCAGCTTTTTATAGTGAAATAAAAATGATATTAGAATTGCTTTATATGAGGTTGGTTTTCATACCAGATCTAATGTCCATGTCTTGCCAAGGGACAAAGGATAAGTGTGAGCCGGCCACATTGAACCCTGACACATTTTAGCCTTACTGGGTAATGGCTTGAGAGGGGCCTTATTGACCTGCCTGACGGATGCAGCTCCAGTAGGTTTTCATTACAAACCTTCCAGCTTACTCAAAGGTCTTTTATATTAGCTGGAACTCTATCTCTATTTGAGAGACATTCTCGTAATAACTATTTGAGGGGAAATAACATTGCTTTTATTGAACCTTGGGTTAATTCAATAGCCTAGTGTTGACACAACCTATAAATCTTGTCTGATGATGACCTCAAACTGAATATGTTCTTACACCAGTCTGCAAGTGTTAATGCTGTAGTAGCAGAGGACAGGAGCCACTTTTTGTTGGTGTTTCGACCACATCAATTCTGTTGTACATCACACATTATTAGATTGACTCCGCTTGTGTCTCAACTCTCAAATGAATACCTGGGAAGGCAAACTTGTAAGGACTCAATAAGTTTCAATTCGGCTGCGCTCAAAGATGTGATGAAATATGATTTGATATGTGATGACATGATTTGGTTAAAGGCATCTCTGGCGTCCCAAGAAACATTCACCCTTGTTTTTCAAACGATTCAACTGGCGCACGCTGGAGCCAGTGCCTCAACCTAAGAGTCTGAGTTCAATGCCCAGTTGTTACAAAAACAGCCAAATAGTGATCAAACTCATTTACTGTCTGTTCATCTTGTTTTAAATTACTCAGTGGAAAGCCAACAACCTTGGTCAACACCACTCATGCGCTGTAGTTTGTGATTTGTGTTGCCACTGTGACTTCTGAGGAAAGCCTGTATTTGATTCCCTTTTTAAAATGAATTAATTCAGCAGAGGAATAAAACTGCCCGAGCATTCGATTATCTGTCCAACAAATTTGGACCTTCAACATTGAATTTAGTTTTATTACATTTTTCTTTCTGTCATTTAGTTTGCATAATTTTTCGTGTTTATTGGTCAATTCAAAATGATCAGAAGCCTATTTGTACTCTAATGCATTTGTTGCTGCTAAAACAGATGAAGCTTAAACACGTTCTTTTGCAGAGCGGTAGACAGTTTCTTCAGTTCAAGGAGATGCCAAATATAGAAGTGAAATGACTTCTTGGGTTCATGGTATAGAACCACCACAGAAGTGAAATAGGATAACCGTGGAGTACATGCAGGAGTACGACTGTGTGTGAGAGAGACTGCCAAATGGAGTGGAGGGGGGATTACAACCAAAAGCACAGTGCAATAATGTCATCTAGTGCTACTAAGGTTGATATGTGTGATTCCACTTTTATTTATTTATGATAATACTTCTCCCGTTGAGTACATTACTCTAAGACTGACAGTAATGTGGAATAGTTTGGCAGTGAAGCAACCACAGTCCCATAAACTACTGCCAAGGGGAAGTCTTGTCATAGGAGCATGCACATTTCTATGACCATCTCAATAAAAATACCCTCATTTCCCACCACTATTGGTCACTTAAGTCCCAATACCTCAGTATTTAAAGGTGTGATGTGTAAGATATAGCCACATTCTCCAAAGCATTTCACCTCTACTACTGGGTCTATACAATCTCAATTTAAAGCCATGATTTAAAACAGAAAAAAAGAAAACTACAAAGACAATGCAACGTTCAACCAGCTAGTTAGTTCGCATGCTCATTGTTTTTATTTTTTTATGTATTCTCTACATCACGATACAGACACAATGCACAGATTGCAGCATTGCACACTTCACACAGTGCTTTGTGATTGAATTAAATTGAAGTTTATGTAAAAATGTAAGTGTCTCAAGCACAACAATAATATAACATTTTCAAGTCACCTGAGCAGTCACATTTTTGATGAAAATGATTTGATTCAAGCTGCATGTATCAATGACAAAGGCCATTTAAACATGCTTCAATTTGTAGAACTTTATTTTACATTTAAAATACAATTTTAAGACAATGACCTCCTTAAACTAAATGTATGAAGCCAGAAATATTATAGACATCTGAAAGTGCTCTTTTTGAATGAGTTATAGCAGCACTCACACTGTTATGGGTTACAACCTTTAGCACAGTACCAAAAGATTGGAAAATGCAGTGAGTGAGTTTTTCTCTGGAAGATCTGGTACGACAGGAGACGGCTTTTAAATCACATTTGGTAATAAAGGAGAGGCGGCAGGTGTTAATGAGACAGCAATGTGTCTTGTCTCTTGTGCCTCTCAGCACCGTAATTGTAGGAGGCCTTTTGTTGACAATCCCTGGAGGAACATTTCAGGCACTCTCTGACGCCTGGGCAGTCTGATCCTATTACCTGACTGCATACGAACATCAGCTGCTATCAGCAGGTAGAACGCTACCACATACTCCCTTCACTCTTGTGCTGTTTTGTCTGAAAGGTTTGATATGCTGGGCAGAGAACAACCTGCTGGTAAAATACAAACGTAAATGGAAGGTTTACACCATCCGGCATTAGTTTTGTTCTGATGCATATTTGGCTACTGTTAAATTCAGAATTCTTAGGTAATAATACACGTATTTCCCTGATGCACAGTTTTCCTTTCTAATAGCTAATATTTACTTAATACATATGTAAAATGGAAAAAATGAAGCATTTTTACATACAAATGCTAAGCAAGATACCGACAGATGACAAAACACCTAAAGTATACTTGAAGTTACTGTCTTTCTGACTGGAATTTGGAGTAGTCAACCTATGAAGTTGCAAGATATGTTAATATAAATAAACTGATAGATCACCTCGAATCCAGTTTCTTTTTTTGCTCCTAAAGATTGATTTATTTCTGTTTGTAATTATAGCTGGCACTTTTGATGATCTGGTTTTCCACGTCTATTCCTCTTTGTCTATTTCAGATTGGTGGGATAGGAAAGTTAGAAAAGTTACTCAGTTGCAGGACTGCGTAACTGAGTTAGATGACAGTTTCCTCATTTTCTTCCCAAGCTGCCACATTTGATTTGTCAGAATACTCACACAAAAAAAATCTCAAAACACTCTTTCGCTTACGTTACGTAAAGCTTATATAATATACGAATGGAAGAGGCTTGTCTGAGTAGGTGGCTCTGCTCGGGGATAGGGAACAATTTAAATGTCCCTCCTCATGACTCTTCCAAATCCCTTCATTAATCATGAGCCCCCCTCCATGAAATATTAAATCTGAATGTAGTTGTGAGTGTTGGAGCAGAACTACCCGGCTTTCCCTCGGCCCTCTCCTTTGTTATCTGGTGCTTACTAGGCAGAGACGTCCGAGATGGTTCAAGACAAATGGACCAAGAGGGAGGCCAAGTAATCAGCCATGAATTCCAGGTTTGAAAGAGTGCGCTCTAATTAAATTTGACTTGGCCTGATGAGAAGTTCAAGTCCAAGGTTAGCATGAAGAATGAATGGAATAAAAATAAAAACTCAATTTCTTCACAAAGCCAAAGGCGAATTTGAAAAGTATGAAGGGGCATTTTTCTTCTTTTCCTATTAAATATTTTCAACTGTGATAAGAATAGCTGTAATGAAGTAGATTTTAATGAAAAGGTTGTTGTACATAGCTTGTTAATACAATGCTTTTTTACATGCACAGGCCTAGGAAGCCAGGAAACAAATAGCTGTGCTGCGGTTATTAGGGATGCAATGTGCTGGATGTCATGTGAAAATGCATTTTTCAGATGGGCTGTCTTGGAAATATATGGCTTCTTTCTTTCCGTGCAGCGATGAGTCAGTTAGAACAGTAATGAAGTTATTTTTCCTCACAGTGAGAAATGGGAGAAAGAAAGGGAAATCAATAGTGATATCTTGAAGCTATGGTCTGCCATCTAATCTCTCAGTGGTACTGGAAGTGCTTCATTTGGCCTTTTTGATGCTTCCCCACCCACACTCTGCTCACAAAAACACCTACTCCCCAGTGTTTCTTCTAAGTAAACATGCATAAATGGACCTCATACAAGCATGAAATATTAGCTGTAGAAATTCAGGGAAGCGCAGACAAGTTTTAAGTGGAAGTCATGTAAGTACTCAGACCAGACTACATGCTGAAATATATGAAATATTTTTTCTCCTCCTCTGTTAATCATATTTTATTTAGTTGTTATGGTTCCACTCTATCCATTTCGGTGCCCAACTGCTAATTTACTTATGTTGTATTATAACAGGATTTTTACACATTCAGGACAAGCGTGTATTGAAGTTTGACGACTGTGGTAAATGGCCTGGAACAAACATGTTTAGGTCTTGTCCGCTGCATGTGTATTAACCCCTTCCCACACATATTTCTAGCTGTTTGTGAAGAGGCGACCGCACAGCTTTGGTTACACGCTGCGTTAGCTGAGGAATGTAAAATCGGGAGTAATGGATGAGGGCCCATAAAAGCACCTGCACATGTGATGTTAATGCTCTGCTTCACATGATCCAGCATCTGAAAGGGTGAATCTAAAGGCCATGAATAAATCACACGCTCTTCGGCAAGGATATCTTTTGCTTTTCATGTTTGCTGGCCTTTTTCATTGCAAAAACGGCCAGAGTTGGTTCTGTGCTCTAACACAAACCATAAAGCGGAGCCACAATCTTGGTGTGACTTTCTGGGTTGAGATGAGGCAGGCGGCAAGCGCCAATGACTTTAAGTAACATGACGAAATACTAGCTGCTCCTCTCTTAATCTTTGTGGCAAGGGTGGCTGTGATGTTAAAAGACATTAACCAGCATATCATAATCAGAAAATGTTCTGATGGGCTCTTGGGGAAGAAAAAAAAACATCCACCTTTCTCAGCTTGTTTCCACTCAGCCTCTTCTGCCCTTTGAATTTGACTCCAAACTATGTAGCGCAGCGGTCCATCATTTAGCACAAATAACCATATTACTGCCTGTGACATGAAACTATCAAACCACATAACAAGACATATGTTGCTAGACAACAGAAGTAAAGGTATTGTAGGGTGTCAAAAGGGTTTTGAATACAGATTGTATGGTCTCTGACACTGCTAAATAGGACAGTGGTTTATTCCACTGTTGTGTGGCAAGTGTTGCCTTACCCTTTTAGTAATATGTAGGTTTAAGTAAAAAAAAAAACGCTGTTACATAACCCGTGATAAGATTCAGCTTTTACCAAGATTTAAGAGAGTTGATTATCTACAGCCTTTAGTAGAACGGTAAGAGACAAAATAACACAGAAAGGTACCTTAATGTAAGAAATGAAACATATTTCAATGCCTCTACTACTCTTAATCAAACTGTCTTAAGATCTTTGCAAGCAGGGCTTTTATGCCGCCTCTGCTGTTTTTAGTGGTTGTAATCCTCAGTCCAAACCTTTCAACTGCCACAACAGTTTTGGATGTGCATTCCTCTCTCGACAGGATATACTCGTGTTCACAGAAACGGGAAATGTAAATAGGAAACAATGCGACTGATAATATCTCTGAGACTCCGACTAAAGGAAAGATGTATATTTATGTATAGACAATGTTCTTATTTTCAGATGAAACACTGATGATCATGTAAATGTCTCGTAAAGACCATCCTTTACCTTCTATGTATCCAGTACAATTCCAATTACAAATTGGACAATTTGTTGCTGAGGTCTCACCTCATGTTTGGTCTCTCAGCACGTTATAACTTGTGCACACAGCTGAGGTTCCTACTCTTCCACTCAATGTAATGCACGGTGTAAAAATCCACGAGCAATGAACCCACAAGCTAAATCCATATATAAAACAAAGGGGCTGGCGTAGCAAGGGGCCAATTGGTAAACAAAGAATTTCAGACGGTAACAGTTTTTGTCCACTGAGTGAGAGCAACAGAAGTGAAAGATATTAACCGAAGCAGGATTACTCCGCTCAGAAGGGGCGTACTCCAATCAGAACCAAGGCAGCTTTTTAATTACTGATCAGGTCCCCAAGCTGTCAGCTATTGTTGTTTGGGACTTATCAAAGTCGGACTAATATATTTGCTTTTAATCCGGTGACTATTTCATTTCTTAACTAACCCTAATGGAAATAATAGTCTCTTTAATCGATTACTCATTGCAAGGCGCTACTGTTCTAGCACAGTCCAATTTAATTCTGTTATATCGGCAGAAAATGAAAAGGAACAGACTTAAGCGGGTGAAGCAATCCGCTCGAAGGCTTTACTCTGGCAGTTACTGTCCATGGCGACTTATTAACTTATTTAGAGGAGGAGAGGCTGTCAGAATTTTTCTGTACCTGTCCCAAAGACCTGTCCTGTCTCTCTCATCATTGCTGAGCCTGCCCTTTCTCTCAAATTCATAGGCCTTGTTTTCAAATCGAAGAGACGTTTCAGTAGCACAGAAGCTCTTCCCTTCTCTGTATGTCAAGGTGACGTAGTAACGAATCAAGCAGAGGAAGTGAATAGAGTGTCGAGCTGAATACTGCACATTACTATATGCCAGTCCTTAGTTAAAAAGGGGAGATTTAAGACGGTGAAGTGAAGTTCTCAGCCTCTCTTCTCAACCTCCCTCCCACCTCCGGCTCCCTGGCTCTCTATCTTCTGCTCTTCCTCTCTGGTCGCTTGCGTTCACAATGTCTATAGATTCAGGTCAGAGTATGCCTTTAGCAGCTATTAAAGTAAGGTTCAGCAGATAAAGGCCTTTAAGGATAGTCATCCATCTGGGATGGTAAAAGTCTGTTTTGGACTGTCATTAGAAAGGCTGTGTTGGCGATCAGGAAAAATATAATTGTTCACTTTAAATGGTTTGACCCCCAGAGTTTCAATACTTCCAACCTTAAAATCTCACATTTCTCCTACTACCTCCAAACCCATGGACTTTACATTTGAATGTCATTATGGTCCAATCCACTGAGCTCCACACCCCTATGCCTTCGCCGGGGTTCTTGAGGACTTTGCCTCTCTACCCATGGGACCCAGGTGACTCCCTCTTCTCTTCCTCCAGGCCACATGTTAACTCAGCTTCTCTATCTGACTAAACTCAATTTACTCCTTCACTGCCTCAAACTGCATCATCAGAATAGGGCGCCGGAGAGCCAGAGCGTATTCCCGGTGGCCACATTTGCATACATGCCACTGTACAAAATCCCACTCTGAGTTTCAGAGAGAGGGGCCTTTATCTCTGCTTCATTCATTCCACTTCACTGTCCTTTGCATTCCTTCTTAATTTCCCATGTCTACAGATTCCTCTCATAGGTAGCGGATTGTGTGTGAACTTGCGTTTCTACAGTTTTGTATCTGAAGCCAATCCAGGGCTGCATTGCAATGTCCACCATAACAGGAAGGAGACTGGCAAGCAAACAGAAAAACAGGATGTAAGCCAACATGAGTTAACAGTTTTTTCAGGTATCGCAATAAAGTGAGAATGTCTGCTGGCCACTTGCCTGGGAAAGCACCAATTAACAGCTGCTTTGTGTACGCCTCAAAGTGGCTGAAGTCAACAAGCTTTTTTTTATAGAACAATATAAGGCTGGGTCACGACCAAAAGCACCTTCATACACTTACATTGAATCTTTTAATCACAGTGTTTGTAAGTCAGAGCTGCACACACTGTGGAACTGATCTGACAGCCGAACATACAACTTAACTTAATTGCCATGAATAATTACAGTAAAGTCTGTTTTGTTTTGAATTTATCGGGGCATGAGATGACGAACATTTGACCGACAGCTTTTCTGTTGCTCATGTCTTGTAAAGTCATTTGCACTTGATTGTTGTTTTGATCCTCTCACCTGTGCTGCATGTGTCTAATGTGGTTTCTGAAGGATGCTTTTCCAGGAGCCAAGCGGGCATCCTTTGAGGCAAAATAAAATTTGATAGAGCATAAAGGGCAATGTGATTTCCACTAAGGAGCTATCAATTATTTTTTTTCATCTCTTTGGGTTCCTGGTAGCGCTCAGCTCCATGTCAATAGGTAAAGCACAGGTCTCCAAATAAATGTGCTTACATTGTATTTGGACGGAGCAGAGTGTCTGTGGGAAGAACGGAGTATCCAGATGAGCACATGGGTGATGATTGTGGCCGTGGGTATTAGACCTCACAGAATGAATGCATATCTATCTGCAGTAGTGGAGAAAAGGGGGTAGTGACAGGATATGGAGATGGTAGCAACGGGATCAGTCTTTGACTAACTCTCAGACACACAAACACACAATGCTTGCTGCATGGGTGGCAGTCCCAAGCACACTTGTATTTTTACAGCTGGACCCACATCCCATGACTTCCACAGATGCTTCAAAGCACTCTTCAAAGCCTTCATTGAGGAGGCAATTGCATGTTTCACTAAAGGGACTTTTTTTCAACCCAACCTATAAACAGGCGCACATACTGCCAAAGCTGAATGTGTATTAGTTTTACTGTTAATTGCTAAATATGAATTGTGCCCATACACAAAGTCTATTGACTTTGAATTGAAGTGTCTCATATGCGTAACAAATGCTATATTGATATAGCAACTGGCTTGAGGCTATTTTATTAGGTTACATTTTAAATTGCTTGGCAATGCATCTCGGAAGGACACATTTGAGCTTGGACTTGCTCATTGATTCCCCTGAATAATTATGCTGCATCAGGCATTGTGCTTCTTGATATCTGACTGTGGGTGTCTACCTGGATGTGGCCTGTTGTATTTCACAAACTCCCAGGCTTTCTCCCTCAATGGGATTTGAGTGCAGGCAGGGGAGACTGAGATATGAGCTCAAGAGAGATTAAAGTTTAGTATATTTGATTGTTTCTCTTGTGTGGTGGGGCTTTTACAATGGGTCCGGCCGGACGAGTTCAGTCTGAATTAGCCTTAGCAGGAGGGAGAGAAGGGGCACTGAGAGGGGCCACAGCTAATCCCAGGATATTGAGCAGGATTCCTCGGATGAGGCTGCGCTCCTTTGCTTTCCCAAGTGTGACGATGGGGAGTGTGGTGGGGGATGCAGGACGGAGGCTGGTTCTGGGGTCTCTTTTCCTCCTCGGTCTCCATTGTGAGGAGAGTTTTCACAGTTTAGGGGCACAGTGTCTGGGATTCTCTGCCCACTGAAGTGAGTCTTTTTTTGGGGGGGACAGTCTCAGAGGATTAGGCCTACTGGGATAATCAGGATCAGTTCACAGTGTCCTCGAAGGGGGTCTTAGTCTATGTCCAACAGAGTAGGAGAAGGGACGCCACTGTCCTGTGTAGTTGCTGGCTTTGCCCACATCCCCCTCATACCCTAATGACATCTGCTTCCCTCTTCACTGTGTCCAACCCCTCAGCTATGACACATTCTGCTTGAAATCGGGTTAGGCATCCGGTCCTCGGATCAGAAAAAATTATAAGATGAGATATATTCAAGATGGATCATTTTTATATTCATGTGTCACCTTTTGAAATGTAATTTTCCTGAAATAACGAGAATTTGTTTCCCTTTTTTATTTTCGAAAAAAGTAATGTTCTATCCATGTTCTGTATTTCAGACAATGAGGCTTTGGAAGACATCCTGTTCCCTCCTCTGATTGTAATTACATGTGTTATTTTTCTCTGTCACTTTTGTGTAACTTGGTTGTCCGGACTTTAGAAACCTAAAGCAGTTGCAGGAGTAAAGAATGTCATTTTGTTGGCAGCCACATCTGCTTTTCATATTTATCCATAGCTTTTTATATCTTCTGTGACAAACTCTACCCAAACAAAAGCCCGGGAAATGGGTGGAACTGAACAAGACAGTCGCTGAGCGTGTACAATAAAGGGACTGCTGACGCAAACGGATACCCAGGTGGTGCAACCATTCTCCCTTCATGTCGCACACACATCTCAAAATAAAGCAGGAAAGTACACCTTTTTGTATAGCGCCATTGTTTTTTGTTTTAACCTGAACCTTTAACACACCCTATACGCATAAACTTGTTTTGTGTTCTCTAAGTTAGGCAGCAGACTCTGGTCTTTGAATCTGACATCCTCAACAGCATCTACTGTAAAACCCTCCGCAAATGTTTCTCGCCTTGTGCTGTTACTAAGATACGGGTGCGAACAACCACAAGTATGCGGGTAAGCTGGTGTGCAACTCCAGCACGAGCACAGACCGAGCAGTGGTCTGCACAAAGGCCCAACAAATAAGTGCTTTCATATCTGCCCTCCCCCTCCTCTTTGGGACAGTTGAAGGGTTCAATGGAAAGCAGGGTTGAGGGTGTGGGGGTTCACCGGGTAGTATAGGCAGACCAGTGTTCAGGACATTGTGTTGTTGTCTGTGTGCATCTTCAGTCTTTGGTTGCGTGTCTGTCACAAGGAAATCAAGTTGTCTGTGAAATTCATTTGTATATGTTTTGCATATTCATATTTGGTGTTAATAGTCATTTTTCAAAACTAATTCAAATTAATCTCTTTCTACTCAATTGTGTTGTTTCGTTGGGAGAGTGACAACACTCACAATGTGTGTGTGTGTGTGTATTATTCTGATACAGGCTTTTTGTTCATGGAAAAATGAAACAAACCAGGGGAGAACGGATGCATTAAGGAATTGTAAACTCTTTCTCTTTGTTGCTTCAAGCACGCAGTGCAGCACGCGGGATCACTACTTGTTGCTAATGTCAGTTTGTTGCTGCCTACTGTGCCAAAATGTCGCAACGGCACATCTTGTGGTTTAATTTCGTAGCAGTGCAGCTGTCCTTTGGGGCAGGTGTAACAATATAAGCAGAAATGGCAGCATGCTATTAGTCTTATGCTCTTCTGGCAGCCACTTTGTCTCAATAGACCCCACTGCAGTCAGACAGTGTAGCTTATGCAGCATTGAGAAAAGGGCTGGTGCTCCCTGAACACAAGACATCTATTCTATTCCCTCTGCTCACACGACCAGACCCACTTACTGGATGTCTTCAGACTCGGAGCATTGCCTTCCTTAAAAGCAGTACTTTTTCATACTTTTGTATAATTTTATGATAAACAACACTGCCAAGGTCACTAAAGTAAAACATTACATGTATAATGTATTACATCTCTTTAACTATAATGAATTGGATTGCATTAACACTGTCTCCTTGGGAGAAGTGCTTATTTCTTTACTTTTTGTTAAACCCTAGAACTCATTAAATGCTGCTGTTCCAGCTTGTAGCAAATATAAAAGAAATGACGCATACCTGCATCCTTCAATTGTTATTACTCCCATCTCTGCCATTTGTTGTCCTTTTTTATCTCATTGTCTCACGTCTGCCTCCTCTGTGCTCTCTCCATCATTTGGCATATGTAATCAGGAATAAGGTGAAATGAAAGCAGGGCTACAACACAATGTGTTTAGCAAATCACACGTGTAATGATTACAATTCAAATCTATAGTACAAGTAATGGGGCTTTGATGATAGTTGGCCTGTAACTGTAATGTGAAACTGAAATTCTGACAGTAATGCCTTTCATTATTCCACTCAAGAGAAGTAATGCAATTACACATTCAGCTTTGTCTCATGTTGCCTTCCGACACTGATAATAAAAGTCATTACCACAATACACATACATGTTATCCCTTCTTCAGTTCAACAGAAGGAGATTAAATATTTTGATACCACTTATTCGCACATAATATATAAATTATTGAATGCATTTTTGACGTAATTCTCCTTTGTTGGAGACTACATACTGGAGGTAGCCCCACGTAATGCTACATTTCAGCTGCATTTCAGCTAGTAAAAGCAGTTCTGGTTTGTCGTTCCAATTCTTTAAATAACACACAGGTTCAGCTTCGGTGTTGGTTGGTCCGTGATGCGCAGCGGCTGCACTGCCGCTTTATTAATGAGATTCAGGAGCTCATCTGAGCGTTCCGATAATGGAACAATGGAGGACCCCGCTTTGACAATCCTTCATCTCTGAGATGCTACAATTGATCACCAATTCAATTGCTAACTGTAGAAAATTGAATTTCTAGCCCTAACATTGTTCGTTAACCACGGTGCCGATGAGATGGCCATCCAGATTAATGATAATGGGAGGCTGAGATGGCTTCTGAGACGGCCTGTGAATTTGATTAGCTCCAGACGGCTGTGGAGACAAAGAGCAGCCAGTCAGACTCTTATGTGGAAGTACTTAATGAAAACCCTGCATGGAAGGTAATTGGGAAATGTTTGTCTAGCTGCAAGATTCTCAATTTACTGTCCAGTCTTTAAACCTATCTCCCTTCAATCTCTCTCTCTCACACGCGCTAACACGCGCGCACACACACACACACACACACACACACACACACACACACACACACACACACACACACACACACACACACACACACACACTTTCCTCACATACAATTGGCTTGCTTGTTAGAAATAATAATGTCACTTTAAAAATATTAGAAGTTAAGAAAATGTTTCTTTTTTGAAGCCCTGTTGGTGTTTTGTTTTCATATTCGGTGGCCTGAGGGATTACGTTCTCTTAAAATAGAGACCTCTTTTAAAAACTCAGCTTCAGTCTTTAAAGCTTCTTAAAAAGAGGCTTTATAACAACTGTCATGTTTGTTTATGTGTGCTAGTGATATTGCCAGCCATGCTGTTCATTGGTATTCAGTAAGGGGATCAATGATTAGTTGTTGTTTTTTTTACAGCTGAGAATATTACTGAGCAATATTCCTACTCACAGTTTTTTTTGACTGTATTTTTTTCCTCCACTCAAATCGTTTCTCCATAATGTAAGACGGAGAGCAGCAAGTGTTCACATTGTAAAAACATCAAATTTGTTATTTTTCCTTGACACAGTTGATTAAGTATAAACATAATAACAATATATTTTAACTAATTTAATAACTTACTTTTTTTTCAGCTCAAATTGTAGAGGAATATGAGCTGCATTAAGGTGTGACGTTGATTGAACGGATTTCTTCATGTTACATTTTTTTCCATTGCACTGGTTGATCATGCAGTACTTAATTTTATTCAACCCTTTTCAGTAGATTGGATTTGGAAAATCACATCATTTTCTCCAGGATGGTTTTGTGAAGCCACAGTTTTGGTCCTTATTCCTTTGCTGCAGTATAGAAAAGTAAAATTTTCTTTTTAATATGGACTCTTTTTTAATTGCTGTTAGTGTTTTTTTTTTTGGGATGCACGAGACTGACAGAGAAATAAGGGGCAGATGACAATTATTTCCTTACGTTCCTTTTTTATTAATTTCAACTGTGAGGAAAAATAACTATCAAAATAATAAGTTTATAAAGACACATAGGACAGGACCCACATTTACACAAGCATACAGGCATACACATACACACTGGTTAATCCATTACCTTCAACGCTGTGTACCTGTCTTGCTTATTTATACAAATTCAATACAGCCAAAATGTACCAGAACTGCTTTACAATTGGTTGTGAAGTCCCACTTAAAAGAAGCCTGGTTACATTTAAAAAAAAATTGTATTGGCATAGGTGAGATGAGTTACTTATGTCCACGACAGACTCACCCCTGTCTCCTACTCATGTGTCTCAGCACTGCCTGTTCTCTCCTGTGGTCAGCAGGTTAGTCAAACACTGCCTATTAAGCAGTGGTAGAAATGGCTCATATTGTTTCCCCATCATCAAAATGAGACAGACACTTTTAGACTATTTGATAGGATTGTGTTTTAATTTGGTCATTTCTTTCACTTCGTTTGACTTAGAAGAACAGATATTCCCAATGTTTTTATGTAATCTCATTGTATGGTTGTATAGGGGGATAGGGCTATGACATGCTTTTTTCATCTTCAAGACAGAATCAAACATCTATACTCTTCATTGATGTGCATCTATACCAAAACCCCATGCAGAGTAATAACCTTGAACATACTGCAGTACATAAACAAGTTCACAGCTATTCAATTTAATTTAATTTTTGGCTGTTGCATGCTTCTTTGACCCGGATTGGAGATTAATTGTCTTGTTTAATTACACCTTAGTGATGAGAGGGAAGAAGTGAAATCCCTGTGGCTGAATCTGTATAACATATGTACCGTTAATGTATCAGTCGTCAATTTCAAGGATGTCGTCCTCCTAAGTTTGCTCCGAATGGATGTACAAGGATGCAGTGATGCAGTCAGCACATCTGAGGAACACGCAAGTGTGACGAGTAGCATGCAAGTTAGTGTTTGTTTGCATGACTGCAGTGCTCATTTCTGTGTGCTGATGCTGCAAATAGACACTGCAGAAAGAGATAAAGGTGGTTCGAGGAGGAGAGCTGCAGCTGTTAGAAGAGACCCCCCATTGATATGAATGCCTGCAGATAAGTGGACTTTCACTCAGTGAGGTTCACTAACCGTGGGCACCGATGGGACAGCAATACATTGTTGGTGTTCTTTTTGTTGGATCTCCGTGCAGTTCCTCTATCACATGCTGCACGCCAACTGTCTGACCATCAACCAGAACTGACAGTTTCTGAGAAAAAGTATCTTTAGCCAAAAGAGTTCAACAATTTTTTATTAACGCATAATTCATGTTCATGAGTGCTTTTGCTAAGCTTGTGAAAAGCATTGTCGCCAGAATTTGATTAGAAACCTGTTACATTTTGGGTGCAAAAGGCAGCCAAGGTTAATTTACTGGATGAGGAGGCTGTTATAACCCTCCCTGTAGCGTGTCTCTTCATTGGCCTATTTTAAATCCCTCCTGAAAACAGGAGTTAATTAGGAACACCAACAGAAGGGAAATCCAAGGCAAGACACCAGCTTTTATTTTAAACTGAAAAAGCACAAATGCTTCTGCATCCACACTCAATTACTTGCCAACATATTTTTGTCAGTGGCTGCCTTGGACAGTGTGTTTTTGTACTAATTAATTTACATGGGGCAATATTATCAAAAAGCAAACACAATAGAAACTATTTGTGGGGTTAAACCTGCATCTAATTACCAAAGAGCAAATTTGAAACGGCAATTAGTCTATGAAAGGGAACTTGTTAATGAAGCGTGTGTGTGAACAGAATGAAAGAAGAAAGCATGCAGCCTTCCCTGCTGGAGAAAGGTTAATGGCTGTATAGTGTAGACCAGCACTGTCTTTCCTCTCACTGTGCCCTTGTTGGACCTTTGTTCTGCATTAAAACACCATAGTTTCACTAAATGCCACTGTGTCCAATTACTGTCAATTTAAATATTGATATCATTATCAAATTACACGTTTCTTGAACTTTCACTTTTGATCTGCATGTCAGATTCAGAAAGGCTCATGATAGCCTGTCATCCTTGCATTTGTTTTCACTGAACATGCAGCACTATAAAGAGAATGCACATCTGTGTTTGGATTTACTGAAACAACTGCCATAAGGACACAGCACCACACACTGTTTTTAGTCATTTAGTTGTCTGTTTTTTTTGTTTTTTTTAACTCATCCCCTATGTAGATTAGCCAGTATTGTGTTTGTTTCTGCAAACATCCAACATTCTCGTTTAAAATGCAACACGTAGCTTCCAACGGGTAATCAAGGCGCCCCCATGTTTTTTTTTACAACATGTTGCTTCTTCTCCTATTGGCTAAAGCTCCCAAAGTTCAGATATTTAGCATGCAAGATATCAGAAATGTGTCTGCAAGACACCAGCGAAACCTTCGTCTCACGTCTTTGGGCAACTATGTGAGAGTACCGATCCAATAAGGATTTACCTCTAATCCGGGGATTTTGTCTGTTTGCTCCACAAACTGTGTGGGACTAAAAAACGGGGCTAAAGTTGTGTAGTGTGAACTAGGTAATAGCGTTGCTAGAGTAGTTCTAGCTATTGGATAGATTGCCAAGAGTTTGTGTTCAAACATTCGTGGACCCCAAAGGATGACTTTTACAGACCTTGGTGATTCCCTGACTTTATATCTATTGCCACCAGCAGGTTCATATTTTTGGATGTCAGTAGGATGTGTCAGCTGGTTGGATGAATTGGCATTCATTACCACAATCATGCTCTGTGGCTTTTACTTTTTGTCTGCGTCCAAACTTTAATTTGTCCGTTACGATTTGTAGATTACTGTACATTATGTAAAGTGCTAATTAACAATCATTAACAAGCAAGGTGGACGTGGAGGACGTTATAAAAAATCAGCATCATTGTGACCAAGTTTGCATGCTGACAAAGAATTTGTTATGACGAATTTGTGTGATTAATACCAGCACCATAAATTAATTACCTAATGGTATTTGTAGATATGAAAACTTAATTTCTCACACATTGAAACACAACATGAGGATAACTAAAGTAACACCGTGGTTTTCTTCATGTTGTCTCCTTCTAATACCTGCGCTGCCAATATATGATCGTAAAGTGTACAAGACTGTTGGAGGGAAAACAAAAGCAAATCATTACAACGGTTGTTAAGACCCAGGGGATGTTTGGATTTGTAGCTGCATATGAATGGTGGCCTTGTGAATAATGTGTCTTTGCTGTCACCTAGAGACACACATTTAGTGACTAAAAAAGGGAAACAAGACCATTTATGAGATTTTTTTTAATGTTTTCCTGATGGCAAGACGGGTTCTCCATCTACCATGTTTATAAAATATTCTTTCATGTTTAATCTGCCAACCGATTCCCCTTCATTAATTCTGCATTTCTTATGAAGTTGTTACAGTCACTGTTTTTAATGAATGCTCACTGTCAAAACTTTAAACATTTGACTCAACCGCACTGCCTCAAGTTGAGGCGATTGATTTTAATTGCCCCTGACTTGGAGATGAAGCTGAACACTGACAAAGTATTGAATTGTCATCCCTCATTTGATACAATATAAAGCCACTGGGGTGTAGTTTTCATTAGGTTGGTGATTGATTAAGGCCAGGTGCCACAGGCATAACCGAGGATTTTAGTTCAACTTGTCCAAGAGTTTTGCATAATACATTAATTTAACTTGACACACAATGGTTTATGACATGATTAGGAAATAATACATTATATTAAAAACATTAACTTATTCCTCAGTGTTGTAATGGCTTATCGTTAAAAAATGAACGCACTATTAGAATTACACTTGCACGTTTGTGTTAAGTTAGAACACATTGAACGTGTGTGTGTTGAGGTCCTTGACATTTGAGAAATTAATAAAATGGGAAGTGTCTGTAATATACACCTGATAGAAGCAGGGCCACATTTGTTTTATGTGCATTTGCCAGCAGGCCCAAATATTTCAATTTAACAGATGTCGGTACAAGACATTCTTGCCCATTCCCATAATCCCCTGATGATAGAATAGTTCTTTCGTTGGTATTTTACAAATTTTTGTCTTGTTCTACATCTTACTGCCAAAGCCTCTTTTGGGTTTTATCCATTGAACGATTTTTTCTCCTTCGAAATCTTCAATTTGGCAACTTATAGCCTCAAGCTTATTTTCGTTTCCGGGCAGAGTTTGATGTGCATAGCCATTGACGGTGGTCTTTGCCTTTTATTGTTGTATATATTGTATTGTAAAGTGATGTGATAAAAATACTTTCAGAAGAGTAATACTCTGTTTAGTTGAAGAAAAGATGAAAGGGGTGTGAGTCTATCTTAAAAGATTTACACGGTCTCTTCTTAGTATTTGTTAGAACCGCTAAGAATGCATGCATGCTATTCCCGCATACTCCAATATATTAAATAAAAAAGCAACAGTGTTGGTGGAAACCTGTAAATCCTTTCTCTGGATCCCTTTTTCTTCTCCTCTCCAGCTGGCCTAAATGCTCTTGCTGAGGCCGGGCACACTCACCTAGGTTTTCCATGTTGGCAGGGACTTCTTGCCTCTTACAAGAGACCACACTCTCAAACTATGGCTTCTGGGGCTCAAAGCTTCTGAGGTTTCACTTGCATCTTGGCCCACCTCCTCATCAACTCCTCTACAAACGAGAATAGACTCTATAATTCATCCCAGCCAATCCAGCAAGATTGTAAATAAAGAACAAAAGTTGCTTGTTCTCCACATATGAGGGCCTCTTCAGTAATAGAGCTTTCTTAAAACTGATCCGACTGCAAGCTTGACCTTGGCCGTTTCTCTCCACTCCACTTTCCAAAGCAACAGTATAGGGCAGCGCGCCATAGTCTCTGTGCTGGCCTTATCTCACATTGGCAGACACCGGGTCTCCCCAGTCTAGATGTCCGCCTGAGTCAGAGCTTGTGTTGCCCGGTCGTTCCTCTCTCATCTGCACGGCCATCTCCTCCTTCAGCCCACCTCAAACTAATCTACTTTAATTTGTCTTTTTTTGCCCTCCTACAATGAAGTGTACCTTCTGAATTCATCGGTCGCATGAGTGTCAATTAAAAAGGCATCACCCAATAAAATCTCCGAACAACTGATGTTAATTAATATTCCAGGTTTATGGTGTGTGGTACAGGTCCCGGCATGGCTCTTAGCAGTTGATAACCATTTGGCCATGAAGTTTTGAGTGCCGTTCTGGAGGCTGAGACTAATGAAGCTTGTCGGCTAAAATGAAGCCAGACTGTGAAATGGCCTCATCAGGTACATTATCTTAACACAATTGAAGCATTAGCACCTTCATTTGGACACAGTCTCACTTTCAGTTTCTGAAAGCCATCAAATTCAGTGAACACATAATTAATAATGAGAATATAAATAACAGCTAATGAAATTAGCATAAAACATCACCAGTAAAGGTAATGTGGGCTGAGTGCTGATTGTTTCCAATAAAATCCTACATGGGTTTCCTCAGTTACTTTTTCAGTATTTTTTCTTTGGTTAGTCAGATTGTCAATGTCATATTTCCTGATACTCATGTGTGGGTGCTACAAAACCCCGAAGTGGTTCTTTTAATGAACCTATAGTATCAATAATACATTATCAGTGTTATGCTAATCACACTCCCAAAGTCAGAATAAGGATTTCAGTTTATATTATTCAGGCTACTTTAAAATAGAGTAGAAGGTAAACATTTGGGCTGATCCAGTGTTACCATAACTGTAGCTCTTCAAAATCACAATTTAAAAACTCTATGCAACACTTCACGAAGCCATTTTGTAAGGAGCATAATGTGCATGTAGAATAATAGAGCCACAATGGAATACAGTTACCTATTTATATAATTACTGCCAACGGTGAACAAACTCTTACGTGGAACGGCTTTACAAAAAAATAATTTACAGGATGCAATCTGCTTGTGTTGAATAACTTTGAAATG
Source organism: Clinocottus analis (assembly GCF_023055335.1). NCBI lineage: Eukaryota > Metazoa > Chordata > Actinopteri > Perciformes > Cottidae > Clinocottus > Clinocottus analis. The sequence continues at coordinate 14,665,529 of NW_027176240.1, read as the reverse complement.
ACTCCTTTTAATGTGATGGATCTGTAATATATATTTGCATCTAACCAAAGTGCAGAACTCATTGCAACAGCCTGTTTTTATGATTTACATTATGGTTCACAGCCTTGGAATACAACACTAATATCAACCCACTTTAACAATTAATGGGGAAAAAAAATGCACTCTTGTACCTCCACAATAAATACTGGGGCACTTTAGGCAGAGCTCATACAGCACTGCACCTCCAACATTTAACACTGAGGACGGTTTCTTAACATCAACCTCACCAGCAATTTTATCAAGAGTATCAATAAAGAAAATGTCCTCAAACACTTTTAGCTTTTGGGAATTTAAACTTTCAATATTTTAAGTTATTGTTTGTTGGCCGTTTGTTTTTATTATTCCAATTTCAAATAGACATTTTTAGGCTTTCTGTGATATTAATACATGGCCAGTAATGTCTGCATGTTGCATCCATTATCTAAACAATGACAATTTGCTGCGTTTGCACAAGCAGTGTTTATAACTTTTTTAAATGAGCAAACAAGATGGTTTTTAGCAGTACTGAAGTCTTATTTTCTAAAATCCTTATCCTTCTGTCAGCCTCATAAGGTTAATATTTAGAAGTAAGCTAACCTGTACCCTCTTCACCAACTAACAGTTGCAATGCACGAACACCTGGGATCTTTGGCACCTGGCCTCAGGGCTAACATCTCCTTTGCAGTGCTGATGAACTGGGCATATCTCAGTTCAGGTAAATCCTCTCTTCAGTTCACATCATCGCATAATGTCTGCTCCACAGAAACAATCTGGCCTCCTCTGCACTGTCAATATCACATTTTTCACCTTGGTTTCATCGGCTGATGTTTGTATCCATTATGTTTCTTCCCGTGTGTGGCGGATTACATGTCTGTTCTTCTCCATTAACATCTTTTGTTGTCTTCTCGCCCGAGCTGAGTTTGACACACACACACACGCACGCACACGCGCACGCACACGCACACACACACACACACACTTTGGTAGGTTATGCTTAATCTCTCTTCTCTGAAGGCAGAGTCAGGAAGCGAAGGCTGTGCATGGTTGTAAAACTGTCCCTTTTGTTGTACTCAGATTTTCTTTTCTCTCAATTGTTGTTGTTTTACTTTCCTTAGTGCAGAGACTGTAAACAGTGCACTATTTACAATCGGCTAAAGATGGTTTCCTTCAGAAACACTACGATGTATATTTTATATTTGAAAAAATAGACAGGTATTGTGTCTTAAAAATGTCAACCATGACTATATAGCTGCAGTATTATGTCATTGTAACCATTTGTAGGCAGATGTGTAGCTACTAGAAATATTAAGTAAACCATGTTTGAATAACAAAATTAGTAACCTTTTCAAAACCTTGTTTAAAAGTGTAATTCGATTGATTTTATTTCTAGTTATTGGCTGACTGACTTGCATGTTGTTAAGGATTTTTTTTTTTGAGTTAATACATGTCTGTGACTGGTTCTATACCAATGAGCCAATCTCTGTTTCTCACTCTGTCTTCTGACAAATGTTTATTTTATCTTCTAATCTTCTCTCTGGTGATCTTTTGCTCGGCCTCTACTTTTCTCTGTTCTTCTGTAGCTTAAAGTACCACTGCGATCGTGTGCTGGTGGCATGAAAGAAGCCCTCTGACTGTATAGTCAACTCACTCACACACTTAAGCCTCAACAAAAGAGGCCTTCACTACAGACATTCCTCTGTGTCTCTCATTTCATGACAGCTAAGTGAGAAACCTTTGCTTCTTTTCAAAAGCCTCTGCAATCTGCTATAAAACCGGCTAATTGCTGTCTCTTAAATGACAGGCATCCAATGAGGCCCATTGTCTTGGTTGAGTATCCAGTCAATACTTCAGCCATTTGTTCTGCTGATTGGCAGTCTCTAACAGTGTTGCCTCGTGCCCTATAATATTGATGTATTTTTTTTTGTTATAATGACTGGCTTTATTGCACATGACCCGTGTATATTTCAATCTTCGGCTGAAAGACAGACTGACTGCAGCCTTGGGGGGCTGGAGGGGCAGATGTTCATTTCAGTACCGCATGTGCAGAAGAAGAAAATAGTGATGGCAATCGTGCTCCCAATTTTAATAATGCTACTGGTGGGTAGAGAAGGCATAAGAAAATAATGCATATTATTTTCTGTAGTTCCCTATGTATGTCTTGTGCTGCTGGTGCCGGTTGACATCACACTGAAAGTGTCTCTGAATACTGTGAAACTCAGCAATTTCTCATTTTTTCATGCCAAGATATTTGTCACCCAGACAAATTCTTTTGCATTTATTGCACTTATCGATTTAAAACACTTCTCATTTTGACTCTGAAATACAATTCCTACATCGGGACACTGTTCACCTTCACAGTCTTTAGCATTCTGGTTAGACGTGATTAAGCATGGACCGCATTGAGTTTCACCGCCAAGGAGTGCAGTCACCCACCGCGGTGCCACACACAAGGCATGAAACAAAGGCCGTCAAATTAAAGGTTTCAATTAATCACACTCTGAGAAGATTTACATTTCTCAAGGATTTCTTTCGTTGATGTAAATGCATGGCCACCTTTTTATATTCAAATCACACTTGGTGTGAAATGTGGGCTCAAATGGTCATTGAAATGACAAATTTCACAAAGCAAAGAAACCCGTGGTGATAATACATCTTCTACGCTCTGTCAAATACACATTAAAGCTGCTAAAATTAACTGCACCCCAGGACAAGACCAGGAGTCAGGGAAATAAGCAAGCAATCTAAGCGAAGCCCCAACCGGTACATTTCACCCAGTAATAGAAGAGGTTCAAACATAAGTAAATGTTTGACTATATTGTACTCATTAAATATTCATAACATTTACCAGAGTCAACTGAGGCCATGTGTTTTTCCGTTTCTGGCCACGCGCGTCGGATCTGTGGTGACAGACGGTGGCTTTGTGTGGTTAGGGAGTTGGCGGGTGACCCCAGACTGAGCACCTGTCCAAGAGTGGACCTGCTGCTCGCTGTGTAAGGCCTTTTGGTGGGTTTGGCATTAACCTCACTGTCGTGTCCCTCTCTCCTCACTACCCTCTCACCTCTTCCCTAAGACATACATAACCTGCCAGATCCACTCTGTCATCACAGGATTAATTAATATGCTACACAGCAAAGGCACTGAATCCCTTTGGGGCTGTGGTATATGCATGAAAGACATAGACACATGTAAGCGGCCACACCCACACAGTCCTGTCTGACATAGTGCCAGGTTGTTGTGTTTAGTCACCTCAGGGGACCTATAAAAAAATGATCGCCTCCAGTGATGGATGGACAGTTTTTCACCTCAGCAGCCCCCTTTTTTTTGTTGGTGAATGTGTTGTACAACAATTATCTGGCCATATTTGTAATGTGGGACCTTACTTATGCCTTACTCAGTGATTTTTCCCAAAACCATGACCATCTGGCTCACACTGATATGCATTTGCATAGTTTTTCTTGCAGTGACAACTATCTCGTCAGAAGTTCCAAATTACCTACACTTATTGTTGTTTTATTCATGCCTCTCTCTCCCACAAGTCGCACTATTCATTTAATGGGATTAAAAAAAAATTGGAAAGAAAAGGGGTTTACTTATTTATCCCAGACCCCAGTGATGACCTGGCAAAGAGACAATAGAGGTGAGGGGATGCTAAATTAATTCTGTTGTCCTGTGTGCTATCAACATGATTTGATTAGTGACCTAGTAACTATGAATGTGCAGGACCTCTTCATTCAAGTCCATTGGGGCTCCCAGGGCGAGAGTCCGTGTTAAAGGGCTCCACCCACTTCCATTGCGACCCTGCCCTCGTGTCATGCACGCACACAACCAGGCAACTGAGTGATTGATGACCGAGCTCATGATGCTATTGACAACTTCTGGTAGGCCACACAAAAGCCATCACCCTGGTCACATTTGCAACAATCTGGGAGCGTTTGTCCGTATGCTGCTGGGAATATAACACTGTGAATATGTGTTGGACAGATGTATGTATACAAAGTATCTCTGCCTCCAAGCTCAGCGTCGTCTCTCGTAAAAAAAATAATTAAAGAAATCTAATTATTTTAGTTTTTCTTGTGTTTTCCGTCGACGCGCTAGGCTTTTGGTTGGCCCTGCTCCACACGGTAGAATCCCTGTATTACCATCATCGGCTCAGCACGCATTTCCTGGCATCTTCTAATTTCATTAGTGCACTACTTCCATCAATGTATGTCTTCTCCGTCAGTAGTGTCTCTAGCTAATAATAATTCAGCATAATTAGATAATGAAGAATGGGCCTGCCGGCATTCCCAGCAGTGTTTTCTGAAAATGGAAACTTTCCTCCTCTGCCTAAGTTTTTGTTTAAATGAAATGTCTGCATAATAAAAGAGATGAATAATTAGCAGCCTTAAAGCTTGTGGTTGTATCAAATTTTCATCCGACTCCTGAAGAGCTTTAATTTGTGAGGTGTGCACAATCTCCTTTTTTTTTTAGTAGTAAGGGGAACAGTCGTACAAGTAGGGGAAAAAGTGGATATCATTTATTGAGTGTGATTATTTTCCCCTGACGAAACAGATGCCAAACTGAGATCAGGTACATGCACATAACTATTTCCCCAACTTCCATAGTGTATTCACATCTATCTGCCATCTATAGTAAGAGTGAGGTGTGAATTAATAAGCCTCATTGCCATCTTCCTTGTCTACAGTATCCTGCTCTCACCATAGCTATCACCTTTAATAAGAATGGTTGTTAATGACATCTTTGGCTGGGGTGTAATCTTTAGCACTCCTACCCGCCTGCTGGATGTCTCACTCTTACAACACTGAATATCTGGGGTCTTTCAAAAATGTTTCAAGACATTTATATTTTACTGCTCAACCCACCTATGAATGCATTTACTGAATCCACAAGTAAAATCCTCAAAGAGTGCAGACATTATTTCTAGAATTTGACATTGCGTGATACGGTTGACGCATAGCGCCCGCTGCTGTCGGTCTGGAAAGAGAAAGTAATTGTAAACATAACCAAGACAACCAAGCTCTCTTTACCAAAGGATTTTGTGCTGCTGTGAAGCTTCCTGCACATTAACCATGTTTATTTCAGCACTGTATGATTTCCCTGATAATGCTCCACACCCTAAAGCTACGTCTCCATAAACAATTTTGACAGCTTGTTTGTTCTCAGTTGAAATAACTTAAGAAAAACGGATGAGTCTTAAATAATCTCTCCAACTATTAGATTGGTATTTCTTTATTCTTTCGTGGGATTTTTTTATAATTAAATATCTAACTTTCATGTTTGTGATTGTAGACTTATTTAACATATAGTTTATGCTGTGGATGAATGTAAGGCAGCAATTTGTTTTTGTAATTATTACAAACCTCTCAGTGACCAAGGTAACTTCCTCAAATAGCCTGTTTTGGTTGACCAACTCTCCAAACAAGTGAAACCGTTATTTTACCTTTTGTGATCGATAAATTACTTCAAAACTGTTAATTTACCTTTCCAGCACTAGATTAGTTGTGTTCAGTATATTGTTTGCAACAAAAGGATTACTAAGCATTCTAAGAAATAAGTGAAAAGTTAGATATGGTCGTGTTGCCAGATGTTAGTTTAAGCCGCATGAGTGTCATGGTGTCTATAGACATGCACATCACCATGTTAACTTGAGCAGGTTTTAAGCAGTGGCAAGCTTGGGATTACAGTGGCTTAGATCCTTTGACCTCTCCGCCCACCAGCCCAGTGTACCGCTCGATTGAAATAGATTAACAGACTTTTATTCAAAAACAAAATAACGTCCCCTCATCCTCATCCTTGTTCTTCCACCCCCTCTGCCCTTTCCTTCCTTTTTACATTCTCAAATTCCTTTAAATGAAAAAATGAGTGTCTCTTTCTTGGTATTTTGTACAACAGACGGCCCTATTTTGCTCCCTCCTCTATGGGGAGGAAATGAGTTGTGGGAGCAGATTCCTCTCACACAGAGATCTCAGTAATCGCGTGGCTGCGTGTCACCAGCACACCACAGTGACAGCAGCTTTTAATTAATCCCACATCCCTCCACCCTGCTTTGCCCATTGGTGGCTTCTCCCCCAAACTTTTTCCTCTTAACTTTTTTTTTTTTCCCCCTGTGTGTTTCACTGTGCGTTTGGATGGTGCGGTGGGGGAATATTCCTCTGAGTGCAATCTCTCAGCCTGCTGCAGCATTGTGTGCATAACTTGTATAGTTACAGGACGGCATCACTGTCACTTTTCCACAGCTCTGAAAGCGAAGACAGCCCACTAACTGTGTTCACGTGTTTAAACGCTGCCCTGCAGCTCCAATAACTCCGTCTCAAAGACTTTGGAGACTGACTGAAACTGTGCGAGTTCACCAAGTCCACTTGAAAGATAATGACCCATCCTGGTGGTTTGCCTACACCGGGTCAGACATGTTACCTCTTTGCTGCACTGCAGTGATCCCAGTAGTAGTGTTTGCGTTCTTCTTCTGGTGCCAAGATGAATGGTGACAGGTTGCATTTACACTCCTAAAAGATGCTGACACTGCCGAATTCCGCACCTCTTGGAGAAATACCAAAACATTGCTACCCTTGAGCGAATGTCTGCGTGTTTGTCGCGGCAGAGGTGTGGAGGAGCTGCTGTGTGAGTGAATGAGGAGCCTTAGGAAGTTCTCTGGAGAGATCGGCCGAGCTCTCCCTAAAGGTCGGACTGTCAAAAGGGACCAATCAATCTGACCAGCTGAGGTAGAGTTGTGCGCCGCTCGTCCTTCATCTACATAAACATCCTAGGAGAAGAAAGTCAGGTGTATGAGCGGTTGATTCAAAGCCTTAGAATGTCATTGATATAATTTATATTGACCTCCTTGTCAAATTGATGGTATTTAGTAGACTTGGTTAAGACATTGGTGTTTGTTGGTCAGCGTGGAACGTTCCCAGCCATTACTGATTTGCTGATTATGCGAGGATGCTGCGTTTTCTGTATTTCCCCCCGGAGAGAGAACAAGACTACCGCAGACTAACGCTGCAGATACAATCCGTGGCTTGCTATTCAGTACGTTGTGGCTGTAGCAAGCATTCGACTCACAAAATGGACTGAACTTGCATGCGATTAGGCTGTCAACATTGGAAAAATAATGAGCTGCAGACCGATGCACATTGGCATGCAAATATTGTACTGATGTTTAAAGCTGGCTTAACATAAATGAGAGAAGAGAATGGATCGAAGAGGAGCATCGGCCTCCCTGCTGCAGATCTACTGGGGGTAATGGGAAAGTTGGATCCCTCAGAACCTTTAGGAATTAAATAATTATTCCCCTGCATCAGACTTCACGGACAAATGGGATTGAGGGTCGATTAAGTTCTAAGGGGGACGTGGTGTTGATCTCATAAAGGGCATCGGGAGATGTATGGCCTCTTACAAGATCATTTAAACCACTTAATGGAGGACAGGAATTAATGGCTGCCATAGAGCAGAGTCAATTATATGGATATTTTCATAACATATTGTGTATAATTCATAGTGTAATGGCTCGGACACCAATCAACCCCTCTGCCTTTGTTTTGGTTATAGCCGGTTTTAAATTAGATTATTGACTGTATTTTTGGGGTATAGAATAAGTGGCGGTCTTCACACAGCGATATAGATGTGTTGTCACTGTCTACCATGGTGGGGCGGCACAGTCTTGATGGCAGTGGCTGCTGTTAATTTGTATTAATGTCAGATCATTTAGAGTTGCGATGGATGTATGGCCACGCCTTGTGCTCTCAGGCAAAAAATTGGATTCATTAAGAAGACGGAGGAGCCGGTTAGTTTTTTTGGCCCCATGGTTTCAGGTCACTGAGTAATGTGAGGAGATGGAGAGGGTCTTGGCCTGGTGGATAGAGGGGGCAGTCGGAGACAAAGTAGTGAGGAAAACACCCCCACACTGGAGCACATCACACTGATAGGCCTCTCACCGGACTCAGTGTTCTTAGTCTCTCCTCTCTTTTACATCCAGACCAGACTGCATTTGTGACTGAGAGCAACAAAGTCACAAGGCAATCTCTTGACGACTGTGAGGGGGAGGAGGAGGAGGAGGAGGATGAGGAGGGAGGTGGCGGCGGCGGGGGCTTTTCTTCCCGCCTGCAAGTACTTTTGTTTCATTTAGATGTGTGAACAATGTGCACACGTTCACATGACAGGGCAAGTACTCTTCACCACTATAACATTTATAATTACACAAAGTCATGCAGACGTTTTCATGGGTTAGCCCGAGCCTCTCATTGTCCAATGTAATCACGAATGAGTGATGAAGATGGCATTAAAATCAAAAACATCCTGTCCCCTCAGGCTGTCAGCTCCCACCTCCTTCTGTTCATTGCAAAATGTACACAATCCGTCACAAGTCTTTTTGAGATGTCTCTGAGGCTTCGTCTCCAAACTGCCATCACATACTCTCATTCGCGTGAACATCTGGGACCACACCTCGGCATTCACAAGCATGTTTGTATTCATAGAGCACATTTGCCTGAGTAATAGGATTTGATTCTAAAGTATGTAAACTAACTATAAGCACTTTGGCAGCGGACAACATTTTTGTTATCCCTTGTAAACATGAACACACAAACACACACAGTATATGCAAATGTAACTCATTGGCAGGGTGCAGACTTTGTGGGAGGCCCCAAGCCTTGGCTTGGCTTCTGACCTCAGCACAACTCTGCTCAGCATTTAGAGGCCATTAAATCAGGGCTCTGTTTGATGTGCAAGCTGTGTGCAACAGGATGTGAGGGTACAGCAAGCGCCCCTTTTATTTTTGTTTTGAGTGTGTGGTTGTTTTGGGCTTTTTAGTCGTTAAAAACGAGGCACTCTTATTCGGTGGTAAACACTTTTTAGTGCAAAATGAGACATCTACTTTCTCTCTAGATTATTACAATTTTGTGGTATAAGACGATTATATTCAACTTTTTAAAATTCTTCAACACATTGCTGTTTAGTTTAGTTCAGTTTTTAATTTGTGTCAAATTAGAGCAGGCTCTCTAATTTAGTACAGTTTTTTTTAAGGCGCCACAGTTGAGCATGCCGAATCATGTTGATACACCACATTAAAAGAACTAAAATTGGTCTTCTGTATCAAGTCATTGGCTTAACCTTATGCTGTGAGCCTTTGTATGGCTTTGAGGATAATTAAGCCATTAGCTAAACAGCTGACCTTTTCTTCAAAGTGTTTTTGCCAATAATTTCTGGCGTCACTGTTGAGAATGGGCTGTATTGAATGCCACAGGGGGTTCTCCTGAGCTAAGCATCCTTTTGGTGGACAGGTTGCCAATCAGAGTCCCTGATGACTTGCTATGTTTCGGGGGCACTGATATGCATCCATTTTTCATCTCTTGAACTGAGTGTGACCTGAACTCACTGACATCTAATCAGTTGTAGGGTCACAAGTCCATTTGCTTCTTTTTTTGGGGGGATCGCGATAATGGTGTTGACGGAGAAGAACCGTGCTCAGCTATTGGCCACGGTGAGGTCATCCACGGGCACTTTGATATGAGCATCTATAGGAATGCAAATGTGCCCGGCTGCCTGACCAGTACATTACAATAGGCTTGGGGCAGTCAGTGCAGCTGCCACCATTAGTTTTAATCTCCGGGTTACAAAAAAAGACAAACATAATTAGGTTCTCCGTGTGTCACACAGGAGACAAATGCATTTGACATATTGTGTTGTTTAAAGATGTGTCTGACTTTGGTGAGAACATGAGAGTGATTAAAGAACTGTTTAAAGGGACGGATGGGTCAAAGGTTGTGGGTGATAAGTGAGGTCACACAGGGTCATCAGCAGTCTGGTTCATCAATTTTGTCTCATACTTTTGTCAGCCAAACTGCATAAAGCTGCTCTGGTTAATGTATTATTTTTAGTGAAAGTCACAACAATAGCATGCTCCTTTCACCATTAGGCTAAACTGTAATTTATCACAAAGGTGAGTGAAAATGTGAGAGCAGTTTGCTCATTGTCAGAGCTTTTAAAGTGGTGTGCATACATTAGTCACGACAAACCTGCGTGAGTAATTAACTAAATCCCCAAAACTTATCAATAACAGAAAACAATGCTGTCCTAGTGGAAGAAATTGCAGTGAACTCATCGGTACAATATGTTTAGTATTTCTGGCTCCAGAATAACACTTGAAACGCTTTCAGAGGTTCTCTCATTCAGCGAGAAGCTGATGCTGTGAAAGCTTTTAATAGCAGTGACAAAGCTTGCCTTGTTGCTTAATAATTTACCTAAAAACAGATTATAGCACATTGTACTTATTTTATGTGTCTGTAAAATGCCACCTTAAGTGTGATGAATGTTACCTATGACCAAAATTCAAAGCTTTTATCATTTAGTACTATTGGATGAGAGTTAAGTATAAAGAAAGGCTTAACACAAAACTACTGACTGTTCATATGGAAAGTATTACTATTTAGTATTTTAAAAGTTGGCTGTCTGTTTAATTTAGCTTCAAGTTAATGGGGTATATATATATATATATATATATATATATATATATATATATATATATATATATATATATATATATATATATAGTGTAAATGCCAGGCTTAGTGTATACTTAAGGTTTGGATAGCGTGTGCAGCTTTTAGCATCTCTCTTACTGTAATTGAAGCTTTCTCTGTGTTAAGAGCTTGTGGGTGTGCAAATGTGGGTATGTGATATTTTTGTGATAAACATTGATTACTTATGCTTTTGTGTTGGAGTACAGTCAGTGCTCGAGTCGAGTGAGTTTAATCTGCAATACATTAACTTCATGCTAGCTTTCACAAGATGTTCTGTTGTATGCATTTGTAAAATGGTCGAATAAGCTATTTTACTGCTTTTGCATGTGTACCTTTTCATGGGCCCTTGCTGTGGATGAGCAGCAACCATGTCATTAAGTGTGCTGCCTGGAGCCCGGAACAGTGTATATATACTTTGTCCTCTGCAGAGACGGGCATCCCCATCAGGGTCTGCCTGTACCACCCTCCATATGGTGCATCGTCATTAGTTTTTTGTTGCCCTGGTGCCTGGGAGGTTCATCAAACCCTAGAGTCCAATCTCTCCACAGCCTATTTCTACTCTACTGTGACATTTCTCTCTTTGGCCAATCGGATAAGTCACACATGGCTTCACCGCATGAAAGAACAACAGCAGCCTCAAGCAGATGTTGGTCTGCCGACTGCCCATGGAGTGAAAAACTGGGTTTCAAGAACAGTATCTTGGTTATTGTTAAAGAGTTCACAATGTCTTGGAAGGAGAGATGTGGTTTTAAGGCTATGAACTTAAGACCTCAGAGTTAAGATCATTGAGAAGAATTTAAATGCAGTAGGTTATGTTTTTCATCATTAAGCATAGTTAGATTGTGCACCTCGACAGTATTTTGAGACATGAATGTACAATGTACACATGTCCCCTATAGCCTTCCGTCGTACTCTTGGGCAATTCACATTTGTACAAAGATATAATTTCTAGAAAACAATAAATTGTGCAATCACAGCAAAGCATGATGGGATGATAATAATTTAACAGAACAATTAAACCAAAGAAGTATTTTGAGTTGGGTTTGTAAGGTATGGTAAGGAAGAGCAAAGTTATTTTTTTCCACTTTTATTCTGTAATATGACCAATATTTTCATATTCAAGTGTGTATGAAAAAAAGTCACTGGTTTCTTAAAAAGCTAAATACAATAAGCATTGGATCAAGGCACATACAAGACTGGCCAAAGGGCATACAATGCACTTTGGTTTTCAATTGTTAAGAACAGTTAAATTCAAATTGTGGAAACATAACAGTGTGTTCATTTGGAAAATAATACAAAACAATACTCATAACAAGGAGTTGCTGACACTGTGGTAATTCTAATGGAAGCTATCGTGTTTTGTCTTTTCGGCCTGGTGACTAGAATGACGTATGGTACATGGTACTAAAGAATGCCGCCATTGTCGTTTGGCCATTGTTGGCTTGTACAAATAAAGATAGTGGGGGGTCCTCTGTGTCAGCCGGTCTACTTGTTTTGAGGAGCAGAAAGCTCCTTAAGGTCGGTGTGCTTTATCTGCCCTGTGCTGTGGTCTACAATCCTATCAGAAACACTGGAACCCTGCTTGGGTTGCTTTGCTGTCTTTCCTCTTCTTGCAAAACAGAAAGAAAAATCACACATCGAACAAAGCAGAGAAATAAAGCATGGCACCACATCTTTAGTTACTCATACTCCAACCAGGTGAACATATTGGTCCGCATTATGTGGAGACAGCTTCTGACTGCTCATTCTTTTTGAGGGCAACATGCCTGCTTTGCGAATCACTTGATCAGCTGTGCCTTGGTTTACTTCATGTCATATTTTTGCCTTTTGTTTTTCAGACAGCCACAAAGTTAAAAGAATGACCTGTGCTTATACTACAAGGTTTTCTAAGGTCTGATTGTTCAACACAGCAATGAAAACCCACTTTCACAGTTGACAAGTCATCATATCTCAGTAGAACACAGAGTTTCTTTTAGTTGGTCGATAACCTTAAGCAAAGGAAATACAGTACAAATTTCTACAAATTCCTAAAATATAGAATTGCAGTTAGTTACAATACCCACTGATGGTTCAGTGATGTCCTGCAACTGGAACGTTCTTCATCCTCATAAAATGTCCTTAAATATAAATTATATGGCAAATGTACAGAACATTGCTTCCTTAGTCTTATAGATCCAGTGTTTTGTAAAAGTCTTGCCACTCTGTTAATGTCACACACATATCACGAATGACCATGCGCAATATCATGAATGGGAATGGTCTGAATCTGGTATTCCACTGTCTCTGTAGCTCCTGTTGCTAATACTGTTCTCGTTATGTGGGCTTTTGTATAAAGTGAGTCCATTAGGTGGGAAAATTGTGTGTATCACAAAGTCCTCCTTGGACACAGGCAGGTGATTTATAGGTATCATCTGAAAAGATGTCTCTCGTATTTCGAGGATGGAGGTGTCCTTCTTTGTGCCAGCCTCAGCATAGTCATCCTTTCTCCGACGACCTTTGTTGTAGGTGCAGTTTCTGGAAAAAAGTGAACCATTCCTGTGGACGTACCAGCATACCAGTGCCAACATGATTATTGCCAAAAGAGCCACAGCCCCTCCAATGATAGCAGCCAAAGGCAGACTGGAATTTTTGTAAGGCTCTTTTTCCTGCTCTCTGTTCAAAGTTGTTGTCGGGTTGTATGATTTGTGAGAACCAGTCTCTGTCTCGATGCAAACAGGGGTCTCATCTGACAGGTAAATGTTGCTGGTCTCCATGGGAACCATGCATATCCTGTAGGAAGACTCTGGCTCCAGTGCCGTGAGCAGGTACTCCTTCCTCTCGCCCTGCACAATGGTCTCAGTGATGGAGCCAAAGGCAGGGCTGTGTCCCAGCTTCAACCAGCTGAGCCGTAAGGCAGTCATCGGCTGGGACACCCTCCATGATATGTGTATTGCATCTGCACTACTTGACTTCACACTGATGGTTATGATCTTTCTGCCCGAAGAGGTGGTCGTGCTGTGGTACTTCTTACCAAAGTCAGGCCCTTTTACTACAGGCCTTTTAGTCACAAACGAGGGCCACTGGGGCTGTGTGGGGCGCACCGTGTTGGAGACTGTGCTTGTCTCATATGTGGAGATAAGTTCAAAATCTGTGCAGTCAAACATGTCTGTAGTTAGGTCTTTGATTGCCATGCCTTTGACCTTATCAGGACCCTGGCACATGAAGCCACGTACATTCACCTTAGTCGGCAATGACCGCAGCCAGTCACGCACCCATTTCATCCCGCAAGAGCATTGCCAAGGGTTGTTGCGCAGCAGAAGCTGTGTAAGATTGTCCAGATCTTCAAATACACCCTGTGGGAGGGTGCTCAGGTTGTTGCCAGACAGGTCCAGGCGATAAAGCTGCCTAAGAAAGGCAAAAGCCCCAGGCGGGACCCGATTAATGTGATTATCTTGAAGCTGCAGCTTCTCCAAACTGTTGCCTGGCAAGTTGGCTGGCGGCGATGTCAAGGAGTTCCTCATTAGCGAGAGCTCAGTCAGGTTGATCAGGTTTATGAGAGCCATCTCTCCAATCCCACGGTTGTTGAGCAGGTTACCATCCAGGATTAGTCGCTTCAGGTTGATGAGATCTTGCAGCGACTGCTCTGAAATGGAGGAGATGCGGTTGTCATCAAAGCGCAGCTCCTCAATGCTCATGGGTAGGCCTGGGGGGATTGTACTTAGGTGGTTTCTTGACAGAAAAAGCAGTCTGAGGTGATTGCTATCCCTAAAGGCCCCATCCTCGATGCTGACTGCAGATACTGAGTTATCATCCAGGTGAAGCTCCTCAATGTAGGGAATTTGAGCTAGAGAAGAATGGGTTATCATCCGCACGTTGTTCTCCTGAAGGTGGAGCTCCTTTAGCCCAAGAGGAAGGTTAGTGGGGAACTCATCCAGGTTGTTACAGTATAGGTAGATCTTCTCCACATTTGACAGCCTTCGGAGCTCTGCAGGAATGCCTGAACTCTTGATGCGATTGTTTTGCAGAAAGAGCACTGTAGCATCCAGGGGCAGACCAGTAGGAATGGAAGTCAGACCACGGTCATTACAGTAGATGAAGGTCCCATCGCAGCGGCAGGATGAGGGACACGAGGCGGAGGTCACCAGGGGGTTAGCAAGACCCAGCAGTAGCCCAACCCTGATTAGGAAGAGGATAAAGGCCTTGCATTGACGCACCATCTTGAAGCTGCTTTGCCTGGCAGTCTAATCACTCAAGAGCCCCTAGGGAGAAGACACAAGGGTACATTTAATGCACAGGCCTTTAAAGGAGAGCCAAATTCCTGTTCTCATAATTGCAGGGTGTTTGAAATGCTGCTTGCAGCACTTTCTCGATTAAATAGCTGCTGAAAGAATTAGTTTGAAATCCTCCTATTAAATGTATATGAATTGATCATTAGTATTTCCAGACATTAAAATTACGAGTGAAACTCTTGTCTCCCCCTACAATAAACTCTTTGCTTCAGTGTGATCTTTACGTCATCTGTAGATTTCTAGGATTAAAAGTTTAAACAGTAAGCTGAAATAGAAACAGAACTTCTCTTAAAAATACATTTCCAACTTCTGACCTTTGTTAATTGAATGTCTGTGTCAACTCTGACTTCTGAAATGTAATAGCATCCCTTAGTTGTTTTATACATTTTCTGAATCTCAAGGCTGCCTTTCATCGCTACAGACAAAGAAAGTGAACAAAGTCAGGCTTTGTTGAACTGTTGTGGAACTGACATACTCTTTAAGTCCTGTTAGATCATTACCCGTGTCTTTCCGCAATTCAAACTCTGGAGTTTAACTAAGCTCTTACAATGGAGGAAAGGAAGAGAGATACTCTCTCTCTACAGAACAGAGGTTTGATGAAAGTTTTTAGCAGGTTTAGATTCAAAACGGTCAAGTTTTCTGAGGTTATAAGATGCAATTTTGGAGCTTTATTCATCCATCCACAGAAAATGTAGTATGTTTCAAATGTATCTAATTGGGTTTTACACTATATATTGATATTAACAAAACTGTGACACAGAGCAGAATGTGCCAACTGCTCGTCCCTCTCTTTTTCCACTATTGATGTGTAGTTTCCTTTTTAATTAGGCTAATACTGATTTATTGCTTTAATTATGCATTCCTGCCATGACCTCTCTTTCTGCATGTCTCATTAGAAATTATGTTTTGGTTAGTGAAGTGGACAGAAGCAAAGCCATCCGTTTTTGTCATACCTGATTTATACAACGTGGTAAATCCGTTCCAGCCACCAAAAATCCAATCAAGATTTCCTCTTGAATTTGTTCTTATCCTTTCTGAAAGGAAAAAGGTTTGTCCGAGGGGTTTCTGGTGATATCCTGACCTGGTCAATGTTTGCTGAGCTGATCCTTGTTTGGACGATGACCTCCTCTGTGTAGTCAGAGGCTCATGCGTTCAATGCCTTTACCATGGCAGATAAGCCTGGAAAAAAAAACATCCCCTCTCACTGACAAAACATGCACTCGCAGGTAATATTAAAAATTCTAACAGCCGTAAAGCTCAACAGCCATAACTGCAAGTTAGATTTTTTGGGTGTTGTATAGTGTTCCGCGTGTTGGACGAAGGCTCCTTTCTGCAATCAAGCCTGACAGGCATGATGAGTTGACACAAAGCTGCTCTGAGCCATACCAATCCCCTATGCCACAGGCTCAATACAGGCCTGTTCACTCGTGTACTCCAGGTCTTCAGGTAACCCAGAATCCTTTGCTCCCTTGTCGAGCCTGTATACACATTAATCCAGGGCTTTGGTCCCTTTTCCTGAAGCAGATAACCAATGTTCTCCTTTCCTTTATGGAGCAAAACAGGGCAAGGTGCTTATCCTTCTGGGCCCAGACTCCCTCACGCATCTGCAGCTTGACTCGTACGTGCCGTCCTCACACCTGTGATGGTGCTCTGAAAAATAATCAAAGACAAACATACTTAGTGCCCACATTTAGTCAGTACAGAGTAATGTCTTGATTATCAGGCAAAACAAGAGTGAATAAAAACATCTTCTAGAAGTTCTAAAAGACATCACTCCTTTTAAGGCACTCATTTCAGGATTTTAGTATGAAACCTTTAGTGAACAACATGTTGATACTGACGAAAACTAATTAAGTTCAGGAATGTGTTTGATACTAAACTCTGACCTCCCTTGCATTGTGAATTCTTATTTATGCCTATCATTTGACCTTTTACAGCCCATTATTCTAACACACCACATTTCTTTTCTATGGTAATACAAGCAAGAATGTCTATGTACACGAAAGACAACAGTTATCTAGACCCCAACACAATGGCTGAGGGCTGAGTCCCTGTGCCTTTCTCAGTCCAGTTCACTGCTTAGCTGAGTGTTTGGTGTTTTACAGGAGAACTAGTCATGTGTGAGTTTAGAAATCAGGCAAGTACAGACTCCACACAACAGGAAAAATGCATCCAGTCCATTCTTAATGAATTACTTGCATTGTTAAAAAAACACCTGCGACAAATTAGCCCGATTTTGTGTTTTGTATGGAGAAGAGGGCAGCTACTGCATCCATCCCTGTCACTCCCAGCTCTCTCTCGCTCTGTGACCCTTTACCCCCACCCCATCCTCTATGAATGTCGTTTCTGTTTGTAAAAATAGAATTCCCTTTCCCAAAGAAAATGTTGTGTTTCCTCTTTCAACACAATAGCTTTGTGTCCTTATATGTGACCATTCATGTGACATGCTTGCTGCCAGTGTTTTCTGTAAAACATGTAAAGGTAAATTAGGAACAAGGGGCCTAGCCATTTAACAGTTGTAGCCCTTGACAAGGAGAAGATTAGGGAACTGAGAGGCTTGAAACTCAATTACAACTCCTGAGATGCTGTCTAATAATAACGCCACCCCTTCCTTCTGTTCAATCTAAACACGGCCCCCTTGTCCACTATTACATTAGTTGTAGATTAAAGTCTGGGGGAAAAGCACCAGATGTGACCTCCACTAACTTCTGGAATAAAAGAGTCTGACGAGTGGTAAAAAAAAATTACATTCAGTAATTGAGTTTTTGAAAATGGCGAGATGATAGAGGGATATGTGCTGTCTGTCTGTTGGAATGAACTTTTATTGCAGCTCTTAGTCAAGCTATTTCAATTTTAAATGGCCCTTTTCATCTCATTTTGTAAAGTTCTCCCTTCTCTGAATAACGTTAAGTATGTAGTCTTGATTTGAACACTTGAATTCTTAGCATTACAGCATTTTTGTCTCGTCAAGAATCCAGCAAGACCTATCTGCACTTCGAATGATAGGATTTTAGGGTAAGTGAGACAATATAATAAAAAAAAACACATATATGATATGGTGCAACATTTACAGTTCGTTCAAATTTCTTTGGCCGCAACTCTGTTACCTGCTGAGATAACATAATCTGACTCAGTGTCCAGTACAAGGGGGACGCGCATGGTTATTTATTATTTCATGAGCCCTGTTGCAAAAATAATCAGAGCAAAAACATAATGTATCATAGGCCTACATGTGACGTTATTTTGTGGAGGGTTTATCAGATGACTGTTTTGAAGTCATCATGCTTACTTTTACGAGGAGCATAGTCGGGCCGCGATGCTTGGCTGGTTTTTTTTTGCTCCCTTTTCTTTTCCACGCTCATCGGATTTCAGGAGAGTGGCCCCTCCATTGTTCACTACAAGGCAAGCATGTGGACCTTGTAGCCTCAACACAGGGGGTTTAGGTAATAAAGCATTTTATTCAGGCAATTAAAAAATGCCTCTATTTTATATTGTCCATTTGGCAAGCCTTTTTTCTTTTGCATTCACCGATAATGTCAACACATAGAAGTGTAGTCACACACACACACACTATGTTCATGCACACACAATCTTTTTTTTTTTTTAGGGCAATGGAGGCCGAGTTAAACATTTTTAGTGATGGATGTCTTTCTCCATCGCTCTAATAAGCTCCGCCGGCTGACAGGGGATTTCTGTAGCAGTCAAAGTGGCTTCTGCTTCATTTAATCTGAACTGGCAAAGTTCAATTGAGCATCCTGGTAAAATTGTGTGTGTGTGTGTGTGTGTACAGCTAGTTACCTTTCAGGGGAGAGCGTGGGAGGCTTGCACAAAGCTGGACACTGATAGCCATTGTGAGCTCAACACGCATAAATGCACTTTAGTCTGCAATAACAGAGCCCAAGACTTTGTGCCCCCTAGTCATGCACTGCACAAGAAAGGCTTCGCAAAACCTCCAATAGAAATAATTTCTTGCCTGTCAAGAGTATTGCGGATTATAATGACTTTTAGTAAAATACAGAAAAATATTACATTCATTTAAGGGGAGGGGGCTGTAGAAGAAGCAATGGCTGACTGTTAAATTATTCATGAGCCCTCAAATTAATTTTGAACCACAGTAGAGCGCTCCATTGGGAAATCAATGTTGTTTGTATCCGCTGTTGATTATTTATTCTAAGTCATAATATTGTTTTGAATTATGATTGATGGCACACATTATTGTTAATGTGGGTTATGTATTTCATTTTTTTTGAGATTTTGGTCTCGCAAAGGTTTGGGGATTTGCAGTGTAGTTTTGCAAGTTAAAACCCAAAACCTTCATGGTCATTCAAATAAATGTATTACTTATAATGTCTAAGAACAGTTAAAGCGACCTAATACAAAAGCAAAGTGTAGTGTTCATTTGGAATTTTTTTTAATGATTTCTGCTCTTAAACTAGTTGTGTTTTTGACATTTTCCATTTGCCATGTGGAGCTTTGTGTGTGCCATTGATTTCCGTATTAGTAAGTTGTATGCTACAACACCAGGCAGCGGCCTGCTGTGGTGCAGGCACACAATGGAACATTCATGGTCACATCTGAATTCACAGGGACACAGGGCACGTTTCAGCCAAAGAGAAAATGGGCCAAAATCTCTCGATAGTTTTACAGATTTGGTATGTGGCCTCCTGGTGCTGCCTTTTTAGATGGGCTGACCAGATGATACTTGTGCTGGCCCATTAAGAGCAGAGACGGGCCTTTGATAGACGGGGGTCTCTCTTTTGTAACTGCCTGAAAGGAGAGATCTATGGCAGCTGCAGTGGTTTTTCCCCACATGGGGGTGGTAGGCACTGCAAGATGAAATGTGTGTGTGTCTGGATGTGACAAGCAAACAGCAAAACATTGAATACTCATGTTAAGCTGCTCACGGGAGCCCTTCTCAGCACAGGCCCGACACCTACCTACAAAACTGAGATTTGTTAACCTCCCTACTGGCCCATGTACAGTTTTTCCTGAGTCACAGCGCTTCCAATGGTTTTTCCTGCTGTATTTGTGCTTTACACATTTACTTTCAGGACCCAATGTGACATGATTTGACTTTTAAAGCTTGGAATAGATGTTTAAAGGTCACTGCTTAGTGGCTGAATAAATTATTAAAAGAACTGAATTGGGCCTCATTGTAACACAGTGTTGAATATGAAATATGTCGTGGAAGTTATAAAAGTCCTGTTATTACTTTCCCCCCCTAACACTGTGATTCATATTTTATGCTTTAACTTTTCTGGCAATCAAATATTCTGTCTGTAGTGACCTGGTTAGTTGTTAATCTGCAATGTGAATTCCCTGTGAAAGCAATTGACTGGGGACTTTTGCCCCAGGCAGTCATCAGTGAAGACAATTGGGTCTGTCCTTGTGTCTGCTATGTTTAACGGGCTATTTATTTCTTTGTCTCTCACAGGCACTGAACAACAAAGCCACACCATCACATTGCTTGACAAGTCAAGTTTGCATTTGTTATTGATAAAATGAAATCATACTGCAGCATATGTATACATCATTATTTAAAGCCGGGGTGACCTTATCGTTACATGAAGATAAAAGGCCAAGCTAAATTGGATTAACAACTGTCCCTGGTCTGGCGTTGTCAATAATACATCCAGATTATAGACAGTGCCACAGAACTGAAGGCGCCCACTTTATTGCACAGATCTAATGAGATAAATGGCGGGTTTGTATCGAGAGAGCATTCAACTATAGATTGACTTTAGATTGTCAGTCGGCCACATGAGCAGGGGGTGTTATCTGACTGCAAACCGCGTTTATTTCTGCTTGCTCATTAGAAGGCTCCGACAGTCAGATATTTGTTTCGAGGCTCTGCTGGTGTAACGGCCCAGTGTGTGCGTTAAATGAGCCGCTGCTTGTGTGCGAACTGGTGCGTATATGGAACTTAAATGGCTTTTATTTGGGGCATTTTCACAGGGACCATTTATGACTGCGTGCCCACATTCAGCAGGCTCCACAGCCCCTCACAACGTATGTTTTTTTTAGGGGGTGGAGGGGCGTTCGTATTGTCTGCGGGAAAGCTTGCCTTTGCCCACAGTACATTTCAATGGAGCAGGACATGAATAGAGCTGGCCCCAGACAGTGACGATGGAGACTCATTTAGCGGACTTTCTCCAGCTGCCCCTTCATGTAACTCCGCGGGATCTGCGCTGCAATTTCAGCTGCACGCCGGGGTGTCTGAGACCCGGCTGCGACACCGAGACTAAAATCACACAGCCCCCCTAATCCTATCAAGTTTGCGTATTGGCCACCGTTTATTCCCTGCGCTAAATTGAGGAAAAATAAAAAGCTGAAAATAAGAAACGGAAACATTTCAGACGCCGCTGTTGCTCATAAGTGTGTTTTTTAATACATGTTGAGACCAATGTATTCTTCTGAGGCGGAGTGTGAATGTGACCGAGAAGCAAATTTAGCGTGTCGCAACAAGAACTGCGTCTCTTCAGTGGAAGGTTGGGGAAAACCGGAGAACCCCATCCCGGTGTTTGGGCTCTCTTGGTATACAGAAGCAGTAAGGTGTAGGCATGAGGGGGTACTTGAGATGACGATATAGATGAATAATCTTTAGTATTATTCTGCCGAGCTGAGCGGAATGACTTGCAGTGCGTTAAAAGAACCGAGCGTAATTTGATGGTTTGGAAGAAACGTGCACTCGCGATTTTCTGTCTCACTATATCTTACGGCTTTCCTACACCTGTAACGTCAACTACACCAGAGAAACCATTTGAGTCGAGAATTAAAAAAAAAATACAGAGAGGGTGGAAAAAGAGGGGCAACTAATTAAGATACAAGCAACTCCTGAGGGTCCGCATGACTTTAAATTCCTTCTGCCAGAGAGAAGATCCAAAAAGATGAAAAGGATGCATTCCCAACAGGACTGTACCAGCAAAACACGCACTTACCTCTGTAATCAAAAAAAAAGAGAAGGAAAGTAACAGGTATCCTCTTAAATTGGGGCTCACAACGGGGGAAAAATAATCCAATCCAGGCTATGAGGATTTAAATTCAGATCCAAAAAAGCTCCTCTGGCTCACGAGGCTAGAGCTATTTGGAGTTATCAGTAGCAGCACTGCTATGTTTACTAGTGCCCCTCACACATACACAATCTGTAGGCTGTGCGGGGACGTAGGTGCACGGGTGGATCTCGGTACAAATGTGGAGTTCTGTTTGCCTCTTGCTTCAAAAGAGCACTGATGTCATCTGGAGGAGGGGTCTCTCTCTCTCTCTCTCTCTCTCTCTCTCTCTCTCTCTCTCTCTCTCTCTCTCTCTCTCTCTCTCTCTCTCTCTCTCTCCCTCCCCCTCCCTTTATCGCTCTCTCTCTCTTTCCTTCTCTCCGTGCAAAGGAAAAATGCAGTGTTGAATGGATACACTAGGGGGAGTGGAGGAAAGCAGAAAGGCACTCGCATCCTTTTCAGATGTGTGCACTTAAGAGGAGTGAATAGTCACTGGTCGGAAAGCAATGCTCACTGTCAGAGGAAATGTACAGTATGTGTGTCCATTTTGGTGAGAATGACTGACACACACACACACACACACACATACACATCCTTTTACTTGTAATAGTTTGTTTGGAGCTGCATGCAGTTTTGTGAGCTGTCGTTAAATTATCATTTGCATATTTGTTTGAGATGTTTCAGGATAATTCATGATTAGGATTTTTTTGGCACCACGGTCTTCATTACCGATGTTATGATTTGTCAATTATCTCTGTTGCAGGTGTTCATTTTTTGTTTTGTTAAATCTAGACGGTGTACATGTCTTCTCAAACAATTTTAGAAATGTTTCACAATTGTAAAATCCAAATATTTGTGTCCAAGCAAGTGTAAACATTTTAATCCACAACACTAATTATAAACTTTGCCTCTGCGTGAAAAACACACCAGATTGGCTTTTTTATATTTTGAATAATTTTTTAAAACGCTGGCAGGTAATGAATATTTGACGACGTTGTCACAGTAAACCAGAATAATTTATAACAATGAGTTAGAATTGTACAAACTCGAAATACATGTACCCGTGTGTAGCTGCAGATGCATATGTGTACGTCAATGTTACAGGATAGACACGCAAGTCACTCCGACATACCTGAACCATTCTGCCTGTTTGACCCTCTTTGGTTTTATGTTTAAATCAAGCCAAACAGTGGGTTTGCTCCCTTTTAAGGCCCAAAGCAGCAGTGAGTCACCATGTCAGTCAAAGGGTTGTACAGCAGAGCTGACCCAGACAACACTCTCTCATGCCCCAGTGTCTCCAGATTTTGGATGACGCATGCAAGTATGCAAACACGCAAAATGGCTGATTTGACTACGCAAGGGGGTCCGTGCATGTCTTGCGTGCTTGCGTCTCTGCGTAAAACCTGAGTATAAATCAGCCTTAACATGTCATTCACCAAATACTACTATTTGTTAAGAAATACTCAAGCCTATTATGCTTTTCAGCTGTGAACGCCTGGAGGGTCTGCATTAATTTTCATGAAAGAGAAAGTATATTTGTGAGAGAGTTGTTATTTATTCATTCTCGGGGTACGAAAACAGTTTGCTGAAATTTACCCGACTGATGCAACATGCAAATGGAAAAGCCAGACTCTGAAATATCCTGCCATGATCCCAGTTCACACAAAGTAATAATTAAACACAATGACATTCATGGTTGTAACTTGCTTGTATACAAACAGCACAAGTAATGTCCCCATTTAGGCTGTTTTAGTACTCTGTTCACTTGTGTGCTCAAGAGTTGATGTGGACCTCCACTCCGAGCAATAGTTATTGCCTCATTAGGATGGTGCACAGTACACTAGAGTGACTGTCTAAGTGTTTGACCACTGCTGACATCTCCTGCCCAGTTATTTGCCAGGAGCGAGCGTGTCCCAACTCCAGCCTCAACACATCGGCACACGGTTAAGCCATGATTGCCATCTTAACTGGAGTGCCTAATTGAACAGACACTTAAGCTTGGAGCATCTGCCAAAACTACTTAGACCTCCACTAGAGTTTTTTTTTTATTTGTTTGCTTTCCTGCTGGAGTGGCTTTCATTTTTGTTCGAAACACAATGAGATTTCTGGACAAATATGAATTGTCTGCCTGTATGTTGTTCATTTGGAGGCAAATCTGTTTCTATTGATCCATCTAAATTGATATTGTGCTGCAAAGTCTCCACTGCGGCTTAATGTTTCGCGAGCTTTTGAATGAGCTTAACTGTATCATATTAGTCCAGGTGTCGTACGCCAAAGGCTGCAAGGTGAGAAAAGGTCAGACTCGGACATCCTGACTTGATCCTTGTCTTCCCTCCAGGGGGGCAGAGCAGAGAAGCCTATGCATGACCTCACTGTGCCTTCCTCTCCTAAATCGACTGCAGACACATCTGTTAGCGGCTGGTGATTGAGCCTCACTCAGACATACAAAGAGCCCCACTGGAGAACCACGGTGTTGGGTTTCTGTTATCTCAAGACCAGGGAAAATCTGTGGCCCTGTTCATCTTTTGTTCAAGGGGGTAGGTGCTCGCCTTTCCCAAGGATGCGTTTAAGTCTGTCTGGTCAATCTCATTGTGTTTTGACAACAGACGAGTTGTTTCCTACTCTGTTGTCAGTGTGTTTGAAAAGATAGCTAAATATATTAAGCCACTTGATTTTGCTAAGTGCTGGCTAAAGTGGCTTTTGGCTCTGGTGGCAACGAAACGACTGTTGAGTGCACACTTGTTCCTGCTCTACATCAGCTTGTCCTCATTCCAGTTGTTGTCTCTCATAACTGACATTCGATAATCAATTTCCTTTGATTTTCTTGCTTTGGCCAATAGATGAGGCTTGCAGTTGGCAGGCTGTGGTGCCCTACTTTTTGGACGCAGACCCAAGTCTGTTTGGTGCAATGTACGATTGGTGTTATGTATGTTATTATACCTCTCAATTTTCTCAAAATCTGTCATTTTAGCTTAGTGCTTGTTCACTGACAAGCTTGTGTGAAATACGATAGACCCCCCAAACTGTTCAGGGGCTCACAGGGGGAAAGTGGAGGCTGATTTCCCCTCATGTCTGCTTGCTTGCTCTGACTGGAATTCATTATTGATAGACTTTCCATGTTCTTAACCAATGCCAAATAAAGGAGAACATGTAAAAGGCTGCTGCCAAAACCCTCGCTTTGTTTTTCATTTACCTTCTGCTTTATTTGCATATTCATCCTCTACAGGCAATCAGTAGAGATCTTTGCTGTGGGCCTTTCATCTCCGCTGTGCCATCCTGACAGGCAGCTTTTCAGTATCACAACAGTTTAACTCGGATTTGTGGATGAGAGGTAATGTTGGTTATGCTAGAAAATTCACATTTTTGATTTGCAAAGGGTGTAATGTGTGTGACGGGGATAGAAAGATGGTTTGTAAGAGGGGACGGGGGGGGGGGGGATAATTCTGTAAATAAAGACGGCTGTTGGATTTCATTAGTGTGGTTTTGTTGAAATGTAAATGTAGGCATCATGAAATTACCCAAAAATGGTTGGCAGTGAAAGCTTTGACTGGTGGAGCTTGTTGGGTTTTATGCAGATGTATGCAGATGTCAGTTCCATGATGCAGGAATGGTTGTCTGAAGTGAGGTACTAGTCTTTTCTAATTCAGATCCCAGATGTTGAGGGCTAGGTCGAGCCCTTCATCTCTCGGGTTGAGGGTGCCGAAAAAGACAAGAGCCAACAACAACTGAGACTAAAGGGGCTGATATCCTGCTGCTTAGGCAAGTCCAGGGGCCTCGGCCAGCAGCCATTTGGGCCTTGTGATTGTGGAAGAATGACAAGCCATGCAAAATAGCCCCGTCGGCTGTTTTTCCTACTGGTCTTTTGTTTTCTTTGGTTGTTTTTTGTGGTTGCTGTTGTGTTGTTTGTAGAGACAGAGGAACTGAAGGATGAGCGAGTTCCATAAAAAAAGGTAGAGGGGGGTAGGAGCTGACTTGTCAACCTCAGAACCGCCCATAGGTTAATGACCCCAAGCACAATGCTCTGTGATCAGATTAGATAGAGCACCCCTCCTCTCCCCACCGCACTAATCAGCACAATAAAGGAGGTAAAAGCTAGAATTACCATACAGTGTTTCACAGCCCAGCACACATATCCAATGTAGCTAATTGAAGCTCTTCTCTCTTCCTTTGTAACTAGTTTATTACTCCTGCACTAAATCTGTAATTAACCAACTTAGCATCTTTTCTCCAGTCTGAGTGAAATGGCAGCATTTATCCATACAATGGACTCCATATGCTTGTGTAAGCGCCCACAGAGCCTGAAAGACAAACCTACAGCCTTCTGATTCCTCAAACCAAGCAGCACATTCCTTCAGTATTTTGGTGAGTTTTGTGCTGTAGTCTTTTGAGATTAGGAGTCTGTGTGTCTTATGAAAGGGTCAGTGAGGGTTTACAGCTCTAAGGAGAGGAAGTCGGGGCTAATGTTATCCCCTGAAACAAACCAAGTTTTTGTTGCTCTAGATAAGATAAGATATATTGTACACGACCTTAAGGACTGCAATGGATCTCCTGATTGGAACACATACAGGAAGCACCGCTCTTTGGCAACAGCATTTTGGGTAAAGAGAAGTGGGATGTCACACGGACCTGCCATGCTGATGATCAAAGAGTTCACTTATCTGGGCCAAACACTAACTTGGTCTTTGTTTTCTGTGTGATCTCGGTGATTTTGTTTACTCTCATGAGTCCTATCTAAAAATTACCAGTTTTTAATGATTTCTCAGCTTGGTTTCTTTTCACTGCTGAAAACATCGACTAACTGCTCGGAAAATACAAAAGCAATAGGAGATTTTTTATATGTTCATGTGTTCAGATCAAACTCTGTATCGTCAGCGCTCTCCACTCTGAGCCGATGCTTCAATCACTTGCTTAAAATACATTCTCATTATCCAGTTCCACATTTGCATATGGTTGTCTGGAGTGATATAATTCAGTTTGCATCATTATATTGCTATCTGTCAAAGCTTGGTAGAGCTATGTTGACATTTTGTCATTGTGGTGGAGAGAAGCGTCTTCGGGAACCTGAGCCACTTAATTGGCATTAAACTCCACCAGAAGGTGTTACCAGGTAACACCTCCAACCACCCCAACAACAAGGAGGTGTCTGCGCCTCAGCGTCTCACACCAGTTCTTCGGCACTCATCCTGAGCGACTTGGATATCGGATGTCTTATTCCTCTGCAGCCAGGGGCCACATTCAAAGGAAGCCTATAGAAAGTGATGACGGGGGAATAAAAGCACCGTTTGAGTCAAGGGCGTTTATGACCCTCCTGAAAGAAGCGTTCGGCGACTAACCGCCCACCTATTAGCGCAAGAGTGCATGGTGCTTGTGGTAGAACTGTCAATGACATGTTTTAGGTTAAACTGGGAGTAACTGGAGTAGACCCTCTTTATCCCACTCTGTTACTGGGGTGTTTCTGAGGTTAACCTCCTGCTGGAAGAGGTGTATGTGTGTGGCGGTGTGCATTACATTGGCAGTGATAGGGATGAGGCGTGGGAGGATTTCAAGAATGTGTCTTGTACATTGTCACGCTCTTTATCTAAATGGGCATTAAATCGTGAAACTTCTAATATCCAGATTTCTTTTGACAAGCAAAAGTTCTCCAAAAGTCCTTTGGCCGGAGAAATGGAGGGAAACCTTGTAAAGCAGGGGTATTCAACTAATGTTCAACAAGGTCCAGTTTGAGAAAATGTCCTCATGCAAAGGTCCGGTATATCACAATGTCCAACTTGCACAATGATTTAGTCCAATGTGTATGAAAGTAGCCAGCAGTTATTTCAACTTTGAAAGTCAAAAACTGTCAAATCAAATAAAGAAAAAAAGAATACTATCAACAATATGTATTATCCGTTTTCAAATTTAACTGGATGAATTATAAATACTCTAATATAAAATAAATATTCTTCTCATTTCAATTGCAATAAAGGCTGAATTTAACAATGGAAAAAAAAAAAAAAACATTACAGAAAGGTTTTTAAAAAAAATCTTAAAATAAAGTACTAATTTTACAAAAATAAATGCAACTTAATTGTCTGTTTTCTGGTTACAGACTTTGGTTAAACACTCTGGTTAAGGACTCTGGTTAAAGAGTCAGGTAAATCCTCCGGTTAAAGACTTTGGTTAAACACTCTGGTTAAAGAGTCAGGTAAAGACTCGTTAAAGACTCTGGTCTCGCTGTCCACATTTCTCTTTTTGAATAGATGACTCGAATACGGATTTTTGATTGGTCGAGTATCATCAGGTGATGTGATTGACATGCATGTGATTGGTCGGTGTGTTTCCTGGTCCGCTGAACGAGTGTCGTAATGGCTGGAAAATCTGTACCGGTTAAAATATTAGCGCTCTGTCAACTTTTAATAATTCTCAACTATCAATCGGTCATAAGTCCAGGGTCCGAATACAACGGCGTCTGGGTCCAGTTCTGGACTGCGGTCTGCCTGTTAGTGACCTGTGTTATAAAGGATCACACAAGGGCTTACTTGCCTTCAGGGCTGGTAGGTGCCTGTTGCACAGCGGGACAAAAAGCAAATTGTTGATAGAAGTGTTACTAAAAAGTGTGCTTGTACAGATAAGCCTATGTATCTGCCTACCCACATTTAGTGATAATTGTCATAAAGAAAATTGTATTGCGTGTGAGTTCAGGATCATATTGAAATTCTTCAGCCTTTGAAGTTTGTCTGAGCTATTTGTGTTGTATTTGAACGTAAGGGTTCTGTTCCCAGGAGCAATGCTTTTCTTACAGATCACAGCCTAAAATATATTTTCCATCCTCCGATTTTGCAAACTAACAATAGAGACAAAGCTGTGACATTTCACAGGCCAGCAAGAACTCCTTTAAGTTGACCCATCAAAGGCAACCAAAAGGGAGAGGAAGTCAACCAGCAAATCACTGATGGAGGAGATGGGTAGATGTATTGGGTAAATAAAGGAGTGCCATTATAAGAAACATCAATCACACGGGCAATAACGGAGATGCGAATGTATACACCGTGATAGGGAAAAGCACTAGGGGCAGGAGCTGCCAGACTTTGGCAGCTGCTGATGCTGTCTCATTGTTAGTGTGAAAATGGCTGCGATTTGAAATGGAAATGGCCCCTGTCTGTGGCGGTTGTTATTGGGGAACAGTCCTTCTGTTGATTGAACCATAGCTGCTCGCATCCGGTTTCTGCATAACATTGCAATAGGCTCTCAAAAAAAGCATTCTTCTCTTTGTAAAGGTCACTGTTATGTGGAAAATGCCAACATTTCATATTTGGGAACATTCATCACTGTGACTGTATCATTTGCAAAAGCTATTTGTTCCATTACCATTTAAGCAGTTTACAATCCACATCACATGTTTTTTTTAGGATCATACGTGTACAGCTTGCACTGGCTTAGGTTCTGCACACACTGTATACTGTTTTATGGACTGAAACTACATAAACACGAGTATTTGCTGTATTCTTTGACTACATTGACAGTTTCTAACCTGCAACACAGATGCAGATTTTTTTGGCATTCACTGCAGTGCCCTACTGCACTATGTTCTTTTATTGTACTTGTGTATTGTTTTGCATTTAATTCTCTGTACTTTTATCTTACTTTCTCCCTGCTGTTCTAGTGCCCCAATTTCCCACTGTGACCATTAAAGTTTCATTAGCAATATCACCATCAGCAGCGTTTCTCTTATTCATGCCTATCACCTGAGTATCTGCCATGGGAGGCCTTGAATTCAGGCAGATATGCTCTTCACATGGATTGCTTTAACACTGTGTATGTGTCCTAATATCAAGTTTTTAGCAGGAATTACTTTGCATAGTTTGGCAGAATTTGGGCTCAACTTTTACAAACGCATTAAAGATCTGCGTGCGCTGCAGCAGCAACCGCCCCCAGTTCTCTCAGGATAGGGAAACCCCAGAGGAGACTCCATTTAACCCCTGAGGATTAGCGCTCATGCCTACTTTAGCACTGGTAAAAGGGAAAATGTCTCGGCACATTGAGTCAATAGGGATTCAGTCCCACTCTGCTGGCTTCCCACACAGAAATGGACAAAGAAAAAATAAAAGTGAAGCTTTAGCTCTGACTTTAATAGGGCGAGATGTTTGCCTACGTTACAATTTGCCCTTCCGCAGCCTTCACAGTACATTACAGTCTAAAAATACAAGGCCGTAATCTCAACATTATATTCAAAGCAAGTACCTTGAGTTTCCAATGAATATTGTGTCTGCATCAGTTAGTCCTTAAACAGAGAATGGAGATTTCTAATTGTGTGTTTTGATGGTGTCTCTTCATGAGCTGAGGTTCTTTTTGTCTCCTCTCGCAGGCTCATAATTCACATTCTCCTCAAATGTCTTGTTGAGTTTATTTCTGTCTAGCTGGTGGAGGTCGGTCGGAGAGGACCGGTGTGGAGAGAAAGTCCGGTGCAATGTTGGAGAGCGTGCTTCTCTCACAGGGGTCCCCGGCAGAGTCAAGGCTCTGTCTGTTGACTTTAGTCCTTGGTTGACATTCCCTTGTGTTTGTCTAGGCTTTCATCACGGCTCCGTTCAAACAAGCGCCAGCAACTGATAAAACACATGCTCTCACTAACACACACACACACACACTGACTTCGATTTGACTTCATAGCAACAGGTGATGCCCCTAAAATGGAGTCGTTGCTAAAGAAGCTGTTTTGTGTTTTTCCAGGGCAGTTCTTGTAAAAAAGGACTTAAGTTTGAGTTCATCAACAGCTGCCCATGATGTGGAATGATATCAATCTCCAGCAGTGTCTCCTCCTGCCAAAATGTTTGGGCTTGTGAGGTTGATACTGGAGTTAAATATCAGAGGAGTGGTTATCTTTCATTCTCAAAGAGGCAAAGCATAAAAAACCCAGCTGTGTTTTTACAAATGGTCACGTTACTCTGCGTTGTACATTTCTTTCGGTCTGAGCTGAAGAGTTGGAGCCAGCAGACAGGAATGCAACTGCCAGTCAAGCAGGAAGAGTGTCTTCTCCTGGTGTGGATTCCCGTCTGCTCTCTTGTGTGGATGGCTTCCCAGCCCGTCAAATTTCACGCTTGCACCAGCGCCTCAGGAGTGCACTAGGAGGAGCAGAGGAACGCAGGGTGTCGGGCCGGTAGCGGTAGGGGTGTGTTATGAAGGCAAATCACTGTCATAATCCGAGAGTGCAAATGAGCTCTGCGCACGCGCGCTGCAGGGAAGCAGAGTGTTATCGTCCCAATGTAGAGAAGCGACTGTTTCGAAAACCAGGTGCGACCCACACCTGCACTGGTTTCTTTTCCACTATGCGTAATTAGAGTTCAGTATCTTCTAAATGAATATTCTCCGTCTTGTCTCTTCCGTGTTTGTGTGGGTGTGTATGTGTATGGGTGGCAGCCGAGGGGCTCAACTGGGAATTATTTAGCATTCCCTGGAGAAAGACTCTTTTTCCCGCTCTCTGTTTATCTACAAGAGCATACTCACTTCCCAGTTAGCTGTTCCGACTCAGCAGCCCATGACTGATCTCCTGATCTATTGTTGAAATAGATTCTGTGTGAATGTGACTGCATGTTTCCTCTTTGCTCTATTGTCAAAACGCCAGTGTAATCTCAGACTGTATTGAGTTAGTAATTAATGCCTGGCATAAGCGAGTTACGGTTGCATAGTCGAAAGGCTTGCACTGTTGTTTTGCTGTGCCAGCAAGAGACTCTCCCTCCCGCAGACGCGCATGTGCATAGAGAAACTGTTCTTTTCTTTCACCAAATCTCTCAGCGGGGTTGGCGGGGATCAGTCGCATCGTTCGTCAGATCTGAAGCTGAATGTGTCAGAAGTGATAGAGTATTCATTTTTTCCCCTTTTTAACTTTAGTGTAACAAGACTCTGCATGATGTGCAGTCATCTTCTGGGTTATAATTGGGGCTAAGGCTGGCACACTCCTGCCAGGTTCCTCTACAGAGACTCAGCATGTGATTTCTTTTTTCACATAGTCTGACAGGCATTGGATGGTTCTCACATATCCAGCCGTCGGTTTACCTGAGTCACGCTTTGTGTCTGTTTTTGTCAGTGTGAGACATGTCTATGACTGTGGGGATACAAGTGTCAAGCATCAGTTTACGCCGTATAAGGTCTGCTCTGTGTTCTGCTCGCGATGTCCGTTAACTACAACAAATGTAAAGTTTTCCTGCTGAAGCTCCCCGGCTGAGATTCAGTGGAAGCAACACAGGGTTATCGAGTCAAAGACACTCTTTGATTATTTTCATGCGACCTGGCTGCCCCGCTACCCTGCTGCAGCTACCACCCACATTGCATGGCCAGCTGACCTTACCCCCACCGCGTTGAACAAACTCCCTGCCTTTGTTCGTTCACTCATGTTTCCAAGGCAACCGCGCCAAGTCACCCCCAGAGAGCATGGACACGAGGCCTCCGAAGGCCTGGTCTCGTCCACGGCTTCACGATGTTTGTAAGACATGGCGCTAAGGTGCAGAGGATGAAACGCATCAAAGCCTTGTAGCACAGACTAACAGCACCAAGCACTCTTTGAGAAATCCTTGTGCTTTTGATTGCTGCTCAGGGACCAATATGATGGTCAGCTCTGTTGTGAGAGAAAGAACAGCAAAAGTTTATGTTTCACCCAGTGAGCAATTTTCAAGCTGTTTGCTTAGAAATGAGGCTACTTTTTTTCAAAGTCACGATTTCTCTGGTCATTTCAATGACACCTTATGGAATATGAAACATGTCACAGTATAAATTCAGCGCACCACCGGCTCATCTATTTACTCATTGTCAGTGGGCACTTTCAGTCATATTGAAACACAACGCAGTTTGGGTTTCTCCTGAGTGGGAGCTCCCACTGCCAAAAAAAAAGCTTTAGCTGAACCAGAGGACCTGTCAGAGGAGCACCGGCCTGCTGTTAACGCCCTGAGACACCCCAAAACGGACATGAACACGACAGCAGATGCACCCTTGGTTCTGGTTATACCACTTCGGGATTCTGCATACACACACGTTCAGTCGGCTAGTACGGTTTGTGTGAGCATACATTTTGGTCTGCAGGTCTTTGCAGACATGGAGAGACAATTTGAGATGAATTCCCTTTTGAAACCTGTACTTCACTCTGTAAAAAGGCTGGTAGTTTACAGTATGGTTAAACAGTACATTTAGTAGTTTCACAAACAGTACATGCCTGCATCGCGTTTGAAAAAGATCTTGAATTGTATTCTTTGTGAAAGTCATGCCAGCTGTGCAACTTGCAAGGACCTTCCACTTCAACACAGATCAAGCCAGAATTGAATGCAGTCACATTAATGAAAAGGCTGCAGCATGTCACACAGTTAAATGCACATAGTAAGAGTCATATTAAAAAGGGGCCTTTTTCCTTTTTGCCACAGCTCTGGGATAAAGTTATGGGATGAAATCTGTTTAATAAACCATGAAATACTGTAGATGAGACAATTTTAAGTTGCGGTTCTACTAGCATCAGATGGATGTTTTGAGTCAGGGTTTTTTTCCGTTTTGTGGTGCACGGCAAAACACGCTTGCATAAATCATTACCCAAGTCCCTCTACATTTCCAACTACTGTTCATACTTGAGGTCTTTACACACAACATGTTGGCGAATATAGAAGTTTATATATATATATATATATATATATATATATATATATATATATATATATATATATATATATATATAATACATCCTCTCTAATGCCCTAACTCAGTTGACGGTATGATGTCTTTAGCTATAGGAAACTGATTTATCAGATTCTTAGACATACAGCCTAACTATGCTGACAGACCATTTAGTGTTCAGCAATCTTTCCGATTTTTCACATTTGATTGTGTTTGTTGTCTGCTTTATTTCTACCAGGTTTCACATGGAAATTGCAAGAGACAGTTTTTCTCATTAGCTTGTGGGAGTTTGTGTTCCACTAAACTGTTTGTTTGTGGCGGTTTTGCAGGTGCGTCTTTGGCTTTGCGGTGGCCATGGTGAGATTGGCTGTGTGACTGTAATTACTAATTTAGCTAAAGTGCGGGGAAAACAAACAGAGCAGGAAAAGCTGGAATGATCAGACGGTAGCGCTCTCCAGCTGCCTCCAGCTCTAATCTGCTCAGGTAATTCTTCTCAAACCCATTGATTCCATGCAAGCGATTGAATTTCAATGCATCCCTGATGAGATGGAGGGAGAAAAAGACAACCTACCTGAGCACTCAAAAGGATTGGCAAGCAGATGCTCGGTCAAAGTAAAAGGTGATAAGTGCTTTGGCTCACTTTAAGTGAAATCTTTATGCAGTTTTTGCTGTATGCTGCCGTGCTGTCACTGGCTGTCTTTCACATGGTCCCTCTCGTTTGCGAGGCCTCTCACCACATTTTGTTAGCAATAGAACAAACAGCCTTTACAGACTGATAAAGTTCTTGTGACCTTTGAAATGAAGTGTTCTGTTCATTTAAGTGAGTACTTCACAAGGTGGTGTATACAGAAATGCAATAAGCAACTCCACCACCTTTGGTACTGCATCGACCCGCCTGGCCTAATTTCTTGTTGAAATGTATTTTAATTTCTCCGGCAAAGATAGTAATTCCAATCGAGCGAGTAGCACATAGTCGTCGTTAGATGGAAGTTGTGAGGTGCAGTTGAATTCAAAGTCACTGGCTTGTGGCCAAAGTTGAATTTAATGGGCTATGTGCTATTGATACTATTCAGCTTTATGTAACTTGTCCTTATGTACAGTAGCAACTAAGTTTTTTTTTTTCTGCCCCCGGTTCACACATTATTCCTCAGAAAGCAACAACCTTAATTTGTAGGTGCTCTGGCTCGTATAGAGTAGTATAAGAGGCAAATATAGTACTTTATCATTGTAGTAGTACAGCTTTACTGC
The DNA here is from genome assembly GCF_023055335.1 of Clinocottus analis. Taxonomy (NCBI): domain Eukaryota; kingdom Metazoa; phylum Chordata; class Actinopteri; order Perciformes; family Cottidae; genus Clinocottus; species Clinocottus analis. Next base: position 14,630,864 of record NW_027176240.1, on the reverse strand, counting down.
TTGTGCATACACTATAAAGCATGCTCTGCCTCAGGATTATGTGAAGAACAGGCTGCTTTCTATTGTAACTGCTGCCTCTTTTTTTATTTTTATTAGAATGCAGAGCACCTGCCAAATGTTACACCTCATGTGGAAAAGTGGTCAGTTAAGATAACGCCCTCGCCCACCAACAATACACATTTACTTATTAGCACCCAGTCTTACATTTCTTCAGCTAAATGTGTAAAGCTGTAGTGTGTGCACTCCAACAACCACATGTTTAATAAACAATGTTCCTTCCTTTCCTCTATGAATGTTACTATGTCTTTTATCTGTGCTTTCCAGGGTTGTGGTAATAGTGAAGTGTTTTACATAACATCACATTTGCAATACTTTATGTCTCTCGGTATATTTGCCTTTGCATCAGCAGGCTCTGCAGCACACGCAGAGCAGCTTAAGATGCTTTGGCCCGTATTTAGCCTGTTGTGTATAGTAATGTGAAGCTCCCTTAATTGGAGTCCAGGGGAGAATCTCTGGGAGCGCTCTCTAAGTACTGCCCCACAATTGTCTTCATGTCAGAGGTCAGCTTGAAGATTTGCATGAGGTTCCATTCCAGAAAGAGCGTTGAAGCCAACCATTTCATCTAAATCACCGGCCGAAGCAGTTGGAATGTGGTGCAATATCTCTTCATTCCCTGCACGACATGTCCTCAGCCACCTTCATTTATTTCCCTCCTCACTTTATCTTACTGTATGCATTTTATTCTTCGTCCGTGTGGATCAGGAGCAGTATGCCCTTTCAAGTGGAGATGCCCACACCAATCCCCATGAGAACAAATCTCTGCAAAACTCAAGACACTGTCTTCTCAACTGAAATTGATGGCAATCAGTAAATTGTGGCCTTAAATCAAATCAGGGGTGTCAAACTCTTTTTTACCCTGGGCCACATCAGCATTATATTGGCCCTCAAAGGCCAGTTGTAACTGTAACACTGTATAAACTACTCTCTAACATAATAGCATTTGATTCTGGGAGAGATGTAAAGTGCAGCACCTGTGTGTGGCAGTGATGAAACCCTCCCAATGCAAACAAAGAATAATGCTGTTAAAGCATGATCAAATGATTAACACCATTAATGGATTGCCGGGTTAACACATTATTAAGTTGTTGTTGCCCAGTTAATGTGTTAACTTGCCCAGCCATAATTTATATAATCATAAGGATGCAAATTTCTCTGTTATTAAAACATAAATCCATTTAATTTAGGGTTAAAAACCCACATTAGTATATCAAAGATTAAACTTAAAAGAGATAATAAAGACAAAGATCAAATGCATGTTATTACATTCATTTTTTCAAAGCTTTTCCAACAAATAGTTGTGAGCTGTTAAGAACATGTGTGACACATGTGCTTTGGGGCACGCCTGCAGACATGTCTTGTCTTTAGTTAAACGCAGATATGGAAACACTGCTTTCTCGCGGTAGGATGCCGTTCATTCGTGGGTCATGTAATCAATATGCACTGTGGGAGATGTAGTCTGCATGGATTTTCATTTTAAGAAGATCATATGCTTTTCAAGCTGTCGCGGGCCACATGAAATGACGTGGTAGGCTGCGTGCCTTGAGTTTGACACACCTGCCTGAATGCAATGGCAGTGCGTTAGGGATGGGTGTGATCAGAACCAGAGCGCTGTTGCTCAGAGTAGCTAAGCCTATTGTCTCTCAAGACAAAGCAGGGTTGGAGCGGGCATGGGTGACTATTCTAACTCCTTTCACTTCAGCCCACAAAGTTGGATTTCCCTGAATCAACGGTCTAATCCCCCTTTTCCCAGTCTACCTCTCGCTCAGTCAGCCATCAGGCCTTCTCTTTATTCCTGTGGACACTTGTGCTTGCTTAGCATCATTAGCCGAGGCTCAGTCCTACCCCGTCTTTAGCCCCTTATGAAGTCCCTGTTGCTCTTTTTAGGAACGGTCACCATTTCCAATAGCATTAAGTCCTTGGCTATTGGACTGTAAAACTCTAATACCAGCATCTTAAGGGGTTTTTAATCCTCTTGAGCAAAGACCCATAAAACATAGTGATGAGACGGACCATGCATGCATCCCACACAATTGCCTACATCTACAGTAGCAGTGAAATGAAAACCTTTATATGCAAGTCTTTCATGTGTTTGAAATAAGAATAGCTTCTCTTTATTTTGCATACATGTTAAAAAACAGTCTGGTCTATTCAGACTTAATACACAAGGCAGGGTACTTGAACACTAACGTCAAGTTGCTTTTTTTAATAAAAGACAGTCAGCATTCTTATTGTTAAATGTCTTTGTGGCTTTGAGCAAATTTACTCACAATAACAATAATGCAGAACAAGAACTTCAATCATGAGCAGTGATCATAATTTTTGAGTAAATGTTATCAGATGAGTTTCCGTTCATGCAGGGTATTTGTTTTAAAAGGTCTTTTGGGGAAAATACCATCGCTGGCAGTGTTTCAAGTTGCATACGAATTATGATTACCATTTAGACTGATGGAAAATTGGAACGCAATGTTTAGATAGAAAAAACAAACACTCTTTCACACGGTCATGGTCTGTTCTGGATTCGTCTATATGGCTATAATGTTCTTTACAGCAAAAAGGCAGGAGCTCTCAGAGGGCATTAATGCTAAATAGAAATTGGATTTAACAGGAACACATAGATGTTCTTTCAGGACGATTAGAGCTGCAGCCAGGCATGCTGTCCTTCTACACTCGCCTGTTTAGTGTGAGATTAAGCCACCCAGAACCGGCACATTCACGTTCACTTCTTCCACCAGAGTGTTTTTAGAATACCTTTTCTTCCTTTATTAAAGCAGTGGGGTCATTAGGGAGCATGTTGCTATCAGAATGAGAGTGGAAATGAAAAGTGCAGCACGGTAGACACAATAGCTGCTTAGAGTTTCGAGCTGCTTCTCTTGAATTCAGTTATCAGATTTAGGCACTTTGCAAAGTGATACCCTGAATTGTTCAGCCGAGAGTGCTTACCAGACATGTTTTAGTTTGATGTAACAAAGTAGTTACTCTTTTGTGAATGGTTACCATTCAGTCTTTGGTTTGTTTCTCTTTCATGGCAAGGCCAGTTTATTTGTATAGCAAAGTGCTTCACATAAAACCATTAAAAGCATCCAAACATAATGCAGAAGAAACCAAGATTTAAAAACAATTAAGAACATTCATTAAAACATTAAAACCAGTCAAAAAGCAAAAAAAATAGAATACATATTTGCTGTGCAGTTTGAGAAATAAAATGCAGCAGTGAGATGCAGAAATTAATTATCAATAATCCTTGAATCTGGTTCAATTAAAGGCAGCAGCAAAGACAAAAATCTTCAATCTGGATGTAATGGAGCTGAGGGTCTCGGCAGACCTGCAGCTTCCAGGGACTTTGTTCCAGGTTTGTGGAAGCTGAACGCTGCTTCTCCGTGTTTAGTTCTGATTCTTGGAACAGAAAGTAGACCAGAACCAGACGACCTGAGGGGTCGGGATGGTTCATAAGGTAGCAGCAGATCACAAACGTGTTTAGGCCCTAAACCTTTCAGTGCTTCATACACTAGCAGCAGGATTCCTTCTGCATTGCTCTGAGAACATTTCCGTGTGAAACCTGTGCAGTGGCTAGTTTTATGCAGCGTCTGTTACAGTCTTTACTGGCACCAATAGCTTTGATTTTAGCACTGTGGTTGGAAGCAGCAGCAGTAGTTTTCATCACGGTTTCACATCTTTTAAGGACTGATAAACAGTGAATGTGGTGTTACAGTGAGCCGAGCTGTAAATAGCCCGCTCATATTGGAGGTGGAACAAACGTCCTGCTGTACTAAATCACAATCTGGCCTAAAGCATTATTTATGTAATGTAATCATTTGAGAAAAAAGGACACAAAGTATGCGAGTGGGTAACTGTAGAGCTGTTAGCCACCCAAAAAAATCAAAAGACCACAGCACAAGTTCTTTAATAGTAAGTTTCATTTTTAAAAGTCAATGGAATTTTGTAAAAATGTGCGCAAAATCTGGCAAGGATATTATCACAAACATGATCCAGCATGCAACCTAGTTTTGATGAATGAAGAACAATATTTTTATATTTCATTTAGTTTCATCATGAGAGGACGCTAGTAAGGTAATAACATATAGTGTCATGTGTTATCGTAACATTGTACTACGTTTAGTACTAAATGACATTTAAGTGTGTAATTTTATGTACATATTTTGCCCAATCTAACTAACATATGTGCACTATTTTGTATGAAATTGTCGTGTTGTGCCACTTCACATCCTATAGCCATCCAAGCTGTTCATCTGGAAGTAATAGGAAATGCAATGCGACTGCAACTGTTTACCCAAGAGCTGATATGTTTATCACTGGCTCCATGGTATCACTTCCATCTAAATGGAACCATCTGCATAAATAAATACTGCTAACAACAGCACTATTGCTGGTACAACAAAGTTGATGGATTGTACATTTCCACAATTTGTCCTGATGCATATAGAAAGCTGCTGCGGACTGTTCAAAATTGTGTTTTCTTACTCCCAGAATAACCACTCTGCTGCCTTTCTGTAATAAAGACATGACATGAAATAAACAACCACGCTTCAATAAATGTGCACTGAGGATCCGTTGAGGCCCCAACTTCTAAAATGCAAAAACAGACTTCCATAAAGGACCAATAATATGATTCAGTCGTTAAGTTTTCTTCACAGAGTAGAGATACGCACCTCTATGGCTCATCCTAGTTTCTTGCTTGTGATGGAAAACGATTTATATGCTGGATTTTACTGTGACGCTTTCAAGCACAAACACAGCTCCGTCTTCAAATAGACCTTGAGCAAGTATTTCAAATATTCACCCCGATGCAGCCAGACAAAAGGGAACAAGAAGGAGTGTGAAAATACCTTCAATGTTGCCCCACTTTGTCAAAAATCGGAGGCAATTAATCTCAGAGGAAATAATTGCGCTTATTCTGCCAAATATACTCAAGTAGGACTTGAAAGATGACACATGGAGATAATGTTCCACAGAGTAGGGTAAACATGGACGCTGATGGCTTGTACACAGTTTTTAATTAAACAAGGTATTATGAGCAAAAGGCATCTCACAAGTTGAACTCACGATGTTGCATCAAATCAAGCAAAGTGGCATGACTTTTTGTTTTTTAACTGATAGTGACTACCTTTTAAGTACAAAAACAAATCTATATGAACATGACACTAATTTAAGCTTAAAGACAAAGCCATATTCCAGAATTTTTCAATCCAGAAGTCATTGAACTACTACGAGTAGTAACATTTCAACTGCTATGTTGTCGTTGTAGTTCTGGGACATGGTGTTATCAGAGAACATCATACGTTTCTAGTGACTTTGTGCCAGCTGCACCCGACAAGCTGCTTCTCATTTCCCTTCTCATAAGCACAAGATGCATTACATTATTCACATATTCGAAAGCTATGGGATGTTGGGAGTATTGATTATTATATGGTGCAGACAATAGGCCACATATTAGGAACGCTACATTTCAAGCACTGCATTTCATTACATAAATGTATATAAGTGACCAGGACAAGTTGCAACACCATTGACGGGTCTCATTTGTTGCACCTCTTTCACTCCTTCCACTTCCAAAATGATTCACTTGGTATAATTTGTTTTATTGCTTTCAGAGTTGAATTTAAATGCTACATTTTGGTGTACTTTTTTTCTTTCTTTCTTTCTTTTTTTTACAAATAGGCCATGAATCATGTCCAAGCATATGGAAAGTACAAGTTTGCGTCCATGTTAAACTTGATTACCAATATTTCTTCCCTAATCTGGGCTACCTGAGAGCTGCTGAGTGTGCATGCTGACCAGCTGCTTTCTGCAATAGTTTTTTGATGAGTCGGTGCATGTGTGCAGCCAAGATAAATCAGGCCCATACATTTGATAATCATCTTTACCCACTTACTTGAAGTACAGGCACCTGTGAAGAAAATTATTTGTAGTTAAGTTTTGCGTGTAACAAACTCGAAGAAAAGATACTTGGAAGTTCATCACGCATTTAAGTAGCTGATGGAGGATGGATTTATTTTCAGGTCAACTGAAATTTAGTTTTATTGATTCTTGGTGTCGCAGCTGTTCCATCTACCCAAGGAAATCATATAAAAAAACGTTATATGGAAAGAATGCAACCCAAACCCACAAAGTGAAACCAATCACTTGAAATTGGGAACGAATTACAGTTTCTTAGTACATGTCTGTGCCCACTGTGACAATTAACTTTCCCAGCCCCGAGCACCCAAAGACCTGCTGCGCCCATTATCAGACAAGGAAATGATAAAAAAAAAAAAGGTCAAGTGACGTTTCCTACAGGATCTCCAAAACCACATCGTTGATTAACTTCATTTAAATTTCTAAAATACAGTAAAGCCTTGTGGGAAGAGATCTATCTGAACAGAAAAAAATACTGTTTATGTCGTTACATAAACCCTGTAACCTCAAAAACCTTGCCGTCACTTTTTCGCTCAAACGTAACTTTTCACCTTTCTGTTAGTAACTCCACTTCACAAAGTCTCCAAGCCTGTATGAATCTAAAGTATCTAAGGTATGATAGATCTTAGTGGTTGTATATTAGTACCTGAAAAATCCAAGTGAAGCCGGGCTGTTTCGTTTTCCTACTCCTTCGACTTTTCAGACTTCAAACTGGGGTAGGCGATTTCCTCCTTTTTTTTCTTCTTTTCCGAACGCGTCACACGTCTTAAGGCGGAATTTATGCAGATTTTGAATCCATGCTTGCCCCAATCCGAGCATGTTTAGGCATAAAGCTTATAACTTTTACATTTTTGAACCGAACAACGCAGTTTTTAAAAAAAAACTAAAAACCTTGTAACAGGCCAAGGCTTTGTTTTATTGTGATTTTGCTTCTTTCGGTCATTGTCTTTCCAAAGCGGGGTGTTTCAACTCTGTATGTTGTTGTTTAGGCCGTTAACCATGGAGGTGGAAAAACTCTGAGTGGTTCAAAATTGCATTGTCGGGAAATCTTGCTCAGATCATGTTAGATGTTTATAGTGATGATCAAAATGTGATACAATTCAGTTATTTAAAGACATATATTTTCACAAATAAATTCAGAAAAAAAATGATATAAAATAACAAATATTAGAACTCATCTGGGGTTCATATCACTACTTGAACAGACCTGCTAAAGCCTCGATGGGCTCAACAGAACTTTCTTTTCTATTATAAATCTGCCATCTTACCTAAGCTAATGCACTAGTTTGGATTTCAATATACAGTAGTTTTAAAGTTGGCTTGAATTGGCTCAAAGAAGAGTCAAAGGTGGAGAGAGATAATATTTTATAGCGAATTAGAAAACTATTTTTTGTCGAACAGGTAATATATTCCAATCCATATACTGCAATAATAATATTGCTGGGTGAAATTTTCACTAACCACTTAAAAAGAGACAAAAGTGGAGTTGTATTGCTATTTTTAACTTCAATAACCTAGAAGTTGATTAGGAATTTACTGTAAACAACATTAATAATCTTGAAACCTATTTTTGTTCTATTTTTTTTAAAATCTATTTCCGCAGTAACATAACTTTTGCTCCATTTGCCAGTACAGTCAGAAAGACTGAGGGGAAATGACACAAAGTTGAAGGTATTTTAAAACCTAAAAGACTTTTGAGAGAACATTCTGGGCTGGATCCCCAGAAGCGCCCCCACCCCCCACCCCACCACCACCACCACCACCACACTCCATCAAATAGTGGTTGGAAGTGTTTATGGGAAGGAGTTTTGGGGAAGTAGATGGGGAATTGGGGTAACTTGAAAATACAATTTGTTGGCAGTGTTTGTGCTAAATAAGAGCAAGGCTTAGAAAGTGAAAAAGCCAACAATATCTGCACCTGGCAAAGCATGCATTTGTCACTTGTATTGATCATAAACTCTATAAAGCCTGTCAGTATAATGACGGGCTGACAAAAATATTGTATTGCCCACATGCATAAATGTAACTCCTGCGTGAACCAGATTTCTAATATATTAACATCAGAGAATAAAGGCACACAAAGGCAACGTTGCTGGATACTTGATTAGAAAATGACTTCATCGGGAGATGACATAATCAGTGTTTGGACGGGAGTGACGGACATGCACGGGCATACTTCCTGTTGCAGGCCACTGAACTATGGAATTATCTGATCTGATTTGCTGAAGTGAACATCCTTCCGCTGTCTTCCTCAACAAATAACTGTCATTTTGTTTTTACTGGACCTCCTATTCTCTCACTTGGCAGTCCATTTCCTGGCTGCATGCACCGCTGTTTCCTGTTCCTTGAATCAGAGCAAACAGTGAGTGTTTCTGTTGGACCCCGACAGAAGAGAGATCTGAAAGAAGCTACAGGCTACCGGGTTTAAAGTCAATCCATCGCTAACTTCATTCAAATAGCTCTGGCACATACACACACGCGCACACACACACACACACACACACACACACACACACACACACACACACACACACACACACACACACACACACACACACACACACACACACACACACACAATAATTCAACCAGCTTTCATTGTGATTCAAACAATGAAATGTTTCAATCAGGATATTTTTATTATCGCTGCTGAATAACTGCACTTTGATTTAATGCGTCGATGTTGAACATATATTGATGTTTACTGATCATTTTGCCCCTCCTGTGGTTTTCTAGTTAAGCTTTCACAATTTCAGTTTGGAATTTAGTATATTGCACACATTTCAATGAGACCTATTAATGGGCAAATCAATAAAATGTAAACTAATAAATAGTCTTGTTGACTTCAAACAAAGTTGAATAAACATTTCAAATCAAAGTTACCTACTGACGTGTGCGTCTTTTGGTTGTTTCAGTCGGGGACAGAGCTCCAGATGGGCGGCAGGGTTGTATCTGCTGTTAGCGGGCTCCGAGGCATAAGGCCTTGTGTGGAGCCTAAACAGATGCTGCTCTTTAAATGAGACTTCTGACATTAACAGCGGTTAGTGCGCTCCTCTGAGGCCTCCCTTTACAGCTGTTCTGAGGCCATTTCGTCTTTTAATTGGGATGGGAGAGATCATAGATTACATTAGTCGAGCAGGAGACACTGCAGGCCCCTCCTTTTTTTCTGGTGCTCTTAGCTGCTAGCTTGAATGTAGCCTCATGCTTAATAAGCCTCCCACTGGAGCGCTGGCCCTCACAGACCCGGTTATTAGCGAGCAAGCGTCAACTGTACGAGAGGGTTTTGCAGGGAGGGCTTGTCTATTAGCTCCTTATGTGTCAAAAAGGAGAATGTGTGTTTGTTTTTCAAATTTATTGAAATCAATTCCACTCAATCAATCAATTTCCTCTATATTTCTGTTCCAAAATATCACCTTAAGAGGAAATGCATACATACGTATCCTTTTTCTCAAAGGTAGTAGGCCGTCTGTCTAGACTGTCGGGCTGTAACTAATACCTGCTGTCTGGCCAGCAGTGACACATTATATATTTGCAGGAGACAATCCCTGTATTTATGTATGAGTTAAATTTGCCCAGGAGACATCGCTGGAGATTACATATCTGCAACCGGAGTTCTAGAAATGATTGACATACAGCTGTTAACTCGATTTAAACTTGATTAGGGCCAAATTGAAAAATGAATGCTCCCTCTCTTTGAGCAAGAAGGGGGAGGGAAGGCAAAGGGGGGTATTGACAGGGTATCAGAGCTCCCTGAGCAGGCCACACGAGTATGTTTTCATTCCTCACAGTCTTCAGGGAGCGGGTCAGAATTTGTAACTAGAACATGCCACACTGGCACGTTGTGTGTTTCTTCTCTCTTTTTGATTAGAAAAATAAATAAAAACATGTCCGGATATCCAATCCTATCAATCAAGTGTGTGTCTTCTCAAAGTCCTGTCACATAACTCCAGTCCACACTCATGCTTGCTCTCACCTAATAGACATGCTAACCCAACAGGGAACGCCGACCAGAGGGCAGTGAATTTGACCCAATCGTTTTCATTCAAGCACGGAGCGCCTGGAGAGGTTAATCCTGCACTACTTGCATTGCTCTTGAGTTTTCACCTCTCCTGTCTTTGGTCTGGTTCTACTTGAGTCGGTGCTCTACTTCTCTCTTTCTCTCTCGCTCTCTTTCGCAGCTTTGTCTGAGGGACTGATACGGCTCACCACAAAAAAATAATTTGTTATAGTCCTAATGGTTTATGTGTATCACTTTATCACACAGCATCGATTGTGCTACTATGTGCAGCTTGGTGGGCCTGCATTGTGTTTTAGCAATGCTTTCTCCTCCTGCATCCAGATCTCATTAAAGATGGAAGTGAAGATTAAACCACATCCTCTTTTGCACACTGCGGCACTGGGCAGGAGGCATCCACTTCCCTTGTATTACTCATGAATAAGATTGAACAAGCAGTTCCTGCAGTGGCAAACATAAAGCTTGTTTGCCACACCAATGAAGGGTTTATTTCATCAAACAAGCTGACAGGTACACCATTACGGCTGCAACTTTACTGTTGCAGCCTTGGAACATAGTAGATTTTTCAGAGAAACATTACATGAATTATAGTGGGGTATAAGGTTGTGGTGGGAATTACATAAATAATGCATTCGAAAGCTTTTTCTCATACATTTTGCAACAAATCTCTCTAATTAAGATTCTCTGCTGTCTGTTTTTTATATTATGTCTTTGTTCAATCAAAAAACACATTTTAATGTCAAACATCCCTTCTCGCTGATTAATACAAGCATGTGACTCTGCTGCGTGACAAACATGTGCAGGTTCGTCGCACAATGTTCCTCTGGATGGGTCTGCAGTTGTTTCTTTTGTGTTTTTGTGAAGCAGAAGGAGAGATAAGCCACTTAAATGATTTGGAGGCTCGTCCAGCTTCATAAATGATGAACACTCTGAGAGCTTGCGCTGGTCCTTTTTACTGGTGGTTCCTCAGTAATTAGAACTTTCATTAATGATCACAAAGTCCCTTTTCTTTGATGTGTTGCTTTAATACAGTGTCATATTCTTTCAGTGTATTCGGGGAGAAGGCTCAAAGATGCTAATCTAATGCCAAATCGTAATTTTAGCAGTGTGACGGTTATTATGCTGTAAAGAGATGCCTCAGTCTTGGCATTTAATTAAAAAGATTGAAAGCATTCAGCTCTTCTTTCAGTAATCTTATCGGAGTTTGTCCACATTTTGTGGTGTTCGTTTGAAACCAGATTGTACAATGTAAAATCCATGCGCAGTAATTGCATCCTTGATCGAATCGTCATCTTAACTCTTTTCCAGATGTTTAACTGGTGGCAAAAAGGCTGTGAGACAGATCGAAACCCACTGATGTACACCAGTTTAGTCAGTCGGTCTACCTGTTCGGCCGCCGATTCCACTTAAGTCATTCATCCATCTCACCTCCCTAACTGAATTGCATTTTAATCATGTATGCTTTTAGCCATCTGTGGCTTCAGTTCTCTCTCTTCTCAACAATGCACTCACATTTACTATTTGGAGACACATAGACGGGAGCTCTTTTTGCTCGCCGACTGGACTGCCTCATGGTCGAGGTAACCTTGGAATACAGATAGATCTCTGCCTCTAATAGAGGTCACAGAGACATTTCCATTCTTTACCCTTCTCAAATTGTTATACTTTTTTCAAACAAAATTAGATTGTATTTGCCAAACATGTGGCTGACTGACGTGTGAGATCTTTCAAGCAATTTGTCATGTTTTGCCTCGAGACCGCGAGCTAGTAAACATACAAAAGGTGGAGCGAGAAGTGCTCTGTGTTTGTTTGTTGGGACTCAGGACCTGTCCCTACTCATAGTCCCTGATTGGTCGGTGACTGGTGAGACTGGCTGAGGTTAATTCTGGGAAAAGGATGTATCACAGCACTGTGGCAACCAATGCATTTCAAATGATGTGTCCTTGGGATGCGGGGTTACTGCTGAGTCCGTCTCCTCGAGCTAGGAACAGTCTTAACTATAGGTATTATTGAATGGGCCTGACAACGGAAAGGTCTTGTTGACTTGTGCAGAGTGTGTGGTTACACAGAATGTCTGCCTGCCCTCGAACATTATCGTTTAGAGGAAAAGCTCATTTCTTTGTAGGGACTCAACTTATTAAGTTGCTACTGTTGCAACCGCTTTCTTGTTCTCTATAACAGCTTGCAGGGCTCTAGTTTTAGGGACTTGGTAATAAAGAAACCCAGAGAGGATCAAACTGCTTCTTCAGCTACATTGGATATTGTGAAACGGTAGAGTGGTGCAGTAACTGCTTGCACAACTGATTTTGGACATTATGACTTGTGACTATATAGTACCTGATGACCAAAAATGGCGGGTGGTGGTTGCTGTCTTGAGGAGTGAGTCTTGCTTTCCTTTGTAAATTGTAAATTGTTCAAGAGAAAAATACTTTGCACAGTGTGTTTTGTGCTCATGGAGTTCTTCTCAGCAAAACACAAGAATGAATCCAGTTTCTCTCCCTCCATTTTTGGCTTCCAAATCTGAATTACAAACAAATCCTTTTCACCTCTCTCAATGTTGCTTTTGTCACTTCTTGTTTGATTTTATGCAGAATTCCTTTGCAGGCTGTCTGGAGCTTTTCATTTCATCCTTCTTTGTATGTGCTGCTTTTCTGGTCGAGACTCCAGTTTCTCTTCTCTTCTTTCCCAGGCTCCTACCTGCTGAAGAGGTTTTTTAGTCATTTGCGAGGGTGGATTTGTATTATTCTACACTGGGATCTGCGTCTTTAGGAAATCAAGACCATTAAAATTGAGTGTTAATGTGGGGTCATTTGTGTGTAAGGAACAGGAATTAAATAAGGAGTTAAATAAATCATGGAGGGGATGCCTGCTCCCGGTGTTTTCTTCTCCTTTAACATTCAGCTCTTCAGACGGCCTCACAGTCTTGGTTTGTGAACCCAAAACAACCCCTTCATTTTCTTCAGCATGTGTAAAAAGCCATATAAATTGGTTCTCCAGAAGTGACAGGCTCCTCACAATGTAACTAGTGTGCTGGCGTGACTTAGTGTCTGATTGGTGTTTTGGAGCTGCCGGACTGAAGCAGCTATCTGTCCACCGCCCCACCTCCTATTGTAGAGGCTCGAACACAGGAACGCTAAAGCTGACAGTGTTGTGTAAAACCGGCCTGGTTTGGCGAGAAGGACCGCAGGGTTTGCCTCTCATTATTACCTACATTCTCCTGCTGCCCACCTCCAATATCAGACTAGAATTGTTAGTGCTATTTGACTTTAGATTCCCGTACGGCATCTTCATGAGAAAAAAAACCTCCCCTCATCTGACTGTGCTGGTATCCTCACGTCAACCTTCCTGGTGAGAAAGCCGGTCGTTGTTACAGGGTTATATATCCCAGCAGGAAACCCTAAAGTCACACTAATGCTTGTTCATTTATTTTCCGCAAAATGGTTAATACACAAACTTTCCATCAGTACATCGATGAGAGAAAATCTTGTGTAAATCTTGGCTTTAGCGCATAACCCAACATCAATATGGCGTGTGCATGTGTGTGTGTGCGTGTGTGAGCGTGCGTGTGTGGTTCAGCAATAAAATAAAGAGCTTGGAGGCAAGCCAATTAACAGCTGCAATTAAGCAGTACTGCAAAGTTCAGCAGGAGGACGGCAATATAATTTAGAGAGATATAACCATTGTCAATCTATTCTCCCAGATAAGTATCCCCATGATAACAATTTCAGTCTATCAGCCTGCAATACGTCTGTCAATTATTTAGTTTGATTTGGTTGATTATGTGTCCCATTTCAACACACAGAACACTTTCTGATACAGAAACGGATGCACACCTTGTATGTTCTTTATCAAAATGCAATGTATGCATCGTAGATTTACCTTGTTTTTCCCAATGAAAGCGTAGAAGTTTGTCAGTGGCCGGGACAATGCAGCAGAGAGAGGCGCTTGTACGGGATACGTGTCAGCCAGGCAGGGTGTTTTCAGACCAGTGAGAGGTGCAGTACTGTGAACTTGATTTGAACAGAGTGATGGATCATATCAAGGCCATTGACATGAAGAAATGAGTATCAAAGCAGAACACTAAGAACCACAGTGCTCCATATTAGGCAACAAAATGGAAGAAAACAAACAAAAACATATATTTAACTCTTCTCTGCTCTTCGTCTTCCCAATCCCCAGTTTTATTCAAGCTTGGATTTAGTGGACATCGCCAAGAGGAAAACACGCTTATCTGATTGTATAATTCTCATAGTGTCAGCACTCTGTCCTACTCTTTCATAGACTGCCTTTTTAAAAGCTCCTTGAATAAGCAATTGAAACATGTGGTCTTTTTCTTTGAACAAAAGGCTGCAGATACCAGTGAGCAGGAAATTATCTGTTGGGATTCTGTGTGACTGAAAAAAAGAAACCCAGACGCTTGTTTGAAGATGCACCGAGTGAAGTGAGCGTTGTGTGATCCATAGGTGCTACAAAAGAAAGAAGCTCAAAGCAATATAAGACGATTATTGTTGCAGGCCGTGGCTTTCCTGCACCAAAGCTAATTCCAACATGAGGAACTCTGAGGTATTTATGTATGTGGGAACCCTTGTTTGCGGTTGGCGCTATAGTATTTACAATATTTAAATATTCGGGAGATAACGCAGTGGGATATCGATGCACAGTTGTCAGTCCAGTTTCATCTTCTTTGAGCGCTGATTGTAGGGCAGGAAAATAATAGCATTCACAGCTCCTCTTCAAAAACCAGTATGTAGAACTGCAGTCTTCTTCTCGACCTGTGATCGGGTGTGTTTTGGCAGTATAGCATAATTCAATTCACTCTTAATCTTAATACAGATATGATTATTCATGAGATCTCATCCAAGAAGGGTTAGCTTATCTTTGTAGGCATTTTCATCACCTACTTCAGTGGACTGAGCTGACATGTCTTCATTTAGATTGTTGCACTTGATTCAGGAGCTGTGTATGTAGGAAAAAGGAACGTCTGTCTGATAGTTTTCCCGTAAAACCTCACCGCACGACTGTATGTTTTTATAATTTAGTTTTTTATTTAGTAGTTTTCTGTGATATACGTTGGAATTGTCATGTGGTTACAGAGTCAGTTTGTCTCTTAATGTTAATAAATAATAAATGTTCATACAAGCTGTCAAAGTACAACCGTTGTGTTCATTAAAAGAGGTAATTTATCACATGTTGGCCTCCATGTCTATGAGCAAAAAGCCTTTTGTGGAAATGTTTCTTTTTCTTCTTTTTTCACAATGGTAACATGCTATCTATGCTATCTCTTCTGGACTCCAGCCTGATTTCTGGTTGGCGCTTGAGGGAGATGAGTCTTTGTGACATAAACGGAGTACTTCTGGAGCCAGGGCTCACTTCACACATCACCTCAACACTTACACCGCTGTGATCAAATAGACGCTGGTGGGAATGGATTCTCTTAAGTGCCGGTTAAGTGCATTTTGCTAAGGAAGTAAGAGAAGTTAAAATACATTTAGTATTCAAAAAAAGACAATGCACTCTTCTTTAATGCAATGTTCTGCACTTAAGCAATATGGAGTCTAATACTGAGAGTATATATCAAGGCGACGGCCAGGCCCTCATTTTCTATTTTCTGCAAAGAGAAAGCAGTGATATGTAAGTAAATTGATTCAGAAACCTCACTTCAGCAGTTGAGAATCTCCAATTTAATGCCGCCCTGGCTCTTCCGTGTGGAGGAATCTCAGCCATGTTATTTTGGATATAGTAAGAGTAACTGTCTGGCTGCCTGGTGGGTAGCTCGCTGGAGGTAGTGGACTGTGAAGGCTCCAAGGAGCCATGCGGGTCTTTACCATACCAATAGGCCCGATTGCCAGTAAGGAAAAGGCTGCATTAACGCAAGGCTGATAAATCCAGAAATGGGACTGGATAAATCCATAATATGCAGCTGCTGGCCCAAATCCTGCCAGAGCTCTGCTGTGACACCGGGCCCTGCGAAGTTTGCAGATAAACTATTTCATCTCAACCAGAAAATCATGGTACCTCTTCAAAGTTTGCACACCAAGCAGAGGGTTGGTGAATATCAGTTGATATATCTTGCTGTGTTACATACGTATTCAAAATGCATATTGTGCACTGACTATTTTTATTTTTATCATCTGCACTTGCATATACTGTGACTGTCTAAAGTGTTAATGGCCTCAGACCTTTGAGCAATGATGTGCTCTGCGATGTCAGGCCAAAAATTAGTATATTTAAGAATATGTCACTATGAAGATTTAAATGTATCATTAAGTAATTTAAATTGATTATATATGATGTTATTTGTGGGACTTTGCCATGTCCACTAAACTTTACTTTGACATTTCTCTCTACGCGCACACACACACACACACACACACACACACACACACACACACACACACACACACACACACACACACACACACACACACACACACACACACTGTAAAGTGTGTATGAAATAGAATAGAAATAGAATAGAAATGCAAAATTGAATGTGTTGTTTTTCTGAGATTGTTAAGCTTGTGGTTTCTCACAAACCGCAGACATGTTTTTGATGTTTTTCACATTGCATTTGTGATTAAAATAGTGGAAACGGGTCAAAACAACTTCATCTAATCAACCCTGCCCGCCCTGCATTGCGCCTTTGGAACCCTGGCAGTGAGTCTTTCTCGTTCATGTTAATAGGCTGTTTGGTGTTGAAAACAATTATTAAGAAACACTTCAATCGTTATAAAGTTGTTTTCTGTGTCTGACTTTGGTGGCATTGACTTTCCCTTGGTGTCAACTTCACAAGAAATACAAACTTGCGCTTTGCAGAGCCCACCTACAGCTTTATTTTCTTGTAATTTCTCCAAGATCCCTTTTTAGGATTGGGGGTTGAGCAGATGCAGGTGGATGTATATTTATGAGGGGGATGTGTATTTCAGGGAGATGCAGTGTTGTGAAAGGTGACCTTGTTAGATAAAAGGAGGGCTCGGAAGCCAAATGATGAAAGAGAATGGGATCATCCTGGGCTCATTAATGTGGATTTGAAGGTCAGGTAATTATAACAATAGACAAGTGGGCTGGCTTTGGCATCTGGTATTGTTGCTTTGTCATGAAGGTGACAAGGCTGCGAAGGAAAGGAATTAATCACTGTGACACCACCCTGTTGTCACATTGATGCGTTCAGACATCATAACATTACTGCTATAGTTCTAAAACGATGCTGCAAAAACAACATCATTTCAGCCATCAACATCATATGACAAGTGCTGTTAAGAATATGAACAGCCTTAAGGAGCAACCTCCGTTCTCCTGATATTGTAATGAATATTTTAAAAATAAATCCAACCTAAAGTTAAATTGCCATCATTTTTGTTTGAGTGATTTTGTTTGACGAGTCTCTTTTAAAGCTACTGAAAATGTTGCTAGACACAACAACAAATCTGCAACCCACATGGCTGATGCTGGTATGGTGTCACACTGTAGCCAAGGAATCCCACTGCGTGTTGGAGCCAGATGAGCTTTTAATAGCTTGAACTGAAAATACTACGAAGGTTCAACCCAGCATCCAACTTAATGGACATTTTGTTTGCGCTGAACTCTTAGTATCAATACACATGAGGAATGAGACCTGCTTGATGATGTCACCGGAACCTTATCAACTTCACATAACAACCCAATGAATGGCAAACGAGGTCTGCAACTCTGCAACAAGGTCCTCCTAAAATTTTACAATGCAGAATAACCCTGTAACTTACTGTAAGCTGGTGGAAGACAGGGTATATAGGAGGACTTTGGCAGTATAGTATAATTCAATTTAATTTGGTGTTGTGTTTCACAGCAGACACGTCCACAAGGTTTTCAAAACAAGATGTTGAAACGAGCACAATGTTATGCAGTGGCAGGTTCGGGCTGCAAAGCTAGCTACCCTTTTAAACTCGGCAGCTACATTCTTATTTTATTTCACACTTTGTCTAAGTCAATGTCTTACTCTTGTATCTTTGTTTATAGCATTATCCTCACTAATGAAACCTGAAACTTTAATGACATTTGGTGAGCGTTTTGGGAAATACTTTGACATGTAATTTGATGACATATTGCACACTCTTGTGTTGAGTACAACCCTGTGCTCTCTACTTGTTTCAGCCACAGTTGCATAATTGTGACTGAAGTATGCCTGGCTTTAGGCTTTGTGTGTTTGCGTGTGTGTGTGTGCGTACGTGTGGAGAGGGAGACTGTGCTGCTGGGATCATGCCACCTCTACCACATGTTTGTCTGGCTCAGTCGTGCTCCTCAGGGACCACTAGAAGCTCTAAAGAACAAAAATGCCAACCAGTATCATCAGACGAGGCAGCATGTTTGGTGAAGCATGCATTTTAGATGTGCCAAAATAGGAAATGCCACTGTTGCATCTCTCTCATCCTACAACTGGTGGCTCATTTAAGTTTTATTTCTATTTGTGCGAATTTTGACAGCTTCTAAAGTAAAAAAAAGGCCCTGTCATTAAAGGTTAATATATAACCCCAAGCTCCATGATATGTGTTGCTCTAGATATTAAACCCTAGCCTGTATATCTGTGTGTATGTATGTATGTATCTATGTGTGTATGTATGTATGTATGTATATATATATATATATATATATATATATATATATATATATATATATATATATATATATATATATATATATATATATATATATATATATATATATATATATATAAAGGTGTGTGTGCGTGCGTGCGTGCGTGCGCACATAGGCACTGCTTGTTAGGAAAACTGGTGGAGTGGAAATGTGTCTGTGTGTGCTGCAGCACATTGTTCTGCTCAAAATGAATCCACTCCACTGACTCTTTGAACCTCGCCATTCAGAGCTGACATGTTAAGCATCAGAACACTATGAGGAGGAGAAATGTCAAATGACCATCTAAGTGTCAACCAAGGCTACAAATGATCATCTTTTTGTGTCTGAACTCTTTTCTTCATTATTTCAGGCCTCCCATTTGCCGTTCATTCTGTTGTGGGTGCTAATTCGTGCACGTCAAATTAGCTGTGGATATGATTTCTAATTAAAGCAGGAGAATGGAGAACAAAAAGATGTGACTCCCTGTTAATAAGAGCAGCTCCGTGGACCTAGTTTGTGGCAGTTTTTTTGTGTTTTGGATTTGCTAAAATGATACATTCTTCTTTGTGGACGGGTAAGACAAAAGGCAGTGAGCGATGCTTTTGCTATAAAACGGAGCAATGATCGTCACAACACAGTTAATTTGACTCTATATTTACTGAAAATCCTGCTATGAGCAGACACAGCGAGGCCAATAGCAGTATATTGCAGTGGCCTGCCCGGTTGTTTTGGAAAAGTGCATCAATATTTTTTTGGACTCATCTATCTGCAACAGAGCAGGCAACTCGAACCATCATTTTATTTTATTTTTATTAGTTTCTGTACTCCAACTTTTATCCCACAGTCACAGCACACAGAGTACACTATTAACCTCTGGTCTTATTGAGAAGTGTGCGAGAGGATAAGGGCACAGTGTATGATGGAGCATATTTAAAGGGTTCAGTTAAGGTGGCAGGGACCAGAAGGTAGACAGTGAATCTGTTTACTGCCCTGAGGTTTTGTGGCCACGCACTAACACTTCCCGTTTCACTGCATGATCTAGGGCTCTGCTGACGACACCAAAAACACACAACCCAGATCCATGCCCCACTGCCCTCTGCATACACGGGACTCACGCACTGAAGTGCACACAAGCCGTTTTTATGAACGCTCTGCAAATATATGGACCCACTGAGACAAGAGGGTGGTTTCACCGTCCCTTTTCACTGTGTTTGTGTCCGTGCCGGCTTCCTGACGCAGAGCCACAATCCATAAACTGGGCCTGCTCTGGCAAGAGATCTGCTATCAATATATTCTTGCTGTCAAAATACACATGAGCGGCGCCACTGCATTGTCATTGGTTGAGGGATAAATGAGGTTGCTGTGGGGGTTAGGAGTTCAGAGGGCAGACGGGAAGTAGGTCCTCCCACAGTGACAGTTTGGGCATATGTTTGACGGGCAAGCCTAATGCCGTGGACCGGCGGCTCCTAATGACCTGCCATCTCCAGGCTGTCTGGGGAGCCCTTCCACCGAGATTTATGGCCCATGTTGTGGTTACTACTGGGACGACTCACAGCAGCACTCCTGACAAACGAAAAGTCACAGCCTCCCACTTTGGTTTCACTCTTTTTTTCTCATTAACTGGGCCTATGCAAGTCATCAAGGCCTTTCTTAACTTCTACAATTCATTTCCAGGTCCTGTGAAAGGCCCACGTGCTGGTATTGAGAATCATTTCCTCACACGCGGGCGCAAAACTTACGTGCTAGTTGGCCGTTAGCTAACGTATATGCGTGTGTTCAAGTGCATCCTTTTTGACCAGGACATAGGCGTGAGGCAGCACAGGAGATGTTGTGTTCTCTTCTCCGAAAAATTGATGAATTGATTCATGGAATTCTCAAGGGTGCACGCACCGGCGGACGTCGAGGAGAGGATGCCGAAATCAAAAAACCCATTAAACATACATTCAAAGAGACAACTCCACATGCACACACTCAGACACTGCAGAAGGAACCGATAATGGTCTTCTGATAATACTAATTGTTGGCTCTCTTACTGCTTCCCTAAAGGCTGAAATGTGTTGATCCACCACAAGATAGCCAGGCTGAGCCCAGGGCAGGCTCAAGCAGCAAGGAGAGCTAGTTTATAATTAATACACACTCTATAAAATATGCATTATTGGGTGGATGTGGCCGAATATGGATTTCTGTTTTGATTTTCACTCAGGATAATTGAAGCACTTCTCAGGCATGTTGCACTGAATAAGGCACAAGCTAATAGCCTTTGCTGCCGAGTGTAGAGCTGCTGCAGGTTAGCTTCTCTGACAGCTGTTTCTTATTTGTCTCATGCTTGAAGACGGATTGTCAAAGCAAGTCCCCAACCATTTTGAGATTTTAATGTCTCCCTTGATATGCATCGCTGTGGGCTGAGCTCACTGCCTCTGTAGGTTACAGATATTTTGTGTGCTTAAGCAGCACAGTGTGCTTTAAGATAAACTGCCAAAACACGTTTCATGACATTCTGATCGTTAAAGGAGAGGAGGCAGGGAGAGGGGAAATGAAAAGGCATAAAGCAGCGTTTTTACCCCTCCCTACTTCCATATTTATCAAACCCACTGCAGAGATGAGATGGCTGTCGAACGCGCCTCATCTCCCAGTGGGCTATTGCCGTGATCACACCAAGTCACATGTGGTTAGAAAGCATCTAGCATCTCAATCTCTAAACTATCCTGTTCACTAGTACCACTACCCCACCACCACAGACAGACAGACAGACAGACAGACAGACAGACAGACAGACAGACAGATGCACACACACACACACACACACACACACACACACACACACACACACACACACACACACAGTTGAGTTGTGTTAGACTGATTAGCAACCACATCTCCAATCTCTGATTAGGTGTGGAGTAAATGAAGCGCCCCCCTCAGGTACGCATTTCCATAATGTCAGGTAATTAAACCCCAGTGTTTTAATAGCCCAGGAATAGGAAGACTCCCCAGGAGACTAGACAATGATGATAGACTTTGCTGAAGACTATTAGCTTGCCTTGAACTGGCACTGGAACTATTCTTCCATTGTGCTGTTAATAAATATACAACACGCTTAAAACATTAACATCATGAGAAAAGCTACACATACGTCCTACTGCAAGTTACTCTGGTGATAATGCATTTACTTTTTTTCACTACATGTTACTATGTTTTTGAAATGTAAACAGAAACAGTTTCTTTCATGGAAATGCATGTTTGAGTTGTGTGCTTGTTGTTGTTGCTGATAGAATCCTGAACTAAACAAAAGCTGGCGGAGCACAAGTGTCTTTTTCATCACAGAAAAACCTGGAGAGGTGCTATTGTAAACATGACAGTGGATTGTTAGTACATCCCTGTTAGAGTTGCTGTTTCTTGTGTGTGTGTGTATGTTATGCTCATACTGTATGCAAACACACACACACTCGCACACAGTCACACACGCAATCACGCACACAGTCACGCACTCAGTCATGCACAGTCACACGCACGCACATAACAAAAGCCCTTTGATGGAGCACATTCTGCAGTGGGAGAGCTTTCTTTGTCCCCTTGCCCACTCATATGTGTGGCGCTCAGATGAGAACAATGCCAAGCCATAATGGTGCCACAGAAAGGTGTGGAAACTGAGTGAACTACAGAAGTCCCCTTCATTCACGTAATCAGGCAACACACACAAAAAAAAAAAAATGTCCACAAGACTTGTGTGGCTGTCACTGAAGAGCGCTCCCTTCTACCGCTTGTTCATTATCTGTTGCTTGTGCGCCAAAACGTTTTCCAGAAATAATAAGCTTTTAATGGCGTAGCGTTCCCTGCTGATGATAGCCAATGCTGTAGCTGGATTTGAAGATCATTAAAGACATGTTGCAGTGTAGGATTCTTCCAATGCCCGCTGGATGAACTGCACTTCAAACGCATCGGCTACCTACTCTCAGAAACACCCAAATTAACAGATGTACTTTAAATCCCCTCTAATCTTTCTCCTCATGTGCAACGGGTGTCTCAAACTGACGGATTTTAATGATGCAATCTCCACAAATATAGTTGATGTCGGGGATTCGCATAGACAACACGGGGCTCAGTAATACCACGAGTGTTTGTATACTAAACTATCTTAAAGCTGACAACAGAATAACAGTGAGCGAGGCTTTACTCTTAGGATGCTCTACATGTCTATGTCGCCCAGAACGGAGCCTCGCTCTTTGAGCACACAGATCCTGCACTGAAGAGCAACTCTCTGCTTATTTCCAACGATTTGCGTGACCAGCTCCTAATAAAGAACTGACCCCGACAAAGCCATGTGGTAAATCTGCTTTTTTCTGTTGAGCAGCAGTAGATTCAACTGTCTCAAACTTCAAGCCTCTGTTAATTACTTTTAATGAACCACATCTTTTTTATTGAGCCATAACCTGTCGTGTTTCCAAAAGAAGAAATCTGCCAAGTCGAGTGCATTAGAATTAGCTGCGGATTGAATCGCACGTTTGTTGCCAAATTTAGTATTCAAAGAAACACACACACACACATAGACAGACAGACACACACACACACACACACACGCACACACACACACACACACACACACACACACACACACACACACACACACACACACACACACACACACACACACACACACAATGATCACTTCTATTTGTTGGAGATGTGATAAACACATTTTTGGATGAGATTCTTGTTACCTTTGGGTGTCTGTTCTCGGATTATATTACTTTGAAATCTTGTATTGCCAGGTACAGCTATTCAAACGTGTGATTACAGGTTTAACTGAAGAATGCGACAAAAAAATACAGTACATATCATGATCATTCAAGGCTCTTTCAATTTTCTTTTTCTGTGAAATTATCCTGGAGGTTTCATGAATCATTCTATTCCATTGTCAATCTCGAGAAAGCTGTCAGTCATACTTCCGTTCATTGGATGTGTGCTTGACACATTTGATAATTAAGTTTCAGAACAAATTTCAGATCAAAAAGTTGTATATTTGAAAAATCCCACAGGTGCAGCTAAACAGTCCAAACTTTCATGCCCAAAATTGCTGACTTATCTATATTTGCTTTCTCTCTGAAGTTTACTGAGTACTTTTTTCTCTCTCTTTTTTCAGCAAACTCCAGTCTTCTGGGAGGAGGGGGAGGTGAGTGAACACCTTTTGTTTTTCTTTTTATCATCTCATTGCTTGTTCCCAAGGTAGTAAAGCAATTAAAGTTGCACTCATCCCATCTTATATGGCACATCTGTATTTTTCGGCAGGTTCATTGCATACTTAAGTGTCTATTTTGCTCTAAGTGTCTGTGTTAAATTTGAGGCCAAAACATTAAAGCGCAGTGCAGCCTTGCACTGTGCCTCTCTGAGAGATGGTCATTACTTTAGCGGCCTGCCGAAGAACATTATCATCAAAGCAATGGAGGAAATATGAGGCAGCCGACCGTGGTGTGGGAATAATGGGTTGGGAACTGCCCAATCCAACTGTTCTTCTTTTCTTAAATTTGACTTTTACAGTGACATGATTGAAATAATCATTCTTCGCCATAGTAAGATAAGATTGGGCAAAAATGCACCCAGTTAGACGTGGAATGCAAATTTTTTTTCTTCTGAAGGGGAATTTTTTGATGATATGCTGGAATAGTGTGACAATGAAATAAGGTCACTGCTTCAACTCTGTCTGTTTATCCATTTGTGGGTGTCACTTTGAATCTGTCACCGTCCCCTGACCAGCTCACAGGGTGATCCAAACCAGGACAGTAGACATTATAACATTTTATGTGATCTGTAATCTATTTGACATGCCCGTATCTAAGACATGTTCTTATGTTGAGTGTGTCGTGGGTCTTTATCATGATTACTATTGTAGGAGTTAATCTTTAATTTCTTTAATGCAACTAATAAACAAAAAAAGACTCTATTCCATGTTTTTCAGATTTTTGTAATAATAGAACAAAAAGAAAATTATTATACTGGTGACATTAATATCTTACTGTACAGAATTGTATCTGTCAAAATGTTTCTCCAAATTACAGTCCCACTAAAGAAATTGGTTTAAGAAAAAATTTAAAAAAGAGAAATTATGCACTTGTTCCTGTTTTATTATTATTGTGATCTGAACACCTGGTCTGAGATATGAGTCATAAAATGCGAGGGATGTGGATAAAGCAACACCAATTAGCAGCATTGCTAGCTGCTAAGTGCGCATGGCATCCATCAGAGTGTACCCAGCCTGTTGAAAGCTTATTCCCCTCATCGTGCAGCCTAGAGTGGCCCTCATCTTGTCGGATCCACGGTGAAGATTGCAAACTTTCCAGCCGTTGCTGCCTAGCATTGTACCCAATCTCTATCAGCGATATGGAGTGCCCTCAGCGCACAGCCATCGAAAAATATTCTGTGATTGAGATCAGAGGTTGCCAAGTCACATCTCCATAACTAAGCAGAGCCCTGTAAAGCGGGTATACTGTCCTCCTGATTGGCGTCCGTCTCTGCTGCAGTCAACTTTCAGTGTTCATTTGCCACAAACGGAGAAACACAAGAGGCAATTTAATCTGCTCTTATGTTTTCATTATTGTTATTTGGTGGCAAATCACCTTTTCACACTTCTGAGAATCTTGGAAGACGTGTCCTGGTTGATTAATCGAGGTCAGTCCTCCACTAGTTATAGGCGTCAGGGTGTTACAGGTTGCCTCGCTTTAACGCAGCAGCAGTCAAATGAAGTTGATTTTGGGGGATTTTGTCAACATTGGAAGGTGAGATCTTGCATGTCATATGTGCCCCATGACCCTATATGGGCAGCAGCTTGAAGTAATTAAATTACATTACATGTCATTTAGCTGACGCTTTTATCCAAAGCGACATACAATAAGTGCATTTAACCGTAAGTACGAACTAAGAACAACAGGAATCAAGAGAGTACAATTTCTTAAATAAAGTCAAAATACAAAGTGCTATCAGTAAATTGGTTATATAAACCCCAAATGAGTTATAATAATTGTGTTATGTTATATATATATATATATATATATATATATATATATATATATATATATATATATATATATATATATTCTTTTAATCTATATTTTAATTTAAAAAACATTTCATAACATGTTTTCATCATAACTATGAATATCCAGCATGATCTAAGTAAGATTGGCCGAAAATGCTTTTTGAGCGCTTTCTGACGTGTTGTACTGTGTACTTCAGATCCTTAACAAGTTCACACATACTAATAACACCCCTTGTTGGAAAGAACAAGGCCTAAAGAACCCGGATCTGAAATAAAACCACAGAAAAACTAAAGTTTTATGAAAAACTACATTCCCTTTTGGCATGCCCGGATGAGTTTTCTTCAGGAGCTTCCGCATCTGCCGTCTTACATAGTTCCAAGATCCTATCGCAAACAGGTGAATGACTGAACCGGAAAACATGTGACAAAGTTAAAAAATAAATAAAAAATCTCCTGCCGTTTTGGGAACTTTAATGTCATACTTGCAAGAAAACATTTTGGTTGATTGTGACCTGCAACTGTGCTTATTAACTCCAGAGGAATTCTAATTGTAGCTGGTGACTTTTTTTGAGAGCAAAGCCTCCTTTCATTCTTAATTGACTTCCAGCGACGCTATTCCTACCAAGTTACTGGCACAAGATACAAGGTCAACTCCCTGTAAAAAGCTAAGACTCACCTTTTCTTGTACTAATAATAACCCCGACAAGTCTACTTTATTATTTGTGCATTCTTTTGCAGCTTGTTGTGGTTATTTTGGCCAAAGGAGAGATTATCATTATCTATCTATCTCGCTGAAAATGTTACTTTTCCTCCCAAAACAAAGCTCTCAGCTTTTGTCTTTTATCTGCACAAGGCCAAGAGGGGCTTTATCTTCCAGTGTCTTTATCACTAGACGATGGCTGCTAAACCTGCAAAACTGTTCTCTCTGTTCTCACCCTGGCCCTCACTCCACCCCTATCTGTGGTTTGGCATGTGAAGACCTCCTGCCTTGGTGGCGGTGAGGATAGATGTGAAGTGGAGATGTGCTCTCGTATAGGGCCGGCCTTATCTCCCAGCTGTCTTCTCGGGGCACTGCAGAGGGGCAGCTTCACAACAGGATGATCCATCATGTTGGCCTCACACACCTGAGCCATGTTTAGTCTGCGCAGTTCTTGAGGTGGGCCTCCTGCCAGTATGTGAAAACTGGACAAAGTATTTACTTTATGGGAGAAAAGTTTAGTTTACCACCAACCACTCTCTTACATACCACTCCCTATATGTGGAGGCATATTTTTTCGTGAAAAGCTTCCCCTCTCTCTATATTTTTATTATTAATTCAAGTGTGATGGTCACGCTAAAGCAGACAATAAAGTTATTTTTTGGTAATTGTGTTTTTGGCTAAAAAGGGTGGAGATAAGTGAAAATGAAGCGCTCTGTGAGATTTGTCCGTTCCCAAAAAACAGATTATTATATTCCTTCCATTAGTTAAGAATACATAAAAAGAATAGAAAACATCCTCACGCCCCGATGCCCCATTAAATCCTTAGAAATCACTGATGGGAATTCTCTCTGGGTTATACGTCTTCAGTATTATGTACACAATGGGGTTAACCAAAATAGCACTGTTATCTGCGTTAGGCATGTTGGTCTCTCTGGGATTTCATACATACATAGAGGGAAATAACAATGATCTCTGATAATAGCATGCTAAATGAGGCCTCTGTGAATAGAGGCTAATTATGAATGGTACCAGGTTGCTCTTGTGATGTGAGTCACAGCATGGCTGGATGCTGGCACAGGCCCAAGAGAGTAGACTTAATGTAAACATCATGTTGTCTATCTCTCTACCCCCCCTCTCCCCCACACACACACTTTGTCGCCTTTTCACAGACCCACTGACACACGTACACTGAGCCATGTAATGATACCACAAGGCCCCGTGTAGCCAGAGAGAGGGAGCTCCATTTTCCTTTGATGTCTCCATCCAGCAGGGGAAATGGTCTGATTAGTTTTCCAACCAGAACCGTAGCCCATTTAGCACCGGGCTTTAACTAGACCACCCAAACAAATCGTTCTTCTCAGGTTCAGCCTTCTCTTTTTGCTCCAGTCAAGCAGCGGGACAGATGCATGGTTGTTTAGTATGTCCTGACGCTGGCTAATTTGGCCACGGGCTGCTAACGCTCACTGAACTCGCCAGCCTTTGTCATTGCTTGCATAACATAGGCTGAAGTGCTGTTTCCCCCTGGCTCTCCTCCCTCACAAGTTTCCTAAACTGTGGTGTGAGTCATAGCAAGTACCCAACACATTCTAATGTATGAGATTAATTATGCTCGCTGTGATTATGTCGGGCCGCGGCGGTGATCATATGGTTCTTTGCCCTCCTCTGCAACTGAAGATGGCATCGGACACTGACTCGCAATGGCTCAACGAAGCAATGCTAAGTGGCTCTGCCGAGAAAATGATGTGTATACAAAGGCCTGTAAATGACTAATGGAATTAGCAGAAGGAGCATAATGTCCAAGCTCTGGCTGCTGGGTGAAACATGAGAGCTTCTGCTTTCAGTGCATTTTTCCGACCACAGAAGTAGAACATCAATATTATGGCTTCATACAATTAGCATTAAGATTTCAGCAGGACAATAACCACAGTACTTGTTCCTCCAAAAGCGTGCTCCAGCATGCTAAAAAAAAAAAAAGGATCTAGTTTGGGACATGTTTGGATAATCCTTTATCAAGATTCCTGGGTGCTTTGGCGTGCTTATCTCTATCTGCATTCGTTATGCGAAGAAGAGCTCTGTTTTCTTTTCCTGTCACCTCCAGGTGAACCATTATCCTCTGTCTGGGTCCTGCCCCAAGCTTGTTTATTGAGCAGATTGAAAGAGACAGGGGCATGGTGTTCTGTGCAGGGGGAGGGGTACAGGGTGAGATATAGGATGGTGTTGTGTGATGGCTTGGGTCAAATGGCCTTATGTCCCCGTCACAACCAAATCAGCTCACTGGAAGCCCCAGAACACCCCTATATGATTGATCACTCAAATATGAAATATTATTCTCATAACTCATCGATTGCACACTATGCCTGACTGATTGTCTTTAGTTCACAGATGGTAGTACCATCCATTAGCATAACTTATGACAGAGATAAGGTATTTCCCCGTGGAGTAGCCTAAATAATGTAAAATGATAAATTGAATGCAGAGATTCCTCAGTCAGCGCGGTACCCTTGGGATTCACTTATCTCCTCATATTTAGTGGGCAGTTAGTTACACCCTGATCTAGGTCCACCTTGTATATGTGCTGTAATGTTCCATGTGCTTTTTAAAGTGTGTTAGAGAAGGCACTGCTATGAATGTGTGTCTTTCTGGTCCTGCTGTTAGCAAGTATTTCTGAGGTAAACTCACAGCATGAAGACGTTCGTATTCTCTTCCTCTGTCTGTGGGATTTAAGTATGTGCAGTTTATCTACCGTTCATCTGGGTAGGGCAAGGCTTTGCATTTGTACTCTTCATGCTTTCTTTTAATAGTGCCATCCAAATATGGGATTGCCCTCTTGAGCCCCTGACATTTAAATACAAAAATAAAAAATAAAAAAACATATTGGAATTGGCCTCACTTTTCATGGGCAGAGAAGTAATTTTGTAAATTGCACTGACTTATTAAACTTATAAAACAACTTTACGTTCACACATCCCAAGTGTAATGCACTTCTAAGTTATGCATTAACACTGCACTGTATGCTACCACTCAAGTGTTGCCTGCCTTTATTAAATTGCATCCCAGTGCACCGACTGTATAATATGCCCGAAAAACTCTGCAACTCCCATCTATTTATTGTCTATATCAACAAAGTTTATTCTATGTTTTATTATATCTGTGTAGCAGTATTGTTCCTTGTTAGCAGTTGTTGAGCTCCATATGACTATATACAGTTATGTCAAGTACACTGACATCTCAGTGGAAACATTATGGTCATTATATTGAAAAATTATCATGATGTACGAGATGTACTGTGCCCCCACACTGTCAGATCATTTCACCCAATTATTACAGATATGACGTCACTTAGAGGGCATTCCACTAAATTCATCAGGACAAGGTCATCGTTTGGACTGCAGTCTGCGGAACCCAAAAGTAATGGAAATTGCATTTCAGCGTGATAGCTCTCTCTAATGTCATCTCTGTCTGCCACCGCAGAGAACAGACCACAACCCCCCCACCCTTCCTCGTCCAATCAGCAATGATGGATGGACTAATTGATGCAGAATGATTGGGCCATTCATTTGAGCCTACAACAGTGGGTTCCATATTTAGGATTAGCTTTGTATTATAATGGGAAGGAGAGAGGAAATGGTCATGGAGTCAAGGAAAACGAGAGGGAAAGAGGGTGATGAAGAGTTGTAGAAACAAAAGGAGGGAGAGAAAAAGACATTACGAGCGATGGTAACTGGACTGGCCAGCTGTGTAATGTTACGCTTATGAGAAAGTGTTCTTAGGCATTTATGGAGAGGTGTGTGTCTGTGAATAAGAGGAGAGAGGGGCATATAGCTGCCACGTGACCTGGTATCCCTCTCTTAGCCTATGAATCATTCATCTCTGTCTCCACGTATAAATCAAGCTGCCGGGCCGTCGCCTGCGGCAGTCATGTCATTACCTAGTTGACGGCATCACTTGATCTCTGGAACTGCAGTGTGGGTGAGGAAAAGGCCCTAACTTTTAACGGCACAAATCAGCATATCAAACTGTACGGAGCTTTCGGTGTCTAGCTATGGTGTAGCAAGCTTTGTTGATCTAACCAGGACCATTCAGCACTGCACAGCACTGCATCGCTCAAAGAGACGCCTCTCCTCCGACGCTCTCAGTTCGCTTTAAAAGTAAACTTTGACGTATTTAAAGCGGCTTTGTATCGCTGCTATGTGGGTGGTGCGTGCAAACGAACAATGTTCGGCCTCCCTCTGTGTTACCAGTGCTGAAAATTTACAGAGTGCCCCTTTTTAAATTGGCTTGTTTCCTGAAAACCCCTCAAGAGAGTGTATTTGTGCCACGCTTTCAGAAAGAATATTAATAATATTGTATTTGAGTTTGTTGTTGATTTTACTTGACAGCTGCGTTTTCTTCATGTGCTAAACTTTTTTACAATATAATTGAATGAATGTATGATGAGGCCATATTCCCAGTGTTTGATTTTTGAAAATTGATTACAATTGATTACAGTCTTTGTTTCCAGGATGAATGTTCTTTTTTTCTTCTTACCTCTAAGCCGTAAAGAGTATCAAACAATGCAGTTTTCAGTTTTGCTCCGCTTATAGTCGAGACGCTGAGAGGAATATAGGGTTTTATCTTTGTGATTGAAAATTGCACCAGAGATTCTCAGTAACCTACCTTCCTATTTGCAATAGCATTTTCACACTGCCACAGAGTCTCACTGCCTCCTGCCACTGACGGGTCATTTGAGGTAGAGGACTTCACTACTCTCGGATCTCTCCGATCGTTTATTGAACCAAAGAACTGAGAAAGTTTGGGGCCTTATCAGTTTGAAATGCTAGTTCTTGCCAGCTGCAGCCCTAAACCCCGGGGCAGTAGCCAAGCCTCGAGGCAGCAGAGGCTAGGGAGTCTCATTTTGAACTGAAGCAAAGTGTTTGAAATTATCATAAAATGATTGCATAAGCATTACCCATTGTTTTAAAAAAAACATGTATATTTATGCTTGCATTTCCCCCCCTCCTTTTTTCATATATGTTGTGTTTGTAAGGGAACAATACAAGCATTACAATAAGCCATATTGAATCATTTAGTTAAAAATAACCACATGCAATATTGTTGTTGGGTCCTCCCCTCAGGGTTGCTGCTGTAAACATATTGCAGTTACTGGTTTTCCTTTGTGTTTGACCTCGGCAGACCTGCAGCCTTGCTCTCGCTCTATCTCTCACTCTCGCTCAATCTCTCACTCTCGTTCTCTTTCACTCACAGAAAACAAAGGTGGCCTTTGACTTCAGTCCCACACTGTATTGTACAACTTATCATATGTATATTTCAGCATAATACACATGTGTTTGTACAACAAAGACTCTGCATTCCTGTTTTAGGAGCCACCTTATTCTGTCTCCCCTCATTGTGCATAGAATGAGGATACCACCACAGGATTTGAAAAGGGGGCAAGAAAGTGTCAATTTAGTTATACCACACTACATCACACATGACTCCCCACCTCCCCAACCAAACCTTCCTCTGTGCACCAGAATTTCTGGGTCATTTTAGACAACTCAAAGCATTACCACCCTCAATGTCAGAGCAAATTTGTGTCCTGCTCAGGCTTTGTTGTGGCTGTTTTGGGGTTAGATCCTGCACTCAGGCTGCCAATGTTCTTTTGCATGTGTGCGTGTGTGTGCGTACGTGCAAAAGTGACTCCACACATTTGCTTGTGGGTTGGCATGTCCGTCTGTCTGAATGTGCGTGTCTGAGTGTGCTTGTGTTTGAGTGAGATTCTTCTTCTGGGATAACTGGATGCTGAGCTGTCTTGTCAGTTGACTCAGTGGTCAGTTTTGGTCCGGTTGCCCCCAGCGATGCAGGAAGGATTGATGAGATCTGACAGGCGGGGACAGTTCTTAGCAGGGCACTACCCCATCCCAAAGTCTCACCAATCACAGAAAAGCGACTACAAGGACATCACAAGAGGCTCGGAGAGCTTAGCCACATGCTCGCAAATGATTCAGAGACGGTTGACACGACAATATACCAATCATATGAAACCCTGTTATTTTCAAAACGCTTTCAAGAATTTGTCCAACAAGCAATCCGAGCAAAGTTTATATTAGGAAAATGAGGCTTTCCAATAACAGACAGGTGAGACAAAAGGTGAATTGAGAAATACACATTCCAACATTTAGAAATCAATTATTATTATTTTTTTCATGTACAGCCTGAACTGAGTACACACAGTGAAATATGAAAGAGCTTACTATCAAAGAGTTTATGGTTGTAGTTCAGTATCAAAACTAATGTTTCTGTTTGCTTTGTTTAGAAGTTTTTATAGAAATTAATTCATTTTACTTCTGGGTTCTGTCCATGTCATCTACTCTGTATTTTACTCTAGTGAAGGTAATTGGGGAACTAGTGGAGTAATCAGTTAAGAGCCATTGAGTCAATAAGCCCCCAGTCCAGGTAGAATCACCACGTCTTAACAGCACGTTACGTTTGGACGAACTAATAGTTTGACTCTTATTTTAATATGATCACCGTATGCAGGACATATAGACACAAGTGTGCTCGAGTTGATTACTGTGCTTTTTCGTATTGAGAAGGACTTGAGTTGAACCTGGGTCTGGATTGGTTTAGCACAGCACGTGATTGTTCTCCTTTTTTGATGCAGTTTTTACATGAGACCAGGACACAATGGGAGGTAGCTCCACAAACTACTGACACCAAATGGGTGTATTAGCACATGTTTTGTTAATCTCAGCGGTTAGGAAATTACTCTCCATTTTGAGAGTTAAATGTACTATGTGCCATTCTGGTATGTTAACTATAGCTGGCTAATGGACCTTTACTTTGTGCCTGCCTCACACAGCAGAGGGCCATGTGCACGCTGAGGGCCTAAACGGTACATGCCATAATTTCAATAACTACAATCACAATGGCTCTCAAGTACATAATGTTTATGGCTGCATTGGGGTGGTGTATAGACCTGAGGCACGAGTAAGTGACAGTTCACAGATAATAACGAGTTTTTGAACGGGCTGTAGACATAAGATAACATTTCTGTGGACATCTCTAAAGAGCTGGTTTGTAGCCGATTAGTTACCCTTTTTGTATCCTCTGCATAGACTGACCTGCTTTGGTCGCCCTTTGCCAACTAGTAACAAACTGTCAAGCTTTCTGCATATCTCATGGGGCAGCCGAGTTAGCTGCCTCTGACAGGCCGCGCGCCTACAAGTGAGGTTTCTGCCTAGGGAGGGCCGAGCGAGCTCTAGAGGAAAGCTGCCATCTTTTTGTCAGACCACAGGGAAGAGGAGGAGTTTGTCTCTCCCTCTCTTCCTCTGTCTCTCTCTCACCAACTATTTATCTTTCTCTCTGTGTCAGCCGGTTCCCCTGGTGAAAATCTTCACTTTCCCACTGCCAGTGTTATGCTACTCTCAGCCTGGCAGAATAAACAGGCGGGTGAAACTCAAAGTGTCCCCTAGGTGCTGTGCTTGTCGTAGCGTTAACCCCCTCACTGTTGCCTCCTGAGGGTCACAGCAGTCATCCCAGTATGCAAGCTTAGAGTGACACCGAGACAGCCAGCTGGACTGAAGTAAAAGACGCTCCATGTTTCCTTCCTTAGGGAGAGATGAGCATTTATACCGCAGGGATGATGCCCACCACTCCACCTAATCCTCTTTTCTCAGACACTTCATTATCACCCTCACACTGCCGACACAGTATGTGTGTGAAGACAGATCTCTGAGGATCGCCACAGAAGCTTGGAGAGAGAGAGAGAGAGGGAAAGAGGGAGAGAGAGAGAGAGAGGGAGGGAGAGAGGGAGATATTGAGGAAGAGGGAACAAAAGGTGAGGAGAAAAATGAGGGAAGTCTGATGAAGAATGACAGAGGGATACGCAAAGTAAAAAGTGTTGTGGAGGTGGAGAACAGATGTCAGACGTAGTGGGCGGTAGTGAGAGGAAAACAGTTCTCATTTCCTTTGCATAATCATGCTTTTTCACCACAGAAGCAATTAGCTGGCAGAATTGCAAAGGAGTCAGGGGAAAACCGGTCCTCTCTCCATCAAACACCACACTTTACATATGAGATGTATATTATGAGCATGGCATGAACAATTTTGTTAAAACATTGCCACTAAATATGCTATCTATTTGTAGTATTCTGTGTATTTCAGAGGTTAGCTTCCAGTATCCACAAACCAATTAATATTGGTATGTGCGTTCCTTTCTGTCGGGCATGTGCAGAGGTGTGCACAAGATTAATTTCTGAGTGGAAGAGTGCAGCAAAGCTATTTGAGCCCACTGAAACATGTTGGCTCTCTACTGTGAGACTCACATTAGCACATGCCATACTTGATGGAGGAGCATACTTAGCAGTAATAATGGGCATTATAGGGGGTGGTATCAAGACGTTATTTTCAGAAAGCTCTAATTAAGCTTTTTTGCTGTGGCTTCGGCGCAGCACTGACTGTCCAGAGTCATTGCGAATGCTTTCTAAGCCTCAGATAAATGCGCTGCTTGCCAATCAGTTTGTTCTGGGCCTCCCATGTGCAGGAAAAATAAACAAGTTCATCAAACAGTGTGAGACGGAGCTCCTCTCCACTGACTCTAGTCCTTGCCCTGATGAAACAGCAATAAGCTCAGTACCATAGGGAGCCATTGTGTTTACAGTCGGTGGGTGGATGGACTGCTGCTCACTTGGGGAGATTAGACCTTTGAGACCAGCTGGGACATTCCCACCACCAGCCAGCTCCACCTGTGAAATTGCAAACAAGACTCTGTCCCTTCTCCTCCACCTCCAAGCCTGATCAACACCATACTGACACATTCCCAAGCCTTGTCAGGCATCTGAGTATCGGGGGCTTCTCAAACACAATAGATAGCTTGTATACATGTGGCTGTGTGACTATCCTGGTGGTAGAGGCACACACAGCTGTAGTGCTGTTGTCTGATTGTATCTAAAGTGTGTGTGTGTGTGTGTGTGTGTGTTTGACCCTCCCAAAAGGGTCACGATATGGGAGTGGTAAAGCACATGAGAGCAGTTGACCTTTTTTGCCATTTCTAATGCAACTTCAATGCCGCCTACTAAATTCCTCGTCGATTGTACAAAATGTTGTATTGGCAGCTTTAAAATTCACTGGCAATACCCCAAAGATTAGGCACGTGCGCTATTTTTGACAGTCGCTGTTTTTCCAACAGTGTTCTGCGCGCTTCATGCAAAAGTGAGCTTGAAGGAAATACTGCAGCATACAGCGCGCATGTGAGCCTCAGCTGAAAAGCCCCTGAATGTGTCTCTCCCCCTCGGTGGGCAGCGCAGAAAACCTCACCAAGCGTGACAAACAGAATGCCAAAACATGGATTGGGCCAAATGAGCTGTGAACGCAAACAAAGTAGCAAATTTGTTCCGTGGCATTTTGGGGTGGACATGTGTCCCCTCAGCATGTTAAATACTGCACACGGTCTCACTGACAGACAGGCAGACAGTAAAAAAAAAAGGAAGAACAATTAAGGAGAGATGAAAGAAAAGTCGGACAGACAGAAGGTAAAGAGAGCAAAACAACGCGGTAATGAACGATGCCAGCCCGAGGATGAGCATTTGTAGTGCTTTGAATGCGTTTGTGTGGGTATGCTATTGGTCTTTAGCCCACCTGAGATTTGTCATGCCTTATGGTAGATTTCTGAAGCATTAGCTATGCCAGTGAAATGGTTGTTCGTTTCTCTCAGAACAACCCCCTGAGAATCTGCCTTTTTTTCAACTCTGTTTATAACTTAATTTTAACTCATGAGTGTCTAACTTATCCTTGGCTGTCTCTGTTTCTTTGTGCTTTTCGTGTTGTCCCTGGACCACGCTGGATGCCCACACTGTCTCTACAATCCTAAGTCTAGCACAGCTGTTAAATGTTTTATTTACTGAGCCTTGATGAGATAAGAGCCGAGTGGTTTTGGAATATCTGTCTGAGGACATCAGCATGCCTCTCTCTGTGTATGTGTGTGGTTCTTTTAAGTGCCGATTGGTCATTTGGCATCCATCCCCCAACACCTAAATGGACTCTGAGAGAAACTCAGGAACGTTATAAACAGCAGCAGCCGATGGCAGGGCTAGTGTGAAAGAAAAAAAAAAATCCTAATAATGCCAACTAAGTTGAATCGTTCCACTGGGCTATTCAACAAATGGATTTTAAAACTTTTAAGTGCGTTGCTGTTTAGCTAAGAGCGTCCCATTTTTGTGTGTGTGTGTGTGTGTGTGTGTGTGTGTGTGTAGGTGTGTGTGTGTGTGTGTGTGTGTGTGTGTGTATGTGTGTGTGTGTGTGTGTGTGCACGTTTGTTGTATTGTTTCTCACACTCTTTTTCCCTTCCACAATGTGAGAAAGAGGCAGACCAGTTAAGGAATCAAAAGGGCCAAACTGCACGGAAAATGAAACTGCGCAGGGTGGCTTGTTAATTCTCCGGCGTGCCTTCTGAGGTGAATCACTCTTGATGCGGATGCTGCCTTTGATCATTCACAAAGCATGTCGCAGCAAGGTCTGCACTGGCACCCAACAGATGGTCATTAAATCATGCGTTTTATTTTACTGCCTATTTTACATTCCTGCGAGATCTGTGTGCTTTTATTGCTGCCATTTAGAACAGCTACCATGCTGATTAAAAACATGGAGAGGCTTTTTGTGAGTATGCCAATAGACATGGTGGAAAAACATTGCATAATTCTATCTCAACGCTCTTTCCCCTTTGCAAGCTTTCTTTTACTCTGAGCATGCAGTGGCGTAGGTGTTAGACAGGATTAGCCTGTGAATTTTTATTGATCACCGGAGGTGCTCAAACTACTTTAGTAAGAGTTCTGAACATTTTTTTTTCTTCAGCATGGGTAGAAATGTGTTTAAGGTATACACTGAATTAAGTAGTGAGCAGTGCAGTGTGGCCCCCTCTGAGGAGTGCCCCAGTTCCAGTCCAATCGAACCCTACAGAACCCAGTTCATCATCTGGGCAATAATGGCAGATTTCTCACCTCCAGTCAACTGTGCTCCTTAAGCTTGTTAATCTTAGTGTCACTCAGCTTCATGGAGACAGAAATGCCTAATTACCTTTGCATGACTGGCTACTGAGCAGAATAGGAAATCCACCTTAATGATATATCTGGTAAGCATTTAAATCACTGACCTCCGCCGGCTACCTCAGTAAGGCAAGAAACAAATGATCAAATTTCCTCAAGTCGATTATGGTTTGGGTCTTTAGGCATGGAAGTGGAAAGCTGGAGAGTGTGACGACGACTTTTATAGAAGATAATGAGAAAAATGTTCTTACAGAAGGTGTAACAATTCGTGTACTATCAACAAACTGAGCCAGTGGGTTTGAGGATTTTAAAGGCTCAAACGTCCAATGGGTTTCTTCAACATGGCTGTTTATCTCATATAGAACTCAGAAGTCTATTCACTTTTAAGCTGTTTAAAATCTTTTGCATGGCTGTTTGTATCCACAGTTTAAAACTAGCTGTTTATATTCTTCTCCTCTAAAGGCAGCTGTATGCATGCCTCCCTCCTTCAACCAGTGCTGCTTTGAATATGCATACATTTGCATCAAATGTAAATTTTTATTGCAGTTCAAACATTTAAACTGCAGCAGTTTGAAGCAAAAACCCACACAAACTCCTACATGAATTTTTGTTGTTGTTGTTATTGTGTAGCGAGTGTTGAGCTGCAACATATACCCTTTGCTGCTCCTTTCATATTAACGGGCTAGATAAGGGACAAAGCCGGTGTATTATATTGGCATGGGGGCCAAAGTTCCTGACATGGCAATTTGCTGTCTTTTCTTTTGGGTGAGTGGCGACAATAGCTTGCTGTAGGCTCAACCGGGTCCCCGTGTACTGCAGTGTGAAAGCGGCTTGGCTTTTTGCCTTTAGGGTCAATGCTCGGATCTGAAACACCACGACTGATGAGTGCTAATCTGGCCTCCTCGGCAAACACAAGCCTTTCTCTGTAACATTCAAACCGTGAAACACCATTTACAGAGGTGGCGGGGGGTCAAAGGGACCATGGTGTCAACAAGCGTACGGGGGAAGGGTCTCTGAGTGTACGCAGCACAAAGTCAGAGCATTTACATGCACTATCACAATCTGATGATTCCCTCCTTTCAATGGTAACCTGATTTAACAAATTGTCAACCTGAATGAAGTATTGGATATACCATGAATAGATTATTGTTGCAGAAACTTGCTTATTTGGCCTTAAATTATTTCACATATCATGATCAACCCGCTTGTGGTGTTGGAGAGTTACTTTGCTGACGCATATGTACTATGCACTATTGTGTTTGTGATGTTGTAGCTTGTGTTGATGCTGCATTTAATTACATTTCTAATATTTAGCAGTAAAATGCAATTATATACAACCATATTGCACCATTAACTTAAAAAAGCTGTATTTATTGCAGGTCTTTTTGTGAAGATAATATTCACATATGCCCTTGTGAGTGGATTTTGTTTTACTTTGTTTTCATACCAACATAACGGAATCAGAAAGAGATAGACCAAATAGTCTCACTTGACATATAAGTGAGTAATGCTTCTAGACACTGAAGCTGCTCTGAAATGAAACTCCATAGTTCTGTTTTTTTCTTTCTTTCTTTTTTACAATATATCTGTCAATTAGATTCATAGATCTACACTTCAAAAACATGTTTCATTTAAATGCTCGTTTGGAGAAGCACTAATTAAAGATAACACATTTTCCTGTTTCAGGTTTTACAACTGTGTGGCGCCATCAGATAATCTATGTTTCTTTTTTTTTCTTTTTCACACTCACCATTTTGATGAGGGATTTGTGTTAACTTCATATTTGATATTCATGGAAAGCCTGCACCTGTGTATATCTGTTAGGAGCTGCACTCCCCTCATGCAGCTAATGCTGAAGTTGATTAAAGAATTTAAATGGTCCATTTAACCCCTAACGCAGGCGAGGCCTACCTGTGTGATAGTACTATTACTTTGCAGTAATTCCTGCATGCAGCAGATCGAAGTGATCCCCTCTCAGCCATCGGGAAGTTTTAGTGCTGCTGTGTGTGCTCAAAGCCCAGTTTAATAAAGCCAGCCGGTCACGAGCCGTTAAAGCAGAGGAGAACAATAAATAAACAGCCCCGCTCTGTCCTGCTCTACTCCTTTCCCTCGCTTCCTTTTCCACCACACCTCCATCCAACCACATGGTGGATGTGCTGCATGCAGAGCGTCGAGCATCTCGTCATGACTCGCTCTCATGCAGGCACTGAAACCTCATTTCGGATAACACAGCAGGGTGCTCACCCTTTAAGGGAGCTTGATTGTCTGCCTTGTAAAACAGATACAAAAAAACTATTATAATAAAAGCAAAATGTTTGCATCTAAAATGGCATGTTGGCATTGTTATGCATAAGGATGGTTAGTGGTTGGAATGTTTTATGAGACCGCTGCCCCCAAAACAGGCCATTGGCGAGGCAGATTGATGTTGAGGGGCCTGGTCGATTGAGATAGAGTTTATCTGCTGCAGCCTGGGATATGAAATCTAATCGCATGAGTGCCAGGTGAGGAAGTGCAGCCACAGATGAGCCACTAACGCACACCATCACACTTGTATTCAACAAATGGCGAGGAATTTCTCTCTGCAGGGTTGAGACGGGCGATAAGACAGCCGCAGACAAGAACGCTCTCGCTCCACAGATCTGTCTTTCAGGAAGCGCAATGAGAAATGGAATGAAGAGAAAGCATGAGAGGGAACGACTGAGAGAAGGTTAGCTATTGAAAATGTGAAAGAGTCGTCTGAAAAAAGAGCATAGCAGCCCAATAATAATGAATCTTTTTGACCTATTTTTTTTTTTTTTTTTGCATTGTTGATGCTCCATTCTGTGATTGGAATGTTGACCCGCTGATCTGTTTTCCTCTCCACGCTCGGTCCATGGTCAGTGAATGGCTCCCAAAATCACCACACTGTAAGATAAGTGAGAGTTCCGGGAACACTTTTCATTGTTGTATAATGGATTTTTATTTTACATGGTGCATCTTCCCAACACACACAAAGCCCCTTATACATATGCGTTAACCCACAGTTCACCCACAGCTCTGCACCACTGCAGCTGGCAGAGCTTTAGTCCTGCGCACTTGAGGTTTTATTTCTCTTCATTTTCAAGTAGTAGTCGAGCCTACTCATATTATTTTGATCAAACAATTGAAAAGATCAAAGTTTTCCCATCAACTGCATGCTGTGTTACATTCGTTTTTTTCTTAATTTAGGTAATTTTGTGAGGTAATACCCATAGTTCTGCATATGGCACAAACCTAGTTGCCAGAAAAAGTAAATAAACGTTGGCATTGTACATTTCTGAAAATCACAAGATATGGTAAACGTCAACTTTTCTAAATACATTTCATACAAGCTTTGTAATACGCTTGCAGAAATGCACAATGACACATGGTTTATGTCGTAAAATGATTGCTTTTGGCAACAATACTATTTTGTCAAAGTTAGAAAAACAACAACATAACTAACAATACTAACAATGTCACTTTTGTAAATCAGCCTTATTTACAGTATCGGGTCAACGTTTGACCTATCCACCACGCATCCCATAGTAAACCGTCCTTACTAGTTATACTATTATACCACATGCATATCCATAATGGTCGTGTGATATACTAAGTCACTTGCTCTGTGGTCACTAACCAAATGTAAAAACATTGATATTGATATAGAATGTATATGTTGGTCGCTGGGTTTTTTTCTATGTCGGGTGATAGATGACTGACCAGATGAACTAGATACTGTATTGTTAGTTTACATAAGCTCATACAGGTAATTCCTTTGTTGATGATCTTTTAAGGCCAAAATGTGCAACAGCACACTGGACCAGTCACAAAAACCAAGCATGTGAACCACAACATGCACATACACATTCATTTTAGTTTAGCTTTGGTTTTTCCAAGTTTGAGATGGAGGACTGCAGCCCTCGTTGCTGTTGTGATTCCCAACGTGGACCTGTGCAGTATGTGTAGACCGCCACATGCTTTCTCTGGTACACATGAATCTGCCAGCTGCTTTAACTTCACCAGGAAGGTGTATTGTGTACAGAGGTACGCAACATCCCCTCAAGATCCCACCGCTCTCTGCACAGGAGCTCTGACCGACCAATGGGAGGCACAGTGCAGTTCTAAGGACACAATCCCTTGCTGGCTTACCCCGAATGATACCAACTGTGTTTGGTGCCTCTGGCTTGGCTCGGTGGTCTGTCAAACACGATGTTTTAACCCCTGATTCTTGAGTCACTGCTCAAAAGTTAGTGTTTCTTATAACTTTGTAGTAAAAAAAATGGTATGCTCAAAAACGGCATACTGCAGCCCCTCCTTTATAAGCTTGATCATGAGCCCTGGTGGGGAAATAAAGCATTGAAAACACAACAGTGACATTCTATACTCTCGTGGATGGTGAACGCATTTTGGAGCTCAAAATGTGTAACCAGTGTGCTGTTGCTCATTGATAGTTGAACAGTTGATTTGGGGATTACTTGACACAGGACCGTCTGTGCTCTATCAATCAATTGTGTACTTAATGGTCAGTAGCTCATTTCATAGCCTTCATATTTTTATGTATGTTAAAACATGCATGGATGGAATTTAGGTGTCGCTTTCAATGTACAAACTCAGGAATGGACATACAGCTAAAGACAAGGACAGCAAAGCTGACCAAGGTAAACACATATTTGACTACTTTGTTCGGATATAAATCCATATTTCCAAAAATATGGGTATAATATTGGGTATAAATCCCAATAAGTTTGTAATGTAAACGGTAGTACAAAGGTGCAAAGGGTGCTGGATTGAATGTTGGACAGCAAACATAACTGGTTGCTTTATAAATATGAGCTAGATGGGCATGAGTGTATAAACGGTATAACTGTGTGCTTATTGTTACATTTCCAAATCTGAACTTTGAACTATCCTTGAACTATTCATATAGTAATCTTTGGTCGTTAACATAACTGGAGATATTGTGATATGCAATATGCGGTTTGCTTTTTTGTTGTGTGCAGCCTCTCATTAAGTATCACTATTGTATCCCCAATTGCAGAATAAACAAACACATCCATTGATACAGTAAATCACTGTCCAATTGCCCTCCACAGTTTGATTGTAACTAGTAATCAGCACATTATTCTAAATTGTAAATGTGGCTGGAGATTATAAGATTACAAATAACATGATACACAGTTAAACAGAATCTTTAAATGTATTGGACACACATTATGTTGTAAAACATCATGCTTATTGTAATATTACAACACCAATATGTACAGAGGTACATGAAAAGCTCAGGAGTAGCCATTATTGGACACACTTCATTCAATAAGTGAATTTTGTACTGAGGTTACTCTTTCTGTAGAACACGTTCTTAATCTGATCCTATGAATATTATAGTAGGACTATTCATACAGCGAGGCTATTAAAATGCTGGAAAGCACTTATGGAACTGGGAGAAAAAAAATGAATAGCGAAGGACGTGGTTTTAAAATCCTCACTTTTTCCTGTAGCAAGCTGCGGAGATGTCATCCAAGAAATTCAGACTACTCAGTTTTCAGGATGCATCTCGAAGGATTTTTTTTCAGTTCGATGTTGTTGAAAAGTTAACCTCAAGCTAAAATGGGAATTAGTTTGAAAAGGAAATTCTAACAGATTCAAATGTAAATCTCTTGCGCCAAAAACGTTTCGGGCCCTTAATCTTAAACAGCGTATTTGTCAGAACATGATGATGAGCTTATATATCGCACAGCATATCCTACTGATATAACAATCCCACTTGCTCTGCTACTGTATATAGAGTGCTCAAAGTCAGTGAGTGTTAGAGGTCGTGAGAGTGACGATGACCTCTTCACCTGGTCAGAGACGGAGCCATCCGATGTCTCCAGGGGAGGGCTGCTGGACACGTCTCTATCTCCTCTGCCTGTCCAGCATTCCTGCCCTTCACCACCCGGCCACACATCCTCTGGGCCGGCGCTGAACTGACGACCCCAGAGCTCGGCTGCTATGCATTCCATTTGCCAACAGGGAGATTGTTTTTCAGCCCTTGAAATTTTAGCCTGGAAGATCAATGTTGCAACTGGCCTGAAAGATCTCGGTTCAGGGCACAGAGGGACAGAAGGGGGTGAGGTCAGGGTCTTGTCCCAGGCTCCCTGTGGTGTGTTTAGGGAAAGATAGGACACTCTGGGATCACTCTTTTCACTGACAGCCATGGTTTATTCTTTAACCAGAGCCTGATAAGGCTGCTTGATATTTTTTAGATCCTCCCAGCTACCAACTGTTAGCTATGAAGTGGATGTTTTGACCAGTAATATAAAAACTTGTTTTACTGTGCTTAGGATGGATAATTCCCAAACACTGTGGCATTGCCCCCCACCACACCCTCCCCCTTCTCATTAACTAATCTTTGTTAGAGGAGATGAAATTGGAGAATCTCTTTTCAATAGGCCATCTTACATGGCCACCCCACACCCATCCCCCACATGGGCTCTTAAACACACAAACACACACCCACACATTTTGTTCTGCCTTTTTAAAACAGGAATAAAGCAGAGCGATTTC
The DNA here is from genome assembly GCF_023055335.1 of Clinocottus analis. Classification (NCBI taxonomy): domain Eukaryota; kingdom Metazoa; phylum Chordata; class Actinopteri; order Perciformes; family Cottidae; genus Clinocottus; species Clinocottus analis. The sequence continues at coordinate 14,586,969 of NW_027176240.1, read as the reverse complement.
ATGCTTTCAGCTTAGTAATGGCATTATGAAAAATACCATTACCCTGGAAAGGACACTTCAATGTGTGGAAGCAGGTCAAGTGCTCATTTTAAAAGGGGGCTTCTGTGGAGTTGTACAAAAAAAACACTAACAGTCATGTCTTCCTTACTCTCGGATGTAAGAGCCATTTAGGACGGGGACATTTCAGTTGGAATGATGGTGAGCAAAGGTTTCTCGTAAATAATGGTCATTGTTGGTTTCAGATGCCCACTAGACTGAAACATCTAGAGCTCCCATACAATATGTCCTTTTCTCCTTTCATGCTCTCCCCCTCTCAGTCTCACACTCTCAGCGTGTAAAGGTGCCGGTGAGGTTTTGGTGAATATTATAATGAAAGCTCTTTGTTTGCTCAGGTGCAGGTCCTTTACAATGGGTGGATAATGGAGGAACACTTTAGCAACAGATGCTTCCTCTTCATCTCACTCCTCAGTGTGACCCTCTTAGGAAGCAAAGAGAGGGAAACTGAGCACAAGATCACTATAACTATTGGCTTGGCTGTCCTCAATCCTTTTGCACTAACATGAGCGTTTACATGGGGGAACTTCAATCTGATATTTGTGTTAATATCTTCTGAAGCAGCAGAGGACCAAATGGTATAACAGTGCCTGTTGCTCATGTTGCCCGCACTGATTTGCATAAATCAATCACCCTTAGTTTGGCACAGTTAATGAAAAGTATCCTCACAGCTCGATGAATGTTCAATAACATAACCATGAACATAAACAGCCATAGACCTGGGAAGCAGCAAATGGAGTCATATTTTTAGGTAGCTGCATGGCACACTTTTCCAGGAGTGTTTATTAGTTATGGGTCACCTTGAAGATGGAAGAGAGGATGGAGGATAATCAATAGCTAAGCCAATAAGGAAGCAAGAGGCTAAGGTTAAGAGGGTAATCCGTGATGGTAAAGCAGGAAATCTATAAAATAAATGATTTTGTCCCCCTCTTCTGCAGGGTGGAGGAAGCTATTTATCGGACCAGGATTTGGCACACACACTAACTTGGCTACACCAAGTGAAAGGGAAATAGACAAACTATGCAATTCAACTTGAACACATTGCAATACATGGCAATTTGCGGAAATACAATACAATACAAAAAGACATTACAATTCCAACAATGCCAATGTTATAACAATGTGACCATGTGAAAATAGGTTGCTCGTAGTGGTGAACCTACAGAGAATCATAACCTGATTCTGCAACTCATATCAGCCTCTGTGAGCTTCATAACGGGGTCCAGATTATTTGTTTTGCTGTAGGGATCACAACTTGTTAGAACTTTTAACTTTTTTGCACAGATCATAGTGTATCGTCCTTCACAGGGTGTTCTGAAACATTATGAATCCTTATAAAATGCTCAACGATGTGGTATGATTATGAGCAAAATGTAATGAGCATTCATTCTGAACCAGCAGTGTTGAGACCACACCTCTGCTGCTGGCCTACAAACAGTCCTACGAATCCATTTGAGGTAAACGCCTTGCTCAGAGGTAAACCCGCTTGTATAATCGTTGACAGAGGGCCAACTATTACTCGTAAATGTCGCCATATTTTCCCAGTGAGTCGGGGAGTGTGAAGTGGTGACCTCTCAGACACAATGCTGCATCCTCTAACCTTGAGATTGAATGTGCTTTGAAGCTTTACGAATACCAGCTTTTATGAGTTCACTATTTATGCCAGCGAACAAGTTTTACTGAAATTCAGCAGCACCTATTCAGCTAAGTGATGATGTGAATATAAAAAAAGAAATAAAGAGTGTGTTACATGTTGTTATCCTGAGTTTTTAATTGAGCAGCTGGGATGAGGCACTACTGTTTTTTTCAGCAGCATACATTAAGTGTCTCAGCATTTGAAGTCTGACCTGTCAGTGAAAGCAACAGGGCAATATTTTCCTCAGTAAATAATTAACACCACTATTCTCCCTTTCGCTGTGCTTGATGCATATTGATACAGGCAATTTGTTCCCTCATCTAAGTACTCAAGTTTCTTCTGTTCGAGGAACACATGGCATCCTCGATGCATAATGGCCCCAGCAACAGCTTGTTAGAGAAGCTACAGAATCTGTTTTTAACTTGTTTTCTTATGAGATAAATGATGTGTGGCAAGCAGATATTGCAGCCGCCATCACTCTAAGTCTGGAAATAACTTTTTCTTCTTTCTGCATCCAGACTAGCTTTGCACTAATAGTATTGATGTTGATTGACCACACTATGACACAATACTGTGTTTTCATCTTCACAGAGAGACATTGTAAGTCACAGGGGCTTGTGGGTGGTTGAATAATCAAAACATTACAAAGAATGCCATATCTGGACATATCAACGCAGGCACAGTAGAAACCAGGTGGATGTTCTGGACAGACATCAGAAATAATTCACTTTATTTGATAGGGATGTGTACTGCTTGATCTCCAACGCCCCTCCATCGTATCCCGTCAAAATCCGACAATAGCACTCTGAGAATTGCTTTAGCATATCCTGCAACTGAAAGAAATCATCAGATAGTACGAGCATGCTGGCATCGATTTCAGTTCTCTGGATAGTAATTAACAACTCTGAAATTGCACAAAAGAACAGCAGCTTTCTTCTGTCTCTGTCAGCGAGAGATGACACATGCAAGACGAGCCTTGTCTCGCTGTCGTTTAAAAGAAAGTAAAAGGCTACAGTCTTTCTGGCCAGTCGCATGTGTTTTCCATTTTATTCTCGAGAAGTGTTTTGTTCTGCGGTCTGAGTGACCGGTCTCTAGCTGACTGTCAGCTCGTGTCAGTCACAGCATCAGTGAGTGGCTGGGTATCTTTTCGCGCTCCAGTCAGCTCGCTGCCTGGGATGGTTGCTTCCACTCCAAAAGGCCTAAGCTCTCAAACATCCCATTAGCACCTGCTAAGTCAACCTGAAACTTTTTAAGGCCAGTCTGACTTTGTGCATGCCATTATTTTCTCTCGTGTGTTTAAATCTAAAGCCCTCGTATGCCCTGTTAAATCAATTGGCTAGGTCGTAGAAGATTACTGACCTAACTCTCTTTTTCATTCAAATAAATCAATGACTTGGACTTAATGTCGCTACTTCCGCTTTTCTTTTCCTGGTGACTACATTTCTAAAATTGTAACTTACTGTTTGATTTATTCTAACATATTCTTAATGGTAGAGTCTCTGAGTTTGAAGCGTGTATCTGTTTGAATATACACGCCGTGAGGTATTGAACAGGATGCCTGTGATGTTGTGTAGACTTGTTCACTGTTATGTTTTAGTTACATAACTTTCTTTGCAACACTGTCGTGAAACATCTTTCACTCTCCAGCCCTTAGGGATTTGCAACTGTCAAATCAGCCTCTCCATCAATTGAAACATAAAATATGTCTTTTTGGCTCCTTGCTACTGTGTTAGACTGCTATAGTGAGTAGGAGATGCAGGATCTGGAGTTGAACAGGTTAGGGTTTTATAGTCATGCTTTAGCTATTGAACTACATGAAATGATTACTTAATATTTGATTGGATAAAAACCCAGTTTGTGAGGTAACCTGCTTTGGAGATAATTCTATCAGGTAATTTACCGTTTTTTCAATAGAATTATATTGTGATAAAATCATATATTGGGATGTAAATACGTTGCTTACATTAATAAGACTAAGCACATACTCACAATACGAGCAGATAAGAATTCTCAGAAAACCTCAGTGCAGTTAAATTAAACTATTGCATGCATGCATCTAAACGTTTTCATGAAAATATTTTAGGTCAATTTTACCCAAATTTTAATTGCTTTACCAATTATAAAAACAATCTCAGAGTTAGATTAATAATGTTTTTGGAGGATTTACTTGCATTGTTTTTTTTCAGAAGTAAGGAAGCTTCCTTCACACAAACAGAGTAGTCTGTTTGTGTGAAGGAAGCTTAAGTTTTCACTCAACCACTCCCAATTAAACAAGTTTTAGGCTACTAAGGTTTGAGTTTTACAGAATCCCCTTTGTGTGTGAGGGAACCACCAATCTACTTGTCACAGTAATTTTTTCTCTAACTTTAATCTTGTTGAAAAAAGAAATGCTTCCCAGATGCTATCAGTCGTTTGACACATGATTTCAAATGATGCTAAATGACCTCATGGGTTGATGTGTCCAAGGGTTAAGCGGGGTTGTTCTGATCAACCTCTGACACCAGGGTCATTCATAAGGTTGTGCTTCAGGCACGGCTCCATTGTTAAGGGTCATTGAAAGGGTCATCCTCTCTCCCACTTCAGTTCTATCCAATTAAAGCATCGGCTGCTGAATCAGTGCCTGGCGTTCATTGGAACATTAATTGTGCTCATTGATTGGCAACTAAGTGTCCACTGAGTGCCACACAATGACAAGGTTGTTGTCTCATCTCCACCAACAGACATTATGTTGTCAGCTCTGATGTAAAAGCTTGTAACATTGGTCTTTGAAAAAAAAGTGTGCTGGTGGGCGTTACTGACTGCAAAATATGAGGACACACTCTTTTCTGTGTGACTACTATTAGATCCCTTCTCATGGCTGTGATGGCTTCTTCAGTGCAGGTGAGGGGTTGTCTGGCATCACTTTGGTGTGATTTCCAATCATCCACTCCATGTGTAGAGCACGAGGGAGGCACAACCTGTTTTTACCCTTCACCACAGCACACATTGTCACAAACAAGGACGTGTGTATTTTTGTCAGCAGTTGGCTCAATCATGACTGATTTATGGATGTCTATGAATTAAATTAAATGCCACTGCATTTGGAACCTAAGAGCACTACAACCAAACAATCAGCTTGAAATGTTGAAATGCAGAGTATGCATTCAACTAAACAGACTGTAATCTCCCCAAAAATCTGAGCAGCAAAGCTTTTCCATGCTTTTCCATGCCAGCTATAAAACTATTGGCTAAATAGTTGGGTTTAGTGGGTACAGCAGGACATTACAAAGGATGTGACTGCTCTACTCATTGTTCATGCAGATGGGATTCGGCTTGTTTGCCTCACACTTCTCAAGCTTATTAAAATGCACAATTATCATGTATTTTAGAGTAGCCTATGCACCCAAGCTTTTAAATGCAACTTCACAAAGACTGTTCTGTTTCAGAACTGGGACAACACCCCCTCCCGTTTGAAAATCTAATTAAACTAAACTATTTTTTATCTGTTCTAAATGACTTCAGAGAACCCATTCATTACGCCTGCCCTCCAGTCCTGTCACAAATATACTCCAATATTACATTTATTTAATAAATAGGTTACTAAATGCCTTTTCCCTTTTTTGTTTTTGTTGTTGTCTGCTCCTATGTTTACTTTATTGCACTGAATAACATATTTCAGCCCTTTACCAGCACATGGGAAGAGGGGACTCTCACCCTTTTATATTAAACCTTTTATATTGAACCTTGTAATCTAACTTATTGGGGGACCACCAATCCAATAACACATTTCACTTTAACCACCAGATATGATGAAAGTATAACCAAGTGATCAATGAAGGGATTTGCACTTTGCCTCCAATTTCCCCCTTCTGCACTGCAACCATAGCAACAGGATCAGGATAAATCTACTATTTAGTGAAACGACACAGGAATCATTCTCGGATTTGATCATCTGCTTTGCTCCGCTCCTCCATTTTCCCTCAGCCAAGCCTCAGCAGAGATGATCTTCGTGACAGATAGGAGAGAAAGAGGAATGAATCGCTTGCTTCATACCTGGTTTTAGCAAATGCAATGTGAATGGAAATAGGAAAGGCTGTCTGATGCCTGGCTCGTCTTTTGCTCTGCTGAGATGGAGGACGATATGCACGATATTTCTCAGGATAAAAACACTACAGTGGGGCTCAGTGGCGGGTTATTTCACTTTTTGGGATGATATGCATATTACACACACAACCTGATTGCGATTTTCATGAGGGTCTATTTTCCAGTGAACAAAAAGCTTAAAAATAATTCCGCATGTATAGTTATGTGTATTTTTCTGAAGAGTTGAAATACCGACATTGTTTTGTCGAGAAGAGCCAAAAGTCAGACTTAAGCATTTGTTAGTAAGATGCCTCACTCTTCTGGAGCATGGCACAGTTAAATCAAGCATGTAAACGTTGTATTATAATGACCCACATTATAATTCTAATTTTATAATTAGTGATGCCTTTATAGGAGAATACTTCTTTACATTGGCTGCAGCAGCACAGGAACGTTCGACTACAATTCATCTTTTTTTTTAACATGTAATCACCATTGGAAATGGTCCTTAAAATGTAGGGAATATTATTTTTTTGACTAGCTATATCACTAACAAGTTAGTTACTGACTTCACCAAATAAACTGAATTGCCTAATCTGTTTAATGTGTGTTCAATAGTGAAACAATGTATTATTTATGGATCAGGCATCAGTTTCAAATACAATGCACATTAACCGTATTTGTATGGCATTGCTTAAAATGTAGGTAATTCCTTAATCTGTATTTATTAATTCACACAAAGTTATCATATTTGTTTCAAAATGTTACCTGGTTCCATTGTGAACATCTCTGAATTTAATTGACACATGCTTGTTTTTACCCGTTTGTAGGAAAGAAGTTGTCATTAAAAGTATGGTAATATAACTATCTTCAGGCATATTGGCTGCACAGTCTTAACCCATGTTCGACAAAAAAAGCTTCAAACGTCAAGTTAACATGTTCTGTGATTGAGAAGAAATGTATAGTAAATTGGTGTCTTCCATCACGCCGCCTGCTCCGGGGATCCCCAAATGATTAGAGCGATGGCGATGAGATGGCCGTGGCACCTGACAATGAGGGATGGCTAAAGAGATCATTTCAACACTGACTCGCTGCCCTCGGCCCGGCTGTTCTGCGTTGCTGCTGCACTGGCCACACATTGTTGATTGATTTGCATTGCAGATTGCACAGACTTGGAGCGGACCTGGCTAGCTTTCCAAGCTGTCACCGTCTTAAACCCAGTGTAATTGCTGGCTAGAGGCCCAGTCTGTTGCTGACACCCTTTCATTAATATGGGAGTGCCAGAACACCTGACCACCAGTCCAACATTTTAGGCAGCCTCAAATGAAGTGCATCCGTCAGAGCATCTCACTGCTCATCAGCCAGTGGCTTTTTTTTTTAATCTCCCAGCAACCTTTTGCTGCACTTGCCGAGAGCTTTCCTCGCAAATACAAAGTCATCTTAAGTATGCCATTGTTATTGGCTGTGATCTCTGATTACAAGCCTGTTGTTGTTGTTGACATACAGCTGTTCCCACTACTACCTCTACTGTATTAGTATTTCTAAAGTAATATTTGTAGAAATTACAACAGTTCTTTATTCAGTTCCATCATGTGTTTCCATTGTTGTTTTTTATACACAAATGTATTTTAGAAAGATCCTTTTAGGTTGTATTTTGTGTGGAGTGACAGATGGAGGGGGATAGAGTTGAAGGTTCATGCACTCGTTGCACTGAGGGGTCATAGTGATGGAAGAGGCCAACTGAGGAGGAGTGTAAAGGGCCCGTATGCTGCAGTCATTTGGTACTGATACTGACACAATTTACAGTATATGCCACTTATTAACAGCGTCATTTCAAACACATAGCATGCATCTCCTATGTTCTGATATGGAAGTGCTGAAGAGCGGGGCACTAAGTAATGAGCTTTCTTGTGTTACTGGTCCCACTATACACTTAATTCAAATGAATGTAATTACACCATTTATACGACACTTTTGACTCGCAGACTTGCTCTGGAAATACTGTCCTGGTTTGTTCTCTACAGGAGGTAAATTCTGGATTACAGGAAAAAACATCTGCCCTAGTTTTACAACAGTAAAATATTTGTTTTTATTAGTATGTTTAACAAGTACTGCTGGTGCCTCATTGTGTTTTGTGAGTGGGGTAAAAGATAAAAGATGGTTGAAATACAAAAGAAATGTTTGAGAAATAAAAAAAATGCTTTAGTAAAGCATGTCATCTTTGTCAAGTACTGTACCGTTAGTTTTTTAAATTATTTTTTAAATTATTTTCCATACAGGAGAACAAAGCAGATTCTCAGTACCAGTATAGTACGGTATACATATTGTTGAGCTTACAGTGTGTATATTGCACTGTGCAGACTTTCACATCTCATTTGTTGTCATGATTGTGCTCACTTGTCACTAATTGTGCTCAACTGATGTTCAGGTCTGGCTGTTCTTATTGATCTTACTGCACGACTCCGTACACAGTTTACCTGTGGTAAAGTGCTCATAAAACGATCAGTATGGAAAACACTTGCTTGTGGGCGTCGTTTTGTGAGCCAAGATTTTATTATGCTACTCATATTTTCTGCTGCATAAATGTGCCCATACTGTATATCAGGGAGTTATGCCTCACATAATGTATATACAGATAGTATAGAAAACAAAGCACAATTTAATAAATCCAGCTGCTGCAGTGGTTCACTTCAGATATATTGACGCTCTGTTTGGGCATATTTCAATTTCAATATTTTTTTCCATATAGTGCCTCCAGCTTTAAGGCCAGTTGTGATTACCAGAAGGCAAGTCCGAATAATAGAACGACTGTGGCTCAGTGGTCCTTCAATCCAAGGATTGGACCTATCCCCGGCTCTGCTAGTCCATGTCAATGTGTCCTTGGGCAAGACACTTATCCCCAAATTGAAAGGGTATGAATGGTTAGTTGAGTCCTGAAGGGCAGGTGGCACCTTGGCCTCGGCCATCAGTTTGTGAATGGATGTGAATGATATGTAGTGTTGAAGCGCTATACAAGTATAAGTCCATTTAACTTTTACCATTTAACAGAACAGTAGAAAAGCTTAAGATCAGCATTCTGCTGCTCCCGCAAAGTGCTATTGTTGGGCTCTCGTTCACACTGACTAATTAACTTTACAGCTGACATCTTTCAAGTGTACCATGGTGAATTGAATGAGACAGAGACAGCCAAGTGATGTGTGAAAATGTGCAAGCAGCTCCACCTTTTAATGTCCTTGCAGGCTTTTCAAGTTGCTCTAAATTGGTGCCTATCTTGGAATTATTTGTTAAGGAATTATGTTTTTTCTGCTAAAGGTTTTGTTCATGTTGTAATTCTGAGGTGTGGACTCGAATAACTTTACCCCAATGACTCCTGCCTCTATTTAAGCCTGTTGACTTGAACACACTTGATACCTTTGCCCATGTCCAAAGAGTATTTTGTTTGTGTGAAAACACTACATGGTTGTCAACAAAAAACTATTTGCGGTGTACAAAGCCTGCTGGTCAAAAATGATGGCCAGAGACGCAAGTGGCATCACAATTGGTCAAAAGCCTATTATGACTTGAAATACAAAGTCTAGGACTTGGTCCCACCTCTGTGATTTCTCAAAGATGTGTTGCCATTTCATTAGTAATGTTTGTGTGAAGTTGGCCAACAGGTCATTGTGTTTGACGCACACAGCTAAATGTTTGTGCCAGCAAGTGCGAATGCAGGTGGTGGCAAAATCTCATAGTGAAAGATAATTTGTGTTAAATGGAAATAGAAGTGAAAAACATTTTTTTAGCCAACTATATTGCAGTTCCTTCTTCTGGGCCATTGTTAGGATAGGACCCTTAATGCCATGAGTACCTGACCTTTCAGCCCAAGTATGTGAACAACAGTCTCCTCAAATACTACACTATTTCATGGGATAACTCAGACTCAAGCTAGCATCCCCAGAGAGGGAGAAAAGAGCCAAACCTCTGGCCTCTGTCTGTGAGCTGAACTGGCACTTCCTGTCTGATTGGTATGTTTACTAAGGCTGTGCCAGGTCTCTCCGGTGGCCAGCTTTTTGTTTGTTTGCCCTTTTCTCATTGACTCAGTCCCCAGTTGTAATGCAAAATGTCGAAGCTCTACACTGAAAAGGTTTGTTGCCTTTGCATTAAGAAGCACATGCATGGATCCACTCAGCTACTGTCTACACATGAAATCCTAAACTATTTTCTTCCACAGGCTCCTGTTCTTATTGTGAATGTGTTTCCTACAGTGGAACATCAAAGTGTTTTTTTTTTCTCTCGTTTTCAAAGCAAATAAGTTCCTCTTCTCCACCTACTTACCTGAGTTTTTTTTAGGCATGATGAATCCCAATTTTGGCATCAGTCCACATTGCCACAGCAGCAAAGGCAAAATAGCAGATGGTAATGCAAAGTGAGGATCACAAGTTGATCTTTGGCCAAACTATGCAATGGGTACAAATTCTATTTCAATGCCAAATCTAGATAAATAAAAAACCTGTATTGTTGCTGTTGGAATTATTGAATAATATAGTTTGTTGTAAAAGAAAAGACATGCTATAACAACACTTCTATACATGCGGAGGTGTAGCGGCTCATCTGCATTTTCCCTTTACCTTTCTTCCATCCCTTGTGTGTCATATTTTTTAAGTACAGTCAGCCTTGATATGAGAAATAATCTGATTTTAATAATATCTTAATCTCTTCTTTAATGGCATTAGCAATTATACCATAAATGGATTTAATATATCCTGTCTAAGTATAAGACATGAAAAATGGATCATAACCTGCTCAAGAGGCAGTAAGGAAATCAGCAGATAAGCTCCAAAACAAAGAATGTAGACTGCTATTCTTCTCACATCCATCACTGCTGCTTCAGCGCTTAGATGACATATATGCTGACCTGAGAGATTTAACGTTAGAATTCATAACTAATATTCTCAGAGGTGACAGTGCACTGTATTGTAAGTCCACATATCATCTCTGGAAGGTCAATGGCTTCCATCATAGCCTCAATAACTGATATCTGGCCGGTTTGTGATACACAAAATGTGAACTATATGATGGTACTTTTCAGTAAAGAGGGTGATGTGTAAATGCAGCAATAACTCATATGAAATGGCAAAACCATAACATTTTGACACATGTATTTTTTAATTTTTTTTTACAGATTAATAGTAATTATTTGTACTGGGTGGAAAATATGAAAATATGTCAACTCATCATACTGTATGTTTGTATTGGATGTGGGTATACTTTTTTTTTATAAAAAGGTTTGGTGAAGAGAATATCTTTGTCTATCTACTGCTGTTTCTGTTCTTCCTCCTGTACATCATAAACACATTAGGTTGCATTTGTGGGGGGTTTAAAATGAATGTGTCACTGTGGAGGCCATTGTAGCGTTCCATCTGAATCGTAAAACCTCCCCAGAGCATGATGGGTGCTGCATGGGTGTGTAACTGCCCACCGGATGGCAGAGATAGGTCCTTTCTGTGAATGGTTGGATGGTAGAGTGATCAGGCATCTCCCTTGTTATTAGACTTGTCACAAAAGGTGTGAGTGACAGAAGAACCCTTCAAGAGTCTCCTCCATTCTTCAGAGGTGGGGCATCTTTTACAGTCATCACTGAGGTGGGTGGCTGGTTCAGTAGGGGGGAGACAGAGGAAACACTTCAATGATTACATTATCATATCCCCACCAATGAACGTTTGTTCCTCTCACATGCAGTGCTGGCTTGCCCACAAATGCAATGCAATGTTATGTTTTAATTCACAACAAAATAATAATTTTGATTAACAAGATCTTGGCCACAGTTCTGAAGAAAGTCCGCTTTTGAAATAGCCGGTAAGTATGTTAAAGCCGGTCTTCCCCTGAGAAAAATTATCTACTTAATTAAAAGGACCAGCAGGAAAGGCCTGGAATCATGACGGCATAATTATAAAAGACCCATTTCTGTTAATCCTTGGCTCTGCAGCAAGGAGCCTCACACATGGTGGAGCCAGGCCATGGCCACTAGTTAAGCACTGAGACCACACAGGGCTTTTACAAGTAGAGGCAGTGGGAGGATGACAGGCCTTTAACTGAGGACGCGGGGAGCTGAGAGCGAGCCCAAAGGTCTACTAGAGGCTTGTTTTTTCCTGCTTCGGAGTCTGGAGAGAAAAGCCCAGCAAGATCACTTGAGTCAAGAGGCAAATCATAGGCATGTTAATAAGTCAAGTCTATGAATAGAGCGTTGATGCATTGTTTGACCCATAGGGGACCCGAGCTGGCCTACTGCAGCCGTGGCTGTTGTAGATCTTCAAAGCAAAGCACATATTCTCCGACATCATATTAGAATTTATCTGAATCATCTGTTAAATTACAGAAATGTATCAGATTTGGTTCACCTTCACGATCAGACATTATACTGGACATATTTGCCAAACAATTAATCACGGCGGGACACGAGTGCTGAGCTTAGTGTTTGAACGGAGGTGGGCTCTGTTTTGTGCCGGTTCGTCTCTGTGCCGGGGCCTTTGATTTGTGTCTCACAGCTGGGCCCGGGGAAGACGTTTCAGAGGGCAGCTGCGGATGCTTAATCTCCCCTGCGCTGACACAGGCTCAATTAGTAGATAGCACACTTTGGGATTCTGCAAGAAAGTTGTCAGGCCCCCGTCAGATAAATCACTGGAGAGGATTCCACGCAGACTATCGCAAGCTTTGGCCCCTGTGGCCTGTTTCTTTTTGTTTGCTTACTTTGAGTTACAGAAGGGTAATGATTTTCTAGCAGCGCGGCACACTGTGGATTTAGCAACACGTGTTTTGATTACCGTGAATTATAGGTTACAGTGAAGGGAACCTCCACAATTATATATTTGTGTTTTGTACAAAAGCAATCAGTATAATTGTTGTGTAACACTTGAGAACTTTCAATTAAAACTTTAATACAGTCAACTTTTAAACTCCTGAAGTCAACATATTAATCTGTAAAGATCAGAAAATCCACTGACCCTCAAATACATTTGTGAGGAAGATAAAAGACAAATAATCATGTTGTGCCAGCAGCAGTTTTCACTGATTTTATTCAATTCTCACTCATTTTAATCATCTTGTTTACAGTTTCCCTATAATGAAAAATAGAGAACGCTCTGGTAATCTCTTTTGAAAGAAAATATAAACCTTTTCTTACTTAGCTATCATTGTATTGATGTTGAGGCTTAACCTTAATTCTCTCTGGCTTTTCACTTTTTCAAGCAGACATCACAGTGATGTTTATGTTGAAAAACATGAATTTAACTTCACTTTTGTGTGTCTTTAAATCCAGCTTCTTTTCCCACTGGCTGCACAGATGAAATGTATTTAGTAGAGCGACATGAAACAGCTAAGTGTATGTAAAAAGGCATGCAGAGAACCCAGTAGTCCACCGTTTTAAGTGTATCTTGCTTATCCTAATGTTTAACTGCCATTGATAAACTCACTGCCTGTCTTATATAGTATTTTTTTATATTTATTGTCAGTAAATGAAAAAGGCAAATTGTCTGCTGCACAATGGCACTGAAAGCACTTTCATATATTCTAAATGTATTTGTGTCTTATGTCTTAAAATGTATAACATTGAAATTGCTGAGTTATTTAACTGCAGAAACAAGATTGCAAATTGCACTCCTCTCCAAATAAGATAGCTCTGGCATTAGCTCTTATCACAGACGGGTGTATCGGCCAGACTTTGCTGTGTCTTGTTACAATAAACTCTCGTCAATTTAGAAATCCAATAAGGCCGTCAACTAACCTACTGACTAAAGGTGCAGCATCAGTAGATTTTTGGAAAATTGGACTGAAGCAGCAGCAGCAGCAGCAAAAGTAAAATAATACATTGAAGGAAAATGGGATTCAAACACAAATAAAACAAATAAGGATAACTAAAGTGGATAACAATAATTTCTCCACTGCTTTGAAAAATTACCTCCACTGTAGCAGCAATTAATAGTAATTCACCATGCGTTGGCTACTACAAGCTTTTCAAACATGCACTGTTCAGCAAGAGCCTCGAATATTACCCTGTACTGGAAAGACAATACTATAATAATAACAATGTATAGTAGTAATATTAAATCTGATAGTAAATGGTAATCTCTACGTACAACTTATGTGCTGTGTTATCAGTTTGTAATACATCATGAATACTAGTTTTGGATTGCTCTACCCAACATTGTATCATAATTCCATATGCTAGACATTGCATTGTTGGTAGACAGCTGTGAGGAGAGCAGAGTATAAGCTTGGATATTAATGCTTCAGGCTAGTGTACACTGTAGTGGCAACAAGTCAAGAGCAGATAGCATTATTATAAAAAAAAAAAAAAATGCTGCTTGGTTTTATGGTTGCCCACATGTTTCTCGCTCCCCGTTTAACAGTAATGGAAAAATCTCAACAAATGGTTTGGACCTCAGTTCCTGATATAAACATTGAAGTTGCCTGTCCTGTAGCCTATCACTGTCATTGTACTTTACAGGCTGCAGGAATTCAAACATCCACAGCCTCTATTTTAACGGGTAAAATAAGATTAATGTTCAAGAAATACAAATCTCTGATGACCTTTTAATTCCATAACTCTCTGTGTTTTTGACATGCTTCGTGTGCTACTTTGCAAATGTTAATGTATTGTACAAGGCTGTAGGCTTTGCTGAAGAAGTGCCTTGCACCAGCAAACCCAAAGAACCATGTATAATAGCAACAGCTGTTCATGCATTTTAATCCAAAGCAGTGGCCTTTCATTGAACGGCTCCATCTTTCTTCATTTCTGCAATTACACACTTGCCATAGAGTTTGGCCCGAAGATCCGAGAGTCTGAAGCAGCAGCCATGCATGCTTTTTCTCCTCACTGGCCTTAGAGCTTGCTATTCAGATTGCTCAATAATTACATACATTTGTCTCATCCTGTCTGCTGCTGTTGCTTCTTAGGGCCGTGTATGCATGAAACAAAGTGCTTCTATTCCAGACTTTACCTCAAGCCAGTTTGTTCTTAGAAGCAGCATCTTTTACCATCATGCAGCGGGCTCTCTTGGGCGACTCAAAGATGAACTTTGTGCAGGAAAGTAATTTATGATGAAATTGGCCAGGTTTGCTCTGGGGGTTGTGTTTTCTCGCCATGTTTTCTCAACATTAGTGTGTCCCTTATTAGCCCTAACTTCTCAAAGAGGCCAATTTCTTCAGGAGGCGACATTTAATTATGTCTGGATGAAAATGTGCGCGTGTGCGTGTGTCCGTGTGTGTCCGTCTGTGTGTGTGTTCTATTGATTCCAAATGGAGCAGGCCGCTATGTTCAGGAAGAAAAATTTTGTCGGACCAATAGAGCTTCATTAACATATGCTGCTAATTCACACTCCAAACAGGAACACCTCCACGAGGATGTAGTGATGGCGGTGGTCGGCCTCCAGTAATGTTAAGTCAAAGCATGATGTTTCCGATCAATAATTCACATTTGGTTCTGACTCTTGATGTAGCCCAACTGAGGAGCCCTCACTGGTCAGCAGCAGGATCATAGTTTTATAGTTTAGGAAAAAGAATATTTAATGTTGATTTGCTTCTCACCCACTGCAGGAGGGGGCACACTTGTTGATACGAGATGCTTCCTGGTGGTTGTGGGTTACATGTTGACAACCTTTTTACAAGAGATGTACAGCTCTTTCAAACCCCCGCTATGAGAGCTCTTTGATGTCAGGCTCCCTTACACGGAGAAATTAACCACATGTCATGTTGTTTTTATTAATAATGTTTCAAGTTGTGCAGAAATGCTTTGATTCCTTCAATGAACCAATGAAAATATTACATTTCACAAACAATTTAACTTGTAGACAATTATGACATGAAAGACATGAGTGAGAAATGTTTATTTTTGTTTTGTTTTATACATTGGAGCGTGAAGTCACATTTACAGAATCGTTAATGTCCAAGTTATACTCTGCAAGTAAAAAAAAAAAAATGTACACACATACACACAGACTCACACACACACATTGCACTTCAAATTGGTTTTGCTGAAGAGAGAGATCTGAGAGTCTCTCGTACCTTGCAGACGTTCTTCACTCACTCTCTTTCCCGTTGTAGTAATACTAAAGCTGGGGTACCAAAGGTAATCTAACCTGAAGGACGAGGCGATAATAGCAACATTGACAGAGTACTTGTTCGTAATAAGAAACTGGAAGAGAAGTCAAAGGTGAAAAATGAGTGATATTGAAGCAGGGAGAGGGAGCTTTAAGAGAAGGTTTGTGTTTATATGGGATTATTGGCACACCACACGCACACATGAATTAAAGAGTAGGGAGAAGTATAAGACGCAAATGGTGGATGTCCATCCGGTGGGACACCTTTTCAGTGAATGACTGTTACCACAGTGATCGATGTTAGGACGATGCCAAAATGTGTTTCCATCGGACAGGATTGTTATCTTGAAAGACATTGCGTACAGCGGTACCTTGATGAAAGGCCGGCTCGCTATTGCCGGACATCTGCATGTCCACTGATATTGAGCCAGTCAATACACCACAATAACAATACAGCTCTACACAGACCGCATCTTGCATGCATGTCCATTCCTTGTGCTGTCAGGAAAAACAAATCACGATAGCTATGGCATGCAAACGAATAAAGAGACCTTGAAACCACATAGGGAAGCTTGTCACACCTAATTTGGATAATCCATTGTTGATACTCCATGTTCTAATTTAGTACAATATGTTGCTACGACATCTGTGGAGTTTAAAGTATAACTTGTGCCAATAAATAGTCAATGTCTGGGCTCATTTTAGGGTTGGGTTGAGGATTGAAAACTGGGTTAAATTTATTAGTTAGACGAAGAAAAATGAAGCATTGTATTAGATGTAGTAGAGGAGACTCCAGAGCAGACAAGCAGTCCCCACATCATGTAAAGCATGCAGACGGTGTGCTTCAGGTTGTTCAGACAGGGAATGCTGCAACAACAAGACCGAGCAGTTAAAACAACATTTAAATGTGAGGGCCGGGGCCGGCACTATTGTCCAAGGGAGTTCAACACGGTTGGGGTTTGGCACCGAGTTGTCCACAGCTGTCAGACTCCAGGTTTCCAACGACAGGGTCACATGAGCTGGGGTAACTTAACCTGGCATTCTTTTACGACCCTGGGAACAACAGCGGGAAGAGTGTTTACTCCATGTCTAGTTTTTAACTGCAGTTGTGAGTATGCATACCACGGGAGGCTGGTCCATAGAGGCAGATGAGCAACTGCTTCTCCTCTTATTGCTAGAGGCAAGAGAAAAATCAACATTTGAGAAAAAGGAGTAATTGAAATAAGTTATTACCAAAAGTTTAATTTATTAAATATGTTCCTCTCTTTCTTGGGGGGAAACAATTAATGATTGAAACTCTGATTAAAATACTTTAACAGCTACACCTGCAGGACAGCAAGCACGTGGTGGTGGGAGGCAGAGGAGGATGGACTTCAGCTGTCCTCCCTTAGCTCTTTTAGCGTCAGAGGTGGTGCCCCGTTCATTCATATGAAAGTTGCTCGGTCGAGCATGAAGCCAAGTATAACATGAAGATAGAAATACCCATTAAGGGATCAGTCTCGTTTATCGGGCTCATTCACATGAATGGAGGAAGTAAAATAACTCTGTATTTGTAGGCCCAAAAATCACATGACCAAACATTGTAATTCCACCTTTTAGCTGCCAATGGAAATGTATGAATTGTAGGCCTCATGCCTCGCTGTCAGCCCTCTCGGCTGGACCCACCTGCACACTACGATGGCGTGCGACAAATTTGCCCACACTCACAAAGTTAATTTCAGAGACCTGGTAACGATTGGTCATTGTTTTAATGCTTTTTTTTTTCGTTCAACATAAAGTAGAGAGATAAGTAGAAAATTAGTAATACTGATAATAGTTTTTAAGCTTAAGTACAAAGCACTGTCCAGATTAAAATCAGAAACCATTGTATGACATACACATTAGGAACATGAGATTGTATACATCAAGCAGCACTGAGCACAGACGTAAATGTGGAGGAGCAAGTGCAAAATAAGAGAAATATCTAAAAACTATTTATAAATTGTGCTGAGGGTTGGTTTTACTTCTGTTGTTCTGATTTCACCACTGATGATTACAGTCATAATTAACCACATTAGTATTTCACTTGACTATCCATTATCCATACCTGTGTGTGTGTGTGTGTGTGTGTGTGTGTGTGTGTGTGTGTGTGTGTGTGTGTGTGTGTGTGTGTGTGTGTGTGTGTGTGTGTGTGTGTGTGTGTGGCACAATCAGAAGTGCATATCCCTTGTGTTGCACCGCATTCAATTCTGACTAACACACAACAGTAATTGCAGTGTAAGCAGCAGGTGGAATGGTGCTGTGAATGTTGTCAGAAATTGTGTTTGTATGCAGCAGCAATAATCCTGTATAATGTATGTTATTGAGTAAAAGAACAGAAAAGGAACAGCGGTAAAAGAGAGGTTATGTCATGGAATCAAAGGCATGAATTGTTATGTTACGTCTACACATTAGCTAACAAGACTGTTTCTCAACATTTTGGATCTGTTCAGTGTCTAAGCAAAGGTTCCTCCTTCATTCCTTAAGATTGCTTAGTGCTCGTCTGTGTATTCAAACTCTCAGCTGCACTAGCAGATATCTTAATACGTCTCAGACCTTTTGTTCTGTTTCTGACGAAACCCAAAGCATGTAATAAAAGCTAAGGCTCAAAGTGCAGCCCTCTTTATTAATGCCATTTTCAAGAAAGCGCCTGTAAGCTTTACTGTCGTATTTGTCAACTTGTGCTGAACTGTAACAACAACAAATAACAACAGGGTTTGCACTGCGTTGTAGTTGCACCTGTACTTGTTGTGTCATTTATACTTGTTCCTGCTCACATTGCGGTGACAGGGGAATTGTGAGTCATGCAAGCCTCAGGTATTTTATGTTATTTTAGAGAGTAACATGTGACTGTCTGCCTGGTATTCTATTAGCCTAAATCCCCTGTTTACCTGGGTATAATAGGTAAAATGGAGATTATTATATCTTCCCTGGGAACTTGGTTACAGTAGAGAGTAAGCTCTGGCTCCTGTTGCATCCAAAATTGCTGTGATTAGGACACATAATCCAGTATCACAAGGGAGTTACCACAAAGGTTTGAACATTTTCCACCTGACATTTAGCTCAGCCAGATCTCTGATTGGCACTTGATTAGCAACTAATCCATGTCATTATCTCCTTCTGTAAAATTAGTTGAGTAGAAAATGGTGTCGAAAATCACAGAGGTGGAATTGGGGAAGGGGCTTTGATCAGTGTACAACTCCAGAAAAAAAAAAAAGTGCTGCGAGGAGAGAGGAAATATGCTGTTACCATGGATACTACAAAAAGGGTATTGTGAGAGGGAGTTATAGTTTCAGGTATATGTTTGGTTTTTGTGTGGAGACTGCAACTCCTAGTGTGAGAGAGCATTGATAAAAGTTTTAGTTCCTATCACCCGGGCCATCCACAAGAGGTGTTGGCGTATGGGAGATGTCAGCGGATCAGCAGGTTATGGCCTCGCAGGCCCGCCTCCATCTATTACCCTCTGTTAGATCATGGACAGATATTCAGACTTCTCCATATCCTGCCAGGTAGAATCAGCTCCCCCCTCTCCTTCCCTCCTGCACAGCCCGAGCTGCCTCCTCTGGCTCCAGTCCTGAACCTAACCCTCAGAGGAGCGGAAAATAATTAGGAGAGAAAATTGCAGCTGACACTATTTCTGAAAAGCAGGGTATTGTAATGAGAGCAGAGCAGGTATTCATTGTGTCTGAGGGAGCGATTGAAAGCCCTTGGTTTTCGGGCTGCCTGGGAGATGCCCCGGGAGGGTGAGCAGAGCTTTGCTGAGTCCCTTAATGCATGTGGGAACGGAGCCTTGAGAGGACGAGGCAGAGGTGTCTCCAACAATGGCGGGAGCCAAGGTTACAGCTGAGTAACTAATTCAAACTGCTCTAGACTGACACACACTCTGACATGCACGCACACTCGTCTCCTTTGTCTTTTTCAATATGGCTCTCCCTCTGTCTCTTGCCGAGCTTGTTCCCATTATGAGTTCAGAGGCATGCCGTCCAGCCACCCTGAAAAGTTATCTTCATTAGCCGCACGGACTTGGTGGAGTGGCTGCTCCGGGAAGCTTTCTCTGAGGAAGATGAATACATGTTTTGTCCCCCATCGGCCCAGCCTGAAGCAGTGGCAGGCTGCAAGAAGAGAGAGATAGATGAGGTATTAACTGTTGTATTTTTCAACGGGGGCCGATGAAGCCCAGGAGTGGGGTGGACAGAAGCAGATGCTACCTTCTGAATATTAAGCCTGTTAAATGAAATGTCCTCCTTCAAGAAGTCTTAACAGGAGTTAAAATATCGCACTGGGCACCACTGGTTGTGCATCACATAACCGAGCACATTAGAGCTCCTGCTTGTCATGTGATTCAGACTGAAAGCTGGGAGATGAGAGAGAGGTCGCTTTGATCACCTTTCAATTCTGTGATGCAGGTGCGTCAGCAGGATTTTTTTTAGCATCTGAATACAATTATTGCATTTAAGTAATGGAATATGGACACATACATCGCAGTGTTCTATTGAGTGATTCAGGACCATCTAATATGGACTTGACATATGAATGATAAGAAGATGCATTGAAATTACTTTGTGAGATTTTGCAGTGACATTTCAGTTCAATAATGTTGATCTGTTAATTAAATTAGCAGACAATGTGCAAAATCCAGAATTGTTTAAGATTGTTCTAATCCTTGGTGTTTCTTTATGAGAGACGGGAGAGTGAGCTGACTTGTCCTCCTTTCTGAAGTGAATGTAAACGTCAGTCTTCAATTAAATCTGAGGTTGCCTTTGTAATGTTGAGGCATCCATAATGCAGACATCTCCAGGGAATAATGCTAAAATTTCACTTGAATGAGAAAATACATTGATGGCCAAATCGCATGTGGGTCATAACTCCACTTATGGCTCCCCAGGTCTGCATGTAATAATAACACACATGGAAAACTGTACTCACAATCCAGTTTTGATTGCCTCGCAACCCAACTGTGCAATTGAATTCGAAATTACAAAATACACTTCGAAACCCCTCCCTGTCCGCCCGCTCTAAATATATCTTTCTCAGGCATGCATATTACCCACTGTACATCTGTGGCACTCCACCCATTCCGTGAAGCAGGTAAATCAAATCTATAGCAGTTGCTTCCAAGACTCTTGCAATCAGCCAGATCAGTTCAGCATCTTGTTCTCTATTTACTGGCACCGTGAGCAGATTCCCAGGCTTGTCGGAACTCACTGACACTAGATGCACAGTGACGCACTCGGTGGCATCAGAAAAAGAGTTTCATCCTCACTGTAGCTTATGCAACCATGAACAGGAGGAGCCGTGAAATGGAAGTGAATAGTATTATCTGCAATCTTACTCTTCAGCTATTGAGATGAAACACAGAAGCCCGTATGCTTGTGCTGGCTGGGTTCCCAAAGTGCTCATAGGTAAGAGATCAGCCATGCCTGGTAGTGATGAGAGGAAGGGTCTGGGGAGAATGGACTCCTGAGGGAACACTGCAAACTGGAGGAGGGCATTATTACATTTTCCTAACTTGGCTGGTCTTATATGACATGAAGAAAATGGCTAAAGTAGTAGTTTCCACCTCTTGAACTGTCTCTTGACTGATTTCAGGTTGTACCAAGGTGTTTTCCAAAAGAACAGCCATTACTTCGCATTATAATAAATAATATCAATAATTGTCACTTTTTTATTTCTTGACCACTATATATATATATATATATATATATATATATATATATATATATATATATATATATATATATATATATATATATATATATAAATGAAATTGAAATGAATTGAGTGTTTCACTCATGCCGTCATGACATGTGACACAACGCGGTCTCATGTGCATATAGTCCTGTCATCCCAACTGTCCTTGAAGTATGAAGGAGAAATAATGAACAATAACACATATCATGTTGTCTCTTTGCCTACCTCTAAACAATCCAAACCTAAATGTGTCACATTTAATAAGCAGTACTTTGTCCTGCAGACATGGATATCCAAATGAGTTAGCAAGATCAGCCAATAAAATAACTGAGAATATCCGTGGTTTAGAAGTCATAAAGTGTGCAACCTTTAATGTCACTTGTTGTATGTTTTTCTATTCATCTTTGCATCAATATAGTGTCCAAAATATAATAGAAGAAATACAAGTTGTGCAATGCTTTCTTTGAATGAAGCTGCTGCCTACAAAAATGTGTAATAACTGCTACAACTCACAGAACACAAGCCTCAAAAAAAGTAGAAGAAGCTGGTTGTAAACTCATGTCGATCCAGTGAGAACTGTTTTTTCATAATAAAAGCGCAGCGTCACGGTAAGGCAAAACAAAAGAAGTCCGTCCTCTGAATAGCCCTCGTGAACTTTCTGTTGGTGCCTTAGGAATCTTTTTTAAGTCTCATGACATGGCTGAGGGAAAACTGTAGAGGATATATATAGAAGCATTAAAAGCTAAATTTGAAATGTTTTTTCACGCATAGATCATATTATAAGGAATATATTATGCAAAGACTAAAAGGCGATAGCAAGAAAAGGAAGTATTAATGAAGTATTAAAGACTTTTTTGAAAACATTTCAGCTATATCCATCTGAATGAACATAACCATTGAATAATACTAAATCCTAGGGGCAACTTGACAATGCAACAGTTATCATAAAGCCTGTCAGGAATGAGACATTAGAAAATATTGACTGGAAATGTAGATGTGACATCATGTGAACACATTGTGATGTGTGGTGCTGGAACAACAGACTAGGCCACCAGGGCGACGTGTTCTCATACGGCAGGAGTCTGTCTGCGTCTGTGCTTACAGTCCCAGTGCTTTCAGCTCAGCCATTTAGCAATTCATGTTTGCAAGATGTTAAGAAGCAATTATGATGCAAATACGTATGGCTGATGATCATGGACAATCTTGTTTGCACAGTGAATATTATACAAATGCCAAGCCTACAGCCAGCGCTACATCTGCTCCGTGTTGTGTTAAGTAGCTTTCATTGTCACCAGAGCGATACCTCCTCATATCCACATCATTGTCACACTCATGTTACTTTTTTGAAAAGCCATCAGGATTCGTCTCTGTCAGCTGCCTGTCCCTCAGTCCATTAAAGATGATTGATAGAGCCGGAGAATCTTCCGCCCAGCTGTTGCCGTTGACTCATCCCTGGGAAATTGAAAGGAGCTCAGAAAAGGACCATCCCTCATCAAAAGACCTTTTGTCTGTGTTGACGATGTGCAGCAAAGTACATTTTTAAAGATAGTGTATAAATAATGTTCATCTTTTTCTTCGTCCTGGCGCTATACGTGAATAATTATTACATTAGAGATGAAGATGGTGATTAGAGTCACATTTGTCTTTCATCGGGAATATGCATGTTATCTGTTCCTCAGCTCTTTTTTTCTTCATCAGTTCAGAATATGTAAACAGTGGTTATCCTGCAGGCGATCTTAACTCTCAACCGTTTAAGCTTTGATGGATAAAGCTGGAGACTTGTTCCCTCCATCGGCTAAGTCTTTACAAAGAGAAATTTAAGAAAAGACACATCTGTTTTTCCAACTGCTACTGTTCCTCCTCCTGGCTCTGTTATCCTCTAATGGCTTGTGAGGATTTCTACAGGACAACTTGAGGAGGATTTTATGATGTTTCAGTGTGATTGATAACATGCTCTTGGAGGGATGTCAGGCTTTCAGAGACGGATAATGTGGATTTCTATCTATCTGCCTCCTTGTGTAAGACGTGCCATCAATCAAGTGTATCGCGGCCTTAACCCGTTAAAATTAAAACCTGAGGGGGGGCGGGGTACCCGGGGTCTCCGTGGAACCGGGACACGCACATCAACAGGGAGCGCGACAGAATCAGAACACACATCCACGTCATAACAGGCTCACCACGGAGAACAGCAAAGATATAAGAGTCCTATCCGGGGGCAGAGAAAAATACAGTTAATGATCTGACTGTGTATTGCTGTTGACAGTGGAGAAAGATTACAGGAAGAACAGTCTCATTTTCTCCGTGTGTGGAGGCGTTATTACATCCTAGCCCAGCTAATTTCATTCCTAAACTCGTCAATATTTACCAGCAACAGGGGCAGCTCCCTATAGCAGACCCAGTGTCCCTACATAGAGCAGATGCAGAGCTAACACAATCATTTCAGAACACAGAGATTAAGGAAACCTAAACATAACTTTCACCATGTTCTTGGTCCTGTTCCTGCAAATGCTTGTTTGTTTTGACATGATTAAGCACACAAACCGCAAATTACCCCAGTTAGTTGGAGATCTGTGCCTGCTATTGTTTCTCCTCACAGGCCTAACCTCTCTTTGCATGTCTGTTTGTGTTTCAGTGGATGGCTGTATACACAAAGCTGCAGGGTCTTGTCTGTATGATGAGTGCCACTCACTAAATGGCTGTGAAACCGGCAAGGCCAAGATCACCTGTGGCTATGATCTCCCTGCGAAATGTGAGTATCAATTAATTAATATGTTTTGAGTTTTTGGGTTTGTTGTGTGCTCCGGTGCATTGCAGGAATATTCCTTTAATCGAAGCTGCTGCCATTGATGGCTACATCACCTGGCAGTTAGTGAACATTAAGATTTAGTGATAAACATTAGAGCAGCGAAACATTGTACAACCAGCATTAATCTATATTGTTTTTTTCTAATATAAAATAGCCTCATTTATTCAAACCCAAGGCTCCTGAACCAGCTGGTGGACTGCACTAGCATTTCACTGATGCAGAAAATCACTGGAAAAAAAAATTGTTTTCGCATAGCTGTTGTCATGTGACCCCAGTCATCAAAGCTGATGACGGGGGGTCATTACCATCCAGTCCAAAACGGGGGATTGGGATGCTTGTATTGTACAAAAAAAACATTTTAATCGTAATTTATTAGGTTTGAAAACTAATTTGTATTAAATAGGGGGGCTTGTTATTCGGAGGATAATGAATATGATTGGCGCTTGTTGTATTGCTGGATGGGAGTGTCATCTGCACACAAACAAAGACATTAAGGGACCTATTAGTTCCTTAATTTAATTGATTTTTCATCCTTGATTTAGTCTGTTAACCGATCACATAACTCTTACTGTCATGCCATAAATTACAAAAAAGGGACTGCCCTCTTTGTTTTTTTTCATTTATATGATGTTGTAATCAAGTCTATGCAAGGTTGCGCTGCATTTTCTATATACCGCTTGGAAATTAACTTCTGAGCTAATTTCTTTTGATGATTCTCAATGTAACGTGCGTCTTAAGTGCGTCACAACTTCCAAAGTTCATCACAAAATTCTTCCCTTGTAAACTTGAAATGGAAAGCATGATAGGATGGAAGAAATGTCACTGGGTGTAATTCGGTCGAGACGAACGTCCCAGCAGTCCTAACCTAAACCCGGAGGATTTCCATGAGACAGCCAAGAGAAGACATTGAGGCCCAGATGAAATTAGGCTGTGTTAATACGGTATGTCGTAAAGATGTCAAACAAATGGAGCAGATAAACTGTGAGTCAGTCTTGTGGGCAGCCAGTTCAAGCATCTGCAGCGCTAAAACAGGGTGCAGCATGACAATTTAATAACCTGCAATGTCACCTGGGAGCAATCATACTGCCACTGGGTACTGTTGGTGTAATTATCTCTGGGTAAAACACCTTCTCTGTGCTGATAAATCGTTATAGATTGTGTAGTTCTTTAGCAGGAACAGTCAGTTGTTTTTTTGAACGTGATGCTATTTCATATTAGAGCTATCTTTGCGCCAAGCCTGTATCATCTTCTTATCTCCCGACTCTGATCACTGTCATCATCAGCATTGTCTCTTTCTCGTCGGCTCGTGGAAACTGACAACCGCTTGACTTTCTTTGTAAGCGCTCAGCTCTGACAAAAGATCTCACACACTCCCAAAGTCTCTCCACAGTTTGGATTTTGTTCTTCTTCCGTTAATTTCTATATCTGACTTATTTGTTCCACCTACACACATTATAACACTGCAGTGAATGCAAACAACGTAGTCGGTTAATGAATGCTTGAATAATCGTCTGTCCACCCCCTCACCACAAAACAAACGTGATTTTCACATTTCTGAATATTTCTTTATTATTTCAAGAAAGGATAAAAAAGTCTGCATTGAAATGGAAATTTGTGGTACTTTAATTGAAAGTTTAATATAATTGCCCACTGCTGTGGCGAAAGCTAAATGCATTAAATTGTTAAAACACAAAATTACATGAAATAATTGTAATATTTGTATAATGAAATGATTTATTTCAGCCTCTTGAGATTAAATGCGGCAGATAATTCTGCTCAGGATAATTGACAGAGGTGAAACGACACACACATAGTGTAGTTTATAAGCTATTAAAAAGCTAGATTCTAATCTAATGAGCTCGATCAGGACTGCATTGACATTTGTTGATGGAGTTGTTTTGTTTTGTTTCTCATTGCCTTGTCTGTCAAAATAGTTGAATATTATTATGGTCACAATGGGTGTTTGGCCTGTTAGGGCTTTCATAGATTGATTTGTGTAGGTTGTCAGATGCAAATGCAAAGACTTTTAAATTGTTTGTGACAAATAGCACATGTGGACCAATTAGGTCTTGTCCAAGAAATGTTAAATGCTTAAATTCCATCTTTCATAAGTGAACACACACACACCACAATATATATATATATATATATATATATATATATATATATATATATATATATATATATATATATATATATATATATATATATAAGATTCTTATTATTCATTTTTGTACCTGGGTAATGGAAGCATGGCTCCAGACCTTTGTTTACACATGTGGACATGTGAAAATATCTGCAGATGGTGGCATGTCTACTCCTCCAAGAGTGAGAAGAGCACAGACAGATGGACCATTTATCGTTTACATCTTGGCAATGCCCAGTGTTTCCAATTTGGGCATTCTCTTCCCAGTTTTGCTTGAAAATTAGGCTGCTTTTTCAATTTTCTATAAATGCATAAATCTCACAAGAGGATTGTATTCTTCTTTGGGGACCGCTTCTCTGAAATCCAGTCCACTGCATATAATTGGAAATAAGGAAATCTAAACCCTGAATAATGCAGAACAAACTGTAAATCACTTTGCTTTTAATTACATTTTTAGGGATTTGGGCTTGGCTGCGTGCTGAACCCCCAGCAGTCATATCATGACTTCGCCAACAATGCATGGGTAAAAAAAATAAAAATGTATTTAGGCATTTCTGTTGATCTCACAGCATTTATGGAGTCTTAAGCATTATTTGAAGATATCACCCACTGTGTATTTTATTTCATTCAAAAAAAGATTAAGATGGTCAATTTAGTATTTTTTTGGGGTAAGAAATGGAGAAATTGCAGTTTAAACATAATAACTCAAATAACTGGAAAAGCAATAAAATGCTTCCTTGTGTTCTGGAAAACTACTTATTGCCCACAGGGAGAAAGCAGTTGATATGAAATCAGAGTTGTCCTTGTTTGGAGATTTGATGTGCTGAGGCAATGGAAAATGACCAGGCTTACCCACCCCATCTATTTTTTTTTCTTTTTTGCAAGACAAGAAAATTGCTCTCCATTACATCCCACTAAGCAGTTTAGACTGTGAATCCCAGTGGCAAATGAGCCTTTCCTTCAAGAGGGCCAAGCACATGTGGGACTGATTATTATGGGGCTGGCCAAGGATTATTAATCAATGACAGTAATTACCCACCTACCATAGCGGAAATAATCCAAAACACAGCGGTCTGTTGCATCAATATGACAGGGAAATTGTCTATTTGCCCCAATGTTAGACAAGTTACTCATTTGTTCATAGATTCATGTTAAAATGAAAATAGGATGTCAAGTGTAACAAGTAATGTCACATATTTATGACTATATTACCAGAGTATGACCATAGTACCAGAGCAACATTGTCCATAATTGCTCTGTTGTTAGTATTTTATTTTAAGTATGCACTATGCCTAACGTTTTGCGTTTGCTTGACAAATTATTGCAATAAGTGGAAATCACACTTAATAGTTTAGGAGGCCGTAGACAGGGAATAAATAGATATGCTTGAATAATAAATACACTTAGTCCACTTCAGCTGTCAAAATAAGATCATTTGAAAGGTTTAAAAATCAATAGAAACTTTGTGCATTGTACTACTTTCGGTATTCAGAATGGCAATCATTGTTGCATCTTTTCTCTTTTGTACCTGCAGTTGTTTTTCACCACTCCAAAAGCTGAAGTTTTTGTAATGGTGTTTATTATTCTGTGTGCCTGTATCCATGTCCTTTTCAGATACAGACATCATTAAGTCACCTGTGAACTTTTTTTTTGAAGTGTTGTGAAGCACATTAGCAGTGCTGTGTCTGGTAAAACGATATGGAACCGCTCAGAAAGCCATCTTTGTACTCGTCACCTGATAAAATAATGATATAAATTGAGCACACACCCATGGTTCTCTGGCTCTGCTACTTAAGTTGAGAGCACACAAAACATCTTGTGTGTTTGTTATGTGTGGCATTGTTTTTTAGTTTGTGTTTTCAGGTTTTAAGAAAACCACTAGGAAAAATAGTGGCCGCTGAGGTTGGTGACAGTGTGATAGCACTGCATCCAACATTTCTCTGAAAAGTAGAACGTAGAATCGTAAAAGTATCGTTTCCATAATTATCCTGAAAATCAACATAGATTTGGTGGATTAGAAACTTTTGTATTGGGATGATGTTAAAAACAGTTCTGATCATACACATTGAATTAGTGCCTTTTGTGTCTTTAAATCAAAAAGCACCATTATATACCGAATAATTTATGAAGATTTAATGCAGATTAAATCTGCTGCACAAAGATGTTAATTTAAGAACTGGTGTCAGAAGCATAATGAGAATAAATTGATGAAAATGCCCAGTTCCCTACTATCAATACAATACAAGTGCCTGAACAGCAAAACTCTGCACTGTGTGACAGGGTGTTGTTGTAATTTTAAAAGTGTGACACATCTGATGGTGATCTGCAGTGACTGCGCTTCACAATAGACTGAATCTTTTGGTTATTATACCGGTCCACACTAATAACGTTTAGCGAACATTTGAGCCCACGTTTCAGCCCCACCTGTCGCTGTAGACCTAAAATATATCTGGAGTTCAAACTCGAGGTCTATTTGGAAAAGTTAATGTCCCAAAGGAACTTTAGACTGCGGGTGTGTTCACTCTCCAGTTTCATCTGAAATCTTTTACCCAGTTTTGTTTTCCTCCCTAGGGCTACTTTGGATTGACAGTTCAAAACGTTTTGCTGTTTATTGTTTTGCTTCTCTCCCCCTCCCATTATTCTCTGAGCTCTAAGTAGATGCTTTAAATAATAAATCATATTTGGATAAAAGAAAGAAGGGCCAACATTTTGTTTTATCATGTTGCTGTCATAAGAGTCGCCGCTTTCTATTTTAGTCTCTGTTAATCATGTGTGAAAAATTGTTTCTTGATCTTCATGCATTCAGAAGAATTAGCTTTACATGTGTGCAACACTTTCTACAGCTTCTGCTCAACAAATACTGTATTCACTTGTACCTCTTAAATTTGTCTAATCTCATTGAGTAGATACATTATTTGGTCTACTATTTTGCTAACTGGTCCTCCCAGAGAAATCATGCTCATTGGGTTTCATATGGAAGTGTGTTTCTCTCTATCAGTTGTAGGGTTATATATTTCAGCCCCTGGAGTATTGCCTCCATCCAGCCCTCTGCAATAGTGTGGAGACACAACCTTATCCACGCAGCATCGAGACACTGGCAGACCTTTGATTACTCTCTAATCTAAAACTGGATGCTGACTGTTCTGAGCACACTCAGCCGGCTCTCTGTCTCTACAATGACCGGGCACTTGTCCGCACTTCTCCAGCGTGCACTCCAGCTTCACTAGAACAACACAAAGCACAAAGCTCTGCCATAGCAGTGAATCCATATGCTGTCACTACCATTGGGTGTGCTTCCTTTAATAACATAAGGACTCTCTGCTTAACCTTGTCCTCGCTGTGAATCTGTAACTTTGTATTTTGCAGCAATGCAGTTCCAATGAGAGGTCCCTAAAGTCAGATTGTGTCCCCAGGCAGACAAGATTTATGGATTGATAGATATTGAATTATTCCTTCCCTGTTATTGTCCATGGTTTGCGCTCTAATAAAAGATAACAGGTTGTAGTCTTATCGTCTTTCAAACTATAACCAATATTCAGCATCTTCAAAAAGATATTATTTTTAACTTTCTACATTCATACCGTATTTCTTGAGATATTGCTGAAACAGTCATCCGCTTATCACTACGTTTGCAGGTCTTACGAAGCTGAAATGAAGGTTATCAGTGTAATCAATCAAGGTCATGCAGATCCACTCAAAGGGAAGTGATGTATTAGGGACTCTTGAGGGTTTATGTCATTTCATTTTCCTGGTTTGTCATAATTCTATGGAGCAATAGACTGTTTAACATTTACAAGGATGTGATTATTGAGACATCCCCACATCATAACTCTTCAACCTATAACTTTTAACTAAATGAACAACTATGACACAAGTCTCTTTTATTTTTTTCTACTCTCCCTGATTTTCCTCTTTATAAATTATTACGACAATAAAAGATAAGTAGCTCATCAACCGCACTACAAAGTCCAATAACTAGATGACGGAGTAGTAATAATTCTATAAGCATGGCGGCTATACTCGAGTGTCAAACAACCTAGGTCTCAGAGACGTTGTTGCTACAAACTTTGTAGTGGCGGCTTCAAATGTTTGTTTCAACATTAGATTTAGAAACTGTATTTTATAGCCAGCTTCAGTGAATCTAACAGGACCATCGTTAGACAAAACACCTCTGGGAGATGCATCCCAGTTCAGTTCACCTCCTTCTTTATCTGCTGCTTCCTTTCAGGACAAAATGGGAGTCTCTGGTGTTTACTGTAACTGCACCTGTGCTAATAATACTAATCATCATCCTGTGATGAATTTTTCTCCCCGATAGCATGAGGAATCTTTCCCATGCATGCCCTATTTAATCTGGGAGACCAGGCCGTCTGTTCCGTCTCTCTCTCCACTCAGCAAACACAGATAAATCACAGCGAAGTTCTCTCTATTAGTAAGTGACATACAGCCCATTCAGATTAAATTACTCCCTGGAACATTATGATTCTGCTGAGCATGTTTATCAAAGCAGTGTCCGTCCCATCACATACAGCAGGGCTGACACTGTCAGAAAGCCATCCGGCAACACATCATTTGTTCATCATGGTGCAACTTGTTTTTTTTCCCAGGAAGTATTTTGTGTTATTGAGGAGGAGCTTTGACCACGATGTTTCACAGTATTGCTTCTATTTTGGACTTCATTGTGTTAATGCGTTGAATGTGTCCTGCAAGAGTTTAAAGTAATTCAGGTGGAGGTCTTTTAAGTCTTGTTGTTTTCATACTTTCAATCTTCACTCTTTTAGGAACTATCAGAACACCTGGTTTTTAGGTTGACAAGCATTTCTTTTTATTTTATCCACTGAGTTTTTAAAGGGTCTCATAATTCCAGGGGTTCATTGAATCCTTAAAAGCAGAAATATAAAAATGACATTTTATGAGTTTCTTGCAACAGCAGTACATTGTTAAACATTGTTAGCCTTGTTTTTCACAAATGAAATGGCGAACATGGCAGACGGCTGAACAGACTGTACTTTATCTCCACAAAATGGATCAAATGGACGCAGCGTGACTGTTTCAAGGTGGTTTTCTTTTGCTTATTTTGGATTCAAGGCTAGAGTGAAAGACATCCTTTGTTGCAGCAGATAAATTAGTGGGGCTTAACGCAACCCTGGTGGCCATCACAGCTCCAACCGGACACGGTGCTAAGTCAACATCTTCTCCACTGCTCACTGTTAGCACTCACATCATCAATGTCACTTCATCACTTCATGCACACTCCATTTCCCGTGGACCGGGTCTACCTCTGACTTTCTTAGACGGTTTTGGTTATTTTGTCTGGTACCTCATTCACTCTTTTTGTTAGTTATTAAGGTATTACTAGTTGTAAATGTAAAACTTGTAAGTTGTGAAAGTAGACGTACTGTTTAAAGATAATTCTGCATCTTCAGTATTGAAATTGCAAGTCAAACAAATAATTAAATCAAGAAGGGAGAAGCAAAATGTCTCGGATAAACTTATTTAAACCTTCAATGCATAAAATATAATGATCAGACCTTGCTGTTAGGATGACATTTTAAAATGTTTGAGATTATAATCTCCAAAATGTCTAGGTGAATTAATGATGGAATAAATTGAATATGAAAAGGAAGATTGAATATCAAGAAGAGGCAGATGTTAGTTTTTGCCTGATCTATCAGAGAAGAAGTGCCTCGGCTTCTCCAGGCTCATCAACTGTCTCTCTGGCTTCTCATTGGTTGTAATGAGTGCACTCTCAGGGAACAGAACAAACCCATTTTCACTGCTGGTCTGTAAAGGCCCAAATAGTCCCCCATGTCCTTCGCTTTTCAGATATTTGTGTTTCCTTTGTTGGCTGGCCTGTCAGTCTTCCAGGCCTCTTGAGGACTGGAGTAATTTGGTAATTTTGCCTAAATGGTGATACTGTAATTATGTGGCATCAGCTGCCGAGCTGTCAGTGAGACGGCCAATGGTCATTCATCACTAGGAAACTAGAAGAAGGGGGTGGCATCTTGACTGATCAGGTAAACACGAGCAGGAAAAAGGGTGGTGGTCTCACCCCAAAAAAGGTCTGAAAATAAGAGGTAAGAGGCCTTTAGAGTAATGGGGTGAAGAGTGGCGGGTTGGTTGTTTAGCTGGCACGTCAGAGCCCCAGAATGACAGTGATGCATCAGGAGGGGGCATGTTGGGTGGCAGATGAAGTGGGACCACTGGAAGGTCAGGTTTGAAGTGGAATGTGGCATCAGCTCTAATGCAGTCCTGCCTTCCCATCTGTCCATGAGTAAGCCTGGTCTAATGAAGGCTGTCGTTATAAAGGGTATATCACTCAATGGTGGCACATTTACACACACAGACACACGCACACAGAACCGTCACTACTGAAGTGTTGCGGGTGCCAAAGTCTATTGCGTTTTTTAAATCTCGATTTAATGTTGAATGTAATATTTTTTCATGACAGAGTAACAGGAGGCATTCTAACTACACTATGTTTGGGGATCACACAATCTTTTAAAAATAAATCCAACTTATTTTACCTAAATATATGTAACATTACCTCAGCAGATTAAAGGGCCACCGCAATTTCCTCAGATCCCACAACAGATAGTGGTGCAGTCATAGTCCAATGGGAAGCGAGATACATTCATCTTTGTCATCTAGATAGAAGATGTAGAAACATACGAGACAACAGGGAGAGAAATGCACCAGAAACAATAACAGTCTTTTTATACTTCGCTGGAGCGTCTGAGAAACCCAGAAGGATCTTTTTTTTCTAGATCATTTCTCTTGGTTTGAATTGGAATGTTAACCTTAGTCTCCTGCATTGCAAAGTCTCACAGTTTTTTAAGAAATTTACTAAAATAGGTCTTTCTTCCTGCTGGCCAAGATTGCATCATCAGGTGGAGTGTTTATATGACAACTAGAGAGAACAAACAAATACATATTTATATATAATAAGTCAGGTATCGTTTCCATACAGATAACAAGAAAGATTCATGATTTGTTATTTAATGCGTTCAAACATTGCCCCATAGTTTTCTTGATTTCATTTTGTGTCTTTTAATCTCCATAGATTATCCAAACCGCTTATCTTCATTAGGGTCACAGGGCGCTGGACCCGATCCCAGCTGTCAAGGGCGAAGGCAGGGTTCACCCTGGACAAGTCGCCAGTCCATCACAGGGCAGACATAGAGACAGACAACCATTCAGGCTCACATCCACACCTACAGGCAATTAAGAGTCCAATTAACCTATGCAGCATGTCTTTGGACTGTGGGAGGAAGCCGGAGAACCCGAAGAGGACCCACACTGACACGGGGGAGAACATGCAAACTCCACACCTGCCAGACTAGTATCCGAACCCCAGACCCT
The DNA here is from genome assembly GCF_023055335.1 of Clinocottus analis. Classification (NCBI taxonomy): domain Eukaryota; kingdom Metazoa; phylum Chordata; class Actinopteri; order Perciformes; family Cottidae; genus Clinocottus; species Clinocottus analis. The sequence goes on along the minus strand of NW_027176240.1, from coordinate 14,553,121 downwards.
TTTGCTGCGAGGTGCCAGTGTTAGCCACTACACCACCGTGCAGCCTGTCTTTTAATCTGACTTTAATAACTTGCTCTTCTAAACAAGATTAAATACCTTACTTTATTTACACAGCCGAACTCCCTAAAATCCATCCAAAGTCACCAAATCATTGCAGGGCTCTCAAGTGTCACGCATTGAGCGTGACTGTCACGCATTTCGATCTTAAATCACGCCCTCTTGCCACACATCGTATTTCTCACGCTGAAAAAAAACTCCAGGCTATTTAATGTGCCGCAGCGCGCAGACATGACCTGGTCATGTGCTGCCCTCACCACGGAGGAATCAAGCCCCTCCCCCCGTGAGGAGCCAATCAAAAAAAAAGAAGTGGGCTACAGCCAATCAGAAAAACATATCTTTTTGCTTTTTTGCATGTGTTGTATATATGTCACGCTTGCCTGCCTTCAAAACTTGAGAACCCTGATGTCATTGTCTTGGCTCTATTGTGTGCAGCATATTCCAGCCTATGTTCCTAATGTCAAAATCGAAAACAAACATACAGTTTGGGCACTTTGACCTCTAAGAGACATTTCAATTTTACTTGACATTTTTGCCACAATTTACAGCCTCACAGGAGCAATTGGAGCTTAAATCGATCAATAGTGAGGTCTTTCACGAACGTCTGCTGAGTAAGGAAGCATGAAGTTGACTATAAATTTAAAAAAAGCTGTTGCAGAGTGCCTAAAAAATGAATTAGTGCCTTTATTATTTTTCTCATGAGAACTTTTTTTGTGCAACACTTACTCCAATCCCTCTTAAAATCTAGCAGTCTTTAATCAAATGTGATTATATGCTCTAGTTTAAAGATTGACTGTTGTACTCCAACAACAGCGTAATGGTGTTAATGAGGGCTGCAGGCTCCCTGATACTGTGACTAAGATCAACACAGAACACTGCCACTCACTCCCCAGGGACAATAGTGCACCGTTTATTGTGTAACACTCGCATGTCTCCAATGTTGACGGTGTTGTTGTCCTAGGAAGAGAAGCTACGTTTTTAATCTGATGGCTTTGTTTACCTCTCATCCACGACAGGGATAAAAACTAATTAAGAACGGGGAGTAACAGACTCCTGTAGTGCCATTTTCACAGCTAATTATGCATGAATACTGCCTGCCTAAATAGTTGCTCCCTCGTCTTTGATGTTCTTTTCACTAAATTGCTATGGTTACTTCTGCTCATTAGGCTTTTAAGATTGTAAGCGTTGACAGGTTTTGTCTTCTTTCTTTCCTCCTCACTTCCCAGAATCCCTCTGCATAGGGCGATGGAGACATTGGTAGCCAGTTAGTAAAGTAGATTCTGCATTCTTAAATAATGTCATGTGACCTGTGTGGATATCCCTGGTTGCCATTCTCGAGTTTAATGCTGTGGATTTAGGCCTGCGCTGCGGCCCTTAACCGTTAACCTTCCCATAAAAGTGCATATGGCTCTCTATAAACCCTAATGGGGAATGGGACCAATACACAGGAGCCTATTTGTGCTTTCAGGGGCACAGCTTTTGAGAAATACGGAAATGAGTCTCAATAAAAAGGCGAATAAACTTCTTTTTGATAACATTATGGGTTGGGGTGGGAGGGGTTGCCAGATGCGTGCACCTTGGTTTAAGTCCCGATAAATTTGTTTCCAGGAAAGTAAAGTGTGTATACTTGTTAGTATATTTTATTGCTCGTGGCTGTTTTAATTTCTAACGTTTATTTCATTCCTTTTGTTGTTCGCACCACGATGAATAAAACCATATTTGACATCTGCGTAGCTTTATGTCTTGAAGCAGTTTTGAGAGTAATTAAGTAATTCCCCTCTATGATAATTTAGTGATGCACTTTCACAACAAAACACAACATGGGGAAACTAATCAGACATGATGAGGAGGTTTTACTATCGGACTCTATAAAGTAAATGTGTAGTCATATCATACTTTATTGTTACTATTTGAAATAAATTTGATTTTATATCCAGCGATATTAAATTATCTTCAGACACCGCAGTCTGTTCAATCACACTCAACAGCAATCAAGGAAAAATGGAGGAAATAGTTTTAAAAGGGATTTCATGCCTGCACCAATTAAACATGTAATTGTTTCTTTGTGTAATCACATATATCATAGATTTATTTAGCTTTTACTTTAAATTGACTAATGGCGGCAGTAAACAAGGAGATGTTTGCTCATATGTTTTTATGACATTTATTGGCCCAGGTTGCTCGTGTTCTTGCCACCACGCCGCCTCCGTTTCCCAGGTTGTTTTTAAAGGCGTTGCAAGGTGAGAAACGTCTCTGTGGCAAGTAGTTTTATGGTGATCACCTTGAGTCGTTGCTCTGGCCAGGAGACCAGTGAGTGTAATGGATCTGCTGGGAGCTCTCAGTATGGATTTATAAAAGTGCAGGGCTGGAGGGGAGGATCAGTCACCTGCCTCTGTTTTCCGCAGACCAAGAGACACCAATGAATAACGTCAGAGCTATCCAAGGCGACAAGGTTTTTCGACAAACTGTACACAGGGACCGTTTCTGGCAGTTGTTACTGATCCACAAAGTTTACTTATCCAGCATGTCTAGAAACTTTTTTCAAGTTTTAACCATAGAATATTTAATTGGAAACAAGCCACTTCTGCAACATTGCCTGAGATTTGATCTCTCTTTGAAAGTTTGAGATTTCCCTTTCCGAATAATTGCGTACACATACAGACACAATTCTGCATGTTATGCAGCACGTGGCAGTGCACTGTAGGGGACCAGAACGAGTCAGTAAAGGTCCCCTCCATGTGCGCGGCGGTTAAGTTGGCAGGGCAAGCAGGGGAGCGTCCGGATCAAGTTGCCTCTTCCTGCTGTCTAATTATTGACCCATCTGGTATTGTCTTTTCAATTGTTTCAATTATGATGGCACTGGTGTTGCTCAGCACCCTGGCGTCAAGACATGCATAATTCATGTGCAACACCCTGGACTCCACTCAGAGCTGTGGGTTTGAGCTGAATGTCAATACCGCCTCATGCCCCCAGTGGAGCAGAGGGTTGTCTGTATTGACAGCAAGGCAGATAAGGAGAGCCAAAGCAAGTGCTGCCGAAGACAGTGGATAGTGATGCTCATGGTGTGTGTGTGCGTGCGTGTGTGTGTGTGTGTGTGCGTGTGTGTGTCATCGCAGCCTGTGTTTGCTGTCGCCTGATATGTGACCTCATTATTGTCACCCCTAGACCTTCGAATCAATAGTGTTCAATTACTCATGAGCCGTGACACAGCACTGTATACCAGGAAATCAAAGCCAACTGAGGGTTAACTCTGTCAGGGTTTTGACTTCATTGCCCAAACAGCTAATTCCATCAGCAGCCGAGAGAAGGTAAAAGTCAATCAAGCATAAAAAAACGTCCAGCAAGTGTGACCGTTTATTAAGAGGTGTGAAGATGAAAGGGAGAAAGGGGTCACAATGTGTCACCCTGCTTTAATGGGGGTGCCTATTTGAAGAACAGGCTGAAAATGACATCTGTAAAATGTGTCATTACTAGATGTTATTGGCAATTGTTTACTCACCGATTGGAGCTCAGCAGCATAATTAAAAAGCTTGTATTATTCACAGTAGCAGGCTTATCCACCACTGTCTTCTATTCTGACAACAACGTTGTGTCATGAGACGTGGGAAGAATACATGTTTCTGCAGCCTGCTTGGGCGCTTATGTGCAACAACGCCATCTGCATTGCTTTTTAAAACATTTCAAATTTAAAAGTTACATTTTTTTTTGCATATCCATTTTTTACATTTCCGTCAGTGTGGTCGTGAAGGACTCATTGATTCAGTACATGTAGGCCCGTGTGACATATTCAGTATTCATACAGCGACCTCTCAACAACAACTCACCTTCAATTGCCGAGGTGCTCTCGTTCGCACTGGCCTTCAGCTCTGTCTCTGGTCCCCATGCAGTCACACTGGATGTGCACAGAATAAGCTGTCAGGGCAGAGATTTCACTCTGCTAAATGCGTCTCAGTAGACCTTAGCCTGCGATAGCTAAATGATGCCTCTGCCTTCAGGGGAAGACTCCACACTGGGAATATTAACCCATTGCACCTGATTCAAGGACATTTGTTTCAGTAAAAAAAAAAAATCCATTTTCTAGTGTGCTGACGTCAACTGACATCATTTATAAGTGATGAGGAAGAATGCAAATGAATGCATTTCATCTTATATTAAAGTGTTGTGAAAGATGCGACACCTGTTGTGACTTTTCAGCCCCTTTTTATTTTTTCTAACAGCATTGGTGTCAACAGATCGTAGTTGACACCATTCATGTCATTAATAAGGCTGAGGAATTGCATCAATGTGTTGATTATGTGTTTTTTCATCAGTTGTTTCGATGCCCAACTAGGGACCCTGGCTTGTCAGGGACCTTGTCACCCTGAAATAAACCTCTCCTGCTGCTCTGACTGCCAAGCTGTTAACTAGTTTAGGCAACACAGCTTCTGACAGGAAGTATTGCCTCGGAGGGTCAACTCAGGGCAATATAGTTGCATGTAGTGTACCGTCCAAGAAACGCATGAGTTTGTGAGTGGACCCAGACTGCTACAGTGCTATGATGGGTTTGACAGTAACATTTGACAGGTAGGCAAAAACATTATAAATTATGAAAGGAAAAACAGTGTGGCCATCCTAGATTTCATCTTCACAAGTTAGACTCAAGAAGCTTAAAAAATGACTTTGTTGTCGCAATTTTTCACATTTCACTCAAAAGTTAAACATCTTTGACTCGTAACATCCTTTTCTCCTCTTATGAGATTGACATCCTCGACATCTGTGTGATGTTAGGATCAGAGCTTTGTATTTTGATTTGACTGACGTGGCCTTCTGAGCTGATAGGTGTGGATTTTTTCTCAATTATACTGACTGTCATTCTGTTTATTTTCTGTCTCAAAAGGTTTATGCCGTTTGAATTTGAGGCTCATATTGTATGAAAGGAGGCAATTCATTTATTTATTTTATCCTTACTCTTGTCTAAAAATGTGAAAGACGCATACTATTGTCAGAGTGACATTTACTGCATGGCCTGTGTGTACATGGAAGAAAAGGCAGGAAAACATGCTGCTTGTGATGGATGCTTGTGAGTACACCTACCAGTGAAGATTCGAATAAGCTTTCCTTCAGTAGTTACTCATGACAGCAAGGCTCAGACACGCCACAGGAAAACAGGAATAGTTAAAATATGGAGACAAGACAACCATTCCTCAAACCATTGTGCTCACTCCCGTGGAAACATTATTTTTTGGTTGATGAGGGACACAAAGCCAGGCTGTTGTCACCCTCTCCTGGCATTGTGACACACGCACAGCTGCACACCCCACCCCTCTGTTCATCCGCCTCCTGCTCCGGGGCCATCGATCGGGAGCTGTCACCCTCTCATGGGGAGTTGTATCGGCCTCTCCCCTGGCACAGCGCTGCCCTTCCTAGTTAGAGTTGCAGAGCGGCAGGGGGGCCAGGGGAACGGAGGTTGCGGTGGGCTGTTCAGGTGGGAAGGGAGGTGCGGCGGTGGTGGTGGGGGTTTGAGTGGTGAGCAGCTGCTTTCCTATGGATCACTTCATTAATATCCCAGGGCAGAAATTTGAGGGGCCGCTGCAGTCTAATTAGCCCTGTCTGACCCTCGCATCTCAAAGAAGTCTCTCCTTTCCAGTTTCTGCAGAAGAAATCCAAAGCCAAGAACCCCCCCCTCTGCCTACCCAACACACACTCACCATCACTGTCAGTTCTTTTTAAGGTGCAGCAAAATAAAAATCCACCCAACCACTGTCTGCTGGATTCCAACCTCCACGAAGTTGCATATTTCCTGAAGCCTCTTGTTTCACCATGGAGGATCCAAAACACTCACTGTGCTGTTAAACCGTCCCACGTCGCCGCGTACCTGTCTTCGTCCATCACTGTGTGTATGTTTGCACAGTGAGCAGTGTCTGTGACTCCCAGGGGGCAGCAGGGACAGTGTAGCACAATGGGAGCAGTGTGTGCATTTGGTGCCAGGAGACGAGGAGCCATCCCTCATTAGTATCATCTGCTTTCCCAGATGGCAGGGTCAGAGTGAGAGGGGGAGCCTGATGAAAGGACTCGTCCTGCAGGGTGACACTCATTCTGCCACGCAACACTCTTTTTACGCCTGTCGTAGCCAAGTTCCCAGCTCTCACAGGTGATACCCGGGCTTTAGTGGGATTCAGAGACAAAGAGAAAGAAAGCCTCATGTGCTCAATCCCGCTGTACCGCCGTGTGTACCCATGCTGCAACCTGATGAGTTTAACAGAGATACAGAGAAGTGAAAAGTCAACTGAAGGTGACCCTTAAAGTTGCTACTTGAAAACCTACTACTTGCTACTTGAAAGGAAAGAACGTGGAATAACTGGATGCAATTACGAGGACGCCTGCTATTTTTAAACTTTACTTCTCGCTAATATTTCTTTCCAAGGTATTCTCATGCTTTTTTAGTGGCTCATTAGACAGTAGCTTGGGTCCAACAAAAAGCCAGGAAGTCTTGTGTCATGGCTCAACACTGAATGAAGGCAAACGCTATCTCTGCCGTGGCCTGCGAGGCAGCGGCAGCTTCTGCAAGACGTAAAGGATAATGAGTGCTTTCACATTTTACCTGAAAAATTCACCAACTGGCTCCTTTACCAATTAAAAGCTTTTTTTAACTTAAGTGGCCATTATGAAATCTGACCTTCCAATTATTTTTCTCATTTTCCTCTTGATTCTGACGCCCAGATGTGCCTTGGAGGACGGACAAGAAATTGGTAATGGTTCCCCGAACTGAGCTCCAAAGACCCGTAACACTTCCACCAAAGTGCTACTATCTCCCCGTCTTGTACTTCTCACTGTTGCCAATTGGATTTTTAAAAAAAAGAAACACACACAATGCACATCTTTCGACGCACTTCATGCTTGAACATGTTGGATTGCATTTTATTTCTTTTTGAGGATCTGGAGAAGCTCCAGTCCATATAGAATGTAGAGCGCTTATTACACTTTTGGAAGCTTTTAAATGGCTTCGTTTTGTGCATGATGAAGGACGAGTGGAGAGTTTTTAATGCACAGTGAAATGTACAGTAAGAGAACCGGTTGTTTGTTTTAAGATCCGTGTTCTTTTGCCTTTCATGCATGTCTCGTGTCTGGAGTGCTGTCGGTGTGCTTACCTGATGGTGACGGTTGTCGAACAGCTGCAGCATCTCCACAAATCCTCCCGTCTGTCATCGATACTCCTTCTCAACCTCGATGGCTCACCACAACAAAAATGTTAAAGGAAAAAAAACACAAGTCAGCGTTGATGGAGAGTAGGCATTGAGGGAGATAAAACAGTTAAAACATGGTCAAATACTTTCGTGTTATAATATTCATTTTGATTTAATACCACACTGATCGTAGCAGGATGTCATGCTGAGGATTTGATGCAACCTTTTCATCTCCAGTTAACACTTCTGCCAATCTTATGACATCCTCAGTTATTTATTTATTCAAGAATTTGACAAACAGAATATGCAAGAGCATTGGCTTCAAAATCATCCAAATGTCCAGAGGCTTTGAGCTGTAAATGGTGAAACCACAGACATAAACGAGAGAAATGATGATTCAATGTCATCCTGAAATGAGATCAAATTGAAATGAATGATATTCAACTGAATATAGAAAAGCCCTTGAAACAAAGCTGTGACAATTCTATACGAAATTACTTCAAGCATAATGAGCAGGTTGACATTCGAAAGTCGCAATTAAAAGCTACCACAAAGCCCTTCACAAAGCTAAACTAACCATACCCGGTTTCATTCAGATTGAGACACAGGCCTTCTTAAAGTTTTCTCTCATCCTGCTCGGTGAAATAAAACGGTAAATTTGAACTTAGATGAACATTTGACCCCCGGCTGTGTTTTTAATGCTCACAGGTGATCTCAAGTCCTGCTACAAGAGAGGACATTGTTTAATTCATCATCCCTGGAACATTGTTTCTGTCAGAGTGCAAGTAATGACTCCATTAGCATTTTCAGCAGAGCTACGAGTACAACCTGGGACCAAATGCATAAAACTGAGACTCAACAAAAGGATACAAATTAATTATTAAGTCTACAAAACAGCATGGAAGAAGATGGAAGCAGTCATTACAAACAACAACAAAAAAGTGAACATTGGGATTGGAATAAATTGGATGAACAGATTAAATATTGTAGACAGATATTGAACAGTTCATTGAGCAAAGTAAAGTATCATTGAGCATTAATATCCATAAAGCTATATGACAAAGGACCTCACATATGATAAATTGTTACCTGGGATGTAATTAGTCCTGCTGAAATAGCCATTTCCATCACAACTATAAAACAAACTACACAGATCTTACTATCATTTTACGGTTGAAATCAGCCCCCATTTTCTGCTGCTTAGTTCAGTGAATACAGATTATGTACCACAAAAGTCCAAATATGATTTATTTTTGTTGTTGTCTTATTGACAGCTATAACTTTTACATCCTTATGGACCATACAGTTGTAAAATGTCCTAAGAAAAAAAGCAAGTTTTTTTTTTAAAAGTCTTTTTGAGTAGTCCGACATCGTGATTGTGCTTGTCTTAGATGTTCTTTACAGCTTTTCTCATGCTACCCTAAGTTCAGTTTTCTCATCCATTCTCATCCCCAAGAGGCAATCGGTGTTCTTCGTTTTGTATTTACAGCCTTTAAAAAAAAAGGTTGGTTGGCGGTTTGATTCTTGGCTTCTCCTGTCTGCATGTCCAAGTGTCCTTGAGCAAGACACTGGACCGTAAGTTGTACCCGAGGGACGGCAGCATGGCAGCTCACGTGTGTGTGAATGGGTAAACGAGAGGCACATTGTAAAGGGATTTGTCTGGTAAGGTATAAGTCTCTATTTTAAATGCAGTCATTTTCATCACCTCTAAGAGACCCATCACGGCAAATCTGAAAGTCAAAGCAGGTAATGGAAATATAGGTACAGCAAAGATAATGTATGGCAATACTCTTCAATAAGAAATGACTGAATCTACATTGGCGAGGCTGCTGGCAAGCGCGCGCCATTCTGATTGGGACATGTGTATGCTTGGTGAAATTCCTGGAGATTTTCTTTTTTTGTTCAAAGTAAACGGAGCCGTCTCATTCTGCATGGCTGCTTGGGCTGATTGCCAGACAGTGAAGAAAATCCGGGTGGGCAATGTTTCTGTGTTTTTGTTGATCGAGAGGAGAACTTTAATAAGAAAAGGGCTGTTTATTTGTTTATGTTCCCCACTGTGCGCACACATGGACATTTCAGTGTATAAAGACATTGGACATTACTTGAACACTGTTCAGTTTGCACTGTGCCTAAGAAGTCTAATGAAAATGCAGAAGTTCATAACCGTATGATTGCATAGTTGTACAATGCAGTTCTTTATGCTGGGTATAGTTGAACTCATGCTCTGTAAGATAAAATGTGCATCAGATTGACCAACAAAGCACCAAAGCTTGTTCTGTTTCATTTTAAAGGAAGTAGAGCACGAGCTTCTCTCTGAACAACTGCATGTCAGCCATCTGCGGAAGGAACACATCGGACAAGAAAGAAGCATTGGTGGTACATGAGTATGACAAGTATGACAAAATAATCATCCTTCTTGGGAGAAGGCTCATTGCATCCACAATTTATTTCCTTTTTTTTTTTTGTTTAATTTTTGCATTTGACAAAATTTTTGCATTTTATTAACACTTGAAATATTTAAAGCTGAGCGCCTATTCGGGCAGCTGTATAATCCTGTTGCATATGCAACAGAATTGCAATTCAGTGGAGTACATTATGAAACAGATGGTCCCTTAGCAACCAGACACTTTGATGTTTGATGATGTCTGGGCTCTGACTAGCGATGTCAGTTCAGTGAATCTACCTCATTCTGATGGATTGCACCTTCATTTTGACTGAGAGGGAAAGTAAGTCATAGCTAGAGAGTAGCTGTGCATGCTGCTTATACTTAGTCTTACAGTGTTGGTGTATGTATTTAACGTCAAGATTGCTCCTTTCCATGCACCTCAGGACAAAATGAATACTGTGCAACTAAGGAGGTGGTAATGTTAGAGTTGTAGTTCTATGGCGACTCAGTAATGCATTATGAGGATCCTGGTGTTTCACAAAAAGCAATCAAAACCATAAAGAAGGGATATTATTTCTAGGTTATGGTTGAAGAAAAAAAAAACACATATAAAAAGGCCACGATGTACTGTATGAAGGTTACCAGTTATTTTGGTGCATACATTTCCCAGTATGGTGCCAGGAATAGTGCCTGTTCGCAATATGTCAATATTGCTTCATTCACCTCGTCAATGAGAGCCACGTATCTAGATGGCTTATTCGAAAGAAAGATAATAAAACTGCAAAATAATACTCTGTATGGATTTTTACAAAAGGCCTGTGATATCATCCAAGTGGATATTTTGTGCCTTTGAACTGACCCGCGGCCACTGAGGAAGAACCGCTCCAAGGTGAAATACCCCGGGTGGCTTTCAGCCTGTTGCGTAGTTAGCAGGGACAGTATTAGCCCCTTTAGGCAAGAGAGTGGATGGAGATCAACATCATTGCTGGTCAAAGCACTTCTCAGGAACTTTTATTTAATTTCCGCTCCGTTTTATTGTTATCGATGGAAATATATGAAAGCAATATCGCTCTCCCACTACTTGTGCGGTCTTTGTGAAAGATGAGATTCTGGCATTAAACCCACCTGTTTTGCCTGAAGTCTGTGGGTTGGGTGTGCGCTTTCCTCCCATACACACACATGCACTCGTATGGATTTGTATTTGTGTTAGTAGACATTAGAGCGGGCATGAGTGTGAAATTGACCTCTGCCACATGGAGCTCAGCGTGGATTATTTGCCCCCAGAGAGATGGAGTGGCCACCCACAAGTCAACCAACGTCAGCGAGTGAAGACAATCGAAAGCTGCTAAAATTGCATCCTAAAGAGCAGGATTGGAGAGTTTGAAGTGCGAATAATAATTAATTTGCCCTTTCACTCCCACGGCATATGCTTATTTTTTTTAAGAAAACCAGAAGCAGCGCCCTGATGCAAACTAGCTGTTTGTTCCTCCCCACACAAGCAGGAGAAACAGATGCTTGTTGGCGCTGCCCTGTTTGCCTTTGTTTTCTCACCGTGTTGTTGCACCGGCTCAAGGTAGAACGGCTTTGTCTGTCGCAGACAAAACTGACATCAAATGGATTTCTTTCATGTATTAGCAGACAGCCTCAATCTGGATGGACATATGGTGGATGGCTTGATTGCACGTTTGAAGCACTTTCTGAGTGGAATTAAAGGAATACTGTCTTGTCTGTGACTCCTCAACGCAAAAGGTCTTCAGTTTAGAGGCCTTTGAGCGGGTCAGCAGGATCAATGCACTGCAGTCAAATATCTCTGTTGTTGCTCATCATTGTTGTTGACGTGTGTTACTATCTACATGCCCTGTGTCTCTCTTTTATATGAAACTAGTAGCTATTTAGATGTCAGTGTGACGCTTCGAAAGCTCTGCTGGCATGTGTGAATGGATGTGAGATGTGTGCCGTCAAGTCAATGTGTTCAGTCACAGGAGAGCAGTGGAAGAGTGTATCTGTGTATACTGTCTTGATTGCATGTGGTATTTATCAACTCTTAATGAGACGGTGTTGACCTTCTATTAATCCCTGAAATTATACGTTTTACCTCAAGTGGTTAGGGGGGGGGGCTGAACCAAATCACTGTAGTTCTGAAATCAATTGAAATGGAAGCTGCTGTTATCGAAAAGCAAAATACAACTTCACAACTTTGTTTCATGAAGCAGAGTTTTTCCAAAAGTTCTTGTGAGGGGGTTCAATAATTAATTGTGTCTAATGTGCCTAAAGCAGAAATATATATTCTCTTTTAGAGAATATTCATGTTCACTTTATAGTTATTGGTGGTTATCCGCATTTGTGTGCGTGTGTGTGTGCGTGTGTGCGCGCGCGTGTATGTGCGCAGATGCAGGGCCTGCATGCTTTTAAAAATACTATTGCATTTCCATTTGGTTGCATGTGATTTATGTAATAATTTGTTTATTTATTTCAGATGTGTGGATACTCTTAATTCCATTTTGCACATGGCTCACTTAGTTCAATTTGGCGGCTACTCGGAGTTAACAAGCTTTCTTACAATATTAATTGAATTGCTTTTTTTGCATCCCTTCGCAGTGTGAACAAAGATGAAAGCAATCAATTTGGCCCAATTTGTATTTGTCACTAGTGATATCTAAGTTAGCTATAGTCTTACTTCTCTACAGGTTAGTTTCCACCTTCATATTTTGGTTCATATCTGATCCCGGTCAGTTATCAGAACCCTCCAACTCTGCATCACATTTGAAGTTACATATTGTTAATCTTTGTGAGGCACAGCGTATTAATCATCACCAATAGGAAGAGGCACTCAGCTAGCCTTATTTCTGGTAGATTGCTCTGCAGATTACGTATTTTTTATCAGCAGCTCTCATGGAGCACATTAAAGCAACGTCCCAAAGCGGTGGAATTGCTTATTTTCCTGATGCTATTTTGAAGACATTGGACACATGGCATGTTTCTGGTTAAAGAGGCGGATTACCCGTGGAGGTATTTCTCTGTTGATTTCTCCTCCATGAGAAGCCATTAGCCTCCAGGGGCAGCGACGAGGTCTGCCCATTATTCAGGGACAAGGTGGTGGAAATGGAGAGGGATAAGACACAATGTGCTCAGGGCCAAGCCGCTCACTCCCCTGACCTGCTTCTCAGATGGCTTTTCCACACTCCCATGAAAGCCATTGCGCTGCATTTTAAAGAATAATAGAATTGCTGCCTCTTCCCAGAGAAACTATTTTAGCTTTGTAATTCCTTGGCACCGGGGCATTGCTTTGAAGGTGACTTCACAGCAAGTTTTCTTTTACGCCTCACAAATGCCTATAAGAAAATCAAATGCTCCTTTAAACAAGGGCAGCATGAGCGTTGCTGCTGTGTCGCTACATCAAGCTATGAGTATGAGGTTGTTGAGGAAAGGAATTGCGTCAATGTCTTTGAAACACAGAGGTCTGCATCTCTGTGATGCTTTCATCATTATTAAGCGTGATCTTTGTCTCCCACGATCCTGTGTGCTTCAATACCTCTGATTCATGCTCTCTTAACCAATCGTCACCCGACGGGAAGGTGCAGGAAATACATGTGCTTTGGGATTTTTGTCAAAGCACATGTGAATCTCTTTTTATTTGAGGCTGGTACAAGACGCAACTTACATTTAGCGACACCATTTATCGAAACAATCAGAGCAACTCATTGTTGTTTTTTCACATTCGCTGTGTTACTGACTTAGCAATAAGCACAACATATTACAACAGTCATTCCTGTAAATCAGACTCCAGTATGGGTACATTATGTATATTCTATGTCGGTTATTACGTTACAAGGTGTTTTTGAGTGTTAATTTGCTAAAATAAAAAAAACAACACTTTTCTCACATTGAGCCTCATACACTGGTGAGTTAGTCCTGTTTGGAAGAGTAATTTGGTCTTTTCCTTTTTCATCATCTGCTGCCGTCCGCTGACCTAAACTGGCCTACTCATCAGAATTTTGGGAGAGCTTCACCACAAGAGATTTGTTTTTTGCTAGAGAGCCGTTGGATTTATTTTCGCCACAGGACTTTGTGAGGGAGACGGTGTCGCAGAATGCCGGCCATCAGTGGCAACAGGTAGAAGGCTCTCTGCACAGTATGTTGTGTTGTGATACTGTAGCTCCGCCGTCTCACTGTCTCTCTCACGAAGCAGGCAAGCTGGTTCTTGCCCCTCTGGTAATTCATAATTTAGAGAGTAAAATGACACATCAAAACAGGAACATCACACTGGTACGCCAACGCACCATCTCCCATAATAGTCTCACGTTGTGAGAAAACAATTGTTACACTCAGGGGTCGTATGAAGAAATGAGCGAACGATCACATACCTGGTTGGATTTGTACTGTAAGTTCAGGTAAGTACAGGTTGGTCTTGACCAGTTATTCACCATTGAGATATGTTTTCTTATTTATTGAGAAATGATTGTGAAATCCTTGCCCCCCTTAAGCTGCATTCACTTGGATAAGGAGCTTAGGCAAATATCACCTGCTGCTTTCCCTCCTTCTTTCTATTCTAAGTAGCACACTCACTGTGTTTATAACAGAAAACACACCACTCCTTTTTTCCACTCTAATACCAGGGGACCCTGAAATTGCTCTTATTAATCAGAGCAGTGATAATGAGCGGTGAATAATAACCATGGGTGGAGGCCTATTGAATGCAATGAGAAGGAATAAATAAATAAATAACAAAACACCCCCACTCCCCTAGAGATGTGTTTATTTGAGATTTGGGGATTTAAATGTTTCTGCGGTTGCCCCTATAGACTCAGTGTGGGTATTTATGCCACTGACCTTATCCCTCACAAGTGCAGTACCAGCTGCCATTCTCATCCTCCTCTCATCCTCCCCCTCTTTCTTCAGTAATGCAATTTCTTTATTCCTGTGCTGAAAAAGTAAGTTAAAAGGTTTTTACAGTAAGACTTTCATGCCTTTAACCTTTCAGCTTTAATATGCCAGCATAAGCCTGCATTATAAAAGCCCTGAAAGGCAAGGTGTTGGGGAAAAATGATATGCATGAGTATACAGTATAGTATAGTGCTTGTAGAACAGTTTCTAGTTTAATACAGGAGCAGGGCTGGTTCAACATTGTACAAAGTAAAAACGAGAAAATGAGGCAAAATCTGATAAAAGTAAAAAAGAAAAATAAAGCTTTTAGTGCCAAAAATGATACATGCCACTTTGAAAAATCTAATCAATGGTTATAATTCATACATTTCCCAAAAAAATACTTTCAATACCCAGCTTCATGCTGTAGATTCTGTATGTATTTTACACTGTATGTACACTTTTGTGAGACATTTTTTACCTATTGACTAATAATACGTTTTCTCTATTTTTTTTAAAGGAATATGGAACTAGGAAAATATCTAAAAGGATAATTATAGGATACATATAGCTCTCGATAGCTTCCCTATTCTTTTTATCAGCACACTATTGTTATGTATCACTGCATTTCTGCGATTGTATTGCCGTTAAACAAGCTTAAACTTAAACTACTTTTTCACACTGAAATGGATAAGCCATACCTCCCATTTCACTCTTAAGATTGTCAATAAGGTCTGGCTGTCGGGGCATCAGACACATTTTGGCTTTTACCATCAATAGCTGTACTTCTGCCAGACGTCTTCACCAAGAGATTTGTCATTGCATCGTTTACTTTGCTTTGAACCACCGTGTGGAACGCTGGTGTTACTTATAGATGATATTTGTCTCCAACTCCTAAGGTTTACAAAGCAAAAAGTGGACTTTTCAATTCCTATTTTTTTTTTCTACTGTCCTCAACTGTCCTTTTCTTTAATAAAAAATCAGAAGCTCAAATATAGAAAGTGCTGCCAAAAATGTGTTTTTACATTTTCTTTCCTGACACAGACCTGTGTGTGTGTGTGTGTGTGTGTGTGTGTGTGTGTGTCTGCGTGCGTGCCTGGCAACTACTTTCACAGTGCCACATGTGCAATTTTGCGATTTTTGTCTTGAGGGAGATTTCTTTGTCACCATATTTATGTAGAGAATATTTTTTCCCCAGAACAAGGATACCTGCATACTTGTGGACAAGGTCTAAGAGGGGCAGAAAACAGTTGTAAGTGCTCTTGTCTCAACCAGTATTACAGACCTTTGTTCGGGCTTGCCTCCAATCTCCTTCAGATGGGAGCTTCAGAGAAGGCAATTGTTCTAATAGCCACTTTGAGCAACAGTAGTACTGCACTACTTTCTCATCAACTAAATATTCAGCCTTCTTTTACATGAATGTAAATCATACATGTGGAAAATCATCAGGAATCCTTTTGTAAAATTAGCCTTTGACTAAATTCACCATTCATACGTGCGCTGCCATAACATCCGTCTTTACAAAGCTCATTATTTTTAGTTTGTGGTAACTCGTCGGATACATTTCTGTTCATTATATCTTTACAATTGATGAGCATTCGGCGTCAACTGGACTGCTTTAAATGGGAGGTGCTTCTAACATCTGTCATGTATGTAAAATATCCCTCAATGTGAGGTCATTCAGTACAACATAACCACCAACATGACCCTCATTTTAAAACATAATTTAATTAGCACTTCTATTACCGTGTCAACAAGACATCCATTAACTATACTTGTCTTGCATTCGATTGCATCAGACTGTACAGGTGTACCTAATAAAGTGGACCCTGGATGTATCCGAAAATGTAACCACCTTAGAGGGTTTTAACCATAAAAATATCAACTTAAGTACTATACTCGCCACCTGCTGCCCGATTGCTATTTGAAATCAACTTGGAGTGTTGTCGTTAGCTTGTGACACTAACTTGTTGTACAAGCTTGTGCTTATTCCACTTGTTGCTTTCATGCACAGACTTTTAACGCATAACAAAACTGACATCATTACTGTAACATGTTTTACATGAATGCATTTTAAATGGCAAATAATACAAATAAAAAAATAAAATTCATTCCAACTTTCAGATACATACAAAAAAAATATATTCAATGGGTTCTCTTCATAAACCTGTGAGGTTAGGGAGGGTGTCACCTGCCGGTTTCTCTTTTTGCCATATATTTGGTCCATTTTGTCCATCTAGTTATGTAGGTGCCTTTTCTTCTATTATATTCTTGGGTGGTATACCTTTTGGCGAATCTGTAAAGTGGCTTCAAAATCCTGAATTGCCGTCAGCTATTTCTGTTTCTTATTCATTATAGCTAGTGTTGTTGTTTGCTTTAGTCAGCGGCATTTCTAGTTGGTTATGGTTTCCTCCTTCGAGATGCTCCCCCACTGGTGTGAAGTATGAAGAAATAAACAAAACAAAGCTGCTGTCAAAGTTATAGGCACTAGCATATGTGCTTCAGTGTGACTAGCAACAAACAGAAGCATACACAATACATCTACCCACATTTGCTGTCCTACCTTATATTGGGCTATTTTAATCTGGCATTTTGGTTTAATTTTGTAATTTCTCCCATACTGTTACTATGTAATTTAATTCTGCAGTTGTGTCTTCGCTTGTGATTTTTCATGTGGGTAATCTTTGTTTATATTGGCGTGCCCTTCATGTACTGTTTTTCTCACCTACAGTATTGTGTTTTTTTATAATTGCACTTTTGTTATCTCTTTGCTTGAGTGCTTCGTCACCGCAAATAAACAAGAGCTAAAAGTCTATCAGAAATGTGCGATTCATATGCTCATTTCCTTTATGTTCTCCTGTATAGTCTGCCTTGATCTGCTATCAGTTAAACAGCCTCATTCCAGTGACTGCAATGATGAGGTTTAGTAGACTGTCGTTCTGCTTTGGAGCTCTGTCTTTATCCTGGCAGCCTGTTTGTTTTTGATAGCACATGATTACATTTAGCTCAGGTTTTGCACCACCTCCTCCTCTTCGTCCTCCCTCCTTTCTCCTTTCACCCTTTTCCACCAAGAGCGGGTAGTGCATGAGGCCTTTTTAGATGCAAGTTGTGATTGATGAGCTTTTGATTGGAATCGCGAATGAGACACTTTCATTACTGTGTGTCGAAGTGCATCCTGTTAGGGGCAGTAAAGTCTATGGGTGCCTGCGAGTGTGCGTCTGTGTGTATGTGCCAAGCTTGTGTGAAAGAGAGACAGAGAGAGACAGAGAATGAGAATGGCATCACTTGATGATGAGACCCACTTAATGACATTTCTGATTTGGATTCTACCAAAGCCACGACTGCTTAGAGCCTGGGGATCTGGAGGCCCGATCACTTCCCTTAAATGAGGTGCCTGATGACTGAGTTCTGACTGGCTTATTTACACACTTACATAGACAGAAATCGGGCCAACAATCCCTCCTTCACTCACATTTAATAAAACTGTTTGTCAAAATTGTATACACGGCAGGTGGATGGGTCGGAGGGGTGTGCTGGATGTGCTGAAAAAATAAATAAATGGCAGATTGCATGAAGGTTATTGTGAGGGAGCAACAGTATAAGCAGATAGAGCTGTATGTTCTTCCCTTTGCTGTGTTGGCAACTAAAGTCAACTTGCTTTTCTGATGAATCAAGTTATTTTGACTCCAGGGACATAGCAGCCAAGGTGCGTGACCAAAAGTAAGTGAGGAGAGATTGTAATAAGACAAATGACCCTTTCAGATATGTAGTAATTTGATTATGTTTTGTTATTAAATTAAGCTATAATGCAAACGTCCCTTGACATACGTCTCCGTTTGTGTAAAGCCTTTATTATGCCTCCTGCTGTGATCAATTAGGTTGTCAAGACAAGTTTTATGAGATGTGCTCACCTCATAATCACCACAACGGGAAACAGTTTGCATCTGCTCGCTCATCTTTTCAGGGACCAGTCGCTAATTAGCAGTGACACAACTGCATTGTGGGAAAGCTATTGATTGTTTTCCACCTCTGTAATAGTAGTGGTGCCAGATTTATTTGCACTCATCATTTCCTTATATTGAGGAAGTGTGAAGGGCCATTTTGCTCCTGGCAGCGTCCCTATTTCATGTCACATTATTCTGTGTTTTGTTCGGGTCACCTTGGTGCTAAACGGGGAAGCAGTGCCTGCAGCAGCTGTGATTAGAAAAAATGTTTATCAGCAAATGATGTTTCTTCAACGGAAACAAATGGCACATCGCGATTACTGCTCAATTAGTGGAAGCCAACTCATTTATTTTCAGGTTTAGCCTGAGGTTCTCTTCTTTGTCTCAGTCGCTTATTAAAAAAGAGAACAAAAGTGTACGACTCTAGTTTGAGAAGACAATGAGTGTCCAAACTCCATGTTATAAACTAAGACTATAAAGTTACAATGATACGCTGTGCTAATCTCCATTTTGACATTTACTATTCTATAAATTGACTCATAACCTATTTATTTGTCCCAACAGGAAATGATGCAATAATGTGCTGTCAAACTCGGTACCAAACAGAACAGATTTTATTAAAACGTTACATTACATATGTATTTGTACTGCAACACTTGGTGGATCAAACTAAGTAATTCAGTTAATTTGCTACCAGATAAATGAGGGACTATTTATTTTTATTTGTATTCCTTGTTGTGTCTATGAACACTTCCATCATGCATTCTGCAGTTTAGGTAGAATAGTTTGCACTCACTAAAAGTTGGCATCTTTTTATGTTTCTGATGCCTGAGTACGTAATCAACACATGGCCAAAATTAGTTTATGGCATTAAACTGGGACGCAACGAAAACCCTTTGCTACAAATACAAAACCGCTGCCAGTTACTGTGCTGTGCATGACGTGCTAACATGGAGTAAAAAACAAGACTCTCAATTGTACGGCGAAAAATGACTGATAGAGGCTGTCTCTCCCTTAATTGTCACTCAGTTAATAATTGTCACAGTCTGATTGTGACTCATCTTTCAATCTTTTGTTCAGAAGTCTCTGCGTATATGAGCCTTTTCAGTTGAGGCGGCATTGGGAGTTGGTTTGAGGCTCATGTGAGCAACTCAGCTCCCGCCTTTCATAGCGTGCCAATCAGCAGAAGATTGCATGTCGCAAAGGCACAATTCCCCCCTTGGTTATAATACCTCCAGTGTGATTGGATAGGTGATTTAGATTAGAAAAATGCTATGGGTTAGATTACACACACATGCAGTCGAACGCGTGCACCCAGCTCCACCCTGCGTATTCCAGTGTCATTCTTGTGAAAGTTAAATTTGCAATATGACAGACTCACTGTGTATTAATGATTAGCTGTCTAGAAACTTCCTTTTCTTTTGTTTTTTCCGGGCTCGGAGCACTTTGCATTTGTTGTGTGTGTGTGTGAAAAAAGATTCATTATTTACACTGGATTTGTGGACCTGGCATCCAGCCATATTCCTCTGCGTTGGAAACAGGTGCTTTTTGGAAGAGTTTTCGGTGATTAATTTTGTCAAGAGGTGCAGTGTGCGACCTGCATCTGCGTGTGCAAAACACAAGCGCCATCCCAGTGCTCGTCTCATTCCTGCACTGAAAAATGAACACGCATCTTCCTCTCTATCACTGCACAATGACGGAGCATAAGGTAATCGCTGTTCATGAATGCTAGATCCCCTTGCATCATGTGTATAGAAAAATTATTTCATTCTCCCTCTATCTTTCTCCTCTCATGAATTGTATGGCTGCAGGCTTCTATATCTGCTTCTTGTCATGTTAGAGTGATGCAATTAGGTTTGTATTCTCAGTGGTCTCTGTTCTTTCGCAGGAGAGGATTGCCTATAAAATACCTGTCTGTGCAAGCTGCTCGCTCTGTCTAATGAGCTGACACGAGCGTTGGTGGGAGATAGGTGACGTTTTTAGCAAAGCAGACGTTTCACTAAGGTATTCTTTTATTTGAAAATATAGAGTTAAACATTGTGTGAATGTTTGGTTTGGGTTAGATGGATAACAGATAATCACAAGACCACGAATACCTTTGCTTCATGCAGTTGTCCTTATGAAACGCAAATCTTCTCAAGTCTCAATATAGCGCTTGTTTTCCTGGCCTTCCTGCTCCCTGCATTAGCAATGTGTGGAGTGGCTTTTAAACTAGCCTTATCAGAAGCATCCTGCCAGTGGAGGTTACGGCTAAGGGGAAGAGTGTCAGAGTTTAACTAGCTCATGTCCTAATGGCTCCTCTCTGCACCTTGACCTCAGAGTTTTGGTGTGTTTAGCATTCCCTGCATGTTGGGGAACAAATCCACCTCCAGAGCCAAAAAGGCGATGGCAGTTAAAAAGACAGAGTGCTTTGTCGGAGCGCTGCAGGGTCACCAACTACATCAGTGTGCAGAGATTAGACGCTTACAGATCACTCTGTAAATAGCTGACGAAGACTGAAAGACAACTGTTGTTATGTCTTCAGAGGTTTTGGTTCACCTGTGCTGAGGCTTTGTGAAAAGCCAGCTTTGGCGGTTGGAGTAAAGCATAGTTTCTTTACTGATCTCTCGCACAACAACAACAATATGACTTGAGTTGTCACACTCCACCTGAACTGGCAAGATAAAAAAACTGTTCTTTTTCCTTTTTCTTCTTACCAAGTGGTGATATATTGTATTACGAGACCGGCATTTGTGCCCCTGCTGAGTTTTCCCTATGACTCTAATTCTTCAGATCTACAGGAGTTTGCTCCCCACTGTGAACTCTCTCATGCATGTGAACTTTATCTTGCATGTGTCCTCCGCCTCCCTCTCCCCTCTTTCCTCTCTCTGTCCATCTCTCTCCATGTAACTTTTACCCTTAACCTGCATGTGGGACCATATTTCACTTGCTCCATCACGTTTGTCTATAGATGTGTTGCATAAGTGATCTGATGAATTAAGATCTGAGTCCTCAATTGAATAGGTCCATAGTCTTAAAGTGATCTCAAACTAATATCCTTGCCCTCTTAATCCTCTAATATCATCATTTCGTTTTTGATCCACAACCTGATAATCTCTGTTATAGTTCAATGTTAGTAGAGTTCACTCCCCAGATAAGATATAAAGCCATGACTTCCAACTCCTAAGCTGTCTTCTTCTTCTTTCTGTCTGCCAACACAGGGTCCTGCTCCAAAACCCTCTCTTTGATAGTGTTGATTCCGCAAATCCTCTAAACATATCATCCTGGCCGCCCCTCTCACAACCTTTTCCTCCTGGTCAGCACATTGCACTTTGCCCAAAGTGGAAGAAGCCATTCTGTTAGCTGTCACCTCAAAGACAGATTTTGTGCTTCTCTTGTCTGGATGATGGATCTGGAGAAGTCAAAGAGTGCTGACTCCTCACGGACCACCTCTCCCTCACCGCCACATGTCGACCCTCTAGCCCACCAGCAAGGGCCGTCATGATGGATAGGGCATCCATCGCTCAGCCTACCCCAACCCCAATACTTCTCTTCCTCCACCCTGCATGGCCTTTGTCAGTCAGGCCTCCGGTAGCAGCTCACAGCAGGAAAAGTCAGGAAGGTAAACACGGCAGCCATGTTGTTCTCGGCTTACACACTGTCATCTTTGTGAGGTCGTTTACAGTTTACCGGCAGATTCAGAGAGAGAATCGCAGATGCTTGGTGATGGATGCAGTTTTTCCCTCTCTTTTATCATGCGTATCTTCCATTAACTTTCATTAAGATAAGACTCTTAAGAGGATATATCTTAGTTTTATAATACGGCTCCGATTAATGCCATGTTAAGATAGCAGAAGGCTTAGTGAATTTCATAATGCATCTTTTGCCTTTGTGGTGCCCTAATTATTTAAACTGAGCTAGGTCCTACCGTCAGTCCTATTGGACACAAAGCTTTTTTTTCCAGAAACAAATCAAACACTCAGAATTTATTGTGTTTGGTCCGCTGACTTGAAATCATGCTACGTTGTAAATTGATTCAGGTTGTTTCAGTTTCCATCAGGAAATGCAAAACACAAAGTGAGACCTGGATAAAATGGATAGAGCTAACCAGGGCTGCCAGTAAACCTGAAAAGCTTATTGAAGTGTCTGTTTTCCATTGGAATTGGAAAAGACCAGCAGCTATCAGCGCGTTTCTAACAAAAGGTAATTTGTGTATTTCTTCTCACTGGCTGAGGAAATGAATTCTTGGTCCTGGTCCTCTCTGTGTGGAGTTGCACGTTTTTACGCTACACCAGACCATACTACTGTATTGTAATCACAATATGATTACTGGCAGTGTTTGTATGCCCCTTAGGTTACATGTATGCTACATTTAGAATGTGCTCACGTATTTTCTCTCACTGTGGCTTTGGAGAGCTTCAGTTTGACTTGTTATGTTTTACAGGTTTTCATGTGGACAGATGAGGCTGCACACGTTACCTGAATTTACTTGAGTGTTTCCGAGCCACAGCCAGACTCTAGACATGCCAGCATTTGATGGAAACCGAAACTGAATTTTAATTAATCGTGTTGTTGATCCCAGAAGTTCTAACAGAAAACATAAGAGAACCATAATTTGCTCCAATGACATTACATCCAATGTACATCTTTTAGTACATTGTGTTGCAGTGTGGTCAGTGAGATACAACCTCTGAAGTGTGAGAAAAAAACAAAAATCATAATGCACATGTCTGTGTGGGTGGGTGCGTACTGTAATCCTGCATGTGTGTCTGTCTGGATTGGGATATGCCTTCTGTTTTGCCTCAGTCGTTTAAGTTCAACTTGGCCCTGGAATGACCACTGGAAGGAGGCGATAATCTACTAAACTACAATGAAAAGGATCAGACTTAATCTTCTGCCAGATCCAACATTATAGTCTCTGAATACATCTTTTTCACACTTGGGTTGTGTTTTATGGATAATAGAATTAAGATGGTGGCATGAAGTCCTTTTCACTTTTGCTGGAGTTGTTCTGCAAAGGCGAGGTACTTCTTACTTGTAGCCAACCTCGTCCCTTTAATGCAGGCAGCACGTCACATTGGCTGCTGATCACTCAGGATTTTTTTTTATCCCACTGAAACAATTAATGTGGATGTTAAAGTGACACTTAATTGTTATGTTACCAATTCATGGCAGTCAATTATCAGGCAAGAATTAAAAACGACTGGTGCTGTCTTTGATTATTCAAAACCAGTCATGAAAGTGAACAGCCAGTGACGGCTACGTTCTTCTTTTTCGGAGAAATCAGTCAAGTAGACATCCAAGCAAAACATGTGCAAATGTTTTGTTCAAGAATGCCATGGATAGATATTTAGAATTAAGCAATAACAAAATGTGACTATGAGTAGCTGTCACAAGGGGGGAAAAATACAGGCCCACAATTTATTAAAGAATACATCTTGGTGTTTTCAGTCTGGCTTTATTGTCCTAGATTTTGTAGTGACGCTAATAGCGTTCACAATAAAGCCAGTTAACTGTAATGCTTCTGAGCATATGAGTCCATCTCAGCAGTTGGCTCTGCAGTGACAAAACTGAATGCATTAACTGCATAATCAAGGAAAATCAGAGCGAGATTAGGAATCGTATGTTTCATCATAAGGATTAGGAAATAAACCTCTTTCATTTTTAAGTCACCAGTGATAAGTAAACTGTGAACATCTATCAATCTTTCTTCATTTAAATTAGTGTTTTCTGGGTTACCAGGCCACAGTTAAACTAGCCTGAAGGAGGGAGGGAGGGAACGAGGGAGGGAGAGAGGCAGGGAAGGAAGGAAGGAAGAAAGGAAGGAAGGAAGGAAGGGAGGGAGAGAGGCAGGGAGGGAGGGAGGCAGGGAAGGAAGGAAAGAAAGAAGGGAGAGAGAGAGAGAGAGAGAGAGAGAGAGAGAGGGGAAAGGGGAGGGGGAGAGAAAGAAATATTTTTAGCGTTAGAGAAAATAGTAAGTTTACCCTATTCCAGTTGTCCATTATATGTCAGTTGAAAATCTGTTTTCTCTCAAAAATAATATCTCCTTTACATTTCACTTTCAGTAAATCACTCCCTTTTTAAACCAGACAAGTCCTCCAAGTTTTTATTTTAAATGCAACCTGTTTAAAGGCCAATACAGCCTGATCCCTTCAAAAGCGATTTTGCATTCACTGCCAGACTGTTAGCTTTGCTGATGATATCAAACGAGATAAATAAAAATAAAAAAACTTTGTTTTTGATTTTATTGAGTCAGACATTTATGTATGGATAGACCTTCTGTTTCCATGTTGAAAAACAAAATGACAAAAACAGAAAATAAAATAAGCAACTTAAGAAAGTTGATGCAACAAAAAAGTAATATCCAAGCAACTGCTAGCACACCGGCATGAAATTCAAATCAAAAAGCTTTCTGATGAAATTGGCAATGTACAAAAGCAATATTTTTATGTTGTTTTGGAGTCGCCCCTGCTATCCCAATCAAAAGGGGGTAACATTGGACTTTGAAAAAGTCTATGAAGTGTGTAATGAGGTGACACCTGATATTCTCTTGGGTCTATGTTGCATCGGCTGTAAGGTCTCCATCTGTCAGGGGCCACCAGTGGCTAATCTCCCTCTGCATACTAGGAACTGATCCCACTTACCTCCAACCTGAATTATTCATTATTCACACACAGACTTTCGCCCACACTGAACTCACTGAAGTCAGAGGGAAATGTCCTGTTCTGCAAGACAAACAGGAAGGCTTACTTAATGGTGCTATGTGTAATGCCGTGCCACATACTCCAAACAAATGGGAGGTAGCATTTCAACTCCCTCTCTACGCTGCCTGTATGTATTTTGTCATCAGTTTAAAAAAAAAGAGAAAAGGAAACCACAAACTTAGATTTGACAAAACTGCTAAATCTCTGAGAGTTGTCATAAAAACACTGCTATCTTATAATCTTCATGTGTGGCAACTGGCCATAGTTTATGTTTTAACTTCCTTTGTTCAGTTTCATTGATGTTCAGCTTCAAACCTCTTCTCTGTGCATGGAAAGCACAGTTTCTGCTTGCTTTATGCAAACAGCTTGTTTTTAAAATAAAGATCTAACGTAAGTTTATAGAAACAAAACCACCAGGCTATGTTTAAGGGAACACAATTACTAAAGGACACATGAAGCCCTGTGTTTATTCGTCTAATCCAGTAGTTCTCAAAATTTTTCTGTCACGCCCAACTTCGGAGAAGCAAAATGTTCGGGCCCCACTGCCCCAACAACATTGGAACAAAATGGTCCAACGTTTTCGAGACTCCTCCACTCGTGCTTTTTTCATTAATAGATTAAAGAAAATTAAAATACCAAGTAAACCAGATTGCGTCATCAGACATAAACTAATAACATGTACAATCACCTTTGTTGAAACAATGCAAATAAAGTTATATATGTGCAAAAAAATAACAAAAATTTGGCAAAAAGATTACCAAGGAAGCCGGTTGGGTCCCTGTTTTCTCCCCATAGTTTTATGTTGAAGTGTCCTTGAGCAAGACACTGAAGCCCCAGTGCTTCACAGCATCACAAAGCTCCTTAATTACTAAGGATGGTAACATGCAGAGAATCATTTTCCAAACTGTGGGATTAATAAAGAATTCTTTAAAAAAAAACTAAAAAAACACTAGGGGTCACACCTCACAGTTTGAGAACCACTGGTCTAATCCAAGATATTTTGTACTACATAATTGTTATGATCATAATCTATTAATAATAGCAAAAGGGTTTACATTAGTCAGTGAAAACCATAGTGAATTGCTCATTTGCTAAAGGATACGTCAGTGACTCACTATGAGTGGTGTGGTAAGACAGGATGGGTTGGTGCGAGCTGGTCAGTGTGCTCCTTTCAGTAGATATATTTGCTATACATGTTTGACATGACGCCGACAACTTACTTCTTCACACTTTGTTAATAATGTTCTGTTTCTTTTACAATGTAAAGTCTAGCCAGATTATTTCATGTGTGAGGTTACGGTTTGGTTGTCCCGGTCTCACTGCCCTTCTTTACTTCTTTTTGATAATTTGCACCTTCTGCTGCTCCATTGTGCCGTTCAGATGACTAAGTGGGGAAATGGGCTGTGGAAAATGATCATCAATGCAGCTGGCTCGCCGACAAGAAAGGAGCATTTTCTCTTCTGCTCTCGAGAAAAGGAACATCCATTCAAACCCTGCACGATTCATTGCGCTCTTTATTCGTGATTTACCTCACTCGACAATTGTTTAGATTTTCTAAAAATTTTATGTTTTTAGTCACTTATCCATGTTCTTTTCATTCACTTTCCCGGCTTCAAGTAAATGAACAATTGATTAATCCTTTTATACACCAAGGCAACGATTCTAGTTGTTTAGTTCCTGTGACGTATAAATCATGCATTCTGTTGCTCTTCTGCAGTTTTTCCCTCCAGCGCTTTGTGAGAGATTCCACATGAATACACATCCTCGCCGTCATATTTAGAGCCAGATCCCATCGCTGGTGATTGGGCAGCGGTGTTGAGGGCATTATGGAACCTCAGTTTACTTTTCAGTGCACTGCTGCTGCTGTTCGTTAACAGAAACAAAAGGAGCAATTTAAAATGATAATTAAGCTTTCATTGTCTTATGGGGATGGGAAATGTGGCGTGTGGCACGCGCAGGCTCGTAAATCTCTGGATGTCACCCGCGGCGTGTAGATGGATCTCCTCTCCTGTGGTTGTCTCCAGCTTCATAGAGCGCGGCTTCGGCAGACTAATGAACACAGAGAGCCTTGAGAATGGTAAACAAGTGTCTGATTAATTGGCCCTCTGCTTCCATTATTTTCGCAGTGGAATACAAAATGTCCTGCAATGGAACGTTCTGATCAGTTTACATTATTTGTTATACACTGTATCTGCTGTACTCCCCCATGGAAATGAGGGTGGCCTGTCTTTGAAAAATAGCATGTCCCCGTGCGCTTTGTCCAACTCAAAGAATGGAAAATACATGCAAACTATTGCCACTTAACTACATCACAAGAATAGCCATGGCATTTTAAACTGTGTGCAACTTAACCTATTTAGAAAAACAGGCAGAACACCTAATTGATTGTATTTTATTAATCTGGAGTCGTTTAATCAGTGGCAGACCTTTTTTCCAAAGGCAGCAGTTGTTACTAAATTAAGGATCGAAGACATATTTGAATCCTAAAATGTCTACCGCAATTATTTAGTATTTCAGTCAAGCACAGCAACTTTGAAACAGTTGACAGGGTGATCAAAAGATGAACCACATCGGATGTCTTGAGCTGTCAAAAAACTCTGTGGATCATCATTTATTAAATTATCTTTTGATTTTTATCTCATGAAAAATGTTATGTAACGTTATGTCTTTTTGCCAACAAATCCCGGCTTTGCCTTGCAGTGCCCGGGTACCGGGCCATGAACTCATGCACACACTCAGCAGTTGGTAAACTCTTATATTCCTCCCAGACATTTTGTCTTGCTCCCTTATCAGTAATTTAAATTACTTTGGATCCAGCGACGTGTTTCAGGAGATCAGGTTGGAGAGGTGAAGAAAAGCGATTGTCTGCAAAGGCCACACGGGTCCAAATCCTGCTTTAGTTTACTGAAATTTTAAAAAGGCCCAAAGAGCTAGAGCTTTTGGCTGCCGCTCCCCACACTGCTTGCTGAATCATTGAAGGGACATTGGATTATCAATGCATGAGAAAGTCCTCAGTACCAGCACTTTAGAGAAAGCCTCCGAAATGAAAAAAACATTCAACATCCAAGCAAGTGAAACTCTACTGAATGTGTCTCCAAGAATACGAGTGTACTTCTGTGAGCTTTAAGGAGGCTTCTGTGTCACAGGGATCTGACAGTTTCTGTCAGCGCGAGGACTACACCACACAGATATCGTTCCATTGTCATGTTTAGGGGGTGCATCTGTATGGTATTCAACCTTGGGTAATCTTTAAATGCTGACCTTTTCTTCCATCACATCTCAATTTCCAAAAATCATTGAATTGTTTAACTCATTCTCTTTGATTATAATGTGAATGCTTTTGCAGACACATGAGATGAATCAGCTTGAACTTTCATTAGCTGCTGGCCTGGCTACAACAGGTGGTCAGAGTTGACCTTTCTGCACTGAATGTTATGGCTTCATCTCTGATTGAAAGGGAATGTGAGCCTCTCCATATAGATCATTTTTCAGCTTTATGGCTTGACACTCTAGAAAGTGAGTTATACTCTTTCATATGGACATGGCGACTCTTTTTTTCTCTCCTTTCAACAAAAGCAGCTGGATCATCGTGAATATAGTTACCAGACTGTCTGTGGTACAAAGGATTGATGTTGAAAGAGAGTCATCAAAATGCAGGCTTGTGTTCAAACCTCTCGTATCCATTTTGCCAAGAATATTTTGGCACAGAGGAGACATTGTATTTTGTATGTACTGTTCCCTCTTAACATTTGTTCCCACTGTTACAAAAACCCACGCAAGGTTACAAAATAATCACAAAGTCTCTCTAATTGTCCATCATCTGCTCTTTTGTCTTTTTGTCTGTTTGCTTGAATTCTATGCCATCCTTTTTCTGTTTTATCACATGCATGCCATTATCTAAGATGGTCTTATATTATATCTATTCATGGTAAAAAAAAAAAAGAAGTCAGTTAAGTACGAGTGCATTTTCAAGTCTTGACAGTTTGTTTGCGAAGAGTGTTCGACTGTTCTTCTTTTGATAAATGTTTATTTGGGTTCAACAAGAAGCTTTTCACCACAGCGATCACTGTGGCATGAAGCCTGCATTTTTATCTTTCACTGAAAAAGCACTTCTATGTCAAAATCACAGCATATAGGCTAAGTATATCAAATGTTTTTTGCAAACGCTAATGATAAAATCATCTATGTCCTCAGGCTTGTTCATAGCCTAGTTCAGTAGGAAGCAGTTTGAATGAATCTCGTCTTGGGACACATCCCTCTTCCTACCTTGCCATGTCTCTATTATTCTGAAGACTTCCATGTTCACAGTGAGTTAAACATATTGTAAAACAGTGATTATTTTGTGAATTCCTTATGGTTCTGTGAGGTTGAGAGATCTTCTGGGTATACTACACCGCTCAACAAAGCCAACAGAACAAGGACATCGTGAATATTTATGGTTGTTCTGATGGGATTACTCTTATCTTTTGTAGAACCACAGGCTTGTGTTCCTCAGGGATCTATCTTTTCATGATCAGAACCTACATCTGAACGTGACACTGAATGGAAAGGTGAAGTCTGACTGTCTGTAATGCAGTGTTTTTGTAGCAGGTACCTTCTATCGCAGGTCTTCGCAATTGTCGTGCTGACTGCTAAACATATCTGATGGATGTAGAACAGAAGGTTGGGTTTCACTCTTCCTTGTGCTCTTTTCTGAGAGTATGAGTGCACTGTTTGTAACGCAGATAAGGACACTTCAAAGAATGGCTTATTAGCATTTTCAATGGGAGAAATGTCCCATTTAGTGGGAAATTTGATGATTTGATTATTGTTTTTTTTTGTATTGTCTTTAGTGTATCTTCAGATGAACTGAATGAAGTGGTGTGTTTTTTTAGTCATTTTCAGTTGTTTGTGAACTTGGCAGAGAAGCAGTACGTGACTTTCCTGCAATGTTGAGTACATGACCTTGTTCACTCTTTATCTTCTTCTTTTGCTCATGCACAAGCATTAGTGCAGGAGGGATAATCGACTGTGTCTGATTTGGAAGCACATAGATTGATTGGTGCTTGTGTGTTTTATTCAGTGTTTTTGCCCTTTAGGCCATGTCTCTCCCTTTATGCTGTTGTGTTCAGCCGCCCAGGCTTAGTAACATTATTTAGAACTATAATAAGACTATTGATTACACTGTAACTGCAGCAGTGATGCCAATGGTACTGTATTATTGTTTTTTTAATACTTTGTCCAAGTATAGTTGGTATATAAGTTTGGTGGGAACAACCCTCTGTGGATTTTTCTACAAGTGTGACAATTGTGTGGCAATATTGTATCCAGTAATGTCACACAGTTGTCCTCAGTTTTTTCCCCCCACTCAAACTGAATAAGCCAAATAATTCAAAGATTCGGTGTAATTGCTGTAACCTGTATGGAATATTGTGCATTGACAGCGGTGTCTTGTCCACCTGTGCTGAACAGATGCCCATATTCCCTGCAGCCCCATTGATTATGGCTGGTATTATAGTCGTTTAGTTGCTGTCTCACTGTTGTGTCTGTGCTGAACTTCACGGCCTGCCTGGAGCCCGCCTCTGTCAGAGAGCCTTGGGCTGGGGGGGTGACGGCTGATAGACAGGACAAAGCAGCAACAGTGGCACATCAAAAAGCCCCAATTAGGCTCTTTTGAAACCTTGATGATCCCCAATTTTTCCGGGGGAAAGCCAAAGAACTCCAAGAAACTTGTTTTATATCCTCTCCAATGCATGTTTTTAATTCCCCTGCTGCCGCTTCAAGGAGAGACCTGGCCAAAGACGTCATCCACTGCATTTATGCTGCTTCTCTCTTGTCCCTCGAACAGGTGCCTGTGAGTGAGTCACGCCTCTCTTGTGCTACAACACATTTTGAGAGGCGAGTAATGGCGGTTAAGAGCTTCACAAACATATGCAATGCAATTACGCTCAATTATGGGTGATCAACATTTGCATAATCTTTATCCCAGCTACCCCTTAAGAACCAATCAGATGTTGTTTTTTAGAATGAAAGTCACATGAATAATTTATGCTAGTAAAATACATCTATTCTGTGGGTCTCAGCAATCTCAGTGGCTGTTCAGCCTTCTCAGTCATCTATCATTTATGATGGAGAGAGTTAGGAAGGCTCCCTGATTGAGCTAATGAATGCAAATGCAGTGCAAGACTAGCATGGGTCAGTGGCTACACTCCCTCCTCCCAGTACCTGTTTTCTTCACTATCAATTCACTCCAAGCCCATAAACAAATGTGGCATATCATTTACTGTGGGTGTGAAACGATTAATTTTCATAAAGCAGGGAAGAAATGGCCATCTCTGAGGTTGTCTGGGCACCTGGTTGTGTTTTGACAGTGATGATAAGCATACATGGCAGCTCAATTACGTTCTCAACACTCATTTTCTGTTTTATTTAGGTGATGGGAATCCTCTCTGTGAGCCACTCTTGTGGTTAAATACATAGAAAGCTGCATTTATGGTAGCACCTGTGCTATTGCTTTCTTTTTATGTGGCACGATAGGGTGCCACACAATACTGTGGTTTTTGCCCACATGAAGACCATCCAAATGGAAGGCTCGTGCACACCATGCACGGCAGGGTGCCTCATGCGTATATGCTGGCATGTGTTGGTTTATGTGTTTGAGGAGAAACAGAATCACTCGACTAAAGATTTGTTGTCACAAAAAGTATTTTTAGTCCTTCAAAGTAGTATATAGCATGCCAGCTGCATGCCAGTTATGCTGTTTGAATTATGCACCATGTATATAGAGCATCAAACGTCTTCAGATGTGAAGGGATTTTTTTTATTCAAATATTATGTCACACACTCAGATAATTCTTTGTAGAGCTAATTACATGGAGACTATGGTTGGTAATCTTCTTCAAAACCATGTTGTGGCATGGTTGTTGTATTTATCATAATATCCTGTCCTGACAATAAATCAGATGGTAAAAAAAAGATGGTATCTGATTGTAATAAGCCTGTCCAATCAATGTATTTGGCTTGAAGGCAATGATTGGACAGGCTACCTGCCCGTCTACCTGTCTGTCCAAAGTTATTCTAATTGCTTGTCACCCGAATCTTCTACAAGCTGCTACTCTGAAAGTTTATTTTCTGTATTGTCTGTATTGAAACTTTCAACCAAGAATTGTCGTACTTTTGCTTGTTTGTCTAAAACCTTCTGTACTTCACCTTTCTGTGTTTTATGTTATCTGCTTCATGCTAATTGATGGTGTGGTAATGCACTGACTGTCTAATTGTAATGCCATTCATTCATTGTTTCAGATGGTTGTGCTTTGGTTCCCAGAAAGTAAACTACTATAAATTAATTTGAATGTATTGCATTGTTGTCCTTTAAACTTTGGCACATTGTTTGGTCTTGTGTAGCATGTAGGCTAGAAACTAGATGCATTAATTAACCAGGTCTGAAATGGCTTCTCAGATTGTAAATCCTCAATGTAATTTGGTCAGTGAGATACAACTCGGTCCATTACTTCTCCCGATGCTGTCACCACTGTTATATGCCTCATGTATGTGTAACTTGGTAATGATCTTCATGGATTTTGAAACATTGTCGACTGGCCCTCATATAGATTTTTGAATTTGATCAAAGGACTCATCAGAGAATCAAAAGATTTTGTCTGGTTCAGAAAACACATCTGAAGGCTTCTAATGGACAGTGACTGATTTTTATTGTTCCTGCTTATTGTGGACAGGACACATAATGGGCAACTCGAGCACATTGTTCCTTCACTCTTCACTGCAGAGCTTTTATGCACCATATTCACATACTGCATTTTTGCAAAGACTGAATGACATTATCTGCCGGCAGTGGCTTTTATATATATATATATATATATATATATATATATATATATATATATATATATATATATATATATATATATATATCTCATCCCCAGCTTTCAGAGTTCCACAAGCACCCCAACTCCACATAAAAACACGCATACACACTCCTATCCCACACATTCAAATGTGAAGCTTCACTGGGGTTGTTAACTATTGCCAACATGGCCCTACTTTTTTCTATCCCTCTGCAGGCAGCCATCAGAGCCTGATCTGACAGCTCCGCTTTTGATATTTATATTTCTTCCACATAATTTTGATTACTTTGTGCTTCATCTGTCGTTTGTCCTTCATTGTAAGCATGCCCATGGCCATGTGCAGTTGTTGTTTTACAATGTGATTGAGATGTTGAGTTTTTCATTCGACCCACGCGTCCCCTCTAAGTGTTCCAGAGGCCATTAGCACGTTGTGTTCACCTGGCTAACGGAACGAGGCACCGTGGACTAAAGACAACGTGCGCAGTCCGCTCTTTGACATTTCGCTTATTTCCTGTCTCAGGGTGGCTTGCAGCTGTCGACTGCAGGTGAAGTAGAGACATTGTTTGGAGCAACAAAAGTGTACTTATGGTTATGACTTAGAACGTTGGACATGCCTAACTGTTTTATTGAGGAAGAGATAATCCACAATTCATCGAATTTCCCAAGCTTTAAATATTTGCTAATGTTCTTTTCTTTTTTTATAATACAATTTGTATTTGAGTCACAACAGCGTAAATATTATCACAATGTGGATCATAGGCCTAAGCTGAAAGAAAAGAAAACAATATAATATAATAATAACCCTAAGTTATTGTGTATAAGTATATTACTGAATTGTGGTACATTGAAGCTACATGGACCATCCAATGTGTGTGCCACAGTTTAACATGTTGCTATGGTTACACATGATGATTTGTGGCCAATTTACAAATTTAAAGTGATTAAACCTAATCCTCTCACATCCAATCAAAATCAAGTATGAATCATGCTCCCAATATGAGCTGGATTGCCTTTTGTATTACCAACTGTATTGTTGGTAAAATGTAAATTTAAGTTTGCTTCAATCTCGTCAGTTTTAACCCTTAACAAAGTATACACACTCACTCACACACACATTATATATGTTGAATAATACTGTCATAAAACAAATAAGTTCATTATAACCATGAACACAATGACTAATACAATTTAGATATAAACAAGGCTTTTGTTGAAGGTTTTGCTTTTGATCGCTTAACTTAGCTGTTGATAAGCAGTTTATAGTTTGTTGAAAGCAGTTCAACAAACTATAGCTGTTTTTAATAATTGCAGCAAACTGTAATCAAAACAAGCCATTACATCATTTTTGTCGCCTGCATGTGTTCAATCTTTACACTTTACTAATGAGAGAAAAACAAACATGATTGTACCAACACATCAGCTGTGCACTCCTTTAGCGCATTCCCGGTTTTATTCTTTCTAAATTCCAGTTGGTTCAAATTTAGTCTGCGGTTTTTAGCATCATATTGTCATAATTACAATGTCCATAATCCTCAGTGAGAATCTATTTCAAAATGAAAGTTGCATAGATAAGTTATATTTTTACAACTGTCTTCCACGAGACAGAATACGGCTCTGTTACTGATTGCAAAACTACTCCTTTAATTTATAGGGAGCAGAAAGTCATTATTAGTGGAAATGGTGAGGTGATTGGCTTCCAAAAGGCCTATTAATCAGTTTAAAATAGAAGAATGTTTTCTTTTTATGTCTCGACTTGTTATGTGTGTTTATTAATCTAATCATATGCATAGTTTAGAAATACAATATGTTTGTCAGTCAGTTCCAGTGTTTGTTTTAAGATACTATATTTCTTTGGGTGGACATGAATGCCACTCGGGTCAGGGGTATCCGATCTGTCATCTCACAGGACATCGGTAGTGGCAGCTCAGAGACGGACTCCAGCTCACGACCAAACTCGATCCTTTCACAACTCCCTGGTGAAGTGTTTCTCCTGCAGGCGCAGGCGGCCACCCCATCAGGTTTTTCTTGGAGTTGCATTTTGGTCCTGATTGTGTTACTACCGGCTTGTTTATTTTGCATTTGACCTGTGAAATTATGCAAATGCCAATAGGGTTTTACCCAAGAAGTCATATTTTTTTTATTTAGTTTGGTGCTATTTAAACTGGAATTCTATCCAGCAAACTGAAATGCTCTGACGTTGGATCATGATTAATATGGACTATGAGACCAATTAAGCCAGCGGGCGTATTGGTCGTGGGCCCATCTCCGCTTGGTACCTTGGCTCGAGGTGAGGAGAACAAGATGGATTCCCTGGTCATCTTTCTTGGGACTCTTTCCATGCTTCCTGCGGGGTGGAGCGCTCTGTACTACTGCATTAGCATCAGGACTATAGGTGAAGTCATTATCTCTTTCCCTGACAACTTAAGCAGAAACATTAAAGATTCATTAACTACTGTCAACTTGCAGCTTATTTTAGAGTGGCACTCCGATGTCTCTCAATACAGCTTCATCCTAAAATGAATCAAATGCTTTGTGCTTCATCCTCATGGACTGAAATATATGCTGTGCAGCTGTATCATCCATATCAAGCAGAGAACCACATCCTCGCCACTCGGCAATGTGATAAAACACTAATCAACCAAAATGTATTCCACACATGAAGTCCATTTACACCGTACATACAGATTCACCATACCAAGTAAATGTTTAAATCAATAATTATTTAGTACTTGTTTTGCATTTATCCTTGGGATAGTTTAAATCTACTTGGTAGCTGCACAAGAGCAGCTAAATGCCTGTTCATTTAGATAAGAGGATCTTTTTTTTGTGTTTTGCTTTCAGGAAAACAAAACACCTGTTTTTGCTTCTCTATAATCTCAAGTCCTTCAAAAGTTATTTAGAAATTCAAAGCATGCATAAACCCCTCTTTTTTAAATCACAGATCAGTACATTCATTTTGATTCATGCAACCAGCTACACTCAGGATCCTCTCATTATTCAAACAAATGAGGATTTGGATTCAGAGAGCTGTTTTATTTTACTGTCAGTGTTACGAATCTCCAGCATGTTTACCTTCTGTGTAGATATGGCTTTTTAATCCTCTGTTCCAAAGCCATAACTTCTCTTTTCTTCTGAATGACACGTTTTATTTATTATAGTTGTAAATCAGAATCAGCTTTTTTTTTTTTGTATCAGGCAATTCATTAAAATGTACTTGAAATGGATGCGGGATCCAACGGTTTGAGCTTTTTATTCCCTGATGAAAACACTAAATGGATATACGAATAAAGAGGAGCCGACTAATAGATGCACATTATACAGTTTTGTTCCATTTTATAAAATGCTTTGTTTTACATTCAGTAAGCAGCTCTTTGCGCCTGTGTTTCTATGGAGAGCCCAGACCTCCCCGACACCTCACTCAGAGACCACGGAGGCACAATGTGGAAAAGGAAACATGGAAAGACTTTTGTGGAAAAACATCTCATCAGCTGTTCCCTGTCATCCAAGTCATTGTGCATCTGGAGCCTCTCGGGTATAAAGGAGAACATACTTTGCATTATTTAGATGGGCAATCACTCAGAAGCCCCTGTGTGTTTTGGCCCAGAGGAGGAGCACGGGTCTAAAAATATCACCTCATCAATGTGTGATTTTCTGTGTCATATCAATGGGACCTCCAGGTATGTACATTTGTCTCTAAAGCCATATTTCTATGTGAAGGAGGCAGAGGGATGAATGTCTTTGTGCTGTGTGCAAGAGGATTCGTGCTGTAGGTTTCCTCAGGAGGTGCCCTAGATTCTCCACGCTACTGCAGTCATTTGTTTGATGGATGGAAGAACAATTATCTGTGAAGAAATTGTCAAAATTGCTGATTCTGATAGACGGAGTCCTTTGTGCTGGGTCAGCAATGTCATGTGACAATTCACTGCAGGTCTCCTGATTGAGAATGAAGCTGAAAAACAGCCTCCTAAATATATAAGCTTAAGATGATTTTGGGGGAAAAAATATGCACTAACTAACTGAAAGCTGTCAGGGGCTTGTGTATTCACTCAAGAATGTATTACCCTCAGCATCAGCATCCCAAAACCATTTTCCTGGCATATATGAATGCACTAGTGTCGCAAGTGCTAATATCTTGCCAGGGTAAGTTGCACAAGACGACCAAAATTCATGTTTTTCAGTGTCATCGTAATTCATGAATACAGAAACACTGTAATCCAAACCCCTACTGAATTAAATCCGTTCTAGCCTCAGTCCAAATAAATAGCTGCTAATGTTATCTATTAACAAAAACAAAATAACAACATGAAATACATGTTTTTAATCATCCTTGAACAAAACCTTGGTCGTTAAAGGCTAACTTAAAATAAAATGAAATATAAACTAATCAATGGCAACCGTAATTTCGATAGGCATGTTCTCCCATGTTTCCAGTGGAAGTGACATGGGAAGATGAGCAAAAGCTATTCAAGCAGAAATGTGCATGGGTTTAGAAAGAGGCATGTAGCCCCATTTAAGTTGTGTTTTTCCCATGGATAACAAGCTTTACAGCCGTGAGGACCACATCTCCAGACACTGTGAAGGGTTTCAAAGAGCAAGCATCTCCTTTACCCCCCTGAGCCCAATCTGGCCTTAGTCGTCAAGACATGTTTCAGCAACGTACCCTGTGGCATGTCCCCTGCTGCTCCAGCCCCCCTGCTATTCTGATGGAGCCGCTCTCCTCCACTTGCATGTCTGAACATAAGAGAGGAAAATGCAAAGGGAATGACAGTGTATGCAAAAAGGAGTGGAGAAGAAACATAAAATGTGCAACAGTCAGGGAGAGCGTTGAAGTAAACAACATCATTATGATTCTCTTGGCTCTGCCCTTGTGAACTGGTCCAAAGCGTTTTTGCACATGCTTGTTATGGTTGCCGCTGTAGTGTTTAGACAAGGTAATTATGGCGCACAGCTACAAACTAAGTTGAGCAGTCTCCCGTCGAGGGTGAGGTCTTGATGAGGACAGAAGTAGAAGGAAACGCCAGCATTCACCAATGTTGTAGTTTGCAATCATATTAAATGCCTAAGCACCATGATGGTACAAATTAGCACATTTCAGCGTGCAGCCATCATCAGCGATGTCGGTGATAGCTGTGCTCCGAGACACATTGATTTATTCTTCTTCGTCTTCTGATGCTCCAGGGTTTTTTTTTCACTTTTATTAATGTTATTTTTCATTAGCACAAGTCTGCAGACACGTTTACATTTACTCACAAACAAATGGTAAAAGGTGTGTCTCCATAACTTTCAGACACAGAGAGACGCATGTTTTAAAAGTGATCCAGACAGAAGTAGAGAAAACGGAAATTTTGCACAAAACTTGTGCAAAGCCTTTGTCTGACCTTACTCCACAGACTCTTTAGCCACAAATATATGAAATTAAAACAAATAATTAAAGGAATATAAATAGCAAGAAAGTCCGCGTAGAGAGGACAGCCACACACGGTTACAGTTTTAAACACGTTGTTTACGTTCTGAATTCATAGTAGCAATTTGGTTAGGTTTAGGAAAAGGTCAAGGTTTGGCTTGAAGTAAGTATGCTTGTTGTGCAAATTAATTATGTATGTAAATAAAGTAGTCACCATAAATAAGTCAGTGGTTTACTGGGTTTCACACGGGACCTAAACTTCTGGGTGAAAGCATCTGTTTGGTGCATCAATCCATCTCATCCTGCTCATTAAATTACATCACCTGACTCGTGCTGCAGTTGATGTGAGAGTTGGGAGCGGGGAGGGGGGCATACAAAATTACTTGGGAAATTGTTGTAATTCATAATCCATTTGGCGAAACCAGGCCAGATATCGTCTACGAGGGCGTCTTTAACATTTTTACATCTGTGATAATGTAGCTAACTTTTTCACCAGGGAACGAGGAGGCTCATGCAACAGATACCAAACATCTCACTCGGGGCCCGACTCAGACATTCTTCTGTTCATGGGTCACAATTACCATTCTAACACTGCTTTACCCCTTGGCGTGGGTGGGCCTGTTTAATGAGACTTTTTAATTAACACAGGCATTTCATGGCCCTGTGCAACATTTAGGGTGCACTGTTCAGGGTGCTTCTTGGTGCTCTCTCTTACCCCTCAGCCACAAGGCAGATGGTCAGTTATTAGCAGTAATTAAAACTCCATCATTGATCATGGTTTGTAATTGTGTTTAATTTGAAATGTATTAATGATTAACAGCTGCAGCTGCATAGCGTGCATGTTAATGGCGATGGGGACCAACTCAGGGATACAAAGTGTCAGTGAAAACATCTCATAGGGTTCACCCTCTCTGTTACCGGCGGACTCTCCCAATTACACGTGCAGGCAGTCCTGCACATAGCATTACCTCTGTTTCGGGGATGGCAATAATCATTAGCCCACACTCAATTCATCACTCCTCATGTTTATTTGTGTAGCTGATTTAGAATTATGGAAGGAATTGCATTGTAATCAAAGCTAATACCATTTGGAGGCAAATTGCATGCAATGATATTTTCTGAATCTAATTAAGACAAAATGGTGTGTTTGTTGTGGAGGGGTTCTTGAGGGAGCTGCGAGACCTTCCAGAGTATAAAGTAGGTCATCCAGCTGACATAGGGTGCCTGTGGACATGTTCTTTATGCTACTATTGCCTTGCACACATCGGCCTTACACAGAGAGGAAGCCACCGTAGTTTACATTAGTAACAGCTTGTCATTAGAGAAAAACAGCCTGGAGGTCTTTATTTGATCATCTGAGTGGTTCTCGACCATCACACTGTGGAATGAAAACGATAAAGACAATGTGCTGAATCTGACAGTGTAGTGTGTGTGGATGTGTATGATGACCATGTGTTGTCTTGCTTCTTGCCGTCCAACCTGATGCAATTCTATGTTGAAGACGAGTGTGATTTTACAACTGATTTTAGATCCTGTACACTCGGGAATCACAAGAGTACGTCACAATTTCAGTTGTGATTATTCCTGAACACCATGTTGTTGATTATTTTCATCAAAATTGGATCACGACATTGTCACTGCGATGCCTTTAATTAGTTATTATAGCGTAATAGAGGTCCCGCTATGTCTGTCTAAAATAACAAAGACATCAAATGTAAAATATCTGATTTGGACTTGAAATAATTATTTTAAACAGACTAAAAAAAGATATTTAGTAGAATAAGATATGTGTAAAACTAATTTTTAATTACCTGACATAGTCTAAGACCGTATCACTAACTTTTGCATGTGACAAGTTTAAGCAGTAAGTTAAAACCTAATTCCACAACATAATTTGTCTCTTTGCTACTGCCAGCGGGAGGAATCATGACCAGATTGACAGCTGCATTTGATGACAGGAAATCTCTCCTACTGCTCAAGCTCTTGTTTATTGATTTTGTTGTCAAGAATGTTAAAAAGGAATCTGCGAAATCCAAGTGTTACTGTTGACCGCACGCTATGAGTGACAGTCAATTAAAATAGGAATGGGATCCTTGGAGCGACACTATCCAGATGAAGGCTTTGTGTGCCAGGAGGAGCAGTCTCCAGAGTTAACAGCAAAACGGATACTTGGACAGCTCTATGAAGCTGTGAAAAGAAAAGAGCTTAATTTTGCAGCTGAAATACGGAAGGTTTATATGTTTGTTCCTATAATTTTCTGTTATATTTTTGCTTAAGCGTGGTCTAATCTTCCACCGGAGGATTGTTTCATAATATTATCTCTTATTGATTATTGCATGGAAGGCCCTGATTAGTCTCACTCAGTGTTGTATTAGTGTGCTGTGCTCAACCTGAAGTGTAGGTTAGATAGACGGAGAGCAGGGCTGACATTGATTGTATAGTGTAACAGGAGGTCATACACAAATCAAAGCTGTTTGGAAATAATTGCTTTGTTTTCAGGTGTATTTTTTTGCAGTGTTTCAGAAAGACAGAGCTGAGTCTGCGGCAGGTTGTTTATATGCTAACACCAAGTGTCAACATGCACTTTAAAGTGCTCTGCAGTTGAGTTTGGCGAAGGAAGCAAAGTATCCTTTCACCCTTGTGGATTTCAGTGGAGAGGGAAGCCAAACCTAATGCAAGCCTTTTCTCGTCCTCTGATATCTCTAACAGCCACATGTTTGTATTGAAAATTATTCGGAAATGTTTTTTTTCTTCTTCCCCTTCTCTCAAAACACTTGCTTCTGAAAAGCAGCAATCCCCTTTACAGCCTCGTTCTCCACCGTGCAGCACTACTGCGCTTGTGTGTCGATAAGAGTTTGTGAGTGCATGCGTCTTTGATCTGCCCTACCGGAGAAGATGTTGACGGTTTAGCGGGGAGATGCCGGTGTTTACTGTTGAGCTTAGATATGCCCCCCCCCTCCCTTCACCCCTCCTGAGTACTCCACATGGAACGGCTCTCTGTGCTGCAGCACTGTGGTTAGCCCTTTTCAAGCACGCCTCCAAAATCTGTCGACTAGCTTGTTCTCTTTAAAGAGGAGGCTTTAAACACAGGCATGCACATCACAAGAATAAAATGATTCAATGCAAAGTAATACCCCTTGGTAATTGAAAAGTGATGAGCCCTTACTAGGGGGCTCTGCAAGGATGCCTGGTCAGTGAACTTTGAAAGCAGACACATGCACGCCCAAGTCCTCATTCCACACAAGGATATTAATTCATATCTATTTATACATTGTTTTCTACAATTGTTTAGAACAGAATGGATTTGCTGTTTTATTTTTCTTCATGTGCCAGAACTAAAGTAATTGGCAAATTGGGAAACTAAAGAGCAAATTAATGATTATGAGTAAAATGTTAAATGCAAGTGCATATAAACGATTTGCTTCTAAGAGAGCATGAAGAGGCACATTTTCAAGAACAACAGGAACTCACAAAGACCATAGTGGAGGCTTAACGGGATAGATGCACTGGCTGTTTGATTGGTTTGTAGTCTGCAGCCAACTGCTTTTTAAATATGACAATCATTTCACCCAGTGGGGATGATACAGTATTGATCTCTATTGATGATTTACCATCTAACCTTTGGACAACTCAGGCACACAAAAAGACAAAGCGCATGTCAAAGCAAATGAGATATAGATTATTTGCCAATGGGCAGAGTGTTGCATGGATTATTGTTGTAAATGATGTTATAGTTCTAGTGTTCATTGTTATGGGAAGATTACTGTCCACCAGTTCACGTGACCTTCACAAGGATTGCAAAATGAGGGGATCAACTTAAGCAGTCTAAAAATTTAATTTGCTTGATCGTGATTAATCTAGGCTTGTGCCGACAGCCAGATATGTGGGGTCTAAAAAAGCTCTCATTACAGCCATGTCAAGGCCTCTTTGAACACACCAACAAGTACTTAATGTTTGATATAATGCAGCCGCCATCTCTCACCTGATGCTATCTTCAATTAGTGGTTCGGGTCAACTTTATTTTCCTGCCTTTTGGGTTTTACCATTAAAGGGAAAGAAAAGAAGAAGCAAACTTCTTTTGCGTTTATTTTTGCTGTACCCATGATAATCATTGCAAAGAAGCCTCAGTAGTTAAAAAGTGTGCCCATCTGGTGAGGAAACTGGGACAAAGTGTACTTTAGAGGGAACAGAGGATAACTCTCCTGGCCTTTAGGGCTGGAGCTGGGGAGAGCCAAGTGCTATGAAATAGTTAGGTAAAGATGCTTATTTTTTCATTCCGTTTTATTTTTAGGTATTCCTTGGGGAAGTTATGTTTGTGTGGTTGCAAAGGTCATCAATTTAGGTTTCCCTTTCTCTTAATGAATGATTGCACCATGAAGAGAGCTGTAACTTTACATGTCTCTGTTCAAGATGCCCTGAGAGTCTCCACAGGGCCTCGGGGGATGTCAACAGTGTTCAATACTCATGATATACAGGCATCAGGAGAGGACTCCACACATTTTTTTTCAATGTCTAGTCCAGCCCCTCTTGCAATGAGGTCCCTGCCAAATCTCCCAGGATTCGGGCCATCCCAGCTCAATCGTTCAAAGCATCATTATTCGCGCAACTCCTATCAAGAGATCGGATCAATAAATCTATGGATCCAGCCTTGACTGGACTCTG
This sequence comes from Clinocottus analis, assembly GCF_023055335.1. Taxonomy (NCBI): domain Eukaryota; kingdom Metazoa; phylum Chordata; class Actinopteri; order Perciformes; family Cottidae; genus Clinocottus; species Clinocottus analis. The sequence continues at coordinate 14,510,118 of NW_027176240.1, read as the reverse complement.
GTGTCCACCAGCCTCCTATTTTCCCTCTTGTCAATCCACTAGAACACTTATCTGCTGGAACACGCTGATGCATTGTGCGACGCCTTGGCGAGGTTCATTAAGTTGTTTTTCAATGAGAGGCAGGGATCAATAGTAGACCATGGTGATTCATGCAAGCCCACCCCTATGCATCTGTGCTGATCTCTCCTAAGGATTAGCATGCCGGAAGACATAGATAATATGAAGGAGTCAATTAGTAGCTCATGAAATATAAATGGTTATGCAGGTAAAAGCTAAAATTGCACTCAGAATTTGCAATTAAAAGTTTCTCATTCAAAAGCCTGAATACCACTGTAGTAATAATCTTGCACTTACAATTTTAAAAGTGTTGGTATCAATGAATAATGTATCGCTACACTCACTCATTATAAATGGGATAAGCCTTTGGAACTGACATCTCTGCTTTGTTGTGACTGGCTTGTTATAAGCTCCTAAACAATAAAGTTTTTGCTGCTTTCAACAGAAATGTAGTGGACAGCTAATTCACAGTCTTGGCAGGCTGAACAGGGTTGTCTTCTCTTGACATAGGACACACCCATGGGGCTTTCAACCAAAAAATGCCAACATTCTGCGTTGTTTCCTTATCTCTTTTTTTATTTTTATTTTTTCAGAATTACGTTTGAAACATTACCACGGTGAAAAAAATCCATACTTTGACAACTATGGCGTACAGAACTATAATTTCAGGGTTTTTTGGTTTGAGGATATAACCTTCTGAGGATCTTTTAAGTTGTTAAATAATAAAACATAGGAAGTGTGCTGTACATGTTCTCTATTCACCTGTATCATGCACACATTGCCAGGAGTAATATCCCTCACTGTCACTAAAGCAAATGCCACTACAGCCGTATTACATCAGTCTCAAGATTAATTTCTTTTAACCTTCCATGCTTCTTTTTACTCTGAACAAACACTACACATCTTGATATAAATGTTTTGGTTCCCTTAGCTATGACCAGCAGGTAGAATGAGCCTCTCTTTCGGATGTTGAACATGTGCCATTGACATACCAAATGGCATTCATACCATTTTGACTGTCGCTTAGTTCAAAACAAATTTTGCAGTAATACAAATACAGTCCTAAATCCTAAGTGTATCCAGTAAGCAGCAAGCTGGTTAAATTTTTCCATATCTATGGGCTTAATTACGATTGTAACTGAAAGTGAGCAGTAAAGTTTCGAGAACTACAGTGTGAGTCTGCTTAATTGTTGTATTTAAGATGGATCACTACAATTATTACACTAATAAGCTGTACTGTTATATCGTTTTTATGGCAACTCAGGGTAGATAACTTGATAGGTACAGTACTGAATGTCTGTTTAATTGTTGCTGAGTCACTGTAGGTAAAATAAAGAAACACCTAACAAGTACTAAAATGTGTCACGCTGGGATTTGATAAAGTTTCCTTTGAAAAATAACAGTTACATGGAGCTGATTTGCAGTGTCATTTGACTTTGCCAGATTTAATTCCTCACTGAAGTACACACATCGTGTACATGGTTGGAAATATCGTCCTTATGGAGCCATGCCAAAATGTCTATCCTTCAGAGAGGATGGTTTACTCCATCTGTCAAACAGTATGAATCTGGGACATACTGCTTGCACTTCAATCTGAGGCCACTCTCCCTTTCTCTTTATTTTCTATTCCTTGCCAATGTCAGCCAAGGCAAAATGTCATGAAATTAATCTTAAGAAATGATAGTGAATAAGGATTTATGGAACATGTTTAGATTGTGTCATGCAACTGTACATTGGTTATTGCATTTTTTTTCTACAGTACAACATAATGTTGCTGTCACTTGCAGTATCATCAAAGGAGATATTGTACAAGCGTGGATATACACCTTAATTTAATCCCTTGTTTCTTAGAGTATAAATAATTTAAATGTGTTTTACTCCTCACTTAACCCTGGTTCTGGATTCTTGTGTGATATGGGGGACTAGTGAGGCTGCTGGAACAGATGGGCCTTCAGTACAGCAGTGGACCGTAGAGGGTGGAGATCCATAGATTGCTCTTTGTTGCAACATTGGTGTGGCACTTCCTAATCTAGTGTAACTGATGACAGAGGACGTCTTCCTCAGCTACGCTTTCCCAGGGGCTTATCATTCTCTCCTTCCTTGAATCAATCAACCAAGAGTCAGTCTATTTGGTCATGCTACATAGCCTTAGCTATACCTCCCATGGTTTCTCCAACTGTACTACATTACATTGAATGTGTTCTTCATCAATCAAACACAGTGAGTTTAAATCTATGGAGCTTCAGGCTGAATAGGACACATGACGGAACATCAAAATGGAGAAAAGAGAACAGCAGGTGGATGTTTAAAAAAAGTTCCCGGTTAATATTGGTTTCCCTTGTAACCCTTCTAAACAATGACGATGTCGGACAAGCCATTGTCTGATCAACTCTGCTGTGGTTGTGTTTCCTATTCATGCGCTAATTTGTACATCCCACTGACCTCTGGCTCAGTTTAGCAGGAACAGGAAATGATCGACCTCCCATTGCTCACCCTGTTGGACACTGCTGACCACAGCACTCAGCTCCAACCAGCATTACAAAGACATTACAAATAACATATGTGTGACGGATGGAGACCAACTGCCTTTGCTCAAAAGAAACATCGACAACAGAGAGCACCTTTGAAGCAACATTGGAGTCATGTGACAGTTGCATGGGCCCACAGGGCAAGCTGGAAATGCTCTTAAGTGAAAAAGGATGAAAGGGTGAGGAGGTGTTTGAATGATGTCGGAGAAAGGGGGATAGAGTGACATTATGATCTAATACTCAATTTATGGATCTTGCTTTAATGGAAAAGCTTTATTTTATTTTTTATCTCACACTCAGGGTAACCACACAGATAGGTGTTTTAACTGTGATTACACAATGACATGTTTATGTGTTGCAGAGCAAAGAGAGGGGCTGTGAGAAAGTGCAGTGTGGAATCTAACCTTTGAATGAGAACCATCTTGCATTTTGCAGGTGGCTGTTTAAGATTTATGAGGACTCTCACGAATCGTGTTCATCATGAGTAGATATTGACTTTCAGAGTGCTAGTGGGGCTTTTGGACCGCAGCTAGAGAGCTGTCATTTTGTAAATAATTTGTAGTGGCTGACGTCTGATGAAATGTATTATTAGGCCTGTCTCCAGTGACAAATAATAAGGTGTTTATTTTCAATGTTTGTTTTTTTTATCAACCTTAAGATCTGTACACTAGCAAATGAAAACAATGCTGACAATTCTTCATGTTGATAAACTGAAACAAATGTTTAGTTCATTTATAAATGTGGGCTTTTTATTTGAATCTGCTTGCACCTGCTCTTGCAAAAGCGCAGTGCTATTAGAAAAATTAATGTTTTGTCCCAGTGCAGTGTCCTGGCCTCAATCAATGAGGTCTTTTTCTGGAATCACTCAGTGTATTGGAAATGTCAAATCCATCTTGGCGGCCTATGTAGAAAGTAGAGGGGTGCTGGCTTAAAGTCATTCATTTTGTTTTATTGACCATTGGATTCCATAAGGAAAATCAAACACTATGGTCTCAGTCACATGTTAATGAAAACACAGTGGACCTTGAATATATTGCCAAAGGTCCTTTCAGAGTCATTGCCATATTTGGACATGGCTGAGCTAAATCACATCAACAGTGATGTCATGCATCGGCCGTATAATGTTGATTTTTGCAGAGAAATAATTTTAATGTGTCCTCCCTGCAAATCTCCTCTTGGATTTCTGGTGTAACCCTTCCTGTGGCTTAATGTCTCCTGGGACCTGAATCCTGTCTCCTTTATGCTAGGTTTAAGTCAGAGAGCCCACGTGTTAAATATGAGAGAACTGAATGATTGTGATCGAGTGGCACTGCAGTATCTCTGCTATCTCTCCTAAAGGGATTCTTTAAGAAAACAGAGACGAGTTTAATAAAAGTAGCCATGAACTGGTGAGAATGCTGTTGTTTTCTAGATATTGACGCAGCTAAACACAGTTTCTTTCAAGTCCCTAATGTACTTGTACTACTTATTTAATAAAGAAACTTGATTATCAGCAATTCACTTGTGGGCCTTCTCTCCACAGAGGCATGATTAAAGGTAAATATACTTAAGTGCCCCTTGGGCCAAGGACTTCTTTGGACCAAAGGGTACACTTTCTATAGCCTGCTGTTGGTCCAACATATGGTTTGGGCATGTGGAGAAACGAAAAGCTGCACACACAATGAATTTCCATTTACACTTCGACGTAACACTTTGCAACAAGATACATGGGCAGAGTAGGGATTGAATGTGTATTCAGCAATAATCGTGGCGAGGGGGAGGGCAAGAGGACTCAAGCTGTGCAATTACCAGTAGAAAGAAACAACACATCTGCACCGAACAGCACTGTTATTTCTTAATTTACTAATACAGCACAACAAGCAGGCTCAATGTGCCTTAAAAGAGGACTCTCCTTCTGGATGAATCATTGCCGTATGTCCTCGTCACTCTGTGATGCGTCCATCTGCATGCGAGAGAGATGATGTGATAGGCTGTCCATACTGTACAGCATGTTGACTGAGCTCTGCTTCATTTACTGCAAGTCACACTTTAGTTAGATTAGAGAAGTTGTGGTCGCTGTTGCTGTTCAGCCAGCTATGTGTCAGGACAACCATGTTGTCGTTTGTCTCTTCCAGTGACCCTGTTTTCTGTAGCCTGAAGCGGTACTCAGGCTGTCCCTTAGATTTGATTTTGCCACAAAGGAGTCTAGTCAGGAACCTAGGTCCTGGAGGGGAAGCAGGCTTCGAGGCCTAATAATGAGAGGACATACACTAACACACACCTCTGTGTAGCAGCATGGTGACACTGAGACGGCCCAGGAGTGTCAACCTAGTTGTCTCTGAAGTCTGTCTACAGAGCCACAGATACTGTATACAGGTCAACATGGCGGCTGCAGTCTCACTCATGATGCACACTCTTCATCAAGCAAAACTAAATCTGATTAGAATAAAAGACAGGAGCGAATCCAAAAGCATGTCATATTGTTATCCAAATTAAAAATACAATCATTTTCATTGTCAATTAATCCGTTGATTATTTACTAGATTACTCAATCAGTTCTGATCTATAAAATGTCAGAAAATGGTGGAACATGTCAATCAGTGTTTCCCAAAACCCAAAATTATTGTGTTTTGTCCACAGTAGAGTGAAGAAACCAGAAAATATGCACATTCAAGGAGCAGGAATCAAACACCGTTTTTCTTAAAAAATGACTCAAACTCATTAATAAATTATCAAAATAGTTGCTAATTAATTTAATAGTTGACAACTAATCTATGGGTTGTTATTTGTTCAACAGCATCAGCCTAGCAAATACATTATCAGATATTTTTCAAACAACACATATTATGGCCTGTCTTTAATTGTTGCCGAGTTTGATTTGTCTATAAAAAGATCTATCCACAAAGTATACTTTATAATTATGTATATTTCTTAAAGCCTTTTGCATTACACATGTTATAATACAATTACTCAAGATGACGTTAGATGGATGGATGGTTATATGGATTGATATATTTGTTTGTTACAGAGAAGAAATACAAATAAGTATGAAAAATACTCAATATATACAACACAAGAAAATATTACATTTAAATACATATTACATTTAAATATTTAAGAAAATGCTAAGTATACACAGTGTATATAAAGTATATACAGTGAAGAAGGTTATTCACACTACATAGATCACATTTTGTTCCAAGATGGATACGGAGGATATATTCCCACAATATGTCTTACCCAGATCTTAGAAAATACAAAACACAATCGAACAAATCTTTTTTTTTGAGCAGAAAGAGTTTTATTTCATCTTCAAAAATGAAAATGTCATCATCCATGTTAAGTAAATAACTAATTCCAGGTAGTTTTTATGTTCAGCGATTATTCTAATAGTCCAATGATTGAATTAAGCCTTGCTCCTTCTCTGCAGTGGGATTGTACTAGTTAACAGGCAAGAATAGGCAAGGAATCTTTGTTTCACATAGCTGTCACTCTTATTTCTCCAGGCAGCTTGACAGCATCTTAGTGTCAGGATTTCAAGAGTCCCTGGCTTTTAACCAACTTAGCTGACAATACCTCCATTTCTTGACAGCTTAAACTCGTCCATTCCAATGCCATGTGACAACAGGCATTTTCTTCTGCCTACCCCGTCACTCCTCACTTTCCTTTCCTTTTCTTCTCGTACATGGTTATGCATTTCTGTATTCCACAATCAATTATCTTTAATGACATTTGATGGGCAAAATCAGGCATGTCAGAAAGTGTTGAGTCACTTCCAGTTTATAGTGTCATTTTCATCTAATTCTAACTGCAAACTGGAAAGACTTCAAGTCACTAAGAAGGGACAAAGCTGGATTTAGAGGATGGCAGGCGTGGCAGCATTATTAAGATTAGAGTCTTTACAGGAGCTGTCATGCCTTTCTGTGGACTACAGCCTTAATATGGGCTTGAGCTATTCGTATTGTGTTTGCACAAAAGGACTCACTTGGCACCAGAAACACACAGCCACCACCGGTAAAGTTTAATGGTGAGAACATATTCTGCTGTTCCCTCTTTTCACCTCGGCTTAGTTCTGCCGCTGACCCTTTCCTGTCCGTCAATAAAAGCTCAGAGCCTCGCTGTTCTTCCCTGGCACTGCAGGTGTGTAATTGTCATCGATGGGACAGAAATAGTGTTTTGAATATAGCTTACGAAATGGAATGTCGTGTGGTTTTAATATTGCTTTACCGGGAGCAGAGGAGAGAGTGCGAGCTTCCCTGCAGATCCACGTCTAATTGGCTCGTTCCATAGTTTGTCGGATCCTGTCCTGCGGCTGTTCTTCAGTTCCCATTCACACCTTTCCCCAGCATCCCTGCAGCTGGGGTGTGAAATCCTTTCGTTTCAAGGTAGGAACCAAAGCACTCTCGGTCCTGTGACAGACCATTTTGTCTGCAGCTCCAGACAGTTCCTATTAGGCTAAACAGGTATAACTCAACAGTATAAGTGAGGCGGCTAATAGTGAGCCATTAAAGAAACTTTAACTCGTACCCAGAGCGAGTGTTTCTGCTTAGCTGCAACGGCCACCCATTGTCCCAGTGATAAGCAGACAATTAGTATTTCGACCAAGCATCAGCAGGGGTCATGAATCATGAAGTTGCATCATGTCAATCGGGTGAAACCTGAGCAGTACAAAATTAACCCCTGAAGAGAACAGTTTGATAGCAGCACTTCCATTGTGTGCTTTAGCTCTCTCTCAGAGCTTCACCACTGAAAGTGACATAAATAGGTCTTTACCCAACAGTGAAGAAGGGGCACTTACGCGGTGTTCTGTTCTTATGGCATGGTTAATGACTCACCTTTTGAAACTGTGCACGGGGATACTCCTGAGAAATGAGTCTGCCATCCAGAACCACTGATAACCTGCAGGCTGACCTTGACTGCAGGTAAACAGCAGGTTTGTTTGTGACTCCCTGTAATAGCCATGACCATTAGCATGTTCTGAAGGCATTTGGGACCTGCCATTCCTCAGAGGCTTCATGTGAAGATGTAGTGCCTCGTGCCACAAAGTTTACTTCCTGACTGAGGAATAGTACAGGCCTAATGAGAGCGAGAAATTCAAAATGCTAAATCACCACAGTTAGGCCACCACCTGTCTCTGGTGTGCCCTGGTAATTATCTTGCATCAGTACATTCTCATTTCTGCCCATCGAGATGACATTAGCATAGAACAGGAATGGCTTTGCATAAGCGAGATGAGGCACTTGGCTGATTGCATGCCTGTCCTGACCCCCGTGTCCAACACACAACTAGCGGAAGCTGGGAAGATCATAATGAACCCATAGGATGTTTTCTGGCTACTCACAAATAAACAAAGAGCTCAAATGTTAGACTTTGTATAAATTAGCATTAATGACTTCATTATGTTTCTGGACACTGTTCTGTTCTCACAATCAGCACTTCATTAAGTGGTGTCGGACAGTTAATTGAAGTTCCTGTTCTGTTTAAAAGGTAGTTTGACAAGTTGCACATGTGAACACCTGGCCCCATTTAGAGCAGATAACGGATGAATGTTTATGAGCACCATTTGTCAACTTAATCTGCTTGAACTAAGCCTTTTAGCTGAATTTGAAACGGGTTTTGTAATCTCATATATTTTTTGGTGTTGACTTCACTGTTTTGTATGTATGTGTGTGTTCACGATGTTGTTTCATCCCAAATATGTTTAAGTACCCTAAAGCATAATGTGATGCTTAAAGACTGACTGAGATTGCATATTAGGTTTTGATCCGTCTTTAAAATACAATATATTTGTTAAATATATTTGTTAAACTAGTTCCATGTTGTGTAAAATACACCTAGGTGCTGTATTCACTGCTTAATACTATGGTGCCGTGTATGTCCAAGCATGCATTGTGTTTGTCTTGACTTGTCTGACTGTCTTTTCTCTGCTTTGTGATTGGAAAATGGATGAATAAAATAGAACATGAAGTAGATAGGCTTAGGGATTATCATTGAATATATTTCACTGCTGACTGCCTCGTTTCACAGCCTGCCAATGCTGTTGGCATTAGCTGTCAACATTGGGAAGTTGTCAATCTCAAACCACTGTGAAACAAATCGCCTTATGACGGTGAGACAGCGGAGGAGTGAGGTGTAGATAAGACGGCTGATTATAGTCGCACCTGTGATCAGAATACATCATTTGACAGTATTTATAAATAGTGTAGTAGATGGGTAGCGATGCAGTAAGGTCCACCATCTAAAATGAAATGATGGAGAAGAGGGATAGTGAAGAGAAGACGCTTTTAAGACCTTAATACAAACATTTGCGGGGATGGGGGAATATAGCGTAACAATTCTCTCTCGCTCTCTCTCTTTGCTCCACTTTATTGAGAAATAAGTATGAAACGTTCATGAGCACAGATTTACATGTTTGGATCCTTTTAGCAGTGGCTCAGTAGTAAAAAGCAAAGAGAAACAAACACATTCGCTATGGTATTGGTAGCACAAAGACGATTTGTATTTGTCTATTGGTATTTATCCATTATCTACTCTGAATGAATTACCTGAACAGTTATTTGGCCTCTTTAGTCTTCCCTCGGCCTGAGTTCTGTCAGATGTGCTGTGGGGACTTGGACCTAATAGCCTTTATCGATTACGGAAATAGCCGTATGAAAACCTACTTTTCCCAGGTCTCATTTTAACGTGGCTTTTGCACCTATGCCGAAGAAAACTGTCGAATGGCTTCTGAATCTTTATGGAGATATAGGGGTGAGTTAGTTAATGATATCACCACAAAGTAAAGATTAGAACTCAATTATCTGCTTGTGCAATGGACCTGGTTTCTGGCCCAACATATTAATCACATTTCTTGATAGAGTTGCAGGAAGGTGGAAAAGAAGCTCACATCCACATGAAAAAGGATTCGCTGTGTCGGAGGAATATGAGGAGGAAAATGTTTTTTCCTTTTGCTGTTTTTTCTTTTACTTTGTCTTCTTATAGAACTATATTTAGAATATTTTCCTCTATGAAAAAAATCTTGCTTGCAATGTTGCATACATACCGTCACCATATGTAATATTCAAATCATTAAAAAGCTCCCCATATTGGTAAGACATGTTAAAGTTCAGCTTTGAAAAAAGTCTGAGAATTAAAGTGCACTCCTTATTAAAGCAAGTTAAAACATCTTGACAGACTAAATGGCAACATTTGTGAATACCAGGGGATACAGTCATTCTAGACATTTTTTGGCAAGACAGCTTACGTTTACAGTTGGACTACTTTTGGCTTTAAAAATCTTCAACCAAGATAAATCTCTGCTATTGGGGAAATATAATAATTATATCTGTTTTGGATGGAAATCAAGCTGTTTTGAGAATTCCCCAGGATTAAAATGTGATTTCCTTGATGCGAGTGCAGCATTGTGCCTTATCATGTCTCGTTTTAATATACTGGCTCTTATTTGTTTAAAGGAAAAAAACTGCAAAACTGTGAACTAAGGGAATTAACTCACCCTACTGAAACATTCTCTTATCTTATCAAAAGCTATTAAATTCTGCAGAACTTTGCACAATAATTAAGAGCTTTTTCTCATGAATAAACAGATGCAGAAAAGAATCTGAAAAGTACAAAACTTTTTTTTCAATAACAATTTGGATGTCAAATCTCATTCCATTTCGACTCTTCAGATGTCTTTGTCTACCAATCACCTCGATTTTTCTTTAACCGTGAAAGATCATGTGGAAAACCGTCACATTTTCTGGAGGTCAGTCTCTGTAGCAGTCCACAGTCAGAGTCTGCCTCATACTGTCAAGGCGGTTTTCATCAGAAAACTCCTGTACTTCCTGCGAGGCACATGCAAGATGCACTTTTGATGTGGATTTCTTTTTGAGAAAAATACAAGACTGGTGATAGTAATGACATCGCCTGCAGTCCACTGCAGACACTGATTGAAGAGTCTACTCTGGCTTCAGGAGTTCTGTCAGTGGAAAGCACGCTCCTAGTGCAGGTCACTCTGATCTTTCTGGCACACACTGGAGCTCACAACCCCCCTCTCCACCAGTTCCTCCTCCACATGTACTAGTAGAGGGATGTAAGTCCCGAAGGAAGGCTTCTTGCCAGCCAACGCTGCCTCCTACTGCTGGAGCACCTTCATTAATATACTGACAGACTTGACAAGGATAAGAGAGCTTTATAAAGCAATCATCGTACTCTAGAGTCAAACAGAATTGCCTCGGTTGAGCCTTAACACTTCCATTATTATATTTATTTTTCAGATTTCCTAGTTGTTGTTTTTTCTGTCCGCCCAGCCTCCCGTTCTCTGACTGTGATGAGATCAGACCAGAAAATCAATAAAGAAAACATTGTGGTTTGACAGTGACATGAAACACCCAAACTCATGCACGTCCGTAAACATGCCAGTTTTCAGAAGAGCTTTGATTGATGAAGTAGCTGTTTTTATTTGCTTTTTGGAAGAACGAGTTTCGTCTGGCCAATCACAGTGGCTAGATCAGTCACAGTCACAGATCATCAATGGTCTTTATGCCAAATAAAGATTGATTATACGTCAGATATAATACGACAAATACACTTGCTTTAAACACTGCAAGTACATTGCACGTCAAGATGACAGTGACAATTACATACTGTAATGCTGTACATACATGCTGCTGTCAATATACAGGTCACGTCCTATCACGCAAACCATTCAGTGTTTAACTGTGGTTACAGATTTTTGTGCCCCTGTCAGTTTGTTAAATTACACACTAAAAACCAAAATGCTTTCACTGATTAGCATTTTCTGTCTTGTTCTAAGGTGTGCAGTGTGCTGCAGCATTGCCAACAAAGCAAGTAAAAGCTTCCCACCCACACAACAGGGTGACTTTCAGCCCCACGTTGCTTTGAAGTCGGATTCAAAGCATAAAACACAGAGGTTGGGAGAAAAGAAGGGAATGATTCCCCCCACCCCCTCTTTTTTCAGCCATCCTTTTTCTGTTTGAGTGAGTGCATGTTCAGTCTCTTTGTGGTCAGCTCAAGTTCACTTTTCATCACAGAGCCAGTCTATCCTCTCTCATCCGCCAGCGTAAGAAAATATGGATTTGTAGCTGGGACATGATGTGTGTTTTGATTCAGTCGTTGGTAGCTGTTAATAAAATGTTGCTTATTTCAATAGACTTCCACAGATAATTTACCTTTTCTGAATTAAGTGCTTTCGATGTGAGTGCTAAAACTGTGCTTTAACATATTGTCCAGTGTGAGTTCTGTGTGAACGTCTCACACTTGTCTGCCATGGTGGTGGTTTATATTCAGCTGAGGGGCTGAGTGTCTCTGTGTCAGGAGGTGAGGACAGTAAGAGGTTTGTCAGGAGGCGCTCCTGTAAATAATTGAACTCGTCAGGAAGTAAAGGGTCAGGGCTTCTGCCTCCAATCGAAGATTTTGGAAGCACTGTTGGGGCAGGCTGCATACTTCTATAGTTGTCTGAGATAACAATTTCGCACCAGCACAAACCCACACATACATTGTTTTGATTGTGTTTCTCACAGTCCCAACAGAATCTATCCAATCCATGATTTAATTTATCCATCATGTTGGCATGACTGGCAGGCTAAAGATTACAATTGTCAAATGTTCAAATATAAGTTTGTATCTCAAAGCACACTAATTAATACAGAAGTGCTATTATGAAAAGCTCTTGCATGTTCAACATTTTGTATGCTGCATCCTAATAAGGCAAAAGTACCAATAGTCATCATTATTCAAGTAATTACTTTAAATGTACATATTTAATATACACACTGCTAAAATTTTACACAAAGCCTTTTGAAGGCTATTATTAGAGCGCTATTGTCTACATTAGTGGCATCTGTTATTCCCGTGCGCTCTTGCTATCTATGCAGTCTAATAAATCACATAGCAGTCTACAGCATTGTGCCACAGGCGGTAGTCTAACAACACCACTGTTGATGCAGACACACCTATAGGTAGCTTCAGCTCCCTGTGATCTCTTTCATATCACTCCAAACCTCTACCCTGCAGCACTCAGGCTTACACAGAGGACACTATCAAAGCATCAGCCACATAGAAAAAATAGACAAGAGCGAGCATATATATTTAGGAAATGCTGCAGTGTTCAGAGCTGTGGCAAATTGGTATCGTTACAGTTCCTCATTTTAGTCTGCTCTGCTTCACGGTGCCGTTGCATTACGCTGGTGGACTTTGATGGTGGAAAAGAAAGGATGAGGCTAGGATTAGTTTAATGCTACTAATTAACAAAAGACAGAGGAGAGGAACACACTATCTGGTGCTGGATGTCATGCAGCCCTTCAGCACCTCCGCTGCTGTTAATTACCTCTGGCGTTTCACTATCTCTCCCAGGAATGGACAGGGCTTGCATCTCATGAGCTGCTGCCTGCATGGTCATTAGAAAGAATAGATTTAGCCCAACCAACTGGTAGCACGTGCTGTTTTTACAGCTGGCTGTCAGGATTAAGGCAAGTGTCAGTCCAACGGTGACCTGTTTGAAAGTGGGGGGAAAGAAATCTATCATGGTTATTATTTCCATTCATTTACTTGACTTTTCCTTCATATTTTATATTTTTAAAAATAAATAAAAATCCTGGTAATATTACACTGTTGAGCTATGTGTTGAGCTAAGTCATTTTGACAGAGAAACTTTCCAAATGTTGTCATTATTCCAAAGTTCATAATTTTAGTATAAGGCATGACAATTAGTCCGTCTCTTATCAACGTCCCCCACATATATTAAATGGATGATCTTTCTGACGCTTGATATCCAATTAAGATAGTAATTGCATGGCATTTACCAGATTAACATTGCAACTGTACAATGAATGACAATGGCCACAAAAGACCCTTTCTGACACAGCAGGACGACTGCAAAGGCTCTAATGCAACTTCTGTACAATTAGACGTATTCCTTCAAATAGACTTGAGGGGTGCCTCAAGTCTATTTGAAAGACAGAAAGTTAAAGTCACTTCCGCATTTGCTTCACTTTTCAGACCTGCAGGTTGCCTTAGAAAAGCAAAAAATACATTTCTGGAGTAAGTTTCTATGACAGTGCTTTGGGCACCGGTATGCTTTGTCTTTTTTATGATGGTTTGTCAACCAGGTATAAACTACCAGTATGCTGATGAAGCCAAGTCAAGACTTTACGATAGAGTGCCTTCATTATTTGTTGGTAGAGGCAATTCCATCTGTTTCTTAGCCTCATCTGTTGTGCCAATAACAGGAGCATCTGACTTAATAATGATTCAATAATTAGTGCCAAACTTTCTATTTGTTTCCTTTGGAAGTTTTCTTTGAAGGTGTAAAAAATCTCTGCAGTTGCACAGCTTTGACTCATATTTCTGTGGCAATGAATTCTCTGCATGCTGACCTCCAGAGAATACCATGTGGCCCGAAGGCCTAATCCAGTTACAATGTGTGCACCATCCGTACTTTATCACAGGCAACAGTATCTACCTCTCCTCAGGCTGAGACCACACTCTTGAGAAAAGATACCTCAGAGCTTTACTGTACTTGGATCACGTTGTCCTAATCCATTCCAAAGCGTAACCACTACATCCTAGGAAAACAAAACATGCCCTTGGCCAGGGCTGAGGGGTAGCTCACACCTGTCTTCTTGGTGTGGCATCAGTTATTACATGTTTCCAGAGAGAAGAACTACAAAAATAAATTTAAAAAAGACACGCAACTCCTCCTTGAGTCTCCCTGTCTGCCTGCAGAATGATTTTGCCCTGAGATGCATCTCCCTGTGAGAACCACAGAAACAAATGTGGATTATTTTAACAAGGCTTTTATATTTAATTTCTTACATTTTGTATACATTGTTATATAATATAATGTAATATAGTGTATTACAACTAAATAACTATACTAATCATGATACCATTTGTTCTGTATTATTTAAATTTTTCTTTTTTACATTTTCATTGATCACACCTCAACATATTGATTTGTACTATTGGATGTTCTTGCCAGTGTAACATAGCAATCCAAATGCATGGATATCCAAGTCCCTGGCTGGTTTCAGGTGACAGGAAACGATTAAAAATGAAGGTCTGATTAGTCCTCCATCTGTGTTGAATTTAACGCTTATCACAGTGGACATTGATCTCAGGGTCTGTGCAGGCCAGACATTGTGGTGTAGATGGTCCTCAATCACGCAGGCTCATTTTTGGGATTTGCTTTCCCTCCCTCGGGCATCTGGTGCCAATTTTCAGAAGGGCTTGGACCAAATTGTGGCTGCAATGTGGATCATCATTCAGTGCACTTATCTGGTCTGTCGTGTCCTAAAAGAAACAACCTGCATAGTGAAAGCTGAAATATGTTTCTCCTGAGCTTGTTAAAAACATTGGTCTGACATTCAGCGTGGTTCACACTTTCTTCTGATAACCACTCACTGCTTGCCTTGCCATGCTTCAAACACATTTGAGACAACAAATTGGAAAAATAGTCTCTTTTACATTCTTCTTCAGTGTCACTAATAACTGTCCTCCTTTGTCCCCCATGCTGTCACCCATTTGGCCACAATCCACTGTGTCTGGAAACACCATACAGGTAAGTCATACACTACCTAACTGTTTCTGTCTGGGATTTTGTTTTCACATGAAAATTATCAGAGGAACGGCACACATCCTCTAGCTGTCTTTCGTAGGTTGAAGCAATCACTTCTGTTGCCTCCTTATGGCTCCTTTTTATCGATTGAGTGTCTGTATGATTCCCTGCTCTGCACTCAGAAATTACCTGTGCTAGAAGATACAGATAAATTAAAGGCCAGGCTTTTTAAAGTAATGCAATTGAAGGGGAAAAGAGCTGCTCGGAATCTGAAAGTCATCTTCTCTCCTCTCCTCTTTTCTGCTCCATTGAAGTTTTGTAATTAGATTATCATAGCACATACTGCTCTTGGGCTCGCTGCTGCTTTATATTCAGATGACTCAAATGATTTGTCTCCTGATTCCATTGTCACTGTTTACTTGACTTCGACTATGTTGATGTGACAGTGTTGTGGCTCGGGAGGTAGGAATAGCTGAGTAGAAGTGCAAATCATAAAAAAAAAAATAAACACAAGATTGCTCCTGATGAATAATTAGTCCTTTTTTGTGTTGTTGCAAGATAATCCAATTATAGTATCCAATAATGATTAACTCTCTGTATATTAATCAGTAGCTGACACAATGATGGCATTCAAATTCTTAAATTGATTGCCAGTGGGACTAACACACACATCCCTTGATATGAAGCATTGTGCAAGACCACAAACTCTTTTTTTTTTAGTAATCAAGTCATTTGTTTTTTCACTAAATGCCCTTACTTGTACATCCATGCTCATTTTATTATAGAAGAGGATCAGAAGAACACAGTTCCTCAGGGGAAGGTCATAAATAGAAATTATCGGATGTAAATATCGTGGGAATGATCTTTGCTCAGTGTTTTAACTATCCCACCGCATCCAGTTCCATTCCCACATGTAATTGCTGCCAACAGTACTTACAGAAAAGTCCTGTGTAGAGTAGTCTGGCTGCTGTACAGGCGTGTTTGCTAAAGCTTGGCCAGATCTGTGCTGTGGTCCAGAGGAGTGGGGCCAAAACCAACAGATGGGAAGAGCAGAGGAAACGCTGCTGCAGTGTTTGTCCCGAGCACCATGCCGAGCGGGTGTTCCTCCTTAGAGACTGACCACTTGGCCCTACAGCCGCTGGTCCGATGCCAGGAGGGAAAGGGGGAAATAACGGGGAAATAAGATGAGAGGGCACCTCAGATCTCGGAAATGTCACATAACATCGCGGGGAACCTCTTTTACTGTCTACACCTGCAACAATATGCAGAGGAATGCTAACACAGACACATTTAACCAAACACGCTGCAGATTTGGTCGAGGAGCATTTGCTCGCTGACGTCATGAAGACAGTCTATGAGATAAAGCTGTCTTTGTATGCATCTTTCTTGCTCCACCTTACACGGCCTACTGTTAGCCAAAGTCTGCAGGTTGAGCCAGGGGCATGCTGCCCTCTCAGCGAGTGGGTGGAAGTAGTGCAAGGGGAGCGCTAATGCTTAATATGAGCTGCCTCCCTTCTCCCTGTAAACAGGATATAATATCTGCTCTTCATTAATGATGCAGGGCCCAGCCCCACGCAGCAGAATGCATTAGAGCTTTAATCAGCAGATATGATTGCTTTGTACTCCGTCTGACTGCACTAGGGGGCCTCATGGGGGTTTGGTGGCGGTTTATGACAACTAGCTGTCGACAGAAGAAAAGAAAAATGAAAAGAAATAAAAAGGTTTAATGATATTCAATCCGACAGCGCCTTAGAATGGTTTTGAAGGGATAAAGTAAATGTAACCACATAACTTTTGGATTTGGAGGCATGGGTTTGAAGAAGTGCTTAGTCAGGACTAGCATCTGTTTATTCCCTTCACTGGTAGGTGTTCTAGTAGTGTGGATCGGGAGATAAGGATTCATTCGAAAAGCAATACAAACATAGTGAGGGCCTCAAAACTTCTTCCCAACTTGTCCAAATGGCTCTGCTTAATTTTTAAACCCTATTTGAGTCTTCTTCTTTTTCTTTTTCATGCCAGAATAATCAAACGCAAATATTTCTCATCAACTCCCTCGGAGCCTCCTTGTCACTAATTAGAGACAGTTTCTGGGATGTTGAGAATCCAACAAGGGACTGGATTTTTTCTCTTTTGGGACTTTTGTATTCCCACTGTTATTCTTGTATGGCATGCACACTGGAAGAGAACTTTGATATGTTTTTTTTTTTTCCTGGCCAAATGTGCTCTAGCTGTTTTCTCTCTTCATACATTATGCAGTATCTATACCATGTGTTCTCTCCAACATCTTTTGAACCATCAGTTTCCATATCTCCTTATATTCGAAAAGGTGATCAAATCCAATGTATAATGAAACTCTGGCCATCACCACCAACCCAGCACCTGGTGTGGTTGTTTTAATTGTCTGCTTGGTAACTGCACAGGTAACGGTCACATGCTAACTTCCCAATTGTGTTTTTAACTAAGGAAATCAACATAACACAAGTTAGTCTATTTTCAACTGCAATTTATTCGGATACCATTAAGGAGTTTTCATTCTGTGACTGTAACGCACATATTGCTATAATTGGGTTGTGCAAACAAAGTGCCAACAACTGCATAACTTGCTCTTACTCTGCCTCTTTATTTAACTTGACATATGCTTTCATTTGCAGGATATTTGCTTCAAAGAATTTAAATGTTTAATTCCAAACAAGGCTCTAGTTACTTTTATGACATGCCCATCCTCAAACGGCTCCAGTAATAAGTTGGCGTGGTGTTAGTATCACAGTAAACATAGATATGCAACTCTTGTCCATGGTGGTCGACACTGTTATTCTCGTGCTTTTCTTGATCTGTGGTTACTCTGTGGTTGTTTACCAAACCTTTTTGGACTCAATCGCAATGGTAGTTTTGGCTTGTATGGATGAATCTGCCATCTGCTGAATGTGTGGCCCCCATCATCAACTGAAACAGTGAACTAAGTCAGTATCAACGTGGCCAGACTGGGGTGGAAAGCTTTTGCACCTAATATCTGTCTGTCTGGTGGAAGCAAATGTCTATGAACTCAAAGGATTAGGGCATTATTGAATTCAGAGCCAAAATGATGTAACCATTGATGTACATGCCTAATGAGTCTCAGTCACGGGTGGAATAACATTTAATACAATCTTTCTTTTTCATTTTTTTAATGCATTGTAATTAATGAGGCTTGTATCACAACTGTGGCCATGTAAGTATCATACTGTACATTTAAAAAACACTGTGAGGTTATTGCTAGATTACACAAAATGTTCTTAAGAAAAATGAAGGTTGATACTCCTTTTAGTTATTTTAATCAGAAGAGGATATGTGTACCAGTGGAGACATTTTTGAAATAGTAATTCAATACTAAAGGAGCATTCAAATGAAAGAAAGAAATGACATTTTTTTGTTTTGTTAAAATGTGGCTTTACTGTTGCAAACTCAGTTATTCATTTTTTAATTAGTGAAAACATAAAATGTTGTATTTTAAAATCCAATTCTGAGGGGAAATCGTTTACAACATCTATAGTCTGTAAAGGGACTTTGTATCAGCTGGAGATACAATTGTGTCCATGGAGTGTGATTGTGTATTTGTCTAATGTGGAGGTATTAGATGGTTCAAAGTGTATAATTGAATTCCGCTCTGTAAACTGAGACGATGTGTTTTCCATCTGCCGCTCCATCAGGACTTCTCACCTACTCGGGATAGCAATATTTACCATTACCATACTTCAGTGCTGACAGCCTCCGCTGTGGCTGGAGGTGTTGCGGGTGCTTAAAAAGGTGGTTATGACATTTGTTAAGACCCTGTTACATTACATGTCACTGCTACCTCCATATCATGAGCATTGAAGGCATTCACAAATCAGAAGCCTTTGTACCCCTAATACGACTGATGCTTTGTAGCCAAGCGCACCTGGGACATTTAGGATCAGGTACAGGATGTCCTTTCCTTGATGGAAAGCATCAGTAGTGGCTGTTTTGATTCACTGCACAGGTCTTAATCCATGTCAGGAAGCTGTATAGGTCAAGACACTGATGTAGCCTGTCTATTGTGTACAGGACATGCTTTTTATTGAGATATCACCCACAGGAAGTAATAGTCCCTCAAGGTTCCCCTCTTAAACCTCCCCACTGTCAAGTCTGTGGCTTTAAGCGCAATCCTCGACAATATTTATAAAACACCAATAAAGTTTTTTCATTGGACCCAATTTTTTTGTAGCGTCTTAACCTCCCTGTAGTTGTCCTTTTATTTGGACACTGCAGGTATGAGGTACAGGATAAAAGTGAAGTGCAATAATGTCTGAATCCTACTGTACCCATTAAAGCTGAATTCACTAGTCAATCAATTTAGATCAGTGACGTCAGTTAGCTCTTTATGGAGGTGGCAATTTGTCTGGCAACATAAAACTATGTTTGTTTAAGAGCTCATCAGGGATTATTAGATGTTATTATGTCAGTGGAAATCATCGTCCCGCTGCGGAAATTGCCTAAATGGATTTTTTGCATTATCCATCATGAGGGATTTATGTAGTTGAGGTATGGTCCACAAAATTTTAACCGAAGGGTTAATCGAGCTGCCTGCAAGAGCTCAGATAAGAGTTAACATGGAAATCCCTCACTTGTCCTTGCTCTCCTATCTCTCTTGTTTTCCTTGTGTCAAAGCGGTCTTGTTGCCTCTTTGCAGGCAGGGATTGGCTGATACCGTTTGTTGTCACGAAAGAATCTTATTAGTCGTGACAGCTTGGATCTGTCTGTGTATGTGATGGTTATTTGGCCCGTGGAGGTTACAGTGTCGGCTGACTGCCCATGCCTTTCATTATTGTTGCACCACCGGCCTCTTTATTAGATGTTCGTCCATCCTGAATGTGATGTGACACTTGCTTAGTGAGGAACCTGATATAAGGGCATGTTTGTGAGCTTCCTGCTCTCAGGGTGGGAAAAAACTTAAGGATGAGCTTCATAAACCCCCCAAAGGTGTGACACCTGCCTCCCGTGCATTTTCCAGGATGGTGCAAGTGTGGCTCAAATCAGATGCCCCCAAAGGGTGTAACACTAAAATAGAGTTCATTGTATAAGTATGTGTCCTCTTCTAGCAACCTGCCTATCCAACTGAAGCAAACATGGTCCTAAATAGTGCTTGGTGCTTCAACGGCATAGGCCACTAATAACAGGCTTTTATGAGTGGGTGTAGGGCTGGGTTCCCTGTAATTCACCAGCAGAAGCCGAGCAGAGAGCTGACTCCTTCTGTCATGGCATCAGAAATTTGACTGACAGGGAGATGTACTGATGTGGAGGTAGAGACAGAATAAACAGGCGCCGCCAACTGAACACTTGAAACCATACAGGGCTTTCCTGCCCTGGGGACATGGCTGTTTCCACATACAGAGGAATGAATGTCAATCATGCAATTTAAAAATCCACCGGCATCAAAAAATGCCTTTGGAGCCCCCTTCCTGTTTACTGTAATGTAAGCACACAAAAGCTTGCTATCTCTGTCTCTCTTTGATGCAAAGACACATACAAACACACACACAGAGTGTATTGTACAGTGCAGTATTTTATTTATTTGTGTTTATGAGACTCCTCTGTCTTCCTGAATGCTAAATGTAGATAAGCTAATTTTCCCTGAGCCGATTATCAGCTTCAGAAACAAGTGGGCACACCACAGCAAACATTCAAACTGAATATAAATTGAAAGAGCAGAAGAGAGGGGAAGAGGACTGTTTAGTTCCCCTCCTACGTAGCTGGAAATGGATCTCAGCAGTGGCATTTCTCTCCGGCTCAGTCCCGAGATCCCCCCGGCTTCAAGAGATGCTGCTGTTTGCTACAATAAATGCCCAGTAATTCATTTGTCCTGTAACTCAATAGGAACACAGCAGATATGATGGCTTTTAGAGAGTTTCAGTGTAAACAAAAGGAAAGTCCTCTCTGTGGGGATCTGGTCAGTAACCTCAGCTGCTTGGATCAACAGTCAATTATTCTTTTGCATGCTTTGTGCTACTGGTTAGACACTTTGTTTATGAATGTTAACCATTAGACTGTTGTTGTTGAGCTTGTACAGCTTGTGTATACGGTGCAATTTCCAGTGTGTGATGTCTGAGACTTGTAGGCAGCGCAAGAATTGTTCCCCTAACTCGCTTTATTAGATTAGGCATGACTGAAATGTTAGACTTTACATTGATTGTTTTCATAGTCGGTAAACAGCTTACCATTAGGCTTAACTTTGCTCCGCGCTTCCTGAACTTTGTGATGGAGTTTTTCTCATGCGAGCCTTGTAATATATATATATATATATATATATATATATATATATATATATATATATATATATATATATATATATATATATATATTACAAGGCTCGCATATATATATATATATGTATGTATGTATGTCTGGAGGTCACCACAACCTTCAATTTATTTTGCAGAATATTCAAATATTTGCAGCGTGGACACATATGACTCTAAATGGCTATGCATAGCATGGGTATGCCTGACGATGACTTAATTCGAAGGGACATTTACATTTGTAAATAGCACAAAACTGACAGGCTCTACTATAAATGAGCAAGTATGCTGTCCTATCAAACGGCGGGACGGCTACTGCTAGGGAAATGGGACGTGTTAGGGGCATATGAACTGTATATGCCTGCTGACAATGATGAATGTTGGCTCCAAAATAAAGTAGAAGTGATTTCCTCCACTTTATATATTTATATATTTGCTTCAATTGGGGCCGTTTTTTGACCGATGTGATTAGGAGGCTACCATATGGGGAAAGGAGTGGAGGAGAGAACGCCGCAGTGAAGGACACTCACCCCATGCGATAGGTCTTTTACAAATGGATATTGGCTTCCATCAGAGTGCTTCTAACAGCACTGGTGAAGTGTAAACAGTGACCCTCTGCACCATCTGGCAAACTCCTCCAGAGTTATTACACGGAGAATGTAGAGTGAGGAGACACAGTGTTAAACCGCTCCGGCTAAATGCAGTGAGGCTCTTTTTGTTGCAAGGACTTAAGTATACAGCCCTGAACATCTCACATTACTACACAAATCTATGTCCATGATGGAGTTGTGATCATTCAGTAGTGTGATCTCTTCACTATAATTAAACTGTGATTAAAGGTTGTGCCAGACTTCTTTTCCAGTTGTTGTCATGCAGGCAGCAGGATTAGGAACAGCACACATTTTAAGAGCTGTTGTGCAAAACCTGAAACAAAAAAAAAACAACATAAAACAGTTTTATAGGCCCTGATGTTTTAATGGTGTTTACAAGGTTTGGATTAATGCAAGCTTTCTGTCAGAGACACATGACCGCTGCTTCTGAGACTTTCACAGTCTGGCACTCAACTTTCTTCAAGCCTGTTTTATGCCTTGATAAAACATGCCAATTATTCACATATTGCGCAGTTTGAGAGACTTTGCAGCCAAGACGGAGCAGTGAGGAAGCTGTGTTATGGTAAGGTGGGAGTGTGATGAATTCAAATATGTTCTTCTCATTTGTGTTCCATGGAGGCGTGTTATTTTCTCGTTAAACTGACAGCAAAAAGGTTTCAGTCTCCCATTGGAATACCACACTATGTAGTTTGTGTTTTATTTATAGGGTGGTGATTATTAACAATTACACTTCTGTTTGTTTTGTCTAACATACTTAGCTTTGAGTTAATTCCAAACAAATCTAAACTTTCAATTTGAAACATTTTGGAGAAATGCATGACTTCATTTATAGAAATTGGGGCAAAACTAATTGCTTCAAACATCCTCAATTTGCATCTATATGAAAAAAAGACAAATATGGAAAACACTGCTAAAATGTTAAAGAGCTCTTTCATTTACAGCACAAAGTATTTTTTTTTATAAAACTGCCCATAGACATGCAAGCAACCTGTATTTTCTGAACTCCTTCAGTAGTTTTATTCTGCTTCAGAATCTGCTCAGGTGTCTTCATGGTGCCTTCAGGCTTTGTTTAATATTACTTCCACTGTGTCCATTTCTTATATCATCCTTGTCAGTGTCTGTTTTATCTAAATGACACCTGCAGGCAAGCCTTTTATGTCCACAGCCACAGATTGCACTGTTTAATTCTGATATGCCTAGCGTTTTTAGGATATTATTTCCTCTCTGTTGTCTTGATATATTCAAGCCAAGGCTGGTTAGTCCCTAGTCCATACACAATAATCTAAATTATATTAATGTCTAAATTAGCCTGGACACAGAGTTGCTGCCACAGTTTTTTTTAACAAAAGGGTAAAAAATTAGGACTGGGCAAAGTTAAAAAAAAAAATGAACTGATGAATCGCATGAAATGACTGTGAGGAACAAACCACTCCTGCTTTTGTCCATATTCAGTCTGTTGCTTACCTTAAAGATGTATGTTAAAGACCAACAATTGATTCACTTTATACAAAAGCAATAAGTGCTTTCCATGTTTTTCAGTTCAGTTTTTCTTCCTCAGTGAGAAAAGCCCAGTCTGTGTTGGCTTGAACAAGTGCACTGAACATCTTGTGATGTGAGGAAAGTTCCCCTCTTTGAGAGAAGAGTAAAGCTCCAGAAGTGATCCTGACTTAAAGCGATCTGCCATAAGGGATCAGACCGCGGGGTCAGGAGCTTTGTGCATGCGCGATCAACTTTCAATCTCGTTAACGCTGTTAAAGAATTGCCAGATTAACGCAAAATGTACGCGTTAATCTGCCCAGCCGTAGTAAAAATATACACATACTGTTCTACCTTTCTTGATCCCTGTTCTCCCGCTGTGCTGTATAAATGTGTCTGCTTGTGACACCAGTGGTCTATTCATCCTTTATTAATAGAAGTTGACACTGGGCGCTGTGTTTATAGACATCCAAGACGCTGTCAGTCATGTGATGATGTGTTGTGCTGCCATGGAGCATATCCATCCCAGGTATGGGGCTTCATACCTGGGATGGATATGCTCTATAGGCTCAGTCCATTAACACATCCACCACTGACCCATACATCACTGTCCAAGGCCCGCTTAGACAGCCGGGCCTGTTGGAACATTCTGGCCTCCTCCACTAGTCACAATCACTGCAGATAAATCAGACAAACTTTCATTATTGTTCCTCTCCTCAATGTTTTTCCCTCTCTTCCCTCATTTTCTGCCGGATTAGCTTTTTCAAAATACTTTCACGCGTTTTGCTAAAATAAGTGTGATAATCAGTGCGACTGGCTTTTTGTGGCACACAGACGATCATTTAAAGGAGGTCAAAAAAGAGAATGTGAAGTGACTCTGCTTTGGCCTGTGCCAGGAAATTCAGATGCAGTTAATTACTGCACGAGGTTCACAGTGATGTCAGCATGTCTCATGAAGTGCTACGCACACGGCTCTCAGACAAAGCTGAAGCTGCCGAACCCTCTTTGCACTCATAAAGAGGCAGTCAGCCAGCCGTCCCCAAAAGTCTGCTTTCCCTGTCAAAGAAATGGAGTCGTTGTGGTCCGCGTGATGAAGCTTTATCCTATCCCTCGACAAATTAACTCATTAATGATTGATTTTAGATTGAACATGTATGAAGAAACCATTCATCTATTCATGGAATCTCATTTGTCCTATTTTATGGAGTGATGCTTTGGACAAGAAGTACCAAAATGGAAAAACCCAATCGTCCAGGAAAGATAGGCATTTTTATTAATGCCTTTCTCTCCATCTGCCTCACAATTCTCTTACACAAAGAATTCATTTGAGCTTCTCGACACAAAATGATGATGTGTACTGATTAAAACTATTCTTGTACTTAAATTGAAATGCTAGATACGTCATTTTATGTGATTCTCATTTTAACATGTGCATAGGCCTGTGAACTCCAACTGCGGCAAAGTTCTTAAGCTTTAATTTACCCCATTGTTATACTCATTAAAATGTATTTTTTTGACTCCCACACCTCATATGCTTGGCATGCAATATGGGACATTGAATGTGAGCACCAAGAATGTGAAGTACTTTATAGCAAAGGATGGTACTTTTCCTCAGCTCCTTCTGGAGCATTGTGAATGCCAGCAGGAAGAACATTGGATGGAGAAGAAAAAGAGAGACAAGAAAAAGTGAGTGCAGGCATGCAGGGAAAGATGGAGTGGAGGAGGGTGGGGTGATGATATAAAAACTGAAAGAAAAGATGCCAGCTCATTAAACATGTACAGTTGAGAGACAAGGAGCGAAGAAAGGGGGGAAGAAAAATGGAAAAGAACATTTTTTTTATGTTTTTCCTCTCCTGGGCTTCGAAGCAGCCAGCTTGGGCATGGCCGTACCCTGCTGGCCTCCTGCAGAGCAACAACCCACTGTTCTGTCAACACAAGTATGTCATCATTGATAAACCTTCTCTGAAAAGGAACACAGTCTAGTTCACAGGAATAACAGATAATGTGGCCAGGGAAAGATCAGAGAAGAAAAAGCTGGCTTTAGAGCGTTTTCATGTGGTTGCGCTGATTACTTTTCTCTTCATGTGTGTCTAAAACATACATTAACAAGAAATGATGTAGCATGTGGATGTGGTCTTTAATCGAGAGGACCCCATTATTTCTTGCTACAGAGGCAATGTGAGATAATATCATCTATTACATTTTCTCAGAAGTCATAGAAGCCTTTGCACAAAGAAACCACCTCCTCTTTGCAGGCTGTGAGTGTCCGAAATGGCGCTATTGTGCAGTTTTGGTCTTCACAGCAGAATAACAGCAAAAAGCGACATAAAAAGATTTGATTTATATACTGAAGTAAAATAGTTTAGTAATTATTTTCCTTTTTTCAAAGTAAATTTAAGAGTGTAAAGTCTTTCATTTATCCTCCTTTACTCTGAACGTATGTGTAGTATTCGTGTTTTGCGTTCTCTGATAGTTTGCAAGGACAAGTTAATCATTATAATTTTCAGGATTTAAGCTTGATGGGTCTGACGGTCCTAAGCCTGTATGATAGCTTATTCAGAGAATGGAGCAGGAATCTTTTTTGAAGCAAAATGCGTTCTCATAAATCTGTGAAAAACTTGCTCTGCACTGTAACTGCATTACAGAGCTATTATCAGTCGGCAGGTTTCCTAAGCAACTGTCCAATGATATGATCCACTACTTTGTCTGTATTCCAGAAAACACTGTGCTTAGTGAGGCAAATGTTACATCACTAAACTGCTCGAATGAGTGCTGCATTCTTGTCAGACAAGTGTTGCAAGGATCAAATCAGCCGCAATTAATGGCATTGATTGATGTAGTGTCATTAGTTATCGAGGCACTTTTCCCTTCGCAGCAACTAGATCAGTGAACGCATCTGCAGACAGGAAGGTGCAACATCATATCGAGAGCCGTGTGTTTCAGGGTGTGTATGTATATTGACGATCGGTTTTGGGTGGACACCACATGTTTCTCTGTCTGTGGGCTTGCCATGCCATATGATGGATGTGATGTTTTCCTGCTTTTCACCTAATTTATATTGAGGAAAATTCCCGTCCTCCTGTGACCTGAGATGGGCCTGAGTCGCCGCCACGCTGACCGCCTTATCTAAAACTGAATCTAAAATCTCCCTCTTGGTTCTGTTTCTGTGGTTATTGTAATGAAGGAATGAGCAGAAGATAGGATTTGCTGTTTTCTTGTTCAAGCGTGATATGCGGCTGCATGGGCTGAAGAATGTGTGTTTCGATGAGTTTTGACATTAATTTTGCTGTATGTCCAAACTGGTAGCATAATGCATTATTCACTCATAATGCACTCGTTTTGTAATGCTAATGCCTTTTCCTTGTTCCAAATGCCAATGACATTTTAGCACACTTGTCACTGCATAACAACCAAATGTAACGCCAGTCTCAACACTAAATGGCAGTCCCAAATGCTGTTGCTCTCTGGCACAAGAGACTGCTGTTCATAACATTGCTGCATGTGTGCATCCTTTCTCAAGTATCTGGGAGAGGACAACCTTTGAATAAATATCCGTAAACATTTCAAAGTAAACTCTCTAAAAGCTGTAAACATCCTCCCCTAAACACCATCTTCATGTGAATTTCTCTGACACATCTTTTGTGCAGTATAATTTATCTTTACACATTCCTTCGGGTGAGTCAGAGTACCGGCTTCACTGCTCTTCATCCCACCTGGGGCGGTTTCCGAATAAGAAATGGTAACCATGCCCCATAAAGTTTCACTCCCTACTAATCGCTCGGTCAGTCACAGCGATGCAGGGGGCAGCAAACAGATGCCTGGGCCAGAGAAGTAGCTATGAATTCAGTTGCCAGATAACACAATGATCTCGCATTGCGAGGAAAATACTTGTTTCTGTTATTATCAGCGTTCACATTACAGGCTCATTAACAAGAATAATGGAGCTCAATAAAGCAATCAGGCCCTGAAATAAACTACAATTAAACAACCTTATTTTTCCCCATTAGAGGAAGAGCACCCCTCTGGGCTGAAGAAGGACATTGCTTCAGTCTTTTCCCTTCTGCTGCAGACACATTATTACCGTGCACTCGTGACTGTCACATACTGTAAACATCAGACGAAAACAAACAGGACAAAGAGGATTTTTGATTGTTCCTGTTATTTGAAGGCTTCGTAATGCTTCTGCCATGCTAAACAAACACATCCCAAAGCTTTTAATGTCTAGTTACACTGCGCAAACACGTTGTGTACTGTTGTCTTTCTGCAAAGTATCATTCTCTCCATAAATCCATCCAAAGCCACAGCATGAAGTGTGGACTGTAGTGCGCAAACATGTCGCAGGGCTGTGCTTTTGGAGCTGAGGTGCCTGGACAAGTCTGTCTGCTTCAGGGCTATAATTTAATTGAGGGATTAGCATTGCTGTGCAGGGTATAATATACTTCTTTCAGCACCTGCCATTTAACCTTGCTGGTGGTGAGCAGGACTTGCAGTAACAGAGAGAGGGGTTAGCTTTAATCGTCAACATGCTGCATGGAGCCCTGAACGGTGGCTAGGGGTTTCAAGCCCCCCTTATTGATTCCAACAGATGGCGGAACCAGAGAGAGAGTTTTTCCGCTGACTCGATGCCCAGATGAACAGCAGTGGAGAGCTTGCCATGGCTTCATTAAATATTCACTCGTAGCGACAACACACCAAACATTAAGCACACACAGACAAGACACAAACGAACCACAATAAAAGTGTCACTGCGTGTGCAGATATCTGAACAAACATGGAGCCATATCGAAGGAAAATAGACATTTACCTCATTGCCATGCCTTTTGAAATATTAAACGGTCAGTATCAATGGCTTTCATAGCTCAGTAAGCTAAATAATACAAGTCAGAATTATATTAAATATTCATTCTAAACTTATTGGTTCATTTATTCTTTCAACATACTTTCTAAGCTCTAACTTGAGTAGGATACATTTACCGTCTTATCTTAGACAATTATCATTATCAATCAGTCTTTTCAACGTGCTGCTTCAGAGAAACTGTAATTTAGCACTTCATAAAGCAGCAATGGAACGGGTTGTGCAGAGACTTGGGAGAATTTTGGTTGTGTAGTTTGGACTATGAAGGCTGCCGTTATGCATGCAAAACACTTTATGAATAGTATGAACTTGGACCAACTGAGGATTTGTTTAAGTTGGCAATTAACCGGAGGAAAGATGATTGTTGGGCAGGTCAGTGAAATAATTACAGGGCTTAGGCAATGTCAGGCGTCACATTAGGCCACATCAAGACAGGTCGTCTCTGCTATCCAAAATTACATATGAAAACATGCAAATTAGATTGTAATGTTCTGTCGGGATGCACTTCCTGTAGCATTGCAATCACAAGCTCATTGAAATGCAGTGCCACGTGTACTGAGCCTTCCAGACCTGCTAGTCAAAATGGCGTTAAACGGTTAAAGCATGAGAAGGTCAATATTTGATACGTTAATTGCATAACATTCGTCAAAAACACTATGGGTTAGTGGTTGGATGCCTGCTGTGTCCACGCATCCATTTTTTTTTTAGCTCTTATAGTGGTGCCTACAACATTATGTTAGTATTCACATAATACTAACATAACTGTGAATACTAATAGGCAGCGACATCTAGTTCTGAAAATTGAAGCCAATGCCGAAGTGCCCTTTACTTGCATTTTTTCTAATGTTCTGGTTTCAAATTGTGTAGAAGTTCCCAGGAGGCGGAGCCTCTACCACCAAGGTGTGCACAAGTGTTTTGCATTCAGTGATTGGAATATGATTTATTTGTTTGTTTGTTTCTTCACTGGCCATTTCAGTCAAACTCTGTCTGCTCTGGTGAATGTCCTTTAAACCTGTGTAGCAGACACCGAATTACCTTGATATAACTGGAATGTCTAGGACACAATCTGAACAAATAAACTTTTTCCAGAGACTACACTCAAAACCCTATAGGTCGCTAAGTCGTTAGGTTCTCAATTTACCATGAGCCTGGACAAATTCAAGATTGGAATTGGGGACACTCAGACCATTAAGGCTGAGTCTGCCAGGTTTTATAAAGCTATCCACATTCCTGAGGACACACAGGACACACATCCAATTGTAATAAACAACTTAAAGACATTTTTATTTGATATACTAATCCCAGTCTTAGTAAGTCTCTGAAGTGTGTGTGTGTGTGTGTGTGTGTGTGTGTGTGTGTATATATATATATATATATATATATATATATATATATATATATATATATATATATATATATATATTGTCACACGATTTATTTCCATCCAGTTTTGCATTAATTTCTCACCAAGATCTTGTGTTGATGATGGTAGAGTCTGACCACACAAAGCCTTCTGGAATAATTACTTATATTTTTAACCCTTTTTTTCAAAATTAGGTGGCTTTCAAAATTGAATCTTATGTTAAATAATTTGAGGTTAACTAATGGTGGCTTATAGCATAAGTGTGTACATCCTTTTGTTGTATTTGTATTTTTTGCCTTTTTGGGTGTGGCTACTTTGTGATTAAGAGATTGCTATCATGGTTTGTTTCTGGACTAGAGGTATTGTCTTACCACTTTCAGGCTTTCACAGTGTTTTCTGTTCATTAAAGTTCATTGTAACCATATTAGTCGTCTGCAACGGATTCAGCATTCAGTTGTAAGTTAGTTCTACTATCTCCTGTCACTTCTTTTTGCAAAAAAAAAACACAAGGACGACAGCCAAAAACTAAGATGCCAACCTCGAGGCCTTAAAACCGTAGTCCACAGAGCAATGGGTGACGTCACAAAGACTACTTGCACTTCTTATATGTAGTCTCTGGTTTGAGCACTGAAAGACAGCATTGAACGTTTTATTCAGTGATCTCACAGAGACGGGAAAATGTAAAGTTAAAAAATTGAAATGGCTTTTATTTGGCAGATGCGGTTAAACACAGCTTGGAGCTAATTTAATTGTGTATATCTGTTCATGCTTAATTTTCAGTGTGTGCTTGAGAGAAGGAGAGAAGGAGTGGGAGAGAGAGCTGTAGGAGGCGCGAGCTTTGTAAACACATACAGCTGTATCCTCTTAAAGCAGCCCTGCGGCTGCCCCCTCTTCTTCTCCGTGTGTATGCTAGCATGTACTTCTGTCCTGATCGGGGGCAATGACACTCAGATATTATTTGTGTTCCACTGTATCCCTTTTCTCTTTCTATGTCTCTTTCCGTCACGGTTCCCTATTTACTCTACTCTGTCTGGTTGAGCGAGGACCCATCTTGTACACACTATCATTGACATTGTTTCTCTTTCTCTTTTTGTTTTTCTTAAGTCTATTTTGTTTCTCCTTAAATTGATTGTGCTGAGGGAGCAAAGACGAGACCAGGACCCACAAATCAATGTCTTATATTGAAATGCCCAGTCAGTGGTTATTGTTTGATGCTCATTATTTTGAGTTGTGTCTGTCTGTGTTTATACAAAGCCAGGACTTTGTCATGCTGTACTGGATTCTGTACAAGCGAGTCTTAGGATAAAGCTCTTTCTTTGTTTGGATGTCTCCCTCTCCAGGATCACCAGACTGTGCAGCATAAATCTGATTGGCAATGCATCACTACGACAATGTGTTTTTCTTTCACGCAGAGATACTAAGTGTAAACTGCTAACAGAGATACATTGCAATTGCAAATGTGAGGAAAAAGATGTTAGAATTAGTAAGGGTTTGTGAAAAAGTTGCTCCATTCACTGTAGGCAAATATTGGAACATAACTTTCTTTCTAACCCTTTTTCCGTGATGTGAGAATAGACAACACAAGATTTACTCAGGAAGTCAGCTCAAAGACCTCAAAGGTCAGAACTGTGAGCACTGTGCCACAGTTGAACACATTTTACAAGCCTCTAGCAAGTCATTTTTAAAACTAGCACGCTAGTCAAAAAAACAAAAACTTGGCAACAAAGCTTGTATTATACATTCATCAAGTTGTTATCATCAACAGCATGTCAGCAAAAACTGCTTACTTCCACAACCAGCGGGTTGGAGAGCAATGGGATGCAATTGTCTGACACGTCTTCTTTTTACCCTGGTTTAAATATAGAGATGGTGTCCTCTTTTTCAATGCTTCATTTGTCCTAATGCTCTTTTAAATGGGCTCCGGCTATAGAGATGGACAAGTATTTTTGTGGAACTGCTATGTGCGATAATAAGCCTCCCATTTGACCGCCCTTGCAGGCCAATTATAAAGCTGTAACAGGGCAACACCTCTTCAGCCTTTCGGTTATTAAACCTCTCTGGTCTCTCCCTCAGTTTCTCTTTTTGTCTCTGTCATTTTGCCTCCTGTCCTTTCTCTCTTTGTCTTTCTCCCTCCCTCCCCCCGCGGCATCGCGTAGAGAGGGCAGGCATGGCGATGGCCAGCCCTCGTGTCCTTTAGTGTCCGATAACAGAGCCTTCCCATCAGCTCCCTGCCTCAGCCAAGCAAGGCCTGGCTAATGGATTTGGCTGGCAGGCATACATCCCTTCATCCCAATTCAGCCACCCTGCTCTCTCCCACACCTCTCAATTATTCAGTCTCCACTTCTATGCAAATGGTTTCCTATTGAGGAAAAACCTGCCATCACTTTCATCTGGATGTTATGTGTGCTGATGCGTGGGACTCCGGAGACTTGTCGGCTGTGACATATGGTATAGCCGGTGAGATGGAGCGTGCTGCCTGCTTGCCGATCCCTCATCTCCTTCTAGGTGAAACTCCATCAGACCTGAACCATTAGAGGCTGATCTATCGAAGTGCCGTTCACAAGTGGTAACACTCTCTAGCAGTTCCCTAGCAACCGCCTCAAGCGCTGGTCCCTTTCACTGTAATGCTCAGTTGCTTAGCTACAGAGACTGACAAAACTACACATGGCTGGTCTCCCCATGGAGTCAAGGGCCAAAAACCATCATTCAGAAACTGGATCAATGAATAGAAGCACACAACACACTGCTCTCTAGCTATCTGGCAAGTTTCCATCTGGATATTACAGTCGGTATGTTGGATATTCTCTGGAGTCGATATGCCTCCAACTCTCTCGCGTCTCCACGTTACAGTGTGTTAATCCAACACCTGGCATTCAAATTGAAACAATGACATAAAGTGGTGGAAAAGTAGCATGTGCTTGATTGCATGTGTGTGTGTTGCTCCTTGGAGTCAGAGGGTGTATCAAGGGCAGCGTCTGCAGGAGAAGAGAGGATGGGGTGAAGGTTTTGGAGGACTGTGTAATTAAGGCACATAAAACAGCCAGCAGGAAGGTGTGCTGCTGATTTAGCCCTTCCCCTCCATGCTGGCCACCTGTTAAAAGATTTATTTCCCAGGTCAGTGGTGGGCGCCTGCTATCATCAGGCAACCTGCTTCTTCCTTTGGCACAGTGGGAGGCCTATGAGAAGTGTGGAAGTAAAGGGGTTACTTACTGTATGGCAAGAAAACCCAAAGCAATAACCTTTGTTTTCCCCTTTTCTTATTCGGGGCTGTGAGGACAAGGGGAAGCAAAGGAAAACAAACAACTTTTGTCTCGAGATACCTTTTGAGAGGCATTGAAAGTTCTCTGTCGTATACTGTTTCCCACTGCTCTTTTTCGAGTTTGTGGAGACCAATGTGCAAGCGAGAGAAACTTCCTCCTTAAGTCATGTGGGAGACATTGTGCCCTTCCAGTAGCCTACCTCAGCAATGTCACACCCCACCTTAGCAGATGCTTAAAGAAAACACCAGCAAGCGCATTTACCCCCATTTCACACTCTCATATTTCATTTTCACGTCCTCTGAGGTTACCTTTCCATTTTCTTCTCCACTGCAGATACAGTAAGGTGAAAATGGTATGTTATCTGTTTATTTATGAGAACCGAGTGAAGGCAATGTGTTTACCATGGCCACAGATCTGTATATGTTTTGAAGACGTCTCTGAGGTAATTTCATGAATCTGTAGTTAGGTTTATGCTAACAAGGCCTGGGTAGACACACCCCCAGATGGCGGCGTGTGTCTGCCCCCCTGAGAGGCAGGCACCGCTGGGCACCACCAGGCAGTGGCACGGCCTGCTACTACCGCCAAAAATAATTAAGCACGCTGTCACAAGCTTTTTGCTGTATTCGCACAAAATTTTCATCCAAGTCTCAACATGGGAGAAGGCCCCTGCCTCCAGTCTTTTCTTTTGTAGAGACTCACTCACGCACACACAAAACGGCCACACACACACCCTCTGCAGCACTCACTGTTTGCACATGATGTCACTGCCAGAGCAGAAGACGTAGTCTTTGATCAAACGTCTCAGGGGAACAGTGCTTTGTAGTAAGCCAATAAGATTAGATCCTCATAGGGCCGTAATACCTCATTTGTTATTGTATACTTTATCAGACACTGCATAATATTAATGGAAATTATATTCATACTTGCTCAACCTGCAAGTGGTGAACATACAATTCATAATAATGCACAAGATACGTGATCACATGTCTACAGTTGCACCATGCAATTATAAGTTAATGATTACGCTGTATTGTGCTGCAATCCACATGAGGTATGAATCCCATTATTACCGCTATGTTGGCAGACTAGAAATTATGTGGCTACTGTTACTATGACAACATGCTAATCAGTGTGACGTGGATCTATAGCAGTTTAATGCTAAGCAGGTATACATTAACTTGTACTATTTTTCCTGATGTACATATATCTGCAGTACACATCTATAATTGCGAAGGTGGTTGAAAAAAGAAAACAGCCTCTGCCTCTGCAGTTGCTTCTATACTGAAGAATGAAGAATGCCGCAAGCCTGCAGATTCATCTGTAGTGCTTATGTTGTTTAAAGGCATTACAGTGTCACACATACTCTTCGTTGAAGTGCCTTAACGTCCACACTATTCAAAGCATGCGGTTTAGGCTCGTTTTAACACCATCTGTGTGTATCTTTGGAGGTCTGCTGTATTTGCAGATCTACCAAAGGTCCTCCCTGCTTTTATCTCCTCCAGACTACTGCAATAGATTTTATTTTAGTCTAAGCAGGCAAAGCATTCAAAGGACGCAACTTATACAAAATGTTGCTGACAGGCTTTCAACATGTAAAGGAAGGAATCACATCAATCCTGTTACCTTAAGTAAGATTGTAAATGTTTAACCACAAAAAATAAGTACATTTAAACTGTCCGAATGTTTTTTATTTAATTTTAGTTATTGTCTTTCATGGTGATTATTTGCAAAACGCACAATTTATATGATCAGGAAATACATGATTGTATTTTTATTATGAAAGTTCAGGAGCATAAATCCCGCTCTAATATCTGCTTTATATTTCTGTGAACACATCTTCTTCAAAAACTGGATTTGTTCAAGTTTCTCGCTAGAAACATAATTGTCAGGATTGCATTTGAACACATTATTATGGCGCATAATAATCATTTTCCTTCACCAAATACTCATTGTCTCTTAATAGCTCGCGAGACAATGGAACCCCATTATGAATATAGGCCTGTTTTGATCAATAGTAGATGGATTATTGCATTTCTAAGGTTTACATATCTTGCTGTCATGTCACTTCCTTCTGGCTGTTGATACTGTTGGTGTGTTTGGTGAAGAAAAAAAATATGTTCTTCACAAAACTGCTGTCAACAAGCTCTCTGGATTATTATGAGTAACCTTGGTCATGATTTCTGGAAAGACACATTTCTGTTAAGTGATTCAAATGTATGTTTGGTGCTTTGAGCACCACAAGACAAGTGCCATTATTTTCTATATTGGAGAGAAGGCAGACATCCTTATGGCCAATATCTCCCAAAATAGACACTCACACTTTCTAGATTGATAAATATCACTACAGGTAATGGGATTTTTTTTTTTTTTTTACTTTTTATTGTAGTGTGAAATGTCCCTTTTTAAAATACTAGTCTCAGTGGGTCCTCATCACCTATTACAACACACTGTTCCATAACAAAACATGATGAAGCGTAAACACTGCTATGGAAGGTACTGCAGGTACAGATGCTTTGAAATCCTGAGCGGTATGCTTAAAATATCCCACAGACAATTTACACTGGCAGTAACTCTTAAGAGTTTAATGAAGTTATGAACATATTCATATCTTACTTACATCACATTTTACTGAGTTATATAATTGTCTGCTCTGGGGCTTTAGAGTGTAATACTCATCTGTTTCTATTATTCATACTGAAGTCTACATGCAGACCGACAGCTGCCTCCAATTGCTGTCCATCCCTTAGATTTTCTCTGTCTCTCCAGTCAGGTGTGGAGAACTATTTTCAGCTCAGTCTGAGCGGCAGCACTGATGTGTGCAATGTTTTTCACCTGCTCTTCATCAGTTCATTTCATATCCAGAGCGGGTTTACTTTGAAGAAGTGCTATCTGGCTGATGTGCCTGTGTGTTTTTGGTTGCTTTGTGGTGGATTTAAGAGGTTGTTTTTATTTTTTGCCTCTGTGCTAAAAGAAAATCCTCTCGACTTTTACAAGCCTTCTGTTCCGCACGGGCTGGCTACCCAGACGTACCTGAATGGAAAACAGGGTTTATTCGACTGTTCTCTGATCTATGAAAAGTAAAGGTTTTTACAAACTTCTGTAGTACTGTTTGGAGGCAAAAGTTTTTGATAACATCAATCTCGATAGATTTTCCCTGGATGAGCATTGACTGCAATGTACAATTGTGTGTACAACATCCCTCTTTTCTCTTTTTATTTTTTTCTGGACTTCTCTCTATTGATGGCTCAGGCTAAAAACTGCAATCAGATGGTGAGGCATATTTTAAAAGTCACTGGTAGTAGTAGGCATCTGCAGGATCTGGCAGAAAGGGAGACCTGCTTGTGTGCTTCAAGGCTCCAGTCTAAATGATTTATTTTAACTGGGGTGAAGCTGATGGCTGACTGCTCAGCTCACCTTGTGCAACTTGAAAGTAAAAAAACATGTTCCCTCTTTCATCCCAAGCAAAGGTGCCACGGTAACTTCTTCTGCTCTCCAGTGTACGCGTCCGCTGAAAGAGCCAGTCTGGGCCATTTATCGCACACAACTAACAAGTTCTCATACCCCTGACCTGCACTCTGCTTGTGTAGAGACCACACATTGAAGCTCTTCTGCAACGTCAATCTAGCGTAGTACCTCAAATTATCTCATTAAACCCACATTTTTGTGAAAGTAAGATAAATGTTCATGCAGCATGTGGCTCTGATTGCCAAAATACTCTGAAGAACAAGAGACTGTTGTGCAAAAGGCCGGACTGCTATGAATTATGGGGGCTGTGGAGAGGGAGCAGGGATAGCCTCCCGTCCATCATGCTGCTGCACTCGGGGCCAACACTGCTCACAGTTCTTGTGTTTGACCCAGCTAAATGGGGCCTCCTGTGTTTGTTGAACATATGAAAACATCAGTCTGTGTCATCAAAAGCTCACCCTAAAGTGTACTGTGCCATTAGTAGCATTATTGCAGGCATGTCGAGAGACATAGCGTCGCTCTGGTATCTCCTGTTTGCTTTCAGTATCTGATGGCTCTGACCGGTGGAGCTGGAAGGTTGCTGCTCCCCTTCTCTTCACCGAAGAGGAGACCAGTCCAGCAAATGTTTCCTTTTCATATCTAAACTGCCCACCCAAGCTCCCTATTTGTATAATGAAAAAGTATATACATATATTTTTTGCAGTTGTTAATGTACCCTGTCTGATGACATGGCCAGATATCGAAAGTACTCCCAGAACCGAGGATAAAGAACATTAATTATCCATTGTTTAAAATGGTTACATCAGCATTTTGGAAAGCCTTTTGTAAAGCAGTGGCAAGGTCAAACTCTTGAGTTTAGTATAGCCCTCAGAAACAGACCCCATAAATGTATGTATTCCAGCTTTTCCCATGCCACTAAAAGGCAGGAGTTTATATGTGCTCTACTAAAGGCTTCTCCCTGGTGAGGCATTTCTGTCGGGGTAACAAAGTGAGCGTATGCACAGCGGGACACAGCCCTCAGTGCAGAAATGGCTGCATCTATGATAAATACACACGGATTGCAGTAAAACAGGTGGGGAGCCGGCCGATGCTTCGCATAACCTACCTATTTTCTAGACATAAACCTTTGCTAAATTCAGCAGTTCAACAGATTTCCTTTACGACACCGCTGTGAGGCAGATAGAAGGGAGATGCAGCAAGAATTGGACGGAAAGAGATTAGGAGAGATTGACACAGGCAGAGACAAAAAGGAAGGAGAATTGAAAAAGAGACTGCACTGGGGGCTCCAACACAGCATCTAATGAGATTTTACTATACCATCAATCCAAAGCATCAACACCGAGTGCACGTGTACTCGCTGTGTGGTAACTTCAACTGTATTCCAACATGTTTCATCTGTGCTGCGCCATGTGGCCATGTGTTATACTGTGAGTAATGTATTCCCATAGGAGTATGTTTCTTGTAGCTTTTGGTTGTGTTGCACAAGCTGCACACGGTGTATGTGTGTTACCTGTCCTTTGAAGTATTATGTGGCAGGTGTACCACTGCGAGGTAGGTGCATTCTTTTTGTCGACTCTCCCTCCCTGGAGGACTTTGGTCACAGTTCGTCTTCATCCACATGGGGCCCTGAAACTGTCTCCGTGGGCGTTTGCAGAGAGGATTGAGGAGGGCTACGAGAATGAGGAGTGTGCGAATGACCTCTATTTATTTCAATGGGGCCATCTCACCAAAGTTGTCAGTCGTCACACTGATGGCCAAGTTTTAAAGCTGTGGTAGAGTATCTCATATGACTCTGGTCCTGAGAGACTGCACTGTCCTGATGGGACCCTGTCACAGCTTTGTCAGTGGAGGTACCTGAAACAGGCACAGATGAGAGCCCGCTCCGGTGGCCCTCACACATGGAGCAGTAATGGGGCCATACCCCAGTTCCACTGGCTAAAGTCTCTTAGAAAAATAGGACTGCCGTAGTCATTCTGCTGTCATTTCAGGGAGGTCAGACTCTGTACGAGCAAAGTGCCCACAGGTGATGCAGAAAAAGATATACAATTTTGCTGAATGCTGCTATTGTATTGGGCTGGCACAGTGTCTTGATGGCTTGCTACGTCGCTTTCCAGCAAAAATAGCCCAACATTTATTCTCAGCTCCTTTTGCAAAGTTGTCATACATTTGTACTGGTTTCCTCTGGCTTTTACTGTTTCCCTGTAGAAGCACCAAATCTGTGAAAATGTATTAATTTACTAGTGAGGGATGGACACCATATCATTCCTCTGAAAATGCTTGAATGGTCAGATACACACCCCAACGGAGATGTACATATAGCTGCGGACTTCACAGGCTCGTTGTGGTTTCTTCTGTCTGCTTTAAGGACACATTCCACACGTAAAGTAGCCATACAGAATGTCTACAAGGTCACAACCTATTGGCGGTATGCAGATGTCCACACAGTGCCTTCACGTACACCCTTTGATGGCAAAATGTATGGCACCCTGACCTTCGCACACCTTTGCATACTCACGGAGCAGGGAAGTAGAACTTTGGCTTAAAGGTCATCCATGCCAGATAAAATGCAGATAATAGGTTAAGGATGCAAAGGTTGCTGCAGAGGGTCACATCCCACGACTTCCATTTTCTCTATTGTAACCCTTTTTCCAGAATGTAGGGAGAGGGATTGAGCGAACTATTTCACAGATTTTTATGGTTCCAAAATCTATGAATATATGAATAGACCAATAAATGAATAACGCAATTGAGCAAATATATTTGTAATGTGTCCCCCTCCTTCCTCTGATGATTCACACAAATCGAATACGTATGAAAAGCATTGTTATTTATACAGAAAACACGCAGGAGTACTTTCCAGAACAGGGCCAGATTAAATATCTATTCCACATTCACATGAGACAGGGCTCAGTCCAGCCTCAGGGAGAGAGCAGCTCTTTCAGCATGAGATGATGCAGCCCCCTGCAGTTTTCTCTTATTGCAGCCTCGTGAATGTCAGCATGTTAGCAACTGTCTGACAATTTTTTTGATATGTAGTAACAAGATTTTCAAAGGCCTTGTGGCATTATCATATTACTTTGAACTCCCAAAATAAGAGAATGCAAAAAAAAGGGAATAAAGCGCCCTCCTTCTCAGTGCTTCAGGGCCACACTTAGGTCTACACATGCCAAGATTGTGGAGTTCTTAATTTATTTGAAAGAGCAGAAGGTCAAAAGTTATTATCTGATTAACAAAAATATTTATTTGCTTCGGGCTATAATATAAACGACCCACTTTATCAAGTCTTTTAGAAGCAGACGGGATCAGAGAAGCTGACAGAAAAAGCACAAAGACGATGCTAATGGATCATTTTGGTAATTTTTAGCTCCATTTTACATTTGTAAACAAATCTGTCATTAAAAAATACACTGGGTTCACTTATTATTTAACTGTATAGACAGTAGGTTTTTGCAAACACTTTTGTTTGAAAAGCAAATATGGTAAACAATTATGGCAGTATTAATTAGCACAATAATGAGAAGTTTAGTTTTTTTAAGTTTTTGGGATTTCATGCCTTGGCGGGAGAATAATTTTGTTTGATTGTAAACTGGTCCCATGACAGCTGGTGATGAATGCTATACTGCCACATTATACTATTTATTCCCATTCCCTTACCCAAACATGGACTTGAATGCCCCTTTGTAACTAATGTCATTGGGATAATTTGGGGAGTGTGTGGCACATGTTGTTGGAATGAGAAAGTGCTCAATCTGCCCACCCGCAGCGTCGTTCTCCATTAAATCCATTTTGGGTGCATATGTCTTAACTGAAAACGACGAGTAATAGCATCTGGGAAGACCCACAACTGTGTGTGCGTGCGCATTAAACCTTGCTGACATCTGAAAGATTCATGAAGCCCAAGTCGCTAGCTCAAGGACCACGCTGCTAGCAGAGTCCCGTAGAAATAGGATTTACTTCCCCGGCTGTTTGATTCTCGAATCAGAGTAATGATGAGATGCAGTTGAAGGCAGGTAACAACATACCGGCCTAATGTTCAGTGGCAGAGATGAAGGGCTGTACTTACTCTGTATGTGGTTTGCTTTGTACATTTAATACAAAGCAAACCGAACAGGTTGCTTTGTATTAAATATACAGCTCCGCCCTAATAAGACCCTTGCTGCTGGCATCAAACCGTCAAGTTAGCAATACATGTTGTAGATTCCTACCGTATGTGATTGTAAAGATTATGTCCGCCCGTTGGATTCAATTTTAGCCGTTTTCCAGCCCCAGCTGACACATAAACAGCATCTCTCAACGATGTTTCTAAGGGGGTCCGTGTGCCAAAATTTTCCTCACAACATGAATGTGGCGGACGCAGCAGGATCTGCTTCCACCAACACACAGCGGTGTCACTGCATGGTGGTTGTGAGCTACATCACCACACAGCCATGCCATGCCTGCGCAGACACGACAAACAAATTGATACCTGTGGATGCACAGTGAGTGAAACACCATGGTTGTCGGTGCTGTGACAGTTAAGCTAAAACTGACTACATTTTCCTCACAATTTGCTCAACAAAGGTATCATTGCATGTAATTTATCATCCTTTCATTCTCCTCTGTTACAAATGTAGACTTAGTGCATTGGGCGCTGTGTGTGTAAGTGTTTTGTGCTTTCCTGCATGTGTCTATCGTACACTCATTTTCACTGTGTTCATTGCTTCACTTCAAACAGTATTGTGTTGGTGGGGTCTTGACGTCTACAAATAGCTGGTGCGTGAGACTTGCCCGTAAAGCCACCATGCACGGTAAAACTACCTCCACGTTCACATTTTATTCAAAACATTCAGGGAGCGCTTTGAAAACCTGGAAAAAGAGCAAGCAGCTGAACGAGCCAACGCTGTTGAGAGTACTGTCACCTGGCAGCTCATTCGAGCTTAGAGGAATGTTATAGAATGGACCGCTCCGTGGAAACAGCTGGTGCTGCCGCTCAGTGACTTGCTCCCTCTGTCTTTACTCTGGGCCTGTCGTCCCCGTAGACTCTACTAGGGACACTAGTACAGCAAAACAATCATCACAATGTTCTTGTCCTTCGATATAAAGCCACTGCAGACTTTCTCACGCACACACATACATATACCTTGTCTTCTGTTCAGTACAGTAAAGCAATAAAAAAAAATGTCCGCCAGCAGATGATTTTCCAATTAAGTGGTCTTTTCCTTAACTCTAAGAGCTTCTTGACATTTGAAGGCTGCCTGGATTGGATTGTACTGTACTTTTGTCTGTGCATGTCTGTAGTGTGACTCTGGAAGTCTGAGGAATCCCACCGGTGTAATGATTGACAGTGTGGAGAAGTGCTGAACAGTGCTTCATGAGAATGCCATGCATCTTGAGTTGCTCAAAAGATGACCTACTCTTATAGTGTAAGAAAAAATGGCACAGAAGGGACATAAGCATCCTGCACATCAAAGAGTTATTAATTTACACACTATTATGTCCATGGATCAAACACCTCAAAGTAATCATAGCTATTATTGATCTGTATAAACTGTTATTAAATAATTATTGGTCACAATCAGCAGGAACAGCCCTGTGATATTCCACATGTGCATGATGCTCTGTTCTCAGCCTTTTTATTAACCGCTCCCCTGTTGCTCTATGCCCCTCTGTTTAAGTGTTACAGCATCTCAGTGACACTCACAATGGACAACCTCTTTGAAAGCCAAGAGTATGAATAATCACTAAGACACCCCTAATCCATTTTTAAAGAAGGGAATATTAATGCACTTACAACTGTATCTGCTTGGCATGCAGGAGACATGCAGGGATTTCAGGTCTGCAAATAGCCCCCTCTCTCAGACTGGAGCTTCGGCGAGCGCTAGGGGATCACTCTGCACTCTCTGTCACCATGACAACGCCAGTTCTGTGTCCGAGTGGGTGTACACACTTCATTTAGTAATCCTCAGCGACCAACATGGGAACAGCTGTGTGCGTGCTGAGAGGGTCCAGGCTAGCAATCTCGCCAAAATACACTTAATTACTGAAAATGTGGTCACTCTGGTGGGTATTATGGAATTAGAATTTGAGTGGCCGTGGCTGGCATCTACTGGATACCGGACGTGCGTTTGTATTGGGAAGTTTGACCTGAACTGGCACAGTGGTACTGGTTGTCGTTTGCCTATTACAGCGAGCTGTATGTTCGCCGGAGATGCTGGAGATGAGAAATACAAATACACTCAACCCCATTAATGTTGAAATCTATTCCCAACAAGCCACATGAGAACCATCGGGGAGTTGTGTTAACCCGCCTCAAGTGCCAAAACTTTATCTCTGTCACCCACTCACCCCCTAAATCACAGTCTCACACACATTTCCCTGGTTAAAAGCTAAGTTACGTCATTTAGTGGAAGAAAATGTCACCAGCCACGTCCTGCCCGTTCTCTCTCTGACTAATGACACTAACTTGTATGTTTAAGTTGCTCAGTATGTAAAAAGAAACGTAACTGGCTGCATAATTGCTCTGTTGTGTTCATGCAGGTGGATCCTTAACTGCTAAACGTCTGACACACTTGACAGTGAGTTACATGTACAGATGAAGGCATGTGAAATGCTGGAGAGCGCTTTTAAACATGATGCAATCGTTTTTTCTCTCCTTAATGGGCCGTTGAAGAGCTTTGAAGAGATGGCTGCGAGACTGACAAAAGAATGAAGTGTCCTCTCAGCTCACAGTGATTGGCACTTATTTGCTGTCATCTTGAGATGTGTGGGAGCCGTCATTAATGAAAACAAGAATGTATAGAACAGTTTATAGATTGATGCTTTATTTTGACTGGTTGGATCTGCTAAACAATATTTAACAGGTGGGATCACCACAATAATCATAATGATGAAAATAATAATTTCCAATGAAATTAAATTGATCCACAAAGGGAATTTGTATGTGTCCTTTGAATGTAAGGTGCCATGAAGAAAAGCATCAAAATAGACAGAGGTCATCAAATGGCCCTTTGAGGCTGTCTTCAAAAGTAAAGCAATCCCCAAAGACCCCCGTATCAAAATACCCAATTTTATAGCACAAATATATGTTTTTCGACTTAGTACAAACATGCTTCTGCTCTCTATAGTTAATATTCCTGTTCATGTCAAATGTACCAACACTGTGAGCCGTAAACAGCTGGCCAGAACCCTATAGGCGACATCGCAGAGACTCTCCAGTCATTTTAACCATAGAGAGCCGTATAGCTATAGATGTCTTCCCTGTGTGCTTCATCGTTGAATTGCCCTTTACATGACTCTCCCTCTTCTGCAGTCCTCTCTCTTGTTTTCCTTTTTTGTTTTGTTTACGTTATCTGGGTAAAAACAACAACAACAACAACAAAAGAAATCCAATTTATTAATGGCACACAGACCAGAGATTTCAGCGAGTGCCCTGGTACTTTATCGATCCTCCCTCTTCAATTTGCTCTGATGCATTATACTGTAGAGTGTCTAAATCAAGTCTTATAACAGGAGACAGGCAGTTGTTCACTCTAAGCGTCTTCACTTAGATTTAAGAAAGCATATGTTATTGCCATCTGCAATTAACTTTCCTCAGGAACAATTGCCATTTTAGACCCAGCA
The DNA here is from genome assembly GCF_023055335.1 of Clinocottus analis. NCBI lineage: Eukaryota > Metazoa > Chordata > Actinopteri > Perciformes > Cottidae > Clinocottus > Clinocottus analis. The sequence goes on along the minus strand of NW_027176240.1, from coordinate 14,466,076 downwards.
TTCTTTGAGATTGCTTCTACTGATATTGTTATGCAAATCACTTTTTTCTTAATTACGAAACTCTGTATGACAGTGCATTTTTATTCCTTAGCATTTCTATTGTGCTGATCCGCCCTGAGCAATGAGTCTTTGAGCTACTGTATCTCTACTTTTAGATGATCTGACTGATTTTCAGCATCACTCATAGAAATGTACAAAGACACTTAATTCTGCTTGCACTGCCTGCAGTTCACTCTCCATACAAAATAGTGGCTGCCGTTAAATTCAATTTTGCCTGAATTTCTTAATGGACTCAAAGTCATTATGTGCTTTGTTGATTCCTAAGTATTGAGGATAATTGCCATGGGCAGCACGAAAGTGGTCTGATTATTGTCTGCTGGCTCTTGTGAATCATGATAGATATACATGAAGCTCTCATAGCCACATCTCTCTTTGGTACTAACAGTTGTTGGCAAGAATGGGACCTTTCAGGAGCAGTCACACTACAGTAAACGTGTTCAAACCTTTTTCTAGTTGTTATTATGAGGAATGGTGAAGCAGCCTGAAAGTCAGTGCAGGCAAGTAAAAATGAAAGATTGATTAGGCTCTGAAGTGCTGGTCCCTCTCTGAAATAGCACCGCACTTCTCTTCTAAATGAAGTCTGGATATTTCAAAAGATTTTATAGTTCCTAAGAAAGTGGCGTCTTTGAAGTGAGCATGTCCCTTTGGTAGTTATTCAGCAGAAGAATATTTTAGTAGGCTTGTCTAAGATGTTCACACACATGCTTCAAAGTTGGTGTGGTGAGGGATCATTTTGTGTCCTGTCCATCCCGAGCAGGCCAGGCTTACCAGTTATTTATTTTGTGCCATATATAAGCCTTTTACTATTATCAATGTGCAGAGTGAAGTTCCCATCTGATACGTATAGTTTCCTACCTAATGCAGCTGCACAGTAAAGCATATGCAATTTGGAGCAATATGTCAAGATATTTCTGTCATCTGAATAGGTCTGCATTATATATATATTCCACTTCATAGTTCTTTTTTTCTCTAGTGTCCTTTTCTATATGAGTGTCAGTTCTCAGGGATTTTACATCTCCTACACAGAAAATAATAACATGTCAATGGTGACTCGGGCTTCATACAAGCCGCAGAAAAGCTGTTTTATCAGTCCCGATTAAAATATATAAATCCAGGCAATGTCATGTTAAAATTGTGCATGTGAAATATCCCTGTTTAATAGTGCTGGTTTCTAGCTTCTCTACTTTCGTGGGGTTTGGATACTGTTATTGCACTCTGCACCTGATGCTTAAACATTTAAGAGCAATTGTCCCCTGATACCTGCTCCATTAATGTCCAGGATCCCTGCTGCTACAGAAACATGACACTCTTCCCAACAAACTAAAGGACCAGATAAATCACACTCTGAGGGTGCTGGGAGTGTTCAGACAAAGTCATTCTAAATCCTCCTCCGTGTAATTGTATCCTATAATGCATATTTGCTGTGATTTCTTAACAACATGATAGTAACGATAGCACTAAACAAAAAGATAAAAACAACAATTGGCTGTGGATTCTGCAGCTTGCTCCATGTTTCCCCATTTCAGTGCTTTTTTATTGACTTTCAAGAATTGATGGGAGAAATGTGTGCTAATCATAGCACATTAGAAGTCCAGAACTGGCAGGCATAATGCATGCGCTGTGGCACATTTGCTCCATTTAGAATGAAAATGACTAAGTAACAATTTCACAGACTCCACTGCGTGTCCCTGTTAGGACAGTTTATAGTCAGTAGTGAACCTGTCCATGCTGATGGAAACAGAGTATGCATGTTTAGACATATGCAGAGAAAATCAACTGTCTCAATTTTACTAGTGGTGTGTGTTGTAAAATGCAGAATACAATTCAACGTGATAGAATATCATTACAGCACAATATCAGTGTCGTTAAGGTATTCCACTTGGTCATTACACAAAACACATACTTATCCAGTGACTCTTATAAACAGAAGAAAAAAACTACTAGGGATGTTTTTGTTTTGTTGTTCTTTTTTTGTTTTTTTTCTGCAGAGCCTACGGGCTCACAGGGAAAGAAAGCACGGTTTGAATGGCAATCATCAGTCTTTGCTGGTTCAATTGTGTTACTGACCTTGTAGCCCCAGGCAAGAGACCACAACGAACAAATCCAGTGGAGATATTTGATGGAAAAGAACGGCAAAAAAAAAAAAATAGCTGGGAAGGGAAGCTCATTAACTACTGGTAGAATTGGCAGGACGAGGGTCTTGAAAGAGGCGTGTGAAACGGGGATTGTGTTGTGTGATAAAGAAGTGTTCCGTTGAATTCCTTAATGACTTATTTTATATGCTCAGAGCGAACCATGCTCGGCTCTCTGTTTTAATCCTGTTGTTCTGGTCTGTTTCTTAACAGGTTAATTTTAAAATGATTGGCTTTTTATTTTCCATTATTTATTTATATTTGTATTTCTTACAAGTGAATCCATCTTTTTTTCTTTTAACAGGTCAGGGCTGCAGAGTACAACTTTTGATGTGGAGATCTGAAATTGTCTGATATTGATGGGTTCATTTGCCTTGTACATACTAAAACTAAAGCATCGCTGTAATGTGTTTCACCAGGACATGTCTATCGATGTTGTTGTGCACACATTATCATCCATGCATTCAAGCCTCACCCCCTGAAGTGCAGGAGGGCTGCTCGTAATCTTTTCAACCCTGCTAAGATAGAGATTTATGTGCCTCTTGTACGAAGGTTGCACAGAGATAATGGTATACATGTGTCGGTATGTGCTTCTGAGCAATGCAGAAACACTGATACACCCAAATGTGTCTGTCAGCTAATGGGTGCAAATCATGATAAAAGCTGAGTGTACCAGAAGAAAAGGAACAGAGATGATAAAGACCCATGTTGGATGGATTATCTGTCAAAGCATTTCAAAGTCTTATGGCGAAGAGCTTTTTTTGTATGATTTATGTATTGAACAAACATCACGCTTGATTCTTCAAACACATTGGAAAATGAAACTGTTTGTGCATACACCTTTAGGTTTAATTGCCCACATCTAATGCACCCCACTGACATGCCCCTATTAATAATATTAGTTCAATGATTTGTTAGATGATGTATTTTAGTGTCCATGCAGAAGATTGGACGATTTACACAGTCCATGTCTAATATGACTCGGTAACATCTCTACAATGTACAGCACATTAATGGCCAGTAGAACCTTTGTTTGATTTAGAGAATGACTGTGCCATTTCCTTTAACTCTCCCACCCCGGCCCCGTCCCCCACCCCAAAAAAAAAAAAAGAATAATGGGTTCTCTAAGAGCAAGGGCAGAGGGGTCATTTGTGTTTACATTTACAGAGATGCTGAAACAGCTGCCAGAGTGTTTTGGAGCTCAACAGTAAATAACTGTCCTGCCTGTAATATCCTTCCTAGATACAAAGTGAAATATGTCTTTCACAAACAGACACAGCTGTATATATATTTATTTGATGTGGATTTGTTGCGAGTGGAGACGTCAGTACTGGTGAGATAAGAACTGTTTAAATTTTCATGAGTTCACCAGTAGTCTGGTTTTTGGCGCTTGCCCACACTCTAATTGGCATGTTGCCATTCTTGTAGTGAAGAACTTCATGTATTATGCACGAAAAACAACGTACCACGTGTCCCATTATAACCACATTGTGCTGTGCAATTTTCAGGCCTGCTATTCTGGAAAAAGACAATCCCTCAGACAGCTCCATTCTCATTACAGCCCAACTTTAGTTTAGCTGGGAATTGCCTTATTTTGTTTCTCCCATCTCTCCCAAACACAAAGTCCTGAGAACGACCAGTGAAAGCCACTTGGTTTTAGTGGTTCCCCATGCATTTTATCATCCTGACCTATTAAGTAAGGAACCAGACATACAACTGAGAACTAAATTTAATCTATACATGATTTATGATCAAGTAGAGTGTTAATATTGCTTCCATTTATTCAGAGGGAAAGTTAGGCTAAGTGTTTAATATTATGAGTAAACGGTGAGGTTAGGTGAAAGAAAACACATGGGGCTGCTGTGTTTTCCTCTCATGCCCTCACCTGAACCGTGTCTGATAACGCAGTATTCATACTTTGGCAGGGTTTAATATTTTATTTCACTGAAATGAAGACTTGATGTGTTTAATTTCAGATGTAAGAGTCATAGTTGATCTATATTTAATGGGCCGTGAATTGAGATTCACACGCCAATACTGCTGAATGAAGCAGATGACGGATAGTCTACACTCTAAAACTGATTTTAAACTCATGGCCCTATAGTTTTCAAGGGCATTGATCTGTATCCAAACATTTATGACATTTGTCAGAAGTTCTCCAGTTTGTAGCCCTTTTTTTTTTTACAGTTGCGTGTCGTGGCATTACGTTCTACCGAGCAGTTTGTATGCAACATTTGACGAACCTTTGTGGACTTACTTCTCTGTTTATTGCTGTTGACCTGTCCTGCCCAACACTGAGGAGGCCAAGTGTGGTCAGGCAGAATGCAGAAGATTATGTTTCTGTCAAGTCACTGCCTAGATTCTCCTATTTTCCTGTCATCACTCCTGTGATTCAATTAAGAGGCTGCATTCCTCAGTCTGGCCGGGCCAGACAAGGAGACCTGTGATTTACAGGTAGAGATATGACTGTGCGAAGGGAAAGGGAGTACAGGGAGAGATATGAGTATTTGAGGAGATGGCATAAAATAATCGTGTAATTGATTTTCTATCCAAGCTGCCGTTTCATTTACTGTATAAATGCATTCATTTCTGGCTTCGGGTTGTTCACGCCGTCCCCGTTGTCTCATTGAAGACAAACTTAATCGTATTGCGTGATGATGTTGCATGGCAGCATTGTATTTATTATCACACTACACAGTACTATTAGAAATGCCACCAACCTTGCAACCTTGCTACATATAGGCTTTGCTGAAGTGAAGTTTTTTGTCGTCCCCTTCTGACAGATGTGATCCACACCGTGGGCCCGGTGGCCAGAGGTCATGTGGGCCCTACTGAGACCAATGACCTCACCTCCTGCTACCAGAACTCCCTCAGGCTGATGAAGGAGCATGACTTGAGCACTGTGGTGAGTACAGTACGCTAACACCTTACACTCATCTGAGGAGAAATGTGTCTCTGTTCTGTGCAGCTTGAAACAAGTAAATTATGTGCTTTTGCGTTTTTGTTTGACAGAGAATGAGCCTTCAGTTAGAAAAGCTGCGTTTGAAAATTTTAGGAAATTTGGAAAAGGTACAAGAACAAAAGGATTTAGCATCTTTCATTTCAGATATAGTTCTGAAAAGGCTTAATCTTCTTTATTTAAACAAAAGCCAAAGAGAACACAACAAAATGGTAGTGTTTCATCTTTGTCAAATGAAGGCTTTCATGCCGACTACTTTGGCTTGTGATTAAATGAAAGGCAGGCCTTTGCTTCCAGCACTCCACATTGCCACTGCACACAACTACACAGTTCTTCCTTTATCGTCGTTTGAGGAGCTAGAAAACGGTGACCTTTCTTAAATTCTCTAATGGTCTTGATGCAGATTTTTTGACTTACTATCTTTTGTTTCCAAGAAATGAAGTGTTTAGCACTGAGTTATTTCAGATGTTTTGATTATTGTGACTGTGTCACCTCTGCAAGACACCTTTTCTGCTTTAAAACAACAGAAAAGCATAAGGTTTACTGAATGTGGCTGATTCATAAGGGCTTTAGATGAGATAATGCCCACACAATCCACAACTGGCAGCGGCTGATCATTCACACACTACCCAAGGCTTCCTGCCTGCTCCGGACCATATGTTCCAGTCTGGTCCACATGATATATGGATTTTCCCAACCCACATAGGGTAAACAAATCAGTATCACACAATCTTCTGCACCAGCCTACTGCCCCGCTGCCTCATCAGAGGCCAATCAATACAAGTGCTCACCAACAGCGAGAGGAAGATGAGTGCCAGTTTCATTAAACATGATTGTGACAAAAATCCTGCTCTGTTCATGACCTATGAGTACAAGTGCCACAGACTCTTCTAGCAATTACATAGATTGTGACTGAAGTTGTTGTGGTGTTTTTGAAGTTTTATCAAAATCAACAGCATGCCTGCTGAACAGTCACATCCACCAAGATATGATGAGCCACAAGCATTACATTACTTTATAATAGAATAACAATAGAATAATTAAGTCAAGTGGGTTGGAGGCTTCAAAGGCAGAAGCAAGGCCAACTCTGCTGCACCGGACCCTTCAGGCCTCAGTGCAGCAACCAGCTTGTCTGCCTTCATCCGTAAATGTTCCAATACTCACTTTGTGTCTGGCACATTCCAGAAGATGTATTTAGTTTATGTCTATCTCTTGATTTATTTATCCAATTATACATATATTTATAGGACGCAGAGTGTCTGTTTTTACTGGGAGCAGCCGGGATCCTGTCTAATGTATTTATACAGCTGCTCTCTGTTGAGCAGGCCTTCAATGAAAACAGTGGTGTTGTGTGATTGACTGCCCTTGTAGGATGAGATTCGTCATTACATCATCACAGCCATAGTCCATTTTGTCTCTTTTTGCTACAAGGACAACAGAAAGTTTTTTCACCAAAAGCAAAAATAGCTGAATGAGGCCTTGGATCAAGCCTTGATGATATGCACGACGCACTTGAAGGGAGGCTGTACGTGTTCTCTAGTCCTAATTGTTGTTAACAGACAGTCTTGCCTCTTAGCCAGAGCACAATGAGTCCAGGTTTTTGGTTAGCTGATCAGCACCAAGCCAATTTTGACTCATCTGAAAGGGTCTCGCTGTGAGTTTTGCTGTGTGAGAGAAATAAGAGATCCTAGCGAAGACGGGCACCCTGCCAAGTGGGTCTACAAAGTGGGCAAAAGAGGGGGGCTATGTTTGGGAATCCTAGAGGGCTGGCTCCCTAATGGGGATTCCAGGGCATTACAAAGGAATAGGAGTCAAAACAAAGCCTAACACAAAATAAACTTCAGCATGAAAGATTAAAAAGAAGCAGAGCTTGGTAGTTAAACCCTGTTTCTTAGAGCTCAAAGCAACCCTTCAGGCTACGAAACAGTACGGCTGTCATAGCCAGCCGTCTCATCAAACTCTTCTTCTGACTGTAGCATGTCGAAAACAGAGACATCACTAGGAATACCCTATAAGTCCAGGGCTGAAAATGCATTTCCTTTACCTTAGGGCAGCTCAGTGTGTATGAACACAACTCGTATTCCCAGAAGTCAGAAATGAGATAGACAGACTTTTTCCTGTCCCCATGTGATCAATGTAGCACTGATTTAAGGCTCTACTGGGACGGAAATGGGTAAGATGGAAAATGGGACTTCAAGACAACCTAAGGCAATTCCTGACTGAGTATAGGGGTTGTGTCTGAGCGTCTATGTTGTATTCTTGCCATTACATAAAATACAACTAATTTAAAAGTATGACTTTAATGAATATCCTCATGTCTTTTATGTGAAGTGTTGCGTGTTGACCAGTTCAGACATTGGATTACAAGGGCTTTGAAATTAGACCCGTGTTTCATTGTTTTACTTTTGAGACATAATTGGCAAGATTTGAAAGTTAAGTTTGTTCCAATATGTTTCTATCTATTCTTATAACACCAAAGGCATTCAGCAGTAAGTGTTGCATTAGATAGCTCACATCAAAACGGCAGAAGCGTATTTGTTTTCTAAATGCTTTAAGCTCAAACTCATTGATACCTTGCCAAGCCGATATTGGCTGAAAGGTAAAGGCAGATGTGCACATTTAGTTTACGTGTCTACCCCTTGCTCACAGGGCACATTGTAAGTACAGGATGGAGCTCTAAGCCTTACTGAGAGATGGCCTTCAGATGAAAAATGATGATCAACCCGAGCCAAGAAACCTGACGTTTACCCCTCACATTGACGTTGAAAGCTATCTGAAACCATCCAGGCTTTCAAATCCCCACTCTGTCTGTCTCGCTGGATAGATATCCGATGGCTGGATGGCCTATTGAGTTCTGTTTTCCAAACGATTTGGCTGCAGTGGATGCAGGAAAGTGATAGCGTGTATTTGTGCCCATGTGCATGTGTCCACTAAGGCTTTCACGTGCATCTTCCAGGGGCATCTGAATGTGCCTCTGTGGTGGCAGTGTTCTTTAATTTCTTCCCTGCCTAGAGGACTCTTATGCTTCAGTGCTTCTTTTTTTTTTTTTTGCTGCGGCTGAAAGAGCAGCAGGCTGTCACAGCTCCCCGGGCTCTGACTGACCACAGCCAGGATGCAAGCGTGGTCGGCTCGGCTCTGCAACATCACACAGGGGAGCCGTAGGAGCTCTGCAGCCTGTGAGCAGAGTTGCAGCTCTGGACTGATGAGCAGCGCGTTGTCAAACAGCCCCCTCCTCTGCTCAATGCCTGGTACACTATACTATGATGTCCGCTTCCAAAAGAGGCTCAGGTGAGGAGCCAAAGAGGAGGCAGAGATAGGAATATGGATTGAAATGAATTGGGGTAATAACACTCGCTCGCTGGTTGAAGGAGTGAAGATGCCCAAACAGGCTATCAGTATTTGCTTGAGCCTGGACATATTAAAAAGGGCTCATCTTGGTTTCTCTGATATACAGAGCATTATAATAATAGCTCTGATTTAGAAACAGCTGATATTGTTGGAAAAACTGCCAAAGTATTCTATTCTATTTCGGACAATGGATGAAAAAAATACAACTGATTATTTGTAATTTCTTTGTGTGACGGTGCCATGTGTATGACATGCAGATGTTTAACCTCTGACTGAAACCTGCCAGTTTCATCGGTTTCTACTTTACCTGACTAATCATTTATTGCAATCAAGACAAGGCTTTTATTATCTCGTGAAAGACAAATAATTCACACATCCGTATGTACATTTAAACGATACACATGATTATGTGTGTACGGTGTCTGTGTACAGTCAGACCCTGGGGGGGCCTCTTCTCCAAAGAGCTGGAAAGCCATACAGCCATACATGAAACTGAGGAGACGGTTAATGCAGGTCCCCTGTCTTGGTTAGTCATGGAAGACAGCTCAGATTCTTCCCTGGAAGCAAGTGTAGCATCTGTCAGGCAGAAACAGACAGACTGTGTGGAGGGGGACACCACCATCTGGAAGCCATTCAGCCTTAAACTCTGTTTTGTTTTAGAGACCGTATTAAACACCCCTTAGACTGTGACCTTTAGAATAAAAGAATAGCCATGTTTACCCAAAACATCATTATTGTTTCATTTAATTTAGCCTTCCTTTTGAGACTTTCGGGAGACTTCTGTTGAGACCAAATAACAAGGATTTTAGTCCTGAGGGTTTGGTGGCATAAATATATAAGCATTGTTGTTGTTAACTAATGATCTTGTGGCTAACTGATCCTCCTTTTTGTTCATCTTTTGACTTTGACAGGCCACAATTTGTTGCTTTTTGAGAGTATCTGTCATTAAGCTTTTTCGTTCAGCGTGCAGCGTGCAGCGGGCTGGCAGCTGTCAGTTTGGACAGTGACAGGGTTGCAGACTGCATTTAGTGTCCTCCTCCCTTGACTCCCAGACGGCCCTGGAAGTGTTTTGCAGTCATAACACGTTGGCTTCGAGGAGATCCAGCAGGGAAGCCACAAATTGCCCGTTGAGAAAAATTCTGAAAGCCAAGTGGATTGGAGATGAATGGTGTAGAATGATAGGATTAGCCACCCTTCTTTGTGGGCTCATTCCAAGGCTGCTAGAAGCATTAGCTCCCATTCATTTTGCCCGACTGTGTTCCCAAAATGCATTCCTGAAAACAATATCTTCTGTTGACACAGCATGCACATGCTGCTTGAAGATGACAGCTGATGGCCCCTACTCGACAATCTGTTTAACATGGCAGGGGGACAGCAGGTGAAGAACAAACACTGCATCACTGGGATAAGTGACTGTGCCCCCAAGGTGTCTTTGAGATAGACACCACACTGGGGTCTGTCAGGGCAGGTTGACTTTTGGGCTGACCAGTTTTAAAAGCTCTCTTCTGTTTTCAGGAATTTTATGAAACACGCTGTAAGTAATTTTTACTGTTCCACCTTTTATTAATGTAGGTCACCGGCGATATTTGAAAATGTGGTTTTTACTGCAGCATTTAAGTGCACTGGAGGGTTTTTGTCATTATTTATGTTTCCAAATACTACCATATCAAACTTAACGACTTTGTACTCCACCCTATTCCATTTTGGTTTGCCGACTCCCCAAGTGATTAATTAATTTTCATTTATGCACTGAACAGATCGTGCACAAACTTTTCCTCTAGCCGCTTCTCTACCCTTCCTCGTAAATTATTGTCCGCGAGTGCAAGCGGCTACAGATTTCATTATATAATGGCTGGGAGAAGTATTGAGGCCTGGTTGTGCACATACTTGGCTTCTGATCACAGCAAAGTAAACTGTGCCATTAATTGGGATAGAAGAATGAGAGGTTTACTGCTAATCTGCTTACACAACGCAATTGGTCTTTGTGTCTCTATCGCCCAGAATTCAATGAAGCTCATACTTTGGACTCTATTCAATCAAATTTTTGTATGATGATATTTGAAGGACTTAATTTAATGCAATGATTTAAATTCAAGCATTTTGGTTATAACTTTTAGAAATGATATTCTCCTAACCAGCAGATATAGGTTGTTGTTTTTTTGCGGGAATTTCAAATAATTAATTTGACAGTTGTTTTTTAAATCCTGTTCTACCATGATATTATGGTTCACTACACAATGCAAGCGTTTTACCATTGATTATTCCTGTGTTAATCCAGTTAAAGGTCTATAGCAGAAAAAGACAGAGCTACTACAGAATGTGCGGCAGAGGACTTAATGTTATCCTAATCCCCCAATCAACGAGTAGCTGCGATGTGCAACGACTGGCTGACTGGTCTCTTGTTGCTCATGGCCCACTTCCACATACAGTACCTGCATGCAACGCAAAGGTTAATTAGACTGAAGCTTTCAAAAGGTCACGTCACCATTTAAATTAGCCGGTGCTATTTGTCTGACCCGAATCATTGGCAACGCTGAGCCAATTAGATCCAATTACACTGATAGTGGTTGGGGTGGTCTGCCACCTACTGTAAGTTAATGGCCATTGGAACTTAAATTACCCCAATGTCCTGATTCAGGAGGAGGCAACCACCGCAGGAGGTTTGGGTATAGGGGACAGCCCTGTCATATCACCTTCCCTTGACACTCCTGTCAGGGAAAAACTATGTGAGGTGAAATATTAGGATATGTTAAATGTGACATTTCCACACACCTCGAGAGGGGTAATCACAGTTGATGGGGATGGAAGAGGTAATCTCCTGAGTGTATATGTGGAGTGGGATGTGAGCATGCTAGCGTCTTGATTACGAGCACAGAAAACCCGCAGCAATCACCAGAGAGACTAAACCCTGTCTCCTACAAAGGCTACGCTACCTGGATGTTATGTGAGGGAAATGGCAGCAGTTCTGTTCTAGATTAATGTGCTCTGACAATAATAAAGGCTCTTCAAATAATTTAAGTACTAAAGCACAGTCAAGTTGTATAAGGCTCAGGCTCAGCACTCGCTGGTTTCACTTCATGTTTTTCTCTGCTGCTGTACCTTGCTGTGAGGAGCTCCTGGAGACAGGCTCCTGAATATCTATGAGGCTCACATCCCTCTGCGGTACAATCTGAGAATAGAAGCGCCAGCTCGCAACCAACTGAGGGATTGTCTGTGGAAGTTGTTGATTAAACAGATGTCTTTCCTGCCATGCGCCATGAGACAAGCACACCATAATAAGCATGCATTAATTAAACATACCTGAGGTATGTGGGCAATTCAGGAAAAACAAAAGGCATTTCTGTCTATCTTTGTCCTTGCTTCACAACAAACCTCTGGTTTGACATACAGAAAATACAAACAGGAAACAGCTCAGGGATATACCCAAAGAAAGAATAGTTGAGTGACAATTAGCAACATCTCATACAGTCATTTGTAACGACGCTGATTTTCAAAGTAAGTCTGCTTTTGGAGCGCGTTGCTTCCGACAAGAGAAAACTGACAGTCTATGGACAGTGTTATCTTGTTTGCGTTGAAGCTTCCTCAACTATACTCAACAAAACTAACCCTGTCCTCACCACTCACTTGAAAGCCTGCTTTTCCAATAGGCTCCCATCTGTTTTGAGTTGTGTCTGAGTCTGAATGTCATCAAACATTTCCTCCACCACCTGATAAATGCTTCTCCTTTCATTAAAGGGGCTGGGCAGGAAAGGAGCATGTTAAATACATTCCATGCAAAGCAGGCTGCTCTCGAAGCCTGACGGTTGCTCCTCAACTGAGTCCTTCCCAGAAATCTCTCAGATAACAGCTTGTTGTTCATCGGCAGCGGACCTTGGTAGAATAAGTTCATGTTTACATCATTATGGTTAATTACCATGCAGAGTAAGTCCAGCCAACAGCGCCTGTCCTATGTATTTGTGTGTCAGTGACGGTGGACAGAGCTGTCTCACTCTCAGTCATCATTACTAATGCAGCAGTATCCCCAAGGTAATGCCCCGTGCTGGTCCGGTGTGTTTGGTCATCCTTGATGCTGTGCCAGTGGGTGGGACTTTCCAACCAGCGTGTGCAAATTAATAACCGGGGAACCCTTTTGTTTCTTGTCCTGTACAAATCATCCAGTCAATGTCTACCTCTGATTGGCCCACATGTCTTGTTGATACATTATGCTGCTATTGTGATGCGCATGGAAACATTTTCAATGTAACACTCACAGATGGATATTTTAATTATTATTGAGTGAATAGTAATGAGAATGTGGAATCTGTGCATTCCTCTTAATGCACATAATTAAAGTTACAATGGGAGACGTTTAACATGACTGCATCAGAAAATTAGCTCTTCTGACGGTTATGCTTTAAAACAGAAACAAAATTGTCGAGCAATAGTCATTGTGAACATACACTGTATTTACACTAATTAGCTTTACCACAGATGTAAGTCCTACTTTTACTCCAGTGTTGAATCTAGTTTCTCAAAGCTCTCGCTTTCTTGCACTCTTTCATTTGCGGCTTTTATGAAGCCAGGTGTTGAACCCAGTGCCGACCTTGCCAGGGCTGTGTCCATGAAACTGAAATTTCCTGGTCTATCACAGGGTTCCATTTCAACAAGCTTGCACCCAATTATCCTTCAATCATAGTCGCCGGTCATACAGATGTGTTTGCTTCGAAGTACAAGGTCTCTCTATTGGGGTTTGACACACAAGGGACATTTCTCTCGCTCTGGCTGTACACATGAAATGTTTTCAAGGGTAGAAATCAGATGAAGATGAAAGTCACCTATTGACTTGTTTGTTTGTATCAATTATGAGCATGGCATCAACATTAAAAGTATATTCAAATTAGTAGTCCTGCTATAGGTTTCTGTTTTTTGTAATGGTTATTTGTTTATGCACAATGATTTATAAGGGAATACAAACTGTAAGATCAGCTCTTTATTCGACTCCCCACTACACTGATTATAAATGCTACCCCTATTCTAATTAATGCAAGATAGTTATTGCTTTATAAAAGACATTGTCAAAAGGAATTGCAGAGCCAAATGGATGCAGACTGAAATGTTTGGTTAATTGATTATATTTTGTGTTAAGTAAGAAGAGAATGATTTCATAAAAAAACTCACTTTATTGTGAAAAAAAAGAGAATATAACATTTTGTTCAATCCAAATAAGTTTGAATCATCGTGTTGTCTAATTTTTAAAATGTATTACTTATTTTGGTTAATTGTTTTTTATCTCCTGTCATTGTAAATGTTTTCTTGTTGAGCACATCGCAATGTCACACTTCTAGTCTCTGCTCTGAGATTATTTACAGTTATTCACAGCAGGTTTTCTTCAGATCGTTCATATCTAGCCTTTTCCTCACCTTAAAACAAACTGAGCACAGCTCTTTCCTGTGTTTTGTTATTATATTGATTGTGTGTTTCATCAAAGAGAATGAATAAGGCAGAAGGCTGACAGGTATTGGGAGTCTTGGGAATGTGTCTAGTTTCTAGTTCAGAACTGCACAGTTGCACGTCTACATTCAGGATATGCTAAGTCAGAAATAAAGATTTGTAATGGTCCCCATCTGGATGGCTTACATTTATGATCAGCATTATTTTGTTTAATGATGGCAGAATGGGACCGGTGCATATTGTGTTGACCAATTGGCCAGCCCACATGTATGATTATTAATGAGAACACCAAGATGAAACCCAGACTCCTCAACCCTCAAGTTGTATCCACAAACGCACCACAGGTTACAAGTCCTGTTCTCTCAACACTGTTATCAAAACCACCACAGTCTTCCTGAGGGCTCAGGTGATTGAATGACTGTGTGCATTGGCAGACACGCCAATGTTTATGCTCTCCTACATAATTATTTAATCACAGAGCTATTACCCCACACATACACCCAGTTTAGGGCCATTATTATCTCCCAAGGTCATAGCTAACGAGGGCTGACGCACTGTGCCTGGCCTGTGCTGATTGACTCACAATTTTAAACTGGCTCAATCTAGGCCTACTCAGCAATTCAGCAGGCAATGCAGCACCTTACACAGGTTTATGGGGGAGATATATTAGCTCTAACAGTGCAGGATTGTCTTGCTTTGATGCTGCCAAATGCCACAGGGGTGTACGATACTTATTTCTGCCCCGGCAACTTTTTTACCCGACACCTGAATTTAAATGCGTACTCCTTTAGTTAAGCCCCCACCTTCCACATTCTCTCCTGTTCCAAGTTAATTAAAAATTATACGATATGTTAACATTAAATCATTATGGAGTAGGCCTACTGAAGTAATCATTTCATGGGGTAATTTAGCAGATTAAACATTTTTTTCATTGTCAACCAGTGACCTTGATATCGTAAATGTCATACTTGCCTTTTATGAATGATGCCGCAACTGTCAGCACCGTAGAGCAGATTTAAATTTAAATCAGCTATTACTGTATCCACCCTTTTCATTTCACATACATATGAAGCTAGAAAGCCCAAAGGTTTATTCACCATATCATATGGTGAATGAATTGCCTGCTGGAGCGAAAACAGGGGTGAATCTTGTTTCGTGGTTTGACTTTTTGCGCACTGCTTGGAATGCCAGATAACCTCCAAATCTCACTCGGCTTAATATCTAATATCACATCCATAAACCCCTCGTGATGACAATATGCATGGAATCAAATGTGGGGCTCTTTATCGTTAAGGTCTCACAGGAGAGCAAAGAGTGTGAGATGGAGACCACGGAGCAAAGTAAGTGTGTATGAGATGCCTTTTAGATGCTTAAAGTGGAATACTTAAAGCAAATAGCACAAAAGAAATGCTCCTGGCATTCATTTGAATGGGATTGCATTTCCATTTCCTCCAAACTTGAACTGTAAGGCATCGAGCAATTAAAAGAACAATCGTGCTACAGTATTTCCCATTCAGCGTCGCAGTGAAGAGGCTCCATTAGGAAACTGGATGGAAGTGATTTGAGATGAGTATACACATAAGATTGCTTTTGCTTCATCATGGCTACAGTTTCCTGACGTGCAGTGTTACTGGCTTCCCAGCTGAGCCCGGTCCTGCAGAGTCCTTGGCTTTTCCGAGAAAAGGCTGAGTCATGAGGAGTGTGTATGTGTTTGGCATTGAGCTCAGTCAGGCATAATAATGATGACCTACATGATGGTCTCTTACCCAAATATGATTATGATCCACTCTAAATACTTATCAGGCTTCTTAG
Source organism: Clinocottus analis (assembly GCF_023055335.1). Lineage (NCBI taxonomy): Eukaryota > Metazoa > Chordata > Actinopteri > Perciformes > Cottidae > Clinocottus > Clinocottus analis. The sequence goes on along the minus strand of NW_027176240.1, from coordinate 14,450,335 downwards.
TATGGATAAAGGAAAAAAAAACATGCGCTGATCCAGTGTTTTCCTTCTTTTTCCAAAGAAAAGACATTGCGACTGAACTATTTGATGACATGATTTAATCCTCATCCCTATAAAGTGATGTAGTACATTTTTGCTCCAAAAACATGTGATGTATTGGGTGCAGAGAAAATGGTTTTCCAGTTTTAGTAACTAATTAATGCTTTATCAATATTCATGATGAAGTCCACTTTTAGAAATCTGTAATTAGCTGTATTATCCTCTGGCCATTTGTGGGAGGAAACATTCCATATAGTTAAAATCAAAGCACAGCAACAACTCGTTTCTGACCAAACGGTACACTCTACATATAAAGCATCCCAGAGGCAAGCAGCACACGTCAGGACCCCTGGAAACCAGCACTGAGTCGGCATGGGAGATAGAGCGAGGTGGATGGACAGTTTCATAATTCACAGGAGCCACCTGGTGATTCTCTCAGTCACCTTCCTGTTTCCTCTCAGCCAGCTGCTCCCTGTACTCCCAATCAATCTGCCGTACCCATGCTCCTGCAATTCACCGTGACCTTGAGTGGCGTGTCCCCTCTCTTTCGTTTTGGATGTTGGTGGGTTTTGGGTCCCTCCTCATTCCTCCTCATTTAGAGATGCACCTGTGCTCAGACCAAGATAGCATTGCAACGCGGCTCAGGGATTTGGCTGCATTTAACAAAAGATCGTACACATAAAGTAGTAGACTGCCTCTGAATGCTCTTTTTGTTACGTCTTGCTTCTGAGAGTCCAAGACAAATTTCCCTGAGTGGGACAATAAAGTTTATTGTGTTGTATTGTATTGTTGCATACGTTCATGGTGCTTCTTTTATGTTTCCTTCGGTTGTTCCAATTGCCTCTCAATGAGATCAATAAAGATAAAAAAGACAGCACCTACATGTTTTGACAATACCCACAGTTGTTTTTCAGCAATAGATGGCTTTATATGTTGAATTAAAAATGTTGGTTAATAATGTCAAGTTGGAATAAGCCTTCATATTCTTAAAAATAATGATTATGTTGCAGCGAATACAGTCACCTAACGGAGGAAGCACTACTTGTATCTAGTGCCTAAAGTCTCTAAGAGTCTGTTTCCTTTTTTTGTGTGTAAATCTAAAGGAGGTGAAGGATTTATTGTTCTGCTTGGTTGCCCATAGACATGTATTGTCTGCGCCGGGCTCGGGTGGCAGAGTGGCGTCCTTCATGGCCCTAGTGTGACAGAGCTGTCTCTACATGAAGGTGACCCTCTTTCGCTCTGGATCCTCCACTCTGCCCAGCTTGCCTGTCAGGTCCTCCAGGCGACATGGTCTATTAAGCACTTTAATGACGACCACTGCCTCATGCACTCAAACAATAGACCCTTACCACTTTATACCCCTGTGTGTATTTTAAATGCTGAATGTATAGTAGTGGATTTATGATTATAGGTTTCCTCGATCATAATTGTGTAAAGGAGTCTAACTTGTACCCAGCTAGCGTCTGAGGGGAGATTTTTGATTAGCCCTTTATGCTTGGTGAAATAAATCTCCTGTGGGATTTAAAGGTGGATACTCTAAAAAGGCAATCCTTCAGAAGGCTTTTAGACTCAATAAATCCACAAACGCCCCAATGTTTCAAAACACTGCTTTACAGCCTCATACTTCATATCCTGCACTGTAGTGTAAATGTGACAGGACTACTTGAAGATGGCAACAAGCCTTGGGGAGCACTCCTACCAACACTTTCACATCTGTTGATCCCCCATATCCCTGTAACTGCCACAAAGTTTCCTACGTGACGAGCAGGTGTATTTTGTGCTCTCCCCTTGAGGTTGCCAAGAAGAGACCATGAGGTTCAGGTGGCAGCTGCTGCGCTTGTTGTGTGTACATTTTCAGACGAGGGAAAATGTGGGGACAAGGAAAGAGATCAGGCATCCTCTCAGCAGTTCATCGCATCGTCATCACCTTCATGCCGTGTTTACATCCGGTGTCCACCGGGAGTCTGTGTCCTCCTGATTCTCAAACAGCGTGCAAGACAACATTGCCACCATGGTGGTGTTGTATGGCCAGACCTTTTAAAATGCATAATACAACCAGTGAAATTCAAGTCCTGTGGTACATCATTTACAATAACAGGGAATTAATTTGTACTGCAGCCTAAAAAAAAAACTTTCGACGTTGTTTTCTATGATGTCCATTACAGGATTTTAGTGATACTTGAGTGTCTTTGGAATGTAAAATACTATTAGCTTCATGGTCAACACATATGTTTTTATGCTCTGTATAAATCTCCATTTTTGGTGAATTTTAATTAAGCGGAAGGAAGGTTAGAGTAAAACCTGGATAAGCCTGTATCTTAGTTTTATGTAACATGCACCCATATAGATAGAAGTTGGTGAGTCAATAAAACTAAATAAGCAGTTATATAATAATCTAATGATGATCAACACTCTGAAATAAAACGTAAGGTCATCAGTTGAATCATCACTTGTTTCCATCACTGCTGGTGAGGTGGAGTTCAGACAGCTTCTATTTCATCTGCTGAGGTAACTTGACTGTTTCAGAAATAAGTGTCTTGGTTCACAATAACCAGGTTTTTCTCTTCTCATGTTAATAACTTCAAAGTTGTTCAGGAGCGGTAAGCCAGTTTAAAAAACAGCCAAACAAGCATCTATTTTTGCCAAGTCCTGTAATATTCATTGTCACCTTACATAAAACATGTCTGCATTAATTAATTCATATTCATTCTGTATTAAATGTGATGCAGCTTAATATTGTTTCAGACAAGTAAGGCGAAAAGCTCATCAAAGAAAAGTGCACAAACCTGAAATGTGTTATCACATTGTCACCTTTCAAGAGCCTTTTCATATGGAGACAAAGATACAAGGCCCTTTTGTTTTTGCCGTAGGTGTGAATATCATTAGACCTACTGTGAGTGCAATAAATGCGTGGAGGAGCAGTAGCCTTTGCCCATGAGACAATAAAACACATATGGAAATGAGTCGACAGCATGACTAATAGCCTCCAGTTTGAACCATGCGCCCATCTCAGCAAAATGCCTGTTCTCTTTAAGTGAGCCATTATATAGTTATCAATGAGCCTGCGTTGCCTTTGATCTCTCTTTTAAGAGTTGAGGATTTTGCACCCAGAAAAAAGGAGCACCTTAGAAAAGCAATTGGTTTGCATGTTGGATGAAGGATAAAACAAATACAAAAGAATCTCTCAGTCCCTCCTGTCCCTAATCCTTCTACCCCTGAGTATGGCTGCCACACCATCATCAGAGCCCGGATCAAAGAGTGAGAGAATGGCCCACAGGTCTGCACAGAGGGAGAGCTGACCTACTCAGAGCTTACTATGTCCTTGGACCAAAGTCCTTTTAAGGGCTAGACATATTCATGGAAAACCAATTCTGTGCAGTATGCCTAAATTGAGCTTTACTTCGCATCAGCAGTCTTGCTTTGTGGGCATTCCCTCAGGCAGTCATCATATCTAAAGTGTCAATTGAATAAAGACAATTTAGTCATCTCATTTAAAAGCTCTTCATACAGCTGGAATAAACAGAGGTCAAAAACATGCACTATTGTGTTTATAGTAAATATATTTGTATTTCTGCCCGCGGTACCGCAAGCTTTATTACTCAAAGTGCATCGGACCAGTATCTGGAAATTGAAAAATTGTGTTTTCTCACGATATACGACGCCGGCTTGACCTCTCATCCAGCTCCCGTTAATTAGTGTTGGTTGCTTTTACCTCTGGGCAACCTCAGATTTATAGCTCTATGTTGTAGGGGACTTTACAGCGAAAGTGCGCTGCTGGGGCCTATTGTGCCCCAGGACTACACGGATAAACAGGCTTTCATACTCTGTACCAAAGCTCTTGTCTACATGGAGATTCCTTGAATGCATATGCTGTGTATACTAAAATCTAGCAACAGTTCAGCAAGTAGGTCTCAAATAGGTTCATGAATTTTGACATTGATTTATGAGACAATGCAGTACCATTCATGTCTAACTTTTTTGCCCCACACTTTGCAATCCAAAGCCCCTACAGTATAATCCATAAAATAATGCATTCAATCAGACTTGAAAGGGGACAGTTGGACAGTTTGGGATTATTTACCAATTTACCAAGCATTACGCACAGTGAGGAGATCAATATCAATTTCATGCCTGCACATGTGAGTCTATAGATCAGTCACGTGTTTAGCCTGGCCCAGCACAAACACTGGCAGCGATGGAAATAGCGAGCCTCCAACAGACGTTTAAAAAAAAGCCTTCAAGCTATCCAGGGTTCTCTTCCACAGTGCGTTATTCTTTCCCCAGGCCCATTCATCTCACCCCAGTCTTCCTTGGCTCATAAACATGCTGCAGCCCCACAACTTTGCATTGCAGGAGTTCACACAGGGATACAGTATCCATCACTGGAGTTGTGCAATTGGGATCAGCTATCGTCAGTGTTGTAGAAGGCAAATACAGTTCATCCTGAGTTTCCGTTAACAAAGAGTTCATTACATCCTTTTGAATTCCCAGTTAACGAACATATTCCAGGCTTCACATTTCTGAATATATATTCCTAAAGTACAAGGGCAATGAAGAAATCCGAAGAATTGACTGTATGTTTTGGGATACTTATAATTGGAAAATGTGTTCCAATGGTTCAATAATAATGATGTACTTACCATGCCTCCAAGAGGTCACTGCTCCGCCAGTACGGAGAGCTCAATTCGATTTGCAGTTAATGAGGTTGGGTCTCTTAACGAATGTTGGATTTTATTTTGTATGTAATGCTTTGGGAAATGTGGTTATGGACATTTAAAAAAAAATCTGTTTAGGTTCTCTGCAGATCTCCCATCTACAATTATCAGGGTCATATATATATATATATATATATATATATATATATATATATATATAGGTGTTAATTAACTGCAATGTTGAATCAAAACCTAGTACATTCCAGAAGATCATTGTTATATATATATATACAAGAATATATACGAGAATGTCTATTATTATCTGCATGATATCTACGTAGTCGTCTTTTTTTTGTCTCTGAGCAGTCAACCTTCAAAGGTTGTGAACCGATGAGATGTTGAATGGCTTGGAGGCTGAAGGGAGTTAATATTTATTGGGATTTGTGCATTCATATCTGAACTGCGGATGTCAGTGAACAATCATTTAATTCAATGGCAGCCTCTGCTGTGTTCTTGGCGACCATTGAGCTGCAGCTCAGAATAATCTCTACTTTCACATCAACCATATTAATTTCAGCAACCCTGCTTGACCACATGTCCTTTCTCTGTTTTACCTTGTTCCACTGACATCTGTATAACCTCTGCACAATAGGGCTTAGTCCACTACATTTAGTGCCAAAAGTACCAGTGCACCCACACAGTAGCTCATCAAACCTTTAATAATATCAATAATGCAGGGCAACAGAATGAAGGTCAGCTTAAATCATCATCCATGATCCCTTTAGATGTCAGCGGTGGTTGCTCGGTAGCTTTGTTCAAACAACATTGGTCAGTATTCGAGAAGCTCGCAAGGCTTGTGTTACTGAATGCGAGCTGTGTCTAGCCATGCATTTATTTTCTAGTATTACTGGTTGCAATCATTAGTGTGCAATATGCAGCAGACAGGATTTTTGTCTCACATCGGTCCTGACACAAAGACAGGGGCCGTGCAGCAAGCCTTCATATCTATGCCGTTCTGTCACCTCAAAATTCAGAGTGAGAGTTTGGCTTTGAAGCCCCTTTTGATGTGGTGCTTTTGAAAAATATTGAAGGGCACTTTGAAATGAAGAAAAATGTCTAATTAGTAGCTTTAAATTGGTACGGTACCATAGGCTGGCTTTCACATTGCACCCTTTTTACCCCCTTTCCCTGGTGAAATGTCCTGTTGAAGTTGATTTATGATCGAAAATGTAAATAAAGTAAAATGCTCTCTAGTGATTATTTTAGTTTATTTGATCAACTACTTGGGAATCATCTGCTCTTGCGGTACAAATCATGAGCTATGTTTTAGGATTACTGATGATTCTAACCTCCTACCTCCATATGCCGCTAATCTCTACTGAGACAGTTTGACATGGGGTATGGATACTTGAAAATCCACATATGGCCTGGTTTTACCTTCCATAGAGGGATACATGGCTTGGCTCCATTTCATCTTTAGCATTTCAGAAGCTTTCTCACTTCATGATACCTTGTGAAACAGACGTTTGAGGAATCCTCCGATTCCTCCTTTGATCATTTCTTTATGCCCACCTGTAATTTAGGCCTCCAAAATGCAAATGATTTCTAATGCTACTCACCATGCTCTACATTTCTTAAGCGCTCATTGGAATAATCACAGGCTTTGGTGGCCCAGAGGCGAATTGAAGGATGTGTCTCCTACACTGCTGATTGTTGAGGTTCACATATTCAAATCAAACATTTTCCTCAGAATTACCAAAGATTTTTACCCGTCATTTACTGCTTTCTTTGCTTCCGTCGCAGAATTCAATCTAAACGCCTCCTCCTTTTATAATGTCACAGCTCTTGTGATAAATATGTAACAAAATTCATGAGACCGTTATGATCATGTAGAGGTGATGATGTTAATCAAAGTAAAGTTCAAGGCTTTAAAGAAAGCGGATGTTAGATACCATGAATCAAAAAATAATGCTGATATTTCAATAAAAGTTGAGGTGGTGGTCTCGAATGATAAAACAAATTACCAGTGTTATAATAGCTCATGGTAATAATTACCATCGTTATTTCCACCATGCAGTGGGACAATGCAGTCATGCTCCTCTTTTTTCTGCAGAAATCTTGTTTTTGATTGATAGGTAAAATTGTGAGTTTCGATTACATTACCACAGCAAGCAAGAGTCAGATTAACAGTGAGGCTTTTCACAAAAATATGATCATAAAAACCTGTCTCAAATAAAGTCCTGGTTCCCCCTTCAGTTAAGCTCAATACTGGAATGATGATTCCTGTTCAGACAAAGGCACAGCTCTATTACACAACTGTCAGTCTCAGGCTCTCTCTCTCCTCAACATTACAGATCAGCCAGCAGAGAAGTCTTGATTTCAGCCAACACCGGTATGCTAATCTAATCAATAAGTTCTACTTAAGAAAACAGAAAGCATCTGACCAGCAAGCATGCCTGCAGCTGTCGTAGCCGTGCAGTGAAATAGTAGGAATAGGTTTTGTTATTGAGATTACCTGACATGTTCGCTGCCTACTTCTTTCCATTCTGTCAGTCATGTGTGGGTTACGCAGAGGTCAATCAGTTTGTCTCAACGATTTGAATGTATTTCTTCTGTCTTCGCTTCACTGTTGCTCAGTTGTCAGTGATATATAATATCAGCTGATGCTGAGCTGGAATACTCATCCATAAATATGAACAGGCGCCTGGTTGCATGTGCCCTCAGTTCAGAGTAGTATCATCTTTATGCTGTTTTAAATGCTCCGTTTTTAACACAAAGGGAGTCAGTGTCACCAGCAGACCACTGTGGGAACTCACAGTGATATAAAGAATACAAGTTAACAGTTTTATACTCAAACCGGACATTCAATGTACTGGTTTGCATTGTACACACTACATGTATGTACAGTAAAAGTTTTGCAAGGACTCTACAACTTTATGTTAAAAGTTTCTTGTAGTTCCCAATGTAATGACCATATTGTGCTTTAAAAAAAAAGCCTCTTAGTGTACCTGTGCTCTGTAGCTTTGGGCTTCAGGGTGAACTGTGCTTCATCAACCATTCAGCTGGTCATGGACCAATGAATCAAGCAGCCAAGAGTTCAGTTGCTGCTTGTATTTGCTCCACTGCTCTGCCCTATCCACAGGCTTTAGCATTTACACCTTTTTTTTTCTGCCCATTCATCTCAACTCTGCCACACGTTTAGTTGGTGGACATGCTGCAGAGTCTTTCTCCCCAGATGTGTGATAAACACAATCACAGAACACCTTAAGCTGCATTAAGGCCAAACAGAGTTCATTATGTTCAACAACTGTATCTATCTTTAGTCCGGTCCGTATGCCCCTACTTAAAACCACTGTGGAAGTGGCAAGTGCTTGAACCCTTTATGCACGCTATTATTGTGTCTGTAGTCCCACACACTGTTAGACTGAATAAGCTGCAGTCCCCGACCACACACTACTGTATCTTAAGGCATCCACAAGACTTTTCTTTTTATTACAATTGTCTGCTATAATTTTCTTCAATCTTGCACATTACCAATATACTGCTTGTTTGTTTACATGCACAAAGAACTGTAATAATCCTTCTGTCAGTATTCTTTCTTTGAAATGATTCATATTACAATTTAATGTTTGAATTAGAATAACGCAATAAACCTCACACTGTGATTACAAAGGACCAGGTTTAGATAGCTGCATATTTCAATAATAAATTGCTGGCTATGAGGAAGAAACATCTTCTTTATTTGACTTACATTCTCACGACACGGTAGATACATTTGGATGTCAACAAAATATTGTGTTAAGGATTATTTACAATTTCTATTGTTTGGGTTGTCATTTCTGTCTGAGACGTTACTTGCTGTTGCTTAAGAACAGGATTTCCTTGGTGGTGGCACATTTTCATACTTCATACATTGCTGACAGTACTGTAGAGTAGGACAAGCGTGTCCTTTTGGGGTTTATTTAGGACAAAACAGATTCTCCATCAGCTGTTTTTACAGAGTATTATGGCCACTAAGTGAGACCCTTCATGTGAACGCCAGTCAGGCTGAGTCCTGAATGGACACTCAGATATTATTGCAATAATAGTTATACTTGATCACGGCAGATATAAAAACGTGTGGTGGGACTCGGGTCATTAAGCGGCAGGTTTCTCAACCTCTGCATTTCTCCATCCTCCATTTAGCATAATGACACTCAAACAATCAGCTCTCGCATTAGAATATGGCGTGTGGTATTATGCAGAATAAAAGGGTGTTAATGTGTCATATTTGAATATCCTGATCTGTAACCGTAACGTGCTCTTCTGAGTAGCAGCAGCAGTAGCAGCAGGTAGGGGAGTCAGACACACACAGGCATGACCTACATGCTTAAAGATTTACAGCAGTCCACAAAGTGGATTCTCTTGGTTTCATGTTCTGATGCTGATGTAAGCCCACACTGTACTGGCAACGGTGGTGAATAATAACATACTTGTGGTCGCATTTGCACAAGGTCTCCCCTCGCTGGCGTGATTTATAAGCAGAGCTTCCGTCTGCAAACAGGCTTGGAGGCTTCAAGCTCGGGGGGCAGCACCCTGTGTCCAGTGCTATTTACTCAGCCAGCCGAGACGAGGCGAGGTGCTCCCCGGCAGCCCTGCAGTCACCGTGCCCGTGTAAGGGTTTCTTACCTGTACCTGTCTCCTCATGGGGAGGTGACAGCTACAGCAGGGCAGCCGCTATTTGCCACAGGTTGAGCCATCTTTATTGTGTCATTTCCTGCTGCTTAACAAATTGACTGAAAGCTGCAGGCTATCATGCCCTCAGTGGAATAACAGTGACTTAGTTTTATGAGCACTGTCTGCAAATCCTTAGTTACACTTTAAAGGGAATAAATCATTGTTCTAATAAGCGGTGGTGGTTGTGTCAATTAGGAAAATTGTAATACTTCAATATTACAGTAAATGCATGTGAATTATAGTGAACCCTTTTAAAAGGATGCATGAATGTCACGGAAGTTTAGATTTTCCAACAAAGATCACTGGAGCCACTCTGTGCTGAACTTACCAGTAATATACTGCGAGCTGAATAAGTGTGCAGAGATGCCGAGAGGAAAGGTGCTCCACTTTAAAGTGATGTGATAGATTAGGGAGGAGCCCTAGCAACCGAATAATTTCCCTGGTGACCAATTTCTGAACACTCCCTAAGCAAAGAAAATCAGCAACAAGCCAACATGTCAGGCACAGCATCATGCCAGGGCGCAGGCGAACATGCTGACTCACTGCTAATGAGCAGCCAGAGATATAAATAATAACCTAAAGCACAACTCATAGGTCACATATACCACTGACTGTCCCAATTAACACTGGACCTTATACAGTGTTAGCAGGAGTACAGGTATGCACGCTAACAACTATCCAAATAGCTTCTACAGCCGCCCAGAGTTTACGTGCAAGAAGAAAGAGAGATATACTCTTGCAACTACAACTGCGGCTGGCCACTGCACACCGACGTTCACCGATGTCTCCCTCCAGGAATTTACCTCCATCTGCGTGTCCTTACGCTCCATCAAAGACGGGTTATATGAATGCTCATATTTGCAGACCTCTTCAGCCAAACGTTCTTCAACGGGATCCATTGTTTGTGTTTCTGCTATGACTTTTAAAAACAGCGGTATTATGCTATGAAACCGGAAATGCGAGACTCAGAAAGGACGTGGTTAGCGAACCAATCACAGTCTTGTGGGCTGCGAACGGCTTACGTAGCTTTGACGGATAGTTAGAAATTGTGGGCGACGCATGCAAGATGGCTGACGGGATTACGCAAGGGGGCACTTGCATGTCTTGTGTGCTTGCGTCTCTGCGTAAAACCAGAGTATGAATGACCCTTTAGGCTTAGCTATTCTTCCCGTGTTGCACAAGGTGGCTGCTTCGGAAATCTGCTGCAGCGCTTTAATGCACTCACTTGTTGTATTCTTGGCTTTTATGCGGCTTTCACAAATTAAAAGCCTTATTAGTTTCCTGTCTTTAAAAGAGCTAAAGCTCTCTTTGATTTAACAGTTCCATTGAGGACTGACGGTCAACACTTATCTTACTCTGCATGGAGTCAATGCGATGCTCCCGCAGTAAACATTCTCCCTCACTCACCTTGACATTAGGAAAGTTTTAGTTCATCAACGCTGACGCTTTTAACGCTTTTAACAAAACTTCTGGAAGCTTATAAATAATATTGACTGTGTTGATATTTACAGCTATTGATCATTGGTAAGATTAATAAATTGTGCATATCTTAGTGTAATTTATTGCAGTGTCGGTTAATTATAGATGAATAGAAAAGTATCTGCCCAAATGCTCTCTAGGCTTCACAGTTTTATTGGATATATATACGTCTCTTTACTTTTTGCATTAAATTTCATTCAAACAAATATGTGGCGTGTGCCACAAGGTGTCAAGTCTTTACAGCATCCTGTTAAGTGATTACATCATGCATTTTCACACCAAAAAGATCAAGAACCCCTTAATAGATCTGCCAGCGAACTAATACAAACAGATTTTAATTGATTATGCGGATGGTATGCCGTTGCCACAGATGTGTCTGGGTGTAGTTAAGGAGACCGACATCGTGGCCTTTCAGCAGAGAGAAGATAATGAGGCTTCTGGCTCGGGATCAGTTTGGCAGCTCAGACTGGCTAAAGGCATTGACAGGAAATAATGCTCTTCTTGTCTGAAGATTAAAATCAGTTCACTTCCTCCTTATTATTATACGGCTTCAATAGATCCTCCGCTGAAGTAAATCTTGATTCGTGTTTGTATCGACTGTGGCCAAATGTAGAATTGGCATAATTTAGCCATTGAGATTTTCCCTGCCATGGAGTGTACGAAGCACTGCGTTTCATTGTACAGTTATTCATTTCGACATCCATTGAGTCTTTTGTTTGAATCAAACATCCAACTTGCACACAGTTGTGATTTATTTCTGATACCAATGGTACATTTGACCATGTTCTCAGTCTCAATGTGCCATGGACAGCACTAGGCACTGGACCAAAAATGTCCATGCTTCTCCACGCTTCATCATCTGTGGTTTGTGTCAGACCCAGACAGTCATCTGGAAAGGTCAAAGCTTCGGTAAAAGATTTAAATCATCCTGCAGAAGAAAGATTCACCTTGACAGGCGGAACCTGAAAACGGGTAAATAAGCACAAACCGAGACTCATTCCTCTGCGCACAAAGCAAGGACAAACAGACCATTGCATTTCAAAGCGGGTGTCATGGGTTGTGCTGCTCTAGAGGAAAAAGGTCTACATATTTTATCCGTTTTTGAATCAATTATTTACTTCAAAAATATGTGAATTACATTCATGTCTTCTCTCACTTGAAAAGACTCCCCAGAATAGAGCCCTGACTTGTTTGTTTAATCATCCTACGAGCAGACATGTATTTGTTATCCTTCAGATCTATTAATTGTGTTTCCAGCTCTAAAATGAAGTGATCTTGGCACTTCTTCTGGCAACAGCATGTTTCTAAACACAACTTGACAGGGTCAGTGTGGCAAAACAAACTGTTGGGCTTTCTTTTGGCATCGGAAAGATTTGACATATGCGTCTTGTTCTTTGATGAATCTTTGTTGTGTTTTGTTTTGCTATATTCATCCAGTTGTGAGCTGCTGGTGGAAATGTTTCCCCTTCTTTTTACATTTGTCATTTTATTATATTAATGTTGTGGCCACGCCTTTTGATGAATGCAGGAACTAAAGCACATATTCAGCGTCTTTTGAGGACAAATGGGACCCTTTGAAAAAATCCTTTCTCTTTACTGTTTATTAATATACTTAAAAAGATGAATGTGAAATGGGGAAGCTTACAGCGAGGCCTATGCATCATAATATATTTACTCACGGAAGTAAAGAATAATGAAACTATTTTCAGCTGTAAAGCCATGTTTGAATAATATGTCTGCTGCAAAGTGCTACAAAGCAAGAACTATTACAAGGTGGTTACTTTTTATAATCTTTTTGGAAAAGACAGCCATAAATACTTGTAGGTTTTTGCTGTTAAGCTTATAAAAATATTCATAATATGTGTTCTGATTCTCTGTGTGTCTGTTTTGTTGTGTGTATATGTCACTTGCTGCTTTAGTGCTTGGTGGGATATTATTGATTTCTGCAATTGATCCAAATAGGGTAACAACGGCTTTGTGATTTATTCTTTAGTTTTCTCATCAATTGAATGAAATTAGCTGAAAAGCCTCTGGCTGTGATGTCCTTGTTGTCATTGAGACCCAGCTGAGTTTGCTGCAACTTTCCACAGAATGAAAGATCTCTATTTAGCTATCTGAATTCATTAAATTAAGAGACATACGTCAGATGGCTGAAACTGCATTTTGTGTGAGAAACAGCCTCAGTCCCTGGTTTAAGCACCGAAGAGAGGAAGAGAAGGTCGGTGTGTACGTTTGGGCTGTCGGCGACAGACACGATCAATCGACCTCATTGTGATATTCAAGCGCTGGAGATTAGTGAGCAGCAAACCCTACACGTACCTTTGAATTTAGACTCTGATCCACCGTTTCCTCCAGCAACATATGCAAATATCACTGTTATGGACAAGTATGGACATTAAGTACTAATGGACCATCAGGATCATTGGTGCAACAGGGCATAAGATTTTCAACAATCCAACAGCCCCTTTAATGCAGCTCTGTGATCGTGATAATCAATCTAATGTGTGTATGTGTAAATGTGTTCAGGTCCAGGAGGAATTTAATGTGCCTGTTTATGGAAGTCAAGAGAAAAGTTGTGTGTGTGTGTGTGTGTGTGTGTGTGTGTGTGTTAGTGGCTGGTTTACAGTGCAGTACAGTGCAGTTCTGCATTAGCAATGCAGGGATTTGTGCAAATGCTACTGTAAATTGCTCCTCCTGGGAATGAGCAAGAGGAACACTAGAGGTAAACAACAAACATACAAAGGTAAACAGTAGATGTGCTTCAATGGATACAGTTTAATGTAGATGTAGTGCTGGTGTTCAATGAGACGGATAAAAGTCTGCTGTTTTGTCCTATTTTTACAATCTATGTAAATGTGTTTCAACTTGTATTTTCTCTGTCCTTTCTGCACAGGCCTTCCCATGTATATCCACAGGCATCTATGGTAAGCTGAATCCTTCTTATTTACTGTTTGACTTTTTAGTTTTCATACATAAGCTATTATAACAGTTTGTGTACACAAGCTAAGTCGTAGGGACTTGGCTGAGGAACCTGAGGGAAGTCAGTTCAAGTCCCTAAACGGACCAAATACTGAGTGTGGGCTGGCAGCTGGAGAGTGGCTAGTTCACCTATTGGGCATGTGACTGCTTGAAGTGCTGTGACCCATTATTCTGACATATGCATGTGTTACATGTGTGTGAATTAAGAAAAGAGAAAAAAAGATTTTTCCCAAGGGGACACATAATTATACAATCTTATATTCAAAATTGTGGAGGAGGTTACAGGTTTTATCTTTGAAGAAGAACACAGTTTGTTGTAATATACCAACACGTTCACCTTACTGTTACACAAAGACACAAGCTAGTATGAGGTGAACAAAATGTAGACCCCCGAACAATGCTTGTACTCCCTCGTGGGACCAGGCCTGATATGCAGCAAGGCATCGCTGGCAATGGGCTTGTGTGCTAATTAGACTTAAAGGAAGTCACATTGAAAACCTGCCAAACTTGGCAATAAAAAGAGGCTTTGAAGTTATGACGGCAAATGATGCTGAATGCAGAGAAACAACTGGAGTTTATTAAACTGCCTCTGTTGAGAAGACATCATTATTTTCACACTCTTCTGACTACAGTAGACGCCATTCATTGAATTTGCACACAAGCTCTAATAATCACAGTGGGTGCCAAATCTGTATGGATTAATAAACATGCTGATTTTCCTTCGCTGTCACGAACAAGTCAGCAGCAGTACGGTTCTATGAAAGCAGTCTCAACTCTGCTTTTTGTATGATGTATATTTACATTGAATAATATAAGCCAAGATTAATATTTAGTGAAGCAGGGTTATTTTGCCAGTGTTAAAAAAAAGGCCAATAGAGACTGTTAAACCTGACCAGAGATCTGTAATGCCAGTCATTTCACGATAGTCGTCGGGTGCTCTGATCACTCTCAATGCTCATATCATAGCCACATTGAGGAAGACCATTTTACAAGACCAGGTGCTCCCTCTCACGCAAACAATGTTCTTAAACACCAAAGTGAACATGATATATAGCATAGGATACACTTGTTAGCTAACCTCAGAGTGTGTACTAAAGAGAGCCCTCAGGCTTATAAATCATTAGATGTTTATAATTATACTCTGGGCTGCAGAGGAAGAACTCTTCCCTCTCGGGATGTTGAACATTTTCCACCCATCACTTTTGCAATTCGCATAGTTACTGCCTATATGCAAATCCCAATAATTTCCTCCCACCATCTCTCTCTGCAATACTGTCTGTTTTCTGCCACTTATCAATGTGTGCATCTCAAAAGGGTTATTACTGAAGTGTTAATGACAAGAAGGGCAGATGTTTTAATTTCTTTTAATTTCATCGCTTCCTTATTTCACTGCAACTTTTACAGTTACTGATAAGTACAGCCGTCATTTCCGCAGTATGCATTCCCTTTTCTCATATAATCCTGTCTTGCAAAATAAATTCCTTGAGTACCCTCAAGCCCTACCATTACCCATAGTAATGTTGACAACCTGTTAGTTATTCTCTAAAGCTATAAAACGGCATACTAGTGTCTGGCGACTTAGTGTCTGAATCATTAGTTTGGGACTCTTAGTGTCAAAAAGGTTTTTCATTCACTCGTTAGTGTCAGAAATGTTTGTAATTGACTTGTTAGTGTCTGACTTTTTTGTGATTGACTCATGAGTGTCTGAAATGTTAGGCTAGGATTGACTTGTTAGTGGTCTTTGTGATTGACTGAGTCAGTTTCTAACTCTCTAGTGACTTAAAATTCCTCAGTAAAATAATGGACAGAAAAAATGTAAAGTTTTGCTTTAAAAGTAAATGTGAAAGTATATTCAGATGTGTAGACTTTTACAGAATTAAAAAATAAGATAAAGAACTTCAAGCGATTGATACATACGGACCTATTTTCGGAATGGACATGTGGCCCTCTGGAGTGAAACGGCTCTATTGTAGTCACATAAAGGCAGACCAAATGCGTGCAAGGGAAAGAGGGTCACTGTTTGTACTCCACGCTGTTGACGAGGGCTCTGCTTATGGCTGTTCACTCCAGTGCCCTGTGCTGCATTGCCAGTAGGAGCCCGTCATGGCGCTCCACTCGACGCGCCCCTCACATCAAAGAGGGAGGCTTGCGCAGAGCCAAGTATGCAGCAGTGGGGGATTAAACAGCCTGTTCAATAAATGGCTTAGCGTTTAGCGCTTCCCATAACTGCATCTGCACAGAACAATACCGCTGATTAAGACTGAAGATCTTCACACAGCAGAGGGCAAATAGAGGAGGGACTTTCAAAGGAATTATAGTATAGTACCGTGCTGTGGTGTTATTCCATCAGACTCCTCCCTGTGCCCCTTGAGTACTGCCATGTTCTGAAAGGGGCCCTGCTCTCTTGTCAAGCGTTTTGACATTTTCTGTACATTTCAGATAACCTTTAAGGTCAACTTCCATTTCAGCAATGTAAACAAAAGCTTTTTAGTTTGAGAGGCACATCATTCTTTTCTCTTCTATCTTTATTTCTGTGTCTCTTTCTCCCTCTGTCTCCATAGAATACACATAGATATAGCCATAGTTTAATGTGTGCACATGGTCATGCACCCAGGTACTACACTTACGAACATGTGCTTGACCCATTTTCACTCTTGAATTGTTGTCGAAAAACAAACGTGCCTTCAAAATTGTGACAGAGAGGAATCAGGAACGAGTTATCCGAGACCCTTGTGGTGAGAAAAATAGATTTTTCAGAGAAGCTAATGCTAATTGACACTCTCTCTCACGCCTCCGTATTCCAGGAGACTCAGTCACAATTGACAGATGATGGCAGAACAGGGAGGTTGGGTGTAGCAGGGGTGCGCAGGGGGTACCTTAGATGCCTGGAAAGAAAAATGAGGGCTCACACTGTGCTGACAGTCCAATCCCTCAGTCCGGCCCATTAGCCACAACAGAATTTCTGCGTGGATAGTGTGTCGGAGGTACCACCCATAAACAAACTGGTGTCCACAGTGGGCCACAGGGTCACCCAGCATGGCAGAGGTTATTAAGTGCTGTTCCTGTTTGCACATCAATCACAGCCATGTGACCCCCGTTTAAATGGATTATTCCTCCCAAAGAGGATACACCTCTCAATGTCTCACAAGATCAGTGCCAAGCATCCAACTACCAAGAGGTCACATTTTCTTTTTGTATCCCTTCCTCTTCCGTTGTACATTCTCACGTCCATTGTAGGTTTTTTTTCTCCCCCACATGTCACTCTCACACTGGCTGAAATACTTGCAACCTACATAAAAATCCCATTTCAAGATGAAATGTGGACAACATGGCCTTGTGGAGATTACATCTACGCTGGGGCTGAAAGAGCACTTTCCAACAGCCTTGTCATGAGCTGTACAGTTTAGGAGGTGTTTGCTGAGATCCTTCTCAAAACAGAGCAGAAAGCTCACTGGCTCAAGGCAAAAGACATGAACATGAAGTCTACTACTTACCTGGCCGTTGGCGTGGTGCACATGCATTTATAACCGTATCAAAACAATCAGAGGCCCACAACACGGCAATGCCACTGCTCAGGACAAATATCTCCCCGCTCACTGCTCACCCTCCACCTTTGACTCATCTGTCTCTGTGACAGATCTGAGGATTGTTGATGGAGGAGTTTTTGCACTGACTGGTGGCTGTGGGAGATATGCGGATGTAATATGTAATCCACCCAAGCTCTACTGGTATGTCCACGCTGCCATTCAGTGTACTGTCCAGATCAAAGGTATCAAGCAGCTAAAAAAATTCCTCCAGACTGCATCATACTCTGCTCTCTTCATCCCTGTCCAGGATTAGGAAGGCTGGAGACATTCATGGCACCTTATCTCTCGACAGTGATGGCTCGCTGCTAGCTTGCCAGAGATGGCCTGGGCACGTCCCCCCTTCTCTTAAAACCTGGGGTTTACTACGGGGAGCTTAGCCCAGCTGGGTTGGGAGTTTCAAGGTACATAGGAGCAATGTGCTGTATCAGTGAGTAGCAGAGTGTGTGCTCGGAGGGAGCAGGAGCTTCGTAGCCCATTTAACTGAGTCACACACTGTGCATTGTACTCAACAATAGCCTTCCTCTACCATTTTCATGGATGATAAGCCAAATGTAAAAATACTTCCAGCCCACAGGACAATAGATTTCGGCCTTTGAGAAACTTGGTTGAGCATTAAACTTTTGCATATGAACCACTCTTCAGGATGTTTTTTAAAAAGTGAAATGTCAGCTGCTAATTTTAGCATGTAGGACAAAGCATGGCATCACCTAAATGGAATGTTTCCAAGGAAGGTCATCATCTGTTGTGCCATGGAGGCTGCTCTCTTTCTTCCTCCCTCTTTTTCTGCCTGTCTTCCTTACACAGCACCCTCCCATCGCTCTTTGTCTCTGTCTCCTTCTGCGGGCTGCAAAGTCGGTCATGGTCACAGCCCTGCCGTGTCCCAGTGTTGGTGTTGAGCGGAGCTCCGGGCCATTTGACACCCACGCTTTGGCGTCTAGAGTCCTGGGGCGCAACTCTGTCCTCCACCCCGGGTCACCTCACCTCTCCTCTGGGCCCTGATGGGGTGACAACCCTCTTTCCCTCTCCCTTTTCAGATGAACACACAGGACTGCCCTCAACGAGAGCAGCCTTCAACTGTGCTGCACTTAATGATTTCCTCCTGCTGCCAAAACCACAATCTTCTAATCTACTTTGTAGTATATCGGGCTGAAATTATACAATTGTGTTTGTCTGTTATATTAAAGGTCTTTAGAGGAAGCAGACAGATGTTCTAGCCTTGTCAATGGTTTATTAAAAAGAAGATTTCTTTATAAAAATATTTTAAAAGATATTTCTAGGCAATAATTTTAAAAATAAATTAGATACTAAATCTTTCTTAAATACCTTTCAAAGTCAGATAAACACTCAAATGTTATGTTTCTGTTGTTGCCGGGGTTTTTTTCATCGCAGATTTCCTCTCTATGTTTTCAACACCTGTGGTAAATTTACGAGTGCCAGATACCTCAGCCTTGGGCTATATGCTGCTTCAAGGAAGACAGCTCATCAAAATGAATGACGAGTGTTGAGACGTGAACTTGACCATCCACAACTGAGGGGAGCAAAATGGGACCAATGATACGATTCTTTCCTCAAGGGGAGAAAAGCTGTACTTTTCTAGAATGCTGTCAGCCCATGTCTATCAAACCTAGGCCACATACTCTCGCAAAAAGAGCTCAAAGGAAGAAAGAAAAGCCACAACAATACTTTACGATAAAGACCAAAAATAACAGCAGGTTGTGGTATCCTCTTCACAATATAAGCTCACTCAGGAAAAACAAAACTGGTGTGGTTTGCACTTTGTGCCTACAGCCTATATATGTGAAAAACAGAGTGGAAATGTATCATAGCACAGGCATGTGTTCAACTTGTTGACTTACCTCTATTCAGTATATCGGGGGCTGCAGCTACTTCTCACTCCTCAATGAAACACCTGAGCTACACAGGTTTGTTGTGAAAGTTAACTCTTAGGATATGAAATAGTTGCCATGCTGGCAAAAGAGAGAGCAATGGGCTTGCTTGTTCTTGAAGAAAAAAATGTCCCTCAAACAGAGTGCGCACTTATATATTTTTTCCTGTGTTCCAGTTCAGTGGATATTTTTGAACATGAATTTTTCGAGCCAACTTTCAAGCCAGAGTTGTCTGTGATGTAAAACGAGTTCTGTTTCATTAGGAATTAAGTAACCACATACATGTTGTACTTTAATCAAAGTAGTGATGATCCCACTGGTTTCTATTCATAAAACCAACATTCTTGAAAGTCACCCACGGTCCAGTCATAGTGTTCATGAAGGTATTTTACATATGCCTACGAGTGGCACCAGAGATGTCTCTTGGTTGCATCAGAGATTAGAGTCTGATCTATTTTTTCTTCATACTAACAAAGATCTTACATGCCCAAGATCATAGAAATACAATATTTGAATACTGTTTTTAGTTTAATTTTTTTCCTTTGGCATAACTCACTAGTCTGACATGGAGATATGAATAAAAATGTACCTTTTTAATTTAAAAGCAATTCAAACAAAGTCATCTGTCTCATATCATTTTAACATGTTTTTTTAATTGTGCCACACAATTAATCAAAGGGATGAAAACATTTGAAGTCTTCTCAGGTTTCAATAAGTTAATTTTTCCTGGTCACCGAGGCAAATGTGTTGTGGTTGCTGAACCCATAATCGCCAGATGTATATATACGCCCTGCTCCACCTTAACCCTTTGTCTATGGCACGTGCCATAGTCCCTTTTCCCTTCTCTGCCTGGATGCTGCGCTCTGCCTGGTGATGAAGTAGAGGAGCCTTCAGCAGAAATAACACTGCACCACCTGAGTCCTCATCAGCGGCGCTGCGCTGCACATTTCCCATCAGTGCGCCTCACTAAGACAAATCTCCCTGAGCCGGCCATATTCCCAGTATAGGAGAGAGCCGAGCCAAGCAGAGCAGGGACCCTGGAGGGCCCACCATCACTGCGCCTGAGGCCAGCTCTCCACCTCCTGACAGATTAGCTTTCACTGAACCCTCCGCACTGCAAATCGAGCAAACGAGAATGAGGTGTTGAGGGGAGAAAGACGTGAAGTAAAGCACTGGACAGTTCATTTTGTGTGTACTTGAGCATATGAAAGAGTCGGCCCACTCAATCCTTTTCTGAGCATCAGTATATTGAACTCTTGTAAGTGGATGTTGCACTAACAGGGCTGTGGCTGCTGTGGCCAAGAGAGTTGACGGGAGTGATGATTCCGGGTATTTTATTGTAGCTGTTTTTAAACGTATAGACATACTTGGCCAAGCTGACTGGGGCAATGAGAGGAGAGGTAAAGGTAGTGGATGCTGTGAAGGAGACAAATGATGAGAGAGAGCAGCCGATGCACTCAAACCACTGCTGTTGACCTTGGGCCGTTGATGTTCCTGTTGAGCAGAGTTCTTCTGGCAGGCCGCCTGAAGCGGCACTGACCCCCTTTTTGCAGCTTTCCATCTACCGCTCTTTATGTCATCTCTTTTCCAATGTTTGTTTACATCTATCATTCTACTTCCCTGTTATCTTCTTCACTGGTTTTACAGCTCACCTCTTTTCACCTCTATCGCTCTCCGTTTAGCCCTGCTATGATTAATATGGTATGGCTCTCAAATCAATACAGCATTTGTAGAAACTCCACACTGAATAGATTAAATAGACTAAATGCCATCCACCCACTGCTGGTGACCAGAATTACCTAATATTATCACTAAGACTTGTTTTTAACTTTTCTAAGGTGGAGAGCACAAAGACAGGTCCTGACTATTTATTATAATTTGCTTACTTCTTTGACACCTCTCCCGCTGCGTGTGCTCTGCCTAAACAGCTGGTCCTATCTCAGTGGATCTTTTTTTTTTTCTCAGCTTTTTCGTTTTCCGCACATCTGTTGGCCTACGCTACATGACGTGTGAGTTGAAGTGTCGGTACACCAGCATACGTGTGGAAACGTTTTTTAAAAAGGAAACATCACCAGACAAAGTGATATCACTGAAAAGGTTAAGTGTGTTTGGGAGACAAGAGGAGTCAGGTGACCTGCAAACTGATTTGGCATGCTGGATTAGGTTCTGAGCACGGAGCTCTGGGGGCAGCTTTTGAAGGGCAGGAACCGTGAACAGGCCATGCACTCTCTGCAGACACTGCCTGACAGAGCCATAAAAGCAGACTGGCTGTCACTGCTGGCTGGTATGCAATTCGCATATCACTCCACCTTGTGCAGGAAAGGGGGCTCAGCCAGAGCTCACGCAGCACGTCGGCCCCTCTCTTTTCCTCACTGTAACTCAACTACTCCTGTCAGGCTGGGAAGGGGAAGGAGAAGAAACAGAGAGAAAGAGAAATCAAAGGCAGTCAGATAGGTGAGAGTTGTCAAGGCAGTTGATTTAAAACATTTACTGAATAGTTATTGAGATGATTTGACAGCAGGTGACAAGTAAAAGAATTCCAGAAATGTTAGGCTAGATCTTTGTGGCTTTTCATTTCTCTTTCCATCCACCTGAAGGCTGGGTGTCGTTGCAGTACTTGTAAGCCTGTTTCATAGGTCAAAGTATGTTATAGTAGCGGCAATGACCCTGGGAAAAGAAAAATATTTGCGAATTCGACCCGTGCAATGACCAACAGGCTGCAACTGTGGCATGGCCCTTGTATCAGTTGATGAAGGATGAAATTGAGGTCTCGGCCTCTGTCGTTATAGGAAGAAGATGCCCGCCGCAACCTGTAGTCCCTTATGAAGGTCAGAGGTTATAATCTGAGGGAGCTGAAAGTTTAAAAACGTGAGCTGGGTCACTTAGGACTGACAAAATGGGCCATGTTTGTTTCTCAGCTTCTGGGCTTAACGTTACAATATTTAGCTTGTACCTGTCAGCAACTTCATAGCTCTGCAGATATTTGCACCAAGGCTTTGGAATAAAAAGCTTTCATCAACTTTTGTGAAGGGCACAAAAGACCAAACTCAACTGCAATTACATTGAAATTAAGATAACTGAAACACTTCTCTGTGACAGAGTAGGAGATTTTCAGCGCTTTTAGTAATGGCTTATATACTCTCCAACTGTAGTGAAGCTGGCTCAAGGGCTTTTTCAGTCAATAGCTCACTCTTAAGTGTTGGTTCTTGGGGGGTTCTCTACAGTGGCAGCAAATAATCTTGACATCAGCATCCAGCAGAGTCCTCCCTCAGCTGGCCTTATTAAAAATGAATCAAACTGCAATCTGTGTGTTCAGATCGATACCTTGTGTAACATTATGTAAGGACTTCTGAGCAGGTTGTGATTAACACATTAGTTAGCCACATTGTCTCTTAGGTTCATTCTGGTTAAAATAGGCTTGTGTGAGTTTGAAATTACATACTTCCATGAGAGTAATTTTCACGTCTAAAGACAAAACATTAATCAGCTCTGCCGTAGGTGGTGAGTGAGGGTTTGATGTATAAATATGTAGCTAGTATACACACGTTGGGCCCCCTGAATATATCTGTATATGTTTTACCAACATTGTGCATCTGGCAACACACGTCTACAGGAGTTTATCAGACAGCTAGTCTCATCTACCAGAGACGAACAGCTTGTGCTGCTTTCCATTAATTTAAGAGAAATGCTTTTACCTGTGGATATATCGCTTTGTCTGTCTGTTTGATTGTTTCTCCCTCTTGTATTTGCATGTTGAATACAACTGATATTGACACTGGTTTTACCCCTTCTCTTGTAGGCTTTCCAAATGAGCCTGCAGCTGACATTGCTCTGGACACAGTAAAGAGCTGGATCGAAGAGAATCCGGATAAGGTAGGACATGGCGGGTTAATGCATGTTCCAAACAAACAGCTGTCAATCTGAAGTCACCTGTCCTTTAGTGCTGGCTCTGTCTATTTTATGCTTTTCTGTGAGAGGAGTTTACTAGACCACAGCTGAAAGACAGAACACTGTTATCATGCATCTCTGTACCAGACAGACCTCTTACCCACCTGCTTTGTGTTTGCTTGATCAGCCTTTTAGTTTGTGGTCTGAATGCATATCAAATTAAAAGCCAGTCTGAGACTAATCAGGGTGTAAATGGTCTGTTGAATGTTTAATTAGTATATGCTGGGGAAAGCTATTAAACCCAGGAAAACATAAACGCATCAGATGAAATAATCTTAAATTGGTTTTGTATTAGATGAATTATAATGATGCCTTCCAAGGACTCAAATGCTTGAGTAGTCTGGAAATACCAATTCAAGTTTCAATATTCAGTTCTTGTATGTCTAATGCACAACAATTACAGAGAAGCAGTCGTTGACAATGACAATGTAAGAGCTCAGGCTCCACTCAGCTTAAACAGTAAGCAAAAGTATATAAAGAGAAAGTGACATGATTGTATCAGTTGTGCTGTACTGCTACAAACCACGTTTAAAGCGAAAAGCAAGAGGAATGGTATAATCTAATTTGTGAGTGCTTAAGTGAGGAGAAAAGTAGTCTTCATTTGAAATGACCATCACAAAGGCAGTGTAGATAACTAGAATGGATATGGACATTTTTATTCTAAAGCATGTTTTGCTGGTGATTGAGTTGTCAGCTATTTTAAGGATCTTTACCACAGAGAAGACAATAGTGCTGTCTAAATAGCCACACAGTGAGAAATACAAATACTGTGTCATAGTTTCAAAAGATAATTTATTATGTGGCTTTGATCTTAGATTACAAATGTAAATCAAGTTTTGTACACAATGCTTTTACAGCAGCATTATCATTTGTGACATGTATTAATCAAATGGTTATTCAGCCTTTTTTAATTTTAATTAACAGTTTGTGATGATATCAATTTGTTCAGGGGTCAGAAGGCTGTTTGTACAGGACATGCATTAGTTTGTGAGCCAGTGAGTAATAGTAACCTTTGGGGGTCATCTCTGTTAACTGTAGTACGGTTTATATCTGTCACTGTGGACTGAGGTGTTTTATAAAGCTCACAGCTCAATGTGCTACAACATCCCTCAGCTGGTGTTATGGATGTTGTGAACAGGCAGCCAAATGATTCTGAGCTGCTGGATTACTTTGCACTTGATGTGCTATGTTTGCGACACTTGTTCCCTTCCTGATGATTGTTGTAAAATGTACTTTGGGAATCCATCAACACTTTGGCGTAAAGACGGTTTTCTATAGTTTATTGCTGACTGTAAATAACAAGATAATGTGTAAAGCTGACTTTTGTGGTGGTGTTTTTCCACACCCATGGTTTGCTATTTGCCATATGGAAGCTTCTCTACTGCACATAAGAGACCATTCTGTGATGCATTGACTGATCGCTATCGTGTCGATAGATGAGGTTGGAAATATTGCAATTCACGGACGGGGGGAGACGTCTACGGAGGCAGCCCTGAATACTGTTTGGCAAAGCTGTGCAAGCACAAGCAGTGGATCTTCAACTGTAACTATACCAGGAGTGAGTGAGCTTTTAACAAGATCAGAGGGAATAAAGTGCTTCCTTTTACCCAGAAGCACAGCAGTATTACATTGGAAAGTCTTCCAATCAAACCGCAGAACAACATGCACTGAAGCAGGAGGTCTTCCCCTCCAATTTTCCTTCACTCACAATTTCTTGGTGGTTACTCGTACTGCATCCCAAAACAGCTTTATAAAAAGGAGTTTGAATGTAAGAAGAAAAAAAATGTGTAATCATTTTTTAAAATCATTTTTATAAGTAATTATGTCACTTTTTTTTTTTACCAGACAGAAATAGAGAATTTAAGTAGAATTCAGATGAATGTCTAATAGCGCCTAAAGGAATAACACAATGTATTTCCTGTTAGCTGCTTTAGTGTTACATTGCACACTAAATGTTAAGATTAATTTATTTTAAATCTCTTACTAGTCCCACAGTGGGG
Organism: Clinocottus analis; assembly: GCF_023055335.1. Taxonomy (NCBI): domain Eukaryota; kingdom Metazoa; phylum Chordata; class Actinopteri; order Perciformes; family Cottidae; genus Clinocottus; species Clinocottus analis. Next base: position 14,425,049 of record NW_027176240.1, on the reverse strand, counting down.
AAATGTATTCTCTGCATTTTAACCCACCCTTAGTCATTAAGGAGCAACTAAGGGGTCAGTGTCTTGCTCAAGGACACTTCGACATGCAGTCTATGGGGAGACCAGGGATCAAACCGGCTACCTTGGGGTTTCAGGACAACCACTCGCCCCGTGAGCTACAGCCGCCTCAATCACACCTGCTTTGTCTGATTTGTTTATAAAGGCAATGTATCACTGCAGCATTTACTCGATAGACACACCCAGTGTCAACCTGATTGATAACTGGCATAATTCTATTTCAGGCTTTGTGTCAACTCACAAGGAAGTTATAAGCCAACTGCATGTCTCATTCAGATCTTACAGTCAGTAAATAGATTGGGAATACAAGCTGTGACTGTTCTGCCCAATAATGTGCCGGCAATGTCGTACAAATTGTTGTTTTCTTCATTTTCTCTCTTTGAAGGTTGAGAAAGAGATGAGATATTGGACACTATAGCAACAACTTGCTTGCAAATGTTCTGCATTGTTACAGTACATCATATCACAGATTGCAGCTAGTTTTCTAAGGATAGAGCGAGAATGAGAGGTTTGAAGCCCAGTCTATCATGCATGAAACAATAGGTGTAGATTGCACGGCTCTATGTGCACTCCACCCAGAGGAGCGTGTGTTGTGGGCGTCCACAGAGACGAGTCATTTCAGGGCCATGATAAGGGTTCTGCTTTGGGGAAGATACTGTGCTATTGTGGCTGAAATTCCAGTATAATAGGCTGGCTGAGAATCTAACACACTGTGGTGGCAGAGTGCACGCCACAGTCCCCCACCAGAACACACTATATGGACACACACTCTTACTTGACAGCGTTGGCTGTGCATGTCCAGCACTTTGTGTGTGCATGTTATCCAAAGTGGTGGACAGTAACTAAATACATGCATTATACTGTACTTAAAGCAGGGTATGCAGATTTCTGAATAAAATAAAACAAACAACAAATTAGGGCAGAAATTGAAAATACAAATCCTGCAACTCCTCCCTTTCTGTCTTAATGCCCTCAAACCAGGCGAGCATTATTGAAATGCTTTGTATGTTTGTTTTATGCAGTAACCCTTACAAGTACTAGCTATTCATTTTAGACATTCTTTACGAGTACAGATCCTTCATTTTAAACATCATCTGTCATGCAGTTACCTGGACCAGTATTTCTACACTGTGGTATTGCTACTTCTACTGACAATACTTGTTTGTAAGATTTCTAGTTAATGGACTTGCTTTTGTATTTCGAGTTTTTCGACCATTCTAAGCTCTATAAATGTCATTACACACCCATTCGTACACTAATGGCGTAGGCCCATCTGGACCCTCTCCACCTCTGAGCGAGTGATATTGTTGCAGATTGCAACCATCTGAAGACCCCTCCACTCATCCCTCTCTCCAATGGAATCCTACACACTGCTCCTTTTAAATAAAATACATGAATGCTTCTTCCATTAGTGGTTATCCAGTTGAGACAATGTACATGTGAGTTTGTCAGGTTGTAGTCGCACACTAAGCAATTGGAATGTAATTGTCCACTGATTGAAATGTACACACGAGTGGGTCTGAGGTCTCAGGGCACTGTTACATCAAATGGCAGAGGACTTTGTGTACATACAGTGTGTGTGTGTGTGTGTGTGTGTGTGTGTGTGTGTGTGTGTGTGTGTGTGTGTGTGTGTGTGTAAGACAGAGGGAGGAAAAGAAGACATGCATGATTGATTAGCAATAAGTTTATCTCTCAGGCCAGCACTCTGTAGCGCTGATGCACTCACTAGCACACAAAGGGCCCAAATGCCACCGTGAAATGCACTCTTAAAAGCATGGACTTCCATTGTGGAAGGATGAACAGCCCCGCTGTGGTCAAGGAGAGGAGATCCTTTAATCTAAAGAGACCTGAGTGCAGCAAGAATGATCCTTCCCATCACACGAGATGAAAGAATAAGGGAGTACGGCCTCTGCCTCCCTGTATCTACCACACTGATAAATGAAATAGAATATTTGTATATGTGTAAACAGCAGACCAGAAGGCTCTAATGTCATAAAAATTGCACAAGAGGCTGCAGACACAGAGACAGTGATAACCCAGCAGTGGAGCAGTTTCCTCCTGTTCACAGCTTACACCTCGCTCCCACTCATCTGGCTTTAGCTCATTTTTTTATCTTCAGATCTAATTTTGTTTAATTCACGTTTACACAGGTCTAATCTGCAGATGAAAAACGTGGTATGACACTTTATTTGACTGCCACAGAAGTGCTATGGATGGCCAAGCTTTTTAATGAAGCTTTTCGAGGTCCCAGCCGCCCAGCATTGCTGACACATTTTGAACACTTGAGACAGATTGGGAGTCTGTAATAAGCTCTGCTGCACTGTGCTGCTCAGGACCAAATTGATGTGTAGAGATATCACCTTTCAACATCACTCTGGTTTGGGGTTTGGTATTAAGCACTCTGCTGAGCCGATGACGCTCCCAAAACAGGTGTTTACATCCATTTTCCTGTTCCGTGAATGATCTGTTTACCATAGTAACATTTATCATTTAGGACACCTGATAATAAATCCCATCTCAAGCCAGGGCCGGCAACTTAACAGTGATTTGTGACAAATGTCAAGTGACTATTAGGAATAAATACAGTATGGTGTATGTTTTGTTTGATTGTTGTTTTCTATGTGTATGGATATCCGTTAAGGAGGCTGTCTGGGATTTGGCAGATGGAGCCATAACATGACGCATTCATTGTCATTCAGCTGAATAAGATGGATGGTTTCCGTTATCAGGGCAATAGTGTGCGGTTCCCCTTTAGAAAATATGAATTACATTTTTGAGTATTGTGACCAGCTTTATCAAACAGGCATGGTAAGCAGGCAGTAAAGCACATGTATATGTGCTCCTTGTGCTTGTTTATCACCGTCTATACATAGGGCTTATAACGATAATGAGTTACGTCAAACACAAGGAGAATACAGATTCAAAGTCCACCTTTATTTTTTTTTTAACCAGCAGTTCTGTTCCATTAGCTGCGTCCAGATAGCCGGTTTTATATGTGAGCATTCTTTCATCAGTCTTTCTAAAAGGCTGAAGCAAAATAATGCATGTTAATGTTATAGTGGTATCCTCTGCTGTAAGGGGCAGTACAAACTGTGCACCTCTATTATTGTCTAAATAAAAGGGACTATTTATGTAGTAGTCATCAGCATCTCTCATGAAGTTTTGATAGCAGCATAAAGTTGAGCACCACAGTAGATAAATGGACTGGAAAGATGTATGCGATCAGCCCGCTCATGTTTCTGGTGAATCTACTCTGAGGTCAAATCTTTAGATGCTCCTGTTAGTGATTAAGTGTTCTTTATCAACGATGAGTTGCCACAGACCTTTAGAGAGTCACATTTACTGCATATCATATTGCTCTGCCACCCACAATGTACAGTACATTGAGTCTCTGGACCACAAATAAAAACCTTCCTTGAATCAATGGCTGAAAACTGTCACAAATACATCTCCAGTTGAGGATTTTCTTTAGCGCTAAAAGACAAACTTTTATTTATTTTTTTACAAATTTGGGACCAGTAATTGGACTAGAAGGGCATTGAAACTGATTTTCAGGCTGGAGAATGTAGTCTGTTAAAGGGATGTATAGAAAGCATCACATCTAGGGGAAAAAACATTGACATCTTCAATTGCCTTGTTTTGTATGACGAACAGTTAAAAGCGCAAAGAAAATTTGAGACCATAAAAAAAAAAGAAAAACCCTGGAAAATTCACATTTGGGAAGCAGGAAAAAGTGAAATTTTGACATTTTCGCTTAAGCTTGACTTGACCCCTATTATCACAGTATTTTTCTCTTGATTAACTTATTTTTACAGTACATCCTGGTCATATGACAATCTATTGATGACAAGAAACTTTTTTCGGTTCAATTTACGTAGAGTGTTAAGAGTGTCCTCGCGAAATACCATCAACACGACAAACTGCAATGTTGGCGCAATGCATAATGTATAAAGATACAATGAGCAATACTATTACCATATGTTATCATATGTGTCATAGCAATATTATTATCATATTTTTGTGCCTTTTTTATTTATTTTTTTACCACAAGTTCATTGTAATTCTGTGTTAGGAGGACTGAGCAAAATAAGCTTTTCATTGTATAGAATAACTGTCTGTTATCTGTGCAGATGACAGTAAAAGCATCTTGAATGTTCTGTGGTTGTTGCTGCTGTTATCTTGTCTGCATTTACATATTTCCTTTTTCCTGTCCTTATGTCATAAGAACTTTGACTAAAAATAGCAATGAAAAAGCGAACAAAACACTTTCTTTTGGTTGAAATGGCATGTGCTTGTTTAAATGTCTCTCTATCCAGTACAGTGGTAGACACATTTATATTACGGTATGGACTGAAAACTCCAGTAAATTCAGCTTGAAGTAATGGAAAACACTTTGAGAAGAGATAGCTAACACTAAGGGCTGTACTTTAGCTCTCTGTTGCTGCATTGCCTCTTCATGGTGTTTTTATTGTCTAGTATCTAATGAAAATACTTTGCCAAGTGTCGCATCTGGAGCCGAGAGAGGCACAAATTTGCTGCGCGTATGCCTGGAGGAGGCCGATGTGCCGCTGATGGTTTGTGCAACTGGCATGGTGTTCAAAGGCAGCACTGGTCTTTTGAAGTCAGTGTCTAGCCCCTTTGAATCATGTGCTGTGACTGAGAGCATCAGGGAGATACGGCCAGATCAGGAGCTGAGAGCATGACTAAACACTTGACTCTGCATCCTCATACTGTACTTGTGTCGCGTGTGGATGGAGTTTAAAACTGAGATAGCTTTATTCCTTCTTTAACCTCTCCATCAAACACCTGCAGATTTGGCCATATACATTCTTTAGTGAGAGTGTGTGTGAATGCTTTATTAGTTTTCTCTGTCAGATAATTACTTTTCTGGCACCAGTGCGAATGCATGCCATGTAGTCTAATACATTAGTGGCAGTCATTTGGCCCAAGGCAGCAGAATGAGGATTTTATGGCTTTTATGATCTGAGGATTTTATTATCTGGCTCACTGTGGATAATATGATGTGTGCTCTTTGATTCCCCTGACCTCAGGTTGGTGTAGTTAAATACTACTAGTTTTAGTGTTTAAATAGATTTAAGATGATATGGATCCAATTTCTCGATTGCCACAAAGTTATTTATTTAATGCGTAACTTTTAGCACTTTGTGTTACCTGCAGAGGGAAAAGAAGTTTTGATTAAGCACTCCTGCTGTCAAAGAGAAGAAAGCAAATGCTCATGATAAATATTATTTTTCACGAATATGGATCAACCCTATCATCTCCCTATCTTGTCCAAAGACCCAGGTGTGGCTTTACTCCAGGTATTTACAGAATGATTGCCTTGTTGGCGGATGTAGGGTGACTTTGAGTTTTCTGTTTTGAGGGAGACAAATATGAAATGTTCTCTTAATGTTTTGTCCCGATATACCCGGATATCTCCTCCTTGTCCTGCTGCTCTTGTACACAGGCACCGAGCCCACCAATAAACACAGCCCACTGCACTACTAACACCTGGACGCAAAGATATGATGCCCTCTGAGTTCAGCTCTCTCCGTTCATGCAGATACTGTAGTCCCACCTCCATGCTTGCTGTGCTGGAACAAGCTATCTTAATGACATGCTAATTGATTTAGTGTAGCACAGATAGCGGTTGGCTGGCACACCGTGATAAAGCAAGAGTGGGTCGAGCTATATTGAAGAGGACAGGAGACTCATCAAACTCCAACTAGCTCATTCAGTCTAGAACCGAATTTTACACTGCACTACCCCACGCTGAAGCATGCAGACCTTTACTGTGGAGGTGTTCTGTGTGTACACTTGGACTGTTTAGTGTCTGCTCTTGTAAGTATACAGTAGATGACCAGTAAGCTTGTTTTAGGACTGCCGCAAATTCAGACAGACTGTCTGCTGCTCATCAGCGCCATTAATTATGTCGTCTATCTATGGCCTGCAGAAGCAGATAAAGGATGAAAAACACTTCACTCTCCTCTCACTCACTTGTGCTGATATTAAGCCATAAAGTCTGAGACACGCAAGTACCCTTGGTTAGCACTGCAAGTGTAAAGAAGTGCTTGATAACATGTAGGGCAAACGAAAAATGTAAATGTGTAAGTGAATATGTACAGTTCAACGTATCCTCATGCAGTTTGTATTATATCCTACAAAAAGTGACTCTTAATTTGTATCTGCATTTTCCTATAAAAACCAGCAACATATGTCAATTTCCGCTTTTTACATGCATACTTTTTTTTTCTTTTTTTTTTTTAAATAAATGTTGGTCTTCATGGGAAACTGCTGCATTTACACCAAAAGCTTTGCGATTTTTTTGTGAGAGTAGTTTGCATGCAAAGTCAATGCACAGACACAAATGGTTGTGAATAATGAGAATGTCTGCCGAATGACGCAAATAACACGTTGCGAAGAATTCACCTCTTTCACGCGAGTTTAAATATTACAACTCGGGAGAAAAATTTGTATGCCGCTGATTCGCGAAAGCCAATTAGCGTTGAGATGCTCCGCCCATCATCACTGCCGTCCCGCCGTTACTGAATCAAACTGCTGCTAGTCGGCCTGAAGTAGCGCTCAAAGCGGCCGCCATTTAGACAGTCTCCCTCGAGCTCTGTGTGCCTACAGATAATATTGGGAACCCAGACACGATAGCATTTGATGTTCCGACGTTTGTGGAAATTCCACAACAAATATAAAACAAAACCAGTGGTTATTATAATGGTGGATGGCGGAAATGGCAACTGTTTTTACGGCGATAAGCCACGCCCCCTTTGAGGAATGAACAGCTATTGCCCCTCCCTCCCAGTCAGTGGGTGATTTAGCAGTCTTTATACGTCCTCACTCAAGATTACCTGGATAACATACAAAGAAATGTTTTGGGGACTCATAGTTATAGCTACAAATGTTGGATTAGAACAGCTTGTACAGCTAAGTATTGGCTAATTGTATTACAGATTACATACATTTGAAACCAATTTACAGGTTAAGTGAATCATTAGAATCCCTTGCCACACGCATTTAAGTTTAGGTTTTTACAATTTTAAGTGACAAATTGATAAGGGCATATTTATGGTTGAAGGGTTGCCTCCATATGTTTTCAAAATGGCTGAGTCAGCTGCTAGAAGCCCACAGCGTTATTACACTAAGAGTGGTAAGATTATGAAAATAAGGCAACGGTGCTGACAGAGCCAACAGTGTTTACCTGAGGGGAACCAGGGCATTACGCTCCATCGACGGTGTCTGTAGTTGCAGGGTGCAGTGCAGAGCGACGGCCAAGGGCCAGCCAGTGGGTTAGACACCATTGGTTTCACTAACTATTGATTGTACTTTGCATTCACTCAAAGTAATGTGATTCACAAATCGCAAGTTCTTTTAATGTGCATCTTAGTGACCATTAAAGGATGCTTGATGCATCGTCAACAAGCTTGTATGCTGCAAGTTAACTTTTTACAATCATCAGATTTCCCATCCTTTCTTGTTTACCATCAAGTGTATTATTTTCCACAAACAAAAGCTCTGACTAGCACCTGCAAAATAAATGAGAGTTAATTTGTAAAGTTAAATAAAGAAATAATTGATGCCAAGCTATCGTGAGATAAAGATGAAGATTGTTGAGCGCCACCATTTAGGCAGAAAATGTGTATGCAGTGTAATAAAAAGCAATACCTAATCAGCAACACAATGTTCTAACGTGTGTTTCTGCATGAAGTCACTACTCATGCAGCGGAAGCCTCTTGTACCGTTCACACTTGGTTATTATCGGCCACCTCGTCAACAAACTTGCTTACAGTGTGAGTATTGGGCTACTGTGCCGCAGGCGACAGTGTGTATCTTTTATCAAGCGCACATATACAGGACTTCCCAGTGCTATGGACGTTGACGGGTTGAGTCTCTGTTCAGGGAGGAGGGGTGGAGACCACCGCAGTGATTACTTTAGCTGTTGCTGTGTGATTGCACAGTCTCTGGCATGTGATTAGGGGGAATGGGCCGTATCTCTCACCATCTCAAAGGGGGATCAAATCAGCCTCAAAGCCTGGCTTCAGGCAGTGGTGCATTTGAAAGTCAATGTTTTATTTCTAAGCATAAATTACTTGATCAGGGCACTTTTTTCCCCCCGAGGTTGTATTTAGATGTAAGGGTTGTCCCTTGCAGCAGTTAGAGGGCTCCAGTGTTTGCATATGTCATGTCAAACACGTAACTATCAAGTCGTTTCCGGAATTTGCCAGAATTAAAGAAATGCAAACATTTTGCTGATACAAATAGTCACTTGCTTTTTTCCTAGATAATCCATACATTTAACCTATAATACCTTCAAATTTGACATGTACAAATAAGCAGTTTACTGAAAGACATTCGAGTGGAGATGAAGATGCTCATATTTATAGTGATGCCCAATTGATTCAGTGAACCATAAATGGGTGTGAATGCTCTTCAAAGTTGTGCGAAAGGTTGAAGCTGTGCTTCAGTTCAAGTCACGCTGAGTTCTAAAGAGCTAACCCCCCCATGCAGTTTGCCTTTTTCTCAGAGAGCTTTCTATTGAGCTAGGAAGGGAGACATTTAAAGCTTTGAGCCAATGTACGTCATTACCAGGTGTGATTATGGCCAGAAGTCTCTCACAGCCTTTGCCTTACCACCCCTACATCTATCTTTAAGTTATGTAATTGTTTGACTATGGCCTTTGCTGAAGAACGATCTTTACAGTGCTGATTGACAAGGCCGTCTCGCTCAGTGGGACGCAGCCAGCAAGGCTAGCACAGTAAGAGTGGTTCATGTTGTACCTCAACGGGGCTCCAGAAGTAATGCTGCGCTCTGAGGTCAGCTGCGTGGTAGAAGAGGGTGATGGATAGAACAGGAGGCCTCCGCTGTGCGCAGGCTGTGGGGCGTGAGTTCAGCTAGTAACTGCTGTAGTGCAGGGGTAGGCAACATTAAGCACAACATTAAGCATAAGTGTGTCAGACAGTCTTTTTTTTATGTTGAAGTACCATCTCATTCGTTGCCAAATTATCTCTTTCACAGCCATTGGCAGTTGCTGGTCTGTTATTTACCGTAGTTTGATTGATTATTTTCTTATTTTCTCCACTCGCATTCTGTTGAGACCCACCCTTCTGATTGGCTAGTACCCTTTTTCCTTTTTTGCGTTATTTGTTAAGTGCATTGCTGATGAATAAGATTGGCAGGAGGTTAGTAGTTAATGATTTCAACTCAGATGTGGCACGAGTCTCAGCTCCGTCTCTCTGGATTCACCACGTCTCGGAGCAATTATTTTGACTTCAAGTCTTTTTTTCGACAACAAGCTTGTAAGCAATAAGTTGATGCCCAATAAAAAGCACAGAATAATATGGATTGAATTAGATTGTCTGTTAGAGATTGTGGTGTCAAACTTAAACATAATGTTAACCTTAATGTTGAAATGGCACACTAATGAATAAGAACATTTCAAAATGGTCTCAAAAAGGCTGCCGGCCCTTCCTTAATTAAGTGTATACAAACTCTATTCTCTTAGTCTGACAAGAAAAACTTAATTGAAAACATAGAAGAAGAAAAACACATACCCACCTGATCATCTCACCACCTGTATGAAAAGTTCTTTGACCCTTTTCATTTCTGTGAGTTGTAATATTAACTGTACAGGTTGGTGAAGCTGTAGGCAGGAATGACAAGGCCTGGAGACAACCAAGTGTGTTTACGCCGCATTACTATGCAAATGTAAAACTCATTGAGGAAAGCAGCTTACCTTTTCTGATGTTTATAACGGCTGTGTATGTTAACAATGTGACCCAAGCTTGAACCTTCGTCAGAGCTGTCTCCTCTGCCTTGTGCAACGTTCCGGGACCAGACACTATCTTCTGCCCTGCTGTATCCCCAGGCTGTCTGAAGTAATCAAAAGAGGGCAGCATTAATTGCTCGACCCTGGCAGGAAGCCAGGTGGTCTGGCGCAGGTCATCACCTGCCCGGGGAAAGGTCGCCCCTCATCCCCTCATCCTCTCATGGACCATCCGCCCTGTTCTTTCTTTGCCTTCACCTTCTGCCACAATCAAGCACCAGGAAGTTACGGCCCGTTCTCTCAAGGGGTGCTGCAAAGTCACCCCAGCCAAATGCCTATCTTATTTTCTAAGCAGCAATGGATCTAACTTCAAAGAGTAAAACAATTCCATTTTAAATAATAGCGAGAATTGGAATTGGGCCGGCCCGCTTTCCATAAACCTATTTCAGACAATGGTCCCAGTCCTATTACACAATGTATGTGTTTATACCCTGGCATAAGCATCTTAGAAGGTGCTGTTCCTGGAAGGGCAGGGGTTTGTCTGACTTATGGCTGATACATTCATCAAGCTCTTGCCAAGCCAATATCACACTGTCAGAAGGGCGCATGTGGCATTCTATCACCATGAGAGGCTGTGACAGAACAAGTCCTTTTCCATTACACTCGCTCAGGGCAATCTCTGATATTGCCTCCCTGCTCCCCATAATGCTGTTTATTTCACTTGTTTGCACTGGTGGATTCCATATTGCTGGGTTTTCCCTCTCTGGACCCAGTGTGAACAGAGCCAAATTATAGCATAAGTATGTCGGTAATGTTTTGAAGAGTGTGGCGCCGCTCCCTTCCTTTTTTGTATTTTTTTATATATGGCTGTGAGCCGTAAATATGTAGCGTATTTATTTTTAAGCCCACATTTCAGTCTGAAATATTTCAATGGAGCAATAAACTTGATTTCAATTTCAAATTGATAAACAAGCTTGCATAAATTCTTGCGCTCACCGGCTTTCTTCTTACAGGCAGCCGCAGTGCAGCGCTCAAGGTTCCTCGATCTGTCACTGCCTAAATTCCCCTTTCTTATATTATCGGCTGACAAAAGTTACTTTCTTCTTACCCCAGGCATATGATGCGCCCAGCATATCCTATGACTTTGTATTCTCTGTGTTTCCTATTTTTTATTCAGTGCAGGCCGTTAAGAAGCTGTCGTCCTGTAGAGTAGTCTCTCGTACGCTCCTGTGTTCTCCTCGCCTGGACCACAGAATTACCATTAACGTGCTGAACTTTGACAGTACACCAGAGTCTGTCCCGGCTCGGCCAGCATAGCTAAAGCAAGAACCCTTTTTTGTCCTGCTTATCCTCCTTTTGGCTGAGAGAAGGTTGACTAGTAGTAAAGTGTATGAAACATGTATGCTTATCAAAGGCTGTGGCCTGTACAATAAAGACAAACTATATATATTTTTGATATATCCTCAATCATTCCTTTTCCAAGCTTAGGCGATCTCTAAATCTGATTTTGAGTACCAGCTTGTTTCTTCAACTGAAACAAATCAATGAGATTTGTGCCTATTTTTTAATCACTGTTAACAGTCTCTCCTGAGTGCTGAAATGAAAATGCGCCCCCTTCATGAAGTCATCGGATTAGATTTGTTAACAGTTATGGTATAAAAAGCACTCCCACTCTGTAATGTGAACACCACAGATAGAGTTTTTCATAAAAGCTTTGATGGACATCAAATCTAATCTGAAGGATACAGAGCCAAAGTATTCTGGCAAATCTGGTACAATTTTCTGCCTTTGATGCACAGTAATTCAGCTTTCTCATCTGAAGAGGGCAAACCTCAAACTGAGCTGACAAGATTTTGTTTAAAAAATGAGTTTATACTGCAGACATTAGCTCTCCAATGGGGGCTATTGATTATTTCACATGTCTAGCGGGCTTTGGGATTTTTTCGCACTTTAATGCCAGAGTTTTCTGTCAGATGTTTGTCGTTGCTCATAAAACCCAGAAAGTTCATCTTGTAAATGAAATGTTTATCGCCTTTTTGTTGCTTGGAGCAATTAATGAAATATGTTCTTAGTTTTATCCCGCTGTCTCATCAAGTTTGGAAATGTCACAAAAATAAAAAGTAAATTAGATTAATTCCCATTAACTGCATTAAAGAGAATAAAAAAAGGCCATTTAAATGAGAAGAAAATACAATCTTTGTTGAAATGGAAGTCTTTGATGAAAATATATCAGTAGGAGCAAGCTCAAATCGTGGCACCGGCACCTCATAGAGGCATATTCGGTTGCACGTCGCGGCATGTCCGGTTCCCATGTCAGAGTTGCCCTGGCATCTGAGAGCCATTGCCACTAATTACATAGATTACGTAGCAGCACTTTCGGTTCCCACCTCAGATGCTACTAATTCTATGAGATGCCGGGACATTTGCTACTATTTTTTAAGTTGTGGCACCGGTACCTCGAAGAACGTTGGTGTCTGACCTGTTTTCAGTGAGTCACTGGTCTCTGCAAGAGCAAAAATAACCCTGTGCTTTTATTTTGAAGGGGAATTTTTAATGCAGCTGAGTGCCGTACTCACACACCTCAAAACTACTCTCACAACACTCTTTACTTGCGTGAGTTTACGCGCCAGACTATTCGTGCAGTTTGATTTGAAGTGTGAAGAAGGGCATGAGAGCCCTTTTTATAGTAATTGATCTTCTTGGAGCTTACCCTGCTATATCAATTAATTAATATGTATAATATGTGTTAATTAGTATATGAAATATATGTGTGTAATATAGTATGTTATTAATATGTAATTAACAACAAATTTATATTAGGGCTGGGCTAAGTTGAAATAAATTAACTGATTAATCGCATGATCGCATTATGCACTACATTCAATAATGAACTAAAAACTAGTGTATTGCACGCTTTTATTTTAAAGTAATGTTATCAGAACAATATAACAGGCAATATAAAAGTCCAGTCTGTGTTGGCTTGAACAGGTGCACTGAACATCTTGTGATGTGAGGAAAGTTCTCCTCTTTGAGAGAAGAGTAAAAAACCAGAAGTGACATTGACTTAAAGTGCTCTGCCATAGTGGATCAGACCGCGGGGTCAGGAGCTTTGCGCATGCGTGATTAACTTTCAATCTGGACGCGAAGCCTCGTTGCAGCACTCGCTGCTTGTTGCAGCACTCGATGCTCGTTGAGAAGAGAAGCTACATAACAATACGTGTTTTCACGTCAGGCTGAATTTTACAACGCTGCCTGTTGGTGAGGCTACGGAAGCACGCGCGCACCTACATAAATTCACAATTTCACAAAGTGAAAGCAGTGTTGCCGTCATTGCATTCATAGCGTGCAACTTATTTATTTATTTTTCATGTTTGATTGACCTCACATGACCGGACTGGAAGCGCCGTAAGACGCCCAGGTCTTAACTAGGCCGTCTGGGAGGGATTTAAAGCAAAAAAACAAAACATGCAATTAACGCATGATCAAATAGTTAACACCGTTAAAGGATTGCCAGATTAATTTTGTGTTAACGCGTTAATCTGCCCAGCTCTAATGTATATGTATTTACACATATAAATGCAAACAGTAAGTCAAAAGTAAAAAAGACACCGCTGCAATTCAAAGTAAAAGTTAAATTAAAACATTAAGTTATGAATCTTAACAACAGTGGTATTCAGAGAATGTCAACTTTCAGTTGTGAGTTTTCTCATCAAGTACAGAGAAGATTGCAAATTGAGAAATGACCACTGTAGACATCCAAGCGCTGCATGGCCAAGACTCGACAGGTCACATCAAAGATGTTCTATTGCGAAGATGACAACAACAATCTCTGAAACGCTGGCTCGGTCACGCAGCTCTTTAGGCCCGGCGCAACTACAAAGAGGAGGACAAATACGCATCCGGCTTAATGCTGCGTCGGACGCTGGATAGGGCATTGAAAATCCAGACTGTCCGGCCTAAATACGGATGTCTGGTCACCCTAGTGCCCCGGCATATACGAGGGGCGTGCCGCGACGTGCAACTGGATGTGCCTCTATGAGGTGCCCGTGCCACGATTTAAGCTTGCCCTATTTCAATCTCAATTATATTAATTGTATTGAAGAAGCTTTTAATGATTCATTTACAAATGTCCCATCAGAATTTCTAAAGACCCTTTGTACCTTACATTGATATTTCATTTTGAATTGGTATGATACCTATTAATATCACTTTTTAAAAGGTTCATTTAACACTTTTTAGTAGTCCAAGGTAGAAAAGGACACATTGTGTAATCATTGTACTTGTAAGTAGGTTCTTGGCTTGTTCAGGGGTTGACATGATTGTGCAGCACTGCAGGGATTGAATAACAAGCTTTAGATAAAGCATGTTCATCATGACAAACAAAGACGTTTGAAAAAGATGGACTCCACTGTGCAAAATGGGATAATGAGTAATCTTGAATATACTGATAATCGTACTGATACTGAGAGCTGAAATTATCCATTCACTGGAAGTGCCTGTAGTCCCCGCAATCAGTGGTTAAAAACATCAAGCTGGTATGCTAATACATTATTACCAGCAGTTATCAATGCTGCATTATATTATTACGTGACTGATATCAATGTAGGGAAGTGGAATCTGCCTTATGATCAGGTTTAATATTGCTATTGAAGCTCCGTCTCGACACCTGTGCTGCTGTTTGTGAGCAGACCGGTCTAATGGCTTCTTAATGCAAACTTATGAAATACTCTACGAGATTTTGCTTAGGTTGGCTTCTGGCAGGGATGCTAAATGCAGCTTGTGCTGTATTTCAATGCATAACGGCTATTAAATATGCTGTCAGCCTGGCTCGCACACTCACAGCCAAGCTCTTGGTCTGAGATGTTGTCCTGTATATCATAAAACAAGACGGGATGTAATGAAGATAGACAGGCTGTCTGAGCCATGACCTTCATAACACACAGAGTACTCTTGAGCGCACTTCACTCTCCAAACACTGTGTTTAGTAGAGTTCTCCTCTTCGTCTCTGACACAACCTCTTTGCGTCTAGCATCTTCAAATGTTTTCATAGCTGTTTATGTAAGACTGGCTCCAGACTACAGAGGAACAATTTACACAAACTACAATGCAAAAATAATTACCCATTTTGTGTCTGCCACTGTCGAGACAAACTGAATGACATTAAAGTATGAGCAGTTGGTAGCTTCAGCTTAGGCACTTTTCATCCTCGCCTGACAGATTGAGCGAGATCTCTGGAAGGCTTTGAGCTTTCTGCCGTTTGAGTCCTCTCAGTACAACCCGATGAGACCTCGTTCATCCTCTCTCCTTTTATCAGCCAGCCAGGGGTTGAGCCATAACCAAATTCTGTCTGTCACATCATCACCGAGACGTCAGACATGCTGTTGTCTCGTGCTGCTGACAGAGCTCAGTGGCAGCTCGTGGTCTGGCTTTAGCGAGGAGATGATTTCTTAATGGAGCTAACAAAGACATCTTTCAACGATGTTTCAGCATGGCGTGTGCTTGCATGTACAGTGTCCGACTGCGTGTGGGCATGTCTGTGTGCATATTGTTTACATGCAGTACAGCAGGATGCAGTATTAGATGGCCTTTATCGATCTCCATTTGCAATAGGAGTAAATTCTAAGTTGGTTTACGATAGCTGAGCCTCAATTCGAGTCATACAAACAAGTCTTTTTTTTCTGAGTGCATGCTGGGCCTTGGATCAGCGGCCTGAGAAGGCTGCATCATCTGACAGCTTTGTGGTTTCTTCTGACAGAGCAGACTTATTTATGTCTCTCATCCTCTGTGCAGCTTCTCTGAAGGCCCATGCTACAAACCACAGAGATTGCAGCTCTTGACAGGGTATCACACTACAAAGCTCTCACACTTATTTTTGACTGGCAGCAGCCAACCTCCAATTTCCATGTTCCTGCCGCTATTAAAATCCGTCCCTTAGCAGGTTCTTGACATGTTTGATGTCGGGATTTATATTTGTGTATTATGAGCCTGCAAAAAGTGCGGAATAATAATTAAGACTGTGTCTTTGTATTTAGTAATGACTCTTTAGATCAACAGCAGTTAATATGTATCACTAATTTGACTTTGAAAATATGTTTTTTTTTTTTTCTTTTTTTACCTCATGTTGACTTCATATCAAGAAGAAAAACAGCAACAGTGACATTGCATATTTTTTGTTTTATTCATGGTTTGATATGGGTATCAAAATATAATAAGAAGAATGTTAAAAGATTTGCTTTATTAGACCAGTTTTATAGTCCAGCAATAATGGTTTCACAAAAGGGGTCTAAGATGAAACACTTAAGAATAATACAATTTATTTCACAGACATACTTCAGTCAACCATTCATCCTGCAGTTGCAATTCCAGGAGGGGTTTGAGGAGAAAATTAAAAAGAAAATTAAAAGACTTTCAATTAAGGGATTTGCTGAATTGGAGGGACAATGGCAGTGGTGTGGAAACGGCTTTTAATCGTGGTGAGCCACCTCTTTTTCCATTAAGCTCATATCCCCTGCTTATCGCACTAATCATACCTCCCAATGCCAGCAGTCTTGGCAATTTTTAATAAATCCATTATGTCCGAATTCTGTCCACCAGGACTGGCAGGCACACCACACGCTCATGAAGTGGGCTGGAAACAATCAAAGTACAATCAGGCTCTGGTGATGATGCTGCATCCCAGTTAGAGATAGAGACAAAACTGCTCTCAAAAATCCCCATTGTGGCTTTTGAGAGGTCAAAAAAGCCTGTGGACAGGGCAGAAACATAAATAATGTGTTAAGGAAGTCTGCTGAGTGCCCGAGTGGTCTATATCAAGCTATTTGCACCATTACAAAGTTGTTACTGGAGATGCTTTGGTGTTTGGTCTGGTTAAACAAAAATACACTACTGTAAGTCAGAAGCTTGGAAGCACAAACAGAACCTCCAGCTAACTCTTCACAGTAACACTGCCCTTAAATATATAACAATATAAAACATAATGTATCATGTAAACAGAACATAGATAATTAACACTACTGAAGGACAGACATAGGACGGAGTGGCTGCTGTTACCGGTGAACAGTCACAGGAATGTGTTCACAATCCTTTATCTATAGTCACAGGAATCCTCTAATGTAAATGTTGATGATGTAGGCAAATTATTTATGGGTTTCAAAAGTGCTGCAATTCAGAGTTGTGTATAATGATGACATCAAACACTCTCCCCCTTCTGTTGGTTTGCACTATTTTCAGCATCCCCACCTCTGTGCATGGTCTCATCTGTGTCTACACTTCAGCTTTACCGCCTGCAGAAAGAAACTGAATTCATTCTTTTTTTCATTCACGCAGCTCTTGTCTCAGCAGACGTTCTGTCTGATTTTTATTTGTGGTTTTGAATGTGCATTCAACTTGTTTGATTCCCTCCTTTGATTTCAATGGATAAGTGTGGTAACTTCAAACGGCTTTAGATGATGCACACTGTCTTGCCAGCACGAGCTAGGACACACATCCTTTTTGGTTTTAGGGCTCAATAATTAAGGTGTGTTATGAAAATGAAGGCTTTGTTTTATTCAGGTCACACAGGGAAAGATAACGCAGTCCGTTTGATGACTCAAAGAAGTTGGTCTAACCTCATGAACGTTCAGCAGCTATTTTTAATAACTGGCTGTGTATGTGCATGTGTGCACAATATGTTACCCTTATCAGCTATTTATTTATTGTGATTCATTTAAATGTGCCATGAGTGAGTGAATGTGCACTGTCCACTGCTAATTTTGCATTCTGCAGCACCAAACTGCATAATATTTTGGATGGCCAGTTACGGTTGCATGTTTAAAGACCTCTTATATTGTGGTGACTCATACTTTCTCAAAGCACCTTTTTTTGCCTGTCTTGTACTGCCTTCAACTGCCTGCTGACTCTTCACTGACGACTCTTAACCGCCCCCGGGTCACACAAGCCCGAGACACATTGGGATGAATGGATTGTCTGTAGGGGAAACATTTTCCCCACCTTTATCGTTTTGAACAGTGTGTTTGGCTAACAGCTAACTAAACTACACATAAATCACTTTTGCTATGACCATGAACTAAAGTAGACCTGAATAAAGTATTCTGACCTTTCTTTATTTTGTTGAAAATAATTAAATATTATAAATATGAGATAAAAAGTCAAAAATGCCCCTAATTAAGAGATTCTGGACTCGGCTGTGGAGACTAAATGTAATTTGCTTCCACTTTACTTTCTCTGCCCTGTCAACTATGTTAAGTCTCGAGACTCAATTTCTTTTTGAAAAGCCTCTTTTGCTTTTTTACTCTTTTGAGGATTTTCAGATGAATTTTTGACACAATTTATTTTATATAGTCTGAACTCACACATTTTTCTTATATCGGGCTTTACAATCTATCTAAGTTAATGGAAATATTATCTAATACCGTTCATTTACTAATGTGAATGCACTCCTTTTATGATACAAATACATACTTTGCATTTGCCTACACTAAGCTAAAGGAGTCAATGAATGGACACATAGGTCAACTATAATTTTTTTAAACTGCTGGAAAACTTATCCACAAAAAGTGATATTAGAGGTTAAAAATGCATTTAAAATCATTGAAAGTCAAAGCTGAGTAACTGATAATTTCACCCGACCATTTGATTTACTTTCTGAGTTGTGGCACCAACTAACCATTGCTCAACATGGACACCTCTATTCCTTCTGAGTGAAAGGACTTGAGACCTTATTACATACGTTGGAAAATGTATTTATAGATTCAAAAATTAGCTCTGATCATCTGCATTTGACAAGGCCATTAAATTTCAACAAATGTTCCCAGCATGCAATGCAGCAAAGTGCTTATTTGCTGTGCCACATATTGAGATTGATATGGTCTTCGAGCTGTGTTAAGAAGTGGTGCTCGGTCTTTTGTCATTATTCATGCTTACCAATCGATTCTCCACTATCGCATCCAATAGGGTTACTTGAATTTCATTTATAATTAAACCTATCTAGATGCAAATCAGAGAACATTAGAGGGCATATTGTGCTATATGTATAACAAGTCTTACTATCAAAGGATGCATCTTTTGTAAAAAGAAATGTGCAAACACAAAGTAGTATAACGTGCCGACGCATGCATGCACATATGTACTCAAAGGTCATTATATTATTGTCATAGATCAAACAATCACAGCACTAATTAAGACTTAATGTAAATTGCAAACATTAATGTTCTATTTTTCTTGCTCATTTCCATGTTAAGTAGTGTTTATTTAAACATTCAATCAGTCATTGTCTCGGTATCTTTAGGGCTTCTCTGTTTTATCAACATACAACTTTATAATGGTGAATATAATCAGTGTTAAGTATGTTTTGGTCACTTCATGTTACTGGTAATGACAATGAATGAAGTGTAACTGATTATTTTTGCACAAGCCCCTGCCCGAACAATACTGACATGTTTTTTTTTTCAAAATAAGGTAATCTCTTTTTTGCTGTATGCACGTTTTTTGTATGGTAGGACTATTTGTCGTTGTATAACATGCAACGCGAGCTGCAAAATCAACTATCACCGTCCACTAAATACTGATGTATAACAAATGTCTTCTTGCTGGCAATAGAGCACACATCACTTTTTTAGAGACGCAAGATTGTGCAGTGCACTGAAGAATCAACAACATCCACCAAGCAGCCAAGTGTGATTGGCAAGTGATAACCACACGCGCCAAATTACGCGGTTGTGTCAATCCCATGTGTGATTGATTATTGTGACAAGTGCATCTTTTTCCCACAGTTGCACACCCAGATCTGTATGCTTGTCTAATAGTTAACAAGGCACTTGCCATGCTACATATTCCAGCTTTCAAAAACCAACTCCTTTTCAGTCTATTTTTTAAACATGCTGCATGCATTTTTAGTTATTTTCTACCTTGTGAGGTGGCAGCACCGCACTCCGCTTTTACGTCATTGAAAAACACTGAACGCCGCTGACCAACGTGTTGATGGGAGACAGCACTTTTGTTTTGACAGCACTCGCGTCATAGAAATGTTAGCAGGCCACTTGTGATATTTTAAAACTCTCATATGATACTTTCAGATTTTTATGAGAAAGCTAATCTTGTAACGAAGAGAAAAGTAATTGATTTTTCTTCTCCTGATCTAATGATACAGTCTGGGGAACTGAAACCTGGAACCTTTGAAACCAAGCCAGTGTTCACAGTCCAATATAGAGGCTGCTACCTGAATATGAGAGTTTGTGTAATCTGTATCTTCGGAAGGATCAGGGTGTGTGTGTGTGTGTGTGATGTGTGTGTCTTTTCTATTTATATGTCTGGCCTTATCAAGTGTTTACTGTGTGCTTTATCCATATTCAATTCTGGTAGCGGTTATTGCAGCTCATTTGAGCTTGAGTATGTGGCAGGAGAGAAGACGCAGGAGGTGTGTGCGTGTGTGTGCGTGCGTGTCTCGAATATCAGGTTCTGTCTCCTCCCAACACATAGATTCAAATAGCACAACATGAGAAGGAAAAGACAGTCATTAAGTGCTAGATATGAAGGGATTAATGCGTAATTTTGTCTGGCCATTGTGTGACTTTTATTATCATAGTGTCAGCGTGGAACCTGTCCTTAACCTGTCCTTTTGCATGTGAGCGTGGCATCAGTTACTCTATTTTTCTCTGTTGTCTTTAAGGTTCATCGTCTATCTAGGTTTAAAGCACCATAGGATAATTAAGTATTTGCTTCCAGCGCAACACTCTTTCTCTTCCCTGCCAACGTCTGCAACCTCTTTTTCTTATTCTTGATTTTCTCTATTACTTTTACTTTACAACATTGTATGCACAACACATTTATACAACGGTGACGCCGACTAACGCACCTCACATCACATCCAAGTTTACATTTCGATTTATTTTCTTTACGACAGTAAATTAGTTAAATTTGTTGGCATTTGCGTGCCTGTTTCTCATTTTAGTCACAGCACTGGTAACAAGGCATGCAGTTGACAGGGTTTACAAAATGTGTTCCCGCAGATACAGCTCTCTGCCTTTATTCATTTTAAAGAGAAAAAACTGTGTGTGCTTGTTACAGTTTGATTTCTGTCCACACCGCCTCATATTTCCACCACTATGCAAAGATAGTGTGAAGGAACGTTTTAAGAGGTCTCCGACCTGAGATGAATTGCTATGAGGGCCTGAATTAACAAAGGCAAAGGTTAATGTTATTGTAATTATCAGCGTGGAGTCTTACGGGAAATGATTTCCTCATCACGGAAGAGTGTGATCACATCTAATGCATAAGATTAATAATTAGATTCAAATGCTGCCTTTTTTATATTTTATTAATACTAGTGCCGTTCATTCATTTTGTTATTGCTATGCTTATTTCAGGGGGTCAGAGATGTCAGTAACCAGCTAAATGGGAATTGAGTAAGGACAGACAGAGACGGTAGAAGCGACGTGCTTACTTCACAGTGTCCCCGTGGCTTGTTGAGTCACACGTAATTATCATGCATGGTTTGTCTCATCAGACCAAGGTGTAAAAATGGCCTTTGGTGAGTCACAGCAGTGGAGCAAAGACTTTCCATTTTCCCCAGGGGAGACGGAGAGGAACTAGAATTACTGTCCACCACAATACATCATGTTATGTTTACCTATCACCCACAACCATTCCATATGGCTTTTGAACAAGCCAGACTCACATTCAGGAGTATAATGGGATATTCTTGGACATATTTGCTACTGCAAAGAATTCATGACTCTGTGTTCTTTTAAAGGTAGCAGTGCGAGTTGGAATTACACCTCAATATTTATTTGGCCAAGCCAATCTTTTCTGTCGCAGGAACAATACCAGTGTTACACATATATCAGCCTTATGATGGGATTGAGACTGGCCCCTCTGGCACTGCTTTCTCTGCTGCTGAGTATTGCCAGATGGACACTATGCGTTCGTCAGAGTTTGTGTGTTAGAGCGATGTTGTCAGACAGACTTACCCTGCTACACGGCTCGCAGTGTGTTTGCCGCAGATGCCTTGACTGGTGCGTCCATCATCGCCTCCCCTCCTCTTAGGGCAACTTAAAATGCAGAGTCTGCAGAAACAAAGCCCTGCTGTGATCCAGAGCACTAGACAGAAGCAGCTGTGATGAATGAGGCCTGGGGGCCCAGACCTCAGTAGTGACCAAGACCGGAGACACTGCTCTGGACCTGCTGCTGGGATCCAGGGACCGGACTAAAAGTGTGTGTGTGTGTGTGTGTGAAATATGTGAAGTGTGGGTGTGTGTGTGTGTGTGAAATGTGTGAACTAAGTGTGTGAAATGTGTGTCTATGTTTGTGAATTCAAATTATGGATGTAACTTGTGTGATGTGATATGGAACGTAAAAAAATGTGTGGTAATATTCAGTAATAGATAGAGCTAAGCGATACGGCCAAAATCTTCTCTCCCAACCGTGTCTCTCTCCCAACTCTTGAGATACCAACACTTGATCCCAGTGTAGTGCACTGAACTAACTCCAAAGTGAACCCAATAGGATTATTAACACACTCAGAGCAACTGACACAGTGTAACGAGGGGTAGTCCACACAGGCAGCGGACGGGGCTGTACACAGGTCAAACTACCGCAGGACGATTGTCGAGGAGACTGCTGTTGTTCCTGTGCAAAGCTAAAAGTAAACATTGACATTTTGTCACGAGTCTGTAGGTGTATGATTTAACGACGATATGATTCCTATTAAACCAACAATCTTAATAAAAGGTGTCTCACTAGGTATCTGTGAGCACAAGTTGGAGACAGGTTTTCTTTCAGCAACAATTATTTTAACACAATTCAGTGGAGGTGGTACACTACAGTGAAAATAATCACATACGCTGTTTTAATTTGTATCACGCTGGGATTTGTCACTGTTATAGATGATGCTAGGTGAAACCACCAGAGTCTTGTTAGGTAGAGTTGTGTGAGGGCTGACATGATTTGCATTATTCAGAGCATGCTGCATAAGTGTGGGTTAGCTCTTGTCACTCCACGAGGGCCCCAGGTGCTCTCCCACAGTGCACAAGGGGCTCCCTATGCAGAGCCTCCACCTAGGCCGACTGCTCTGGTAGACAATTAAGGAAAAGATCGAATCCCCTACTTCTCACTGTGTCACCGAGAGGCTGGATGGATGTTTTCATCATGGATGCCCTCAGTGGTGTTTTCATAATTTCTGTTTCTGTTTCCTTTATCATAAGAAGGGATTTCCACCTGCTCATTTAGGGTCTATTTAATATTAGAATTGGACCAACTGTAACCACAAAGGGGAATTGTTTCTCACAATTAAATCTTTCTTCACAGAGAAAAAAAGGTGAGTGTAAGGCATTGCATTGGCATCAACCAGTCTGTCTTTTCCAATTGAATCATTGCATTAGCATGACAGCTGTGTGATTAACCAAGCCCAGCTTCTCATCGGTACCACCCAGAACTCAGCAGCGGGCCATGGGGCTGCTCAGACCCGAGTTAGTCTCAAGATCATTACAGAAGATGCTGCCTCAACCTTGCTGCGTATCTTGCCGTTTCACACCATCTTCTGCTCCACCTGTTCACAAGCCTGTCCATAGCGGGAACATATGCCAAATCACATCCCTGCAAATTTGGTGAGAAAGGGAACTGTGCGTGTGCCCGTGCGTACGTGCGACAGAGATCGTTTGTTGGTCTTTTTTCCACCATGATGATTACCCAGTTACTGAGACTAAATTAAAACTGGAGCCGAGGCGGAGTGCCCTCCTTGATGTGACTCACAATTGATAGTCATAATTACAACAACTAGAAATCAATTAACGCAAATGTGAAAGCGATTTGTTGCTACCTTTGCCTCCGTAATTGCATTGTTAAAAGGCAGCCCAACATAAGCATTAACCCCTCTTTGAAGAAAAGCTGTACAGCTATCCGAGGAAATGGGTTAAGGCAAACATGCCTTTCATCAATAGTGTGGCATCAGCTGTTTTCTC
This sequence comes from Clinocottus analis, assembly GCF_023055335.1. Taxonomy (NCBI): domain Eukaryota; kingdom Metazoa; phylum Chordata; class Actinopteri; order Perciformes; family Cottidae; genus Clinocottus; species Clinocottus analis. The sequence continues at coordinate 14,401,265 of NW_027176240.1, read as the reverse complement.
TGTGTTTTAGCAGATGCATCTGTGTGACTCTCGGAGGACTTATCAACAGCTGCTAATGACTCATTTACCACGGATTCGTCTGAACTAGTGTTTGGTGTAAAACACCCCATGAGGTCTCTTTTTGTGTACGTAGACTGAATATTAAATGTAATCCTATTGGTCATAATAGTGATCGTTAAATAGGTGTTCAGTTATTAGACTCTAAAAATACAACTGAGTGATGTATCAATGCTTTTCAAGCAAATAATGACATAATATAAATATAAATTAAATACTGGTATGTGCCAACATTAATGTTGCATGACCAGAGCTGTTTACAACCTGCCAAAGATACATTTGTTAATTTAGTCTTTAAATGTTGACACATTTGACAATTATGGCAAACATAAAACCTTTTCACTTACTTTTATGTGAGAAAGCTGACTAAGATCATTTCTATGACCCAGATCAGTGGTTCTTAAATGGGGGTATGGGTACTCCACGGTGTACGTGGAGGCACTCTAGGGGGTACATGAGATTAAAAAATAAAATAAAATTAGCATGAGTTCAAAAATCCTTTAAAAATTGTAATTTAATAAATATTCAATAAAAGTATTATTTTTATGAACTGTATTGTATATATTATATAATAAATTACACCCTGATGGCAAAGTGCTGTGTATTATATCTTTTTTTCAACCAAAAATATTTTGCGCTGGTTAGGGGGTAATATTTCACAGGGGGTACATCACTCAAATGAGGGTTGAGAACCACTGACCTAGAGTGTATAGTTTAGAAAAGGTTTAAGTGCATGTATACGTAGATTTACCTTATTTTATCAACCTGGCTTTCGCATCATGGTTACTTGTTTCCTTTACACTTGAACTAACCTCAGACGACATCTTGGTCGCTCATCCTGACACAAGTGGGGGGAAAAGAGTCCTTGAAGCAATGCTGTTTCTAATTGGGCCACTAATCGAATGTCACTCTGGCAAGCCACAAGGAGCTGAATGGATTAAATTGTCCAGGACACAGGTGAGACTGAGATAAAGAGAGCATGGCTGCCATGACAGCAGGACCTGCAGGCCTGCTCTTGTCTTGTCCTTTACTGTTCCTGCTACTGACTCCTGCCCGGAGCACAGAATACAGCTGCGTGAACACTGTTAGTGTGCGCAGTGTGTACAATACATGTGGGACAGCAAGCTCAAACTATACAGACGACACAAACCTCTCACTAAACCAACCGTTTGCCGAAGGCTGTCTCCACTTCATGCACTCCAATGAATCCTCCTCACCTCATCTGCCCTTTGTGCTTCATCCAAAACAGCTTTCCAACTGTGTTGTTGTTGTTGTTGTTGACTGTAGATATTAGGAAATTAATGGTTTCAAAAAAGCAAACCAAAATACATGGTTTGAGTGTCTACATCAAATATAAATATAAAACAGTAATAGATGCCACCTATTCCCCTAGCATATGGCATAAGGCCAATTATTGATTCATTTAATAAGGTTACTATAAAAATCATCATGTGGAAATTGGGACATTTCTTTTCCAAAAGTCACAGGCTTAAATTCCCTTAAAAAATGAAGACTGATAAATGTACTTTAATATAAATTATATTTACTGGCCCTATGCAACAGCAACTTTTTAAAATTGTGGTCAAACATGGAGTTGATTCACACACTAACGCTTTCATCTACAACCATCAAGTTTGGATCCATAATGTTTTTTTGCGAATGCAGAATTTGTACAGGGAACAGGGATTTAAAAATAACAAATTACAAAGAAAGTGTTTGAGTTGTGTGTGACAATGTATTGTTTGATGAACTGGATTTGCATTTCTGTTTCCCTGCGGCGCACGCCGTATGTTACGCAAGTCCTATTTCAAACACACTACATTATCTTATTTGTTGAGCATTGATTCATTTGTCTTTGAATATAAACAAAACATGCCAAGGGACTTGTCTCCAGGCAAAAGGCCTGATTTCTGTTCCACCATCACTTTGTTTAATGGGCAAATTGGGCCGAATGGAATGCATATAAAATCAGTCATTGAGTTGAATGTCAAGAATGACGAATGTGATTTTAAATATCATCTTCTGCCTTCGTCACAGTAAATGCTTTTCACCCTTAAATGTCATTTTATTTCCAAAGTTTGCTTTTTAATCAGAGGGACTTGTCCAAAGCGGTATATATTTTTTGCACTGCTGTTGTTTTCCTCTCTGCCACTCTCTGTGTGGCGGCATGGTGTTAATGTATTGTCAGTTCTTCTGCCCTGGGAGCTGAACCTCACCATCAGACAAGACATTCCTCCCTGAGCTGGAGAGTCTGTTCAGGTAGCTTCCAGCATTACAGCTGCAACTGTATCAGAGCCACAACACAGCCTTATCGCAGCAATATCAGAGATAAAGCGACAGTGGACATCCTGCACTGCCTAAGAGCTATAGAAAGTCGGATATACAGAATGTATGTTCACCTGTGTGTCAAACGTGTTGGAGAAATACATTGCCCGACCGGAAAAAAATGTCCGGAAGAGGACGGGCTCTCTGTGTGGTGTACATATAAACATTCTAAGGTAATAAAAGCATACATTTCTTTTTTCAGGTTATCAAACACTATAGACAATATACTTATTGGTATTACATTATGTTTATGCCTATAGATTTGACCTAATTGCTAAACAATGTACTTTTTTAGATGCTTTATCTGGACCTCATGGTCAGATTTAGGAGTTTGCTAAATTAACCTTGACCAAAAAAATCACTTAAGCTGAGACATCTGAGAAATCAAATTTGGTGCCTTACCAAAAGAGTAAGAACTTAGTAAATCCCAAATGTAAATGTTTCAGGCCAATGTATTAGTTTTTCTGTAATATCTACAGATACTGTATGAACCACACAGTTTACTGACTAAGAAAAACATCCTATACAGTCGTCCCTCACTGTAACGTGGTTCACCTTTCGCGGATTTGGCGGATTTTTTTTTTTCTTTTTTTTTTTTTACGGCGTACAGTATGAACGCGCATTGTGTTCTGCGCCCTCATTAAGCTAAGGGACTGTACTGTACACCTTGTATGTACTGTACACCTTGTAATCAGTCTCCTTGTAATCCACAAAACTTTGAGAGTGTTTAAATAAGAGAGAAATGTGAGAAAATGTTAATGCCTGTCTGAGAAAAGTGTTTAAAAGTGTGTGGTTAGGGGTTTTACGGTTTTAAAACATGTATAATAATGGTAAAAAATAAAGCTGACTACTTCGCGGATTTCGTTATTTTTGGAACGTAACCCCCGCAATAAACGAGGAACCACTGTATAAACCTTCATTTTGAGTTTGTTTTTGTTATATAAAGCATTGAAATATTAGACACAATGAAGAGAAAACACATTTAACTGAGAACTGTTATGTAACAGTATTTCAGAGCTGACCCAGACAGTCATTTTCCAAACCTCCACAGCTACAAGACATTAAAAGCAAACAACGTCTCCAATTCACACCTAATGTTCTCTTGATGTTTTTCGGAAAGATTTTCGATTTTACTTTTGTTTAACTGATGTGAAGATGTTCGTAGCATTTCTTCTGTCTTGAATGATTAGAGCAATATATACCAGTAGACACGAAAAACTGATTACAAGCCATGCTGTTATATATTAAGTAATATATTGTGACAAGCTAAGTGATACAGTCAGGGTGTCTGGCACAGATGTTTAAATATTATTTTCTTTCGCCTGGCTAAGCGTTTCTCCTCTGGACCGCTTCCACGTTAGCAGTTAGTCATGGGTAGTCTCTTTGGCCCTTGCAAAGTTACAGATGAGCTTTTACTGCAGCGATCAAGGGACCAGCAACTCCGTCCTGCTGCGGTGCCCCGGGTGACATGGCAGTGATGACAGCCCCTCCAGCAGCAGCAGCCCAGCTGGGAAACGGTCTGCCCGACATCCCTCTAGACAACCCATGCGAGTGGCTGGCACTGCCCTCTCCCTCAGAAGAGCAGGAGGGAAGAGGAAGTGGCTCATCAGGCAGGATAAGCTCCGGAGCATGTGGTCGAAAAGTGGGACAACTTGGTCACATCTGCGAGAGTCACTCTGCCTACTAATCTCTTACACTCATCCTCTCCTGCAGCGCTGCATTTCGGGATAATAAGTCAGACCGAATGAATAAAACGGCAGGTATTCAATACCAATTTCGAAGACAATTCAGACACATGAGGCTCATTTCTTCTAGCTCCAGCGCTGTGAAATTACAATACTCATTACCCCACCATGATTCAAAGGTGAGGATTAAAAGGTAGAGATGATTCACCTCTCTTCTGCCGTGTTGTTGTCGTTCTTTTGCGGGCAGTCATGTCAGAAGCTTGTAAATCTGCAGCAGCAGGGAAGGTTATTTGTTTTGAATTTGTTCAAGCTGACCGGCCAGGCCTGTGTGGACTGTCCTTGGGTGTTGACGTGTTCCTAAATGGTGGACGCTGCATTGACAGAGTGCTGTGACTGTGCAAAAAGGAGTAAATCATTAGGTCACCCTAACTGCGAGGGGACACCATTGCTTTGAGACATACTCTGAGGTGCTTTTTTTGGGCATGTTTAATTCAACAATAATTTGTGGGATATAGTCAATTTATTTTTGGTGGCTGTTATATTTGGCCTCTTGTGCAAAATGAAGTGCAGAGAATCTACAATAAAATACCATTAATCATCATATCATTATGTGTACACTCAGAGCCTCACATCAGGCCTCTCTGGGCTTTTTGGTCCAGACTGGCCCACCTCAATCCGCGCGTAGATACTGTGCCAACTCGGTCCGTTAATGTACTGTACATATAATCACACAAGCCCTTAATAACACTACTATACTGAATAATATCAATACTATCATCAATGGGTGGGCTTGGGGTCTCTGGTGAGAGAGATGGTGTACTGGGCACAAACCTGGACGTGAAAAGTAGAGAAATAGTATTAGGAATTACGGAATATGTTTGAACACCCCTAATATTTATGCAGATGTTTAATTGTTATTCAGTGTTTCATTAGTTTGAACTGTATAATGTGAAATTGGTCATTGTCTCCTTGTCTCTTATTTGATGTAATTTAATCTGAAAACTTCCATAAATAAGTGTTCAAGAAAAGCAAGGACAATAAACCATAAACATTGACAGAAAAAAATAGGTAAAGCATATTTGAACAAATTGGACAGTGGGCTTGAAGAAAGTTTATTTACACTTTAACTCTGGTGACCTGATTTGTAATTATAAAAATTGTGAAAAAGCAGATCTGCATGCTCAAACCACACCACTATAAAATATTGGGTAAATTGATCAGGATAGTAGTTTTCCACACTTTAAAACTAGACTTACACCACACGCTCTCTATTATGTCAAGTAAAGTTCATAGACAACGTCTCTGAACATTTAGTGAATGAGTGTTTATCCACAACATGTTAGCGAGCACACACACCTGCTATCACCACCACCAGCCTCCTCCTCCCCCTCCTGTACCACCGTGGCAGCGGCAGCCTCACTTCCACCGTCCGACGACACCTCCTCCTGAGAGGGACCCGCCGCGCCAAGCGCAGCCAAAGCCCCGGAGCCGGAGGCTACGCTACCGCCTCCGGCCCCTGCAGCAGCAAACATGTTTATTATATTTCAGTTGCGACTACTGGGCCTGTCGTACGGCTACTGGGCTGCAGTATTCACATCGAACGTGGCGCGAATATTCGTGTTGCGTCTTCCGTGTTAGTTTACTCGCTTGACAATGCGTCTTTACATACAAAAAAAAAATAATCAGCCTCTGCCGTGCCGGCCCATTACTGACCGGCCCACCGGGAAAACTCCCTACTCCCTATGGCCAATCCACCCCTGCCTCACATATGTGCTTTGATCATTTGTTTTTCATATATATACACACACATACAAAGACGGCCATCCTACAGAGGGAATTGCTTGCTGTCACAGTCACAGCCCCATGAAGGTCAGGGGAAAACGCACAGATGGCCTTTTACACTAAATCAGCAACTTTTTAAAATTATGGTCAAACATGGAGTTGATTCACACACCAACGCTTTTACACTTTCATCTACAACCATCAAGTATCTCTGAGCAACACACACACACACACACACACACACACACAAAATAATGCTAAGAGAAAAGTTATTATTGTGGATTATTATTTACATTACAAATCACATTTGCTTTTAGTTTGAAATTTGCACATACGTGCAAAGCTCTCCATATATATATCCCCCATCTGGCACATACTTGGGATTAAACAAACCTCAAAAATTGTGAGCGCCTTATTACCCTGCGCCTCGCTGTCTCTCAATCGATCAACAAAATGGCGTATGTGTAAATAATCCACCTGCTTCAATTTAATCTTGCGGATGTCCTGCGAGGCCTCCAGATGAGGAGCTCCTGTGGCTGAGTGCTGGTGTCAGGGGAGGGCGCGCCACGGCATCATAAGATGGTGAAGTGAGGGTGAAGAATGAAGTGTGACTAGACGGATATGACAGAAAGACTAACTGTCACCTGGGGTTCTCTGAGCCCAGCGGCTCCACAGCCGGAGTTTAGATGAGAGAAACAGTCATTAACCCTGTCACATTGATTCACTGTTAGCGATGTTTTTTATGACCCAGACTGTAGAATAAAGCGATTGAACGGCTGTAATCATATCCTTTCTGCTATTTTTGCAGCGTCTACAGACTCTGTTGCTCGGTGCACTTGTTTATTGTGTCATCAAAAGACCAATATATTGTGTTTTGCCATTACTGTGACATATTTGGTTTTCTCCTCGCTGCATTTCTGCTCAACTGTCTTTTGATTTTCTGACACCTGGGATTGTTCAAAAAGACTGATAGGAACCAGTGTTGTGTGATAATGAACCAATCTTCTGTCAGTCAGTGTTAGATCTCTCCACTTTTGTTGTATTGTATGTCAGTCAGGGTGCGCATACACCTAAACACACATTTGCTCTCCCTCTCTCTTTCCTATATATATTGAGCATGTTCTAGATTCGTTCTACCTCTCAGGAGCTGTCCTCATGCTGTTTGTTCATCAGACAAACCATCTGCTGAAGTTATGTGTTTTTCTCTGCACGCCGTCCCCTTGGCACACTACTTCACATGGCGGTGCTCTACCAATTATCTGATGCGCGCGGGACGCCCAGCGTGAGCCGCTGCCCACTGCACAGGCATGAAGTCTGTGTGTTCACACCAGGTAGCCTCTCTGCATGTCGCTGGATAATGGGCAGAGCCGGAGGGAGCCCTCTCTTCGGCTCTCTGCTCATCATTCATTTGGCGAGCTGATTAGCTCCTCTGTGTGACCGGCGATAATCGACGGTCCTGTGTATTTCATGGCCCATTTCAGAATTAGTGCAGAATCTTTACATGTTCAAGGCAATCTACACAGTGTTTGTACTGCGTCATAAACATTGCCCTTCGTTTCTTTGTGCAGCGTAGCATGTAAAACATTAAGGCTGGAGCTGTGAGTGGTTGTAATTACACTCATTCCTCGTCATTTTATTGTGTAACAATAGGGTTGCCTCAGTAATATTCTACGAGAGGAAGTGTGGGTGATCATAATGAGAATAAAGTATAAATTATCACTATTTTTTATTTTTGTAAGAATATGACAACAAAATGTAATAATAGTGAACTATATATTTGAAAGTGTAAAAATCTAGCACACCAAGATAGACAAAAACAATTAATATCATCATAAATATTGAATATGTAGATGTCATGCTGCTTTCAATCTGTCACATGGAATAGCAGACCGTCATAAATTCCTTTGTCTTAGAAGATTAAAACATCTCTTCTTCAAGATGTAGTGCGAAACTTTCTTGCCCTCTGTATCTGTCAGCTCTTTCCCCACCGCTCCAATCCTTATCAATATTTCATCTAAATTGATTAGAATTGCGCTTTAAAGTCGTGCGAGTGTTTTATGTCAAGCCTGTCCTAAAGCATGTCATTAATATTTTCGGGATTGATCTTTTATTTCGTAATAATTGGGAGAATTGAATGGGGAGATAAGCGTGGCTGTGTTTTCCAGCAGTGCCTCCACAGTCGGCGCACATGTGGTAAGAGTTAAGAGGAGTGAACGCATGCAGCCTACTGAACACCGGCTGAAACGTACAAGTGATCCTGCAGGGGCTGGGGGATATTAGAAACAGCCTGAAATTGAGAAATGTGATCTTGGGGGGGCTCTGTGGAAGAAAAACAAAGTTATTTAAGCCGCAAGCTTTTCCTCTTATTAAAATAGTATCAAGCTTTTATTGAATTTAACATGTTTATAGTAGGGGCAACATTGACGGCCCGTGTGAGTGTGGATTTTGCTGAGCCCCCGAGATAGTCATCTTTGTTCACATTTGCATGCAAATGGTGACTTACCTTGTGTGGGTGTGCGTTTAGGACTTTGTATTTGTGTTAGTGAATGTGAACATGTTGGTGAAGTCAGTTTTCTCCCTCTCATACAGAAGGTTACCCAGTGCAGCATTTCTGTTATTTGTTGGCATTTTTTAAGATGTTATTAGCGAGGCCTCTCTTTGGCACTCCATTACATTCCCGCCCTGTATCTAATAATCTTGTCATTTTCCACCACATTTCCTCTACTAAGCAGTCAATTAGTGATGCAATACTTAGCCGCCTTCAAAATCCTCCAAAAAAATTGTGTCTAAAAAGGTTAATGTGATTTCAAAAGCATAAAGTGGATGGAATAGCTTGGATGTAAGTGTGTCTTACTCATTAGAATTCATAACCGCGCTGACTTTATCCCAGACTGGAATCTGATGGAAAACAGGAATTGAAGGAGTCAAACTAGTGTGAACTAGATAGCATTTGCCCTATGCATAATTTATATTAAGAGAAACAGTGATGTGGTAATTAAAAATATATGGATTTAAACTGTGGTTTGTAAAAATGTGTGTTGCAGTACTTTAGCTAACGTGTGCTCTGGCACCATCTCGTCTTGTCGGCTGTTTCAGCAGCGCCTGAGTGACTGCAGCCATTAAGTTCTTTGCAGTTTACGTGACATTTATCAACATCATATCTGACAATAAACGTCTAGATGTTATCAGGATAAATAATTGAAAGATTATGAGGTAACACACAAGAGAACATGTGTCTCATATCTTATTTGGGAGTATCTATCAAGAGTGTGATAACCCTGCTTGGGCTGTTATAGTTTTCAGTAAAAGCTGTGGGTCCCTGTAGGCTCCGTGTCTGTATTTGTTATTTCAAAATTGGCACAGTTACCTCAACCTGGAGAGACCATGGACTCAGCTTCCATGAAGAAAAGTGTTTATTATTTTTGTGTTGAAGCGGCCTTATTTTGTGCTCTGCAGTCTTGGCAGATTCAGTGTGATGTCAAGGATGTCAATTAGTCTTCAAGTAGTGTATATTCTCAAATATATTGCGTCCTGCCACACAGAATTGACTGCGGCATTCAGAAACCAAACTTAGGTCATAATTATTCAAGTATTATGCGGTGACACCCTGCACCATTTCAGTCACTTCATTTTGTCGAAGAGCACTTATGAGAGTTCATACAGAGAGCTCTTTAAATGTTTTTCAGATGGAGAATGCACTTTTTAAGAGGTTAACTTTCAAACCGAGCTTTAGAAAAAAAAACTTAAAGAAACTCTATGGCAAGGTTATTTTCATAGAAATCTATACTGTACCTCTCAGTACAAGACTCGCGAGCATTAAACAAAACCACATGAGCTGCCAGCTGCACATATTTACATCAGGTTTCCCCCACAATCCACTTCTAAGGACTGTGCTTGTGGCCATCTCTCAAGGAACTGGGTTGTGATTCGTGGCATACAGGAGGGATCTAAAGGACAACTAAAGCATTTCAGTTACTGCCCGACAACAGAGGCAGAGCCTCCTCTTAATCTTTAGAGTCACTGCTTTATGTCTGAATGTGACAGGTCACAAAGCCCAGACTCAGCCCAGCCCAGGCTGATTCACGGCATCCAGCTCACGTTATCATCAGTATTGATTCATCTCCAATGTGTGTCTTTGTACTCCTCCTGAAAGCCCATTGGCTCGAGGGTCCAACCTGTTATCCATTGCTAGCTAGAGCATAAATATTTTCGTCCTCTGGGCTCACGTGTATACCCAAACAGTAGAGATAAAGGCACAACATTTGTGATAAGTATATATAGCTGCAGAAGGAAACTGATAATAAAACAATTTGGCATGTTCTTTAAGCATCTTGAACCTTTGACTCATTGCAGCACTGGAAAGTAGTGATAAGATGTCTCATTTCCGTTCACCTTTCAGCATTATTCATGTTGCAGAGGGGTTTTGTAGTTTTCTTCCCAAAGAAACCTCAATATGTCTGTGCTCAAGGCTTTTGAGGTGCATGCTAAGATCGAAGGAATAATAATTTCCTAGTAAATACTGTGTTTTGCTATTATCTTTAGAATTAGACAGATCGATGTTTGATTTATAGCTAATAAATAATTAAATAAAACTGAGAGCAGGAAGGTACAAAGCAAACCCCATAAGCCAATAAATCTATGTATTACATCAGACATGGATTAGATGTGAATTAATTGGTAACCTGGGTGCCGGACGGATGGGTGTCCAGCAGATTTTCCAAATAGGTAAACAGAGTTTTTTTGGATTGAAAGACTTGCGTTTGATGAGATCCTGGATGTACCCGTGTCCTAGCAAATGAAAGTAGTGACACCTCAAATTGTCCTGCAGTAGCACATTTATTTTTATAGTACTCTCCATGTTGAGAGATGCTCGGCTTACTAGCGTTTTTTTTTTTTTTTTCAGAGATTGTAGAGAAACATCAAAAAGCAGTCCCATTTTGATCTTATGCCTACTGCAGAGAGTCTGTGAGGCAGCCCGGCACGTGGGAGTTGCTCTCTCCTCAACAGAGCAATAAAGACCTGTGTTAGATCCAGGAGGCATATAAACTGAGAAGAGGCAGGAGCCCATCTCACATAAATTAGTTACCAAATTAACCCATATAGTGCTCACAATAGACGTGTGATTGATGTGATCCCAGGTCTGACCTCTGGGCCCCTAAGCCTGCGGCTGTTGTGCGGACTGTGGCTGGAGATAGGACGTCTACCTCTCATCAGCAGACAGCCAATCAGAGGGTTAAAGCCGGCATCAGCCCAAGCCTGGCTTACCTCACGCTAAAACAGCATGATGGTGCTTTTATTAGCTTTTAACGGATTATAATTGTCTGCTAAGTACTTGTCTGTCTGTCACACAGATGGAAGTTGAACCTTAATCCTCATTCTGGAAGCTTTCCTGCAGTTTTAGGTGAGGAGTTTTTTTATGCACGTTTTCATGTCTTTTCATTAAAAACTTCCAAAGCCTCTTTTCCTTCACAAAGCCTTTGGGAGTCCAGTAAATGTCTCCTGACACCTTGATAGCTGTGCATTTTTATAACAGGTCATAACCTGGGATGTTTAAATGACACTATCCTAAGAACATCAACCATCGACTTTGGAAATGTCTCACAGATGTGTGATTTTTTTTTTTCTTTTCTTTTCTTGGGATTGTTGGCAAGTAAATCCACTAAGCGCCAAGGCTGAACTACTCTGAAGTGTAAAACATGTGAGACGATTTATTATTCCTACAAAACACACACAGTCTCACATATGGGCTCGTAGCCTTGTGCCGATGGGACATTCACAGCTCTTTAGTTTTAATCTGCGCTTCTCATATAAACTAGCTAATTAGAATTAGTTTGACTACACTTAAGCTCAAGAAAAGCATATCATGGACGTTTATCCAATGCCTAATTGACACCGTAAAAGAAATACATATTCATAAACACACACCACAGACTGCTCAAAGCTGCCTCATACAGAATGTCAAATTTAATTGGGGCGTGCTGAAAGATAGATATGCTTACTGATTTGAAATATGACATATAATATAAAATACTATGGTAGCTTCGTTCATTTATATTCATACAGTTGCCACAGATTCCTAAATGTGGCCATTTTAGCATACCATCGATGAAAGATGAATTTCAATCAGCATAAAAATGTGACAATTTATATTTCTTCAGCTGTAATGCATTTTCATGTCAAGGATTTAGTTAAGTTTCTTTCACCTTCAATGATCCAAATGCACAGATAACATAGGTTGCTTTTATCCTTTTCCTCTTGGTTTTGCAAATACCACCCACTTCTTTGTCAACTTTGTTTGCTTTATAGATTTACTTCTTCAAAGTTAATATTGCAAGGAAAACAAGGAGTTTTTATAGGAACAGAGTTTCAGAGCAGCTCAGAGAAAGAAGTTTATGTAGTTTTAAAGATCAATGAGAAACTAAATTCTTTCCTGATGGTTGCCCTCCTGTTCACAAAGCTCAGTTTCATTTTGCAATAGACTGCGACAAAAACAAGTGAACGTCAACGTGCCAAACCAAATCTCAATTAAAGAAAATACAGTAAAAGACAAAGGGACGTTATCCACAAATACGGTCAATCAAAGGAAATGAGCAAGTGGCCAAAATGAAAGGGCTCTCGGGCTCAGAGCCGTATGAGAGGGAAAGCTGCTGTGATCTTTTCCCAGCTGCTTTTTCAATATGTCTTGGTGATAAAAGAGTGACCTGATCTCTTCCTGTGTGTGCAGCACGGTGACGGTAAAGCTGTCTGTTGACCCTGTTGACCTACGGGCACCGCAAAGCAGGAAGTGAAGTCTCTATTTGAAATTCTCACATGCTGCCCTGTGCCTCGGTTTTTAAATGCACCTAACCCCACCCAGCCACCTTACCCTACAACCAAAACAAAATGAGGACCCAGAAAGTGCATATGAATTAAAGATTGAGTCGCTGGTGAGGACACACACAGGACAGCATGTTAGCGCTGTGTGTGCCTTATTGTCAACATGTGCCTCTGTATGTTCAGGTCGCAAAGACAGTAGGACACTGTCAAAACAGAGCCGCATCCCTGTGGAGAGTGACACATCACACCAGCGTTACTCGGAGCTATAAATATCTGATAAAAGCAGGGCTGCCGTCCTTTTATGCCTGTTGGAGTTCCTCTGTTTATTTAAACTACTTAGTCTTCTGGAAACCTCTATTTTTAATCATTAAGTTGGAGATGAGATGAGTAGATGAGATAGGACTGGTGAGACAAAACTATTCTAGGAGAGAAAGGATATCAGACTTGAGATGCATTTGTGAAAATAATTTCTTTTTCCCAGCACAAAAAGATAAAGCACCAGCGTGTTTAGAGAACAAACGTGTCATAACCCTTTCATTAGCTTACCGTAGTTACAGTAAGTATCTTAATTAGACTATTTGAAAAATTATCGGGAACTTTTGCCTCTTTTTCTGTGGTTTCCAGTTTATTGTTGTGTTGCTATATCACAGCTGCCAGATGTGATATGGACTCTGCTGTGCTTGAAAACGTTTTTTTTATCCAACAGTTTTATTTACTATGAAAGTGCTACTAACTTTGAAGGACGTTATGTAGATCCTGAATTGTCAGAAACCCATATTTGCTTACAGCACACCAGGACGATAGACTGGGACCTGACAGAGGTGCTCCCTGTGAGGATCATATGTACGAACATATGCATTTTAGTTTGTATGATTTCCAATTTATTGTTGCCACTGCATTACAGCCTTTTCTGAAAAACAGATTATTCCAAAGAGCCTCGTCATCTGCAATCTTGACAGCTTCAATCGTAATCTGAAAAGATGAAAAAGCTTCTTGTGTACACCCTCGGGTTAACCCGTCTGCCTTAGGCGGTCCTTCTGGTTTGAGTAACAAACTTGTTGTCAGCACACTGTCAGTATTTCTTCAATGCAGGTTTTAAGGTATGAACCTCTGCGCTATGGAGATGTCCTCTTTTCCAGATAACATTTTGAATTGGAATTTTTTTAGAATTTCTGTGTTATATGCTGGAAATTTTATCAGTTATAGAGATTCCCCATTTATGGTCATACTTTTTTTTTAAATAAATGATTACGTGAGCAAATATGATGAACACAGCCTGATTGTAATCAGTGATCATTTTTGTCCTGTACTAGCTCAGCTTAGTGTTTCTAGTGAACAGACACGTCTCAGACTAATTCAGCTTCGCTGTCACAAGGACCGATACAGGAAAACATTCCTGCCCACTGCAATTAGACTATACAACAAATTACCTCTGGCCAGATCCTCTGTGGACTAATCAATCACTGTACACATTCACATATACATTTATGTTGACTTACACTACACATATATATACCACACATATTTATATCTACTGCACACTTAAATTATTTTCCTTAAATACACACTGCACAGTAATTGGTATTCTATTGTGTGTGTGTATATATATATATATATATATATATATATATATATATATATATATATATACACACACAATACATATTTTGCACATGTCGCACACAGTTTACATTTAATTTAATTTCCTTAATACATACTTCACAGTTAATTGTATTCTAGTGTGTGTGTGTATATATATATATATATATATATATATATATATATATATATATATTCCATTAGGTGTCTGTAAAGTGTTGGGTGCTACTCTGACAACAAATTTCCCTTGGAGATTAATGAAGTATCTATCTATCTATATATCTATCTATCTATCTATCTATATATCTATCCTTTCAGCAATAGGTTCCTTTTTCAGGGATCCCTTGAACCAATTGTGCCAAAAAAGCTTTTCAAAGTGTTGAGTGGAGGAGCACTTGAGTTTGAGGAAGGGTTATGCAGCAGGTAGAACAGAGTGGTGTGGAAAGAGCGGTAATAAATACGCTTCTTTTAGTACAATAGCTTTGTAGGTCACTCTGTGGAGAGGCGAGGTGCGCTCACTCAGCCGGCTGCTCCTGCAGAGCCTGCGCAGCCCACAGACACATGAACACGCAACCTTTAAAGAGGGATTTGAAAAGGTCAAAGCACAGGCATGCAGAATGGTAATATTGGAGTGTGCTTCCAGAGGTCACAAGGTCAACGTGGGCTTTATTCCTCTATGTTTCTCTCATTCGAGTGAGATGTTTTCTTGGAGTATGCTAAGAATTTAAAAAGATCCACTTTTGCACCATTTATCATTGCTGTGTTTCACGGTCTTAAGCAGATCCACATCTTCGTCTAATTGCATTCATTCCTGTATCTCCTTGAGAGGTTTTTTTCCACTCTCCGGTGCTGGGTTGACCCACTTCTCTGAGTAAAGAGGGAGTAAGAGTGTCCATCTGGACCTGGTTAGAGGTGTGGTTGAAACAGGCTTACTGGGGGCTGGTCCGTCCCAAAACACCACCCTGATGTTCTCCCTCACTCCCTCAAAGGCCTTGTCCCTGATCCGCTTTGCAGCTCAGTGGCCGTTTGACACATAGAGACTCATTATTTCATTATTTTGCCACTGGTTTTTCATTGGTTGTTACTTATGAATCTTAAGGTACTGTATGAACCTGGGGTTTCCTCTTAAGGGAGCATGGAGGATTGAGCCGACTGGGTCTCCGCCACATGACAGAGTGGGTGCTCTTCCTCTTTACTTCTCGGTCCTATGTGATATGACTCCATGCTTAGTGACTCTTCTTCCACTGATCTAATTAGTCCCTCGACGCTTCTTTAACGGCCCGTATTTATCAGGAACATTAATTAGTACCTCGACTAGATGTATTACTTTGAAAAAAAGTGGATGTCCTTGTTTATTAAAGTATTAACAACAGGGGGGAAATACTCTCTCTTATCCCCTGGTATTAGTCACTTTGTGAGCCGGCTCATTCATCATACCCTTTCTGCTGTGTTTTTTCTCCTACTTATCCTTGTTTGTCTTCTTCTAAGTGCACATATAAAGTGCTGTTGGATTAACATTATTAATTATAGCAGCACTCTGTGCCCTATGTTACACCGTTGTCGCATTAACAAAGTGTCACCCACCTTTTAGTCACTGAGCTACAGTACTGAGGCTGGGAGATAACCGGCCCTTGCCTTGGTTCCAGTCAGGTTTAAGTAAGCTTACAAGAGACAGTGTTGAAAACAGGGCTGGAAATGAGGAGGTCATTGATTTTTCTAAGCGACAGTTAGACCGAAACAGATACTGTATTGATTGGAGACTTCCTTGGCATAGCTGTAGAAAGCTGGAGTGGAGCTCGGAGGCTTGGAAACATTACTGTGTGAAGCTGTGTGGTATAACCGTCCATCATGCGCGACATAGACTACCTCAGCATCCTGAGCTAATGTGGTTCGCTGCATAGAAATAAACCACCAATTGCTCTACCGCTCTTCTCCATCCAATAAAAATACCTTGCCATCCTGTAGTTATTTTCCAAAAGGCCAGCTTGTTTCTTTAAACCTGACCTCCTGAAACTCCCAACATGACAAGAAGCATGCAGAGTCTCACTAATGTTGTTCTCTTTCTCTCACTCTCTCCATCCCTCCTCCCCCTCCTTCTTTGTTTGATATTACCAAACAGTTATCCCACTAAAGACAATAAGTCATTGGATACTATTTTCTTTTTTTCAAATATATTATTGATGTTTTTTATTTGGTCTGTCATCATGCAAAACGGTTTGATTCATATTCACGAGTTGAATAAGCCGCTTTCTTCCACTAACCATGCTAATTAGACCCACGTTTGAAAGGGGTGGGGGGTGGGGGGGAGGGTAGATTGGTGTTTTAAAAGCACAGTGCTGCTTATTTTAGTAACGCTCCACTCTGATCATTCAGGCTGGATTGTGTCTCTCGTGTCAATGGCCTAGAAGTCCCTTATGGGCATTCCTTCTTATTTCTGAGTGGCCTATAGTTAGTAGTATCGTGGCTCTACCCTGAGGTGCAGTACAGCACACATACATACAGTAAAGACACTGTGTGGACACTGACACTAATATTCATGGATATATTACAGTCTCTCTGAGAGAAATCCTGCAAATCAGGGAGACTATGGAGAATTACCTTTCTCTCCTTTCCCCCGCAGCACGGACAGGACTGCGACACTATAGGTGATGACAGAATGATGCCTTCATTTATTATCATAGATTAGTGAGATTATTTTGTTTTAGATAAAAGGCAATGTCAAATCTTTTTAAACGTGTAGTTTGTGTAAATCTGTGAGTTGTGTATTATTCCCATTTGTTCCATCGCACCAACAGCTCTTTGAGTTCAATGGTCTTCTGTTATAACTAGTTGGTAATTCAGCTTGACAGCTCTCTGGTCTTCTCTCAGCATGAAACCAATCTGCTCGCATAGCGGGGCCGGGCTAATTAGAAGTCGTCTTTCTCCCACTACAAGCCCTAATCCTGATCTAGATGATCTTCCTCATACATGATTTTTGATCCTTGTTGCACTTTGCATCGGAAATCAAAAAGGCTAATCACACTGTTTTTGAATAGAGCCAAGTAACAGCAAATGCCATTGTAAATGAGGTGAAGGTTGATCTCTACAGCATTGAGGCATGAACACTCAACTGAAAACAACAATCTCTGAATGACATTTGTTAGCACAAATGTGCATCAATCAAAAATATGCTTATTGTGTAAATCAAGCAGGAGTCAGGTATTGTGTACGATTTTGTAGTCATAGAAAAATCATCTGGGATACACACAAAGAAGAAGAAAAAAATAACAAAGAATAAATATTATCAGAGGAAATTTGCCGTGAGCAATTCATGTTTTATGAAAGGAATATCAGGTTGTGGTGTTCATGCTGGAGTAGATTCTTTAGTCCAGATATCCAGATGTGAGACGTTCGTGTTAAGACCAGATGTAACGGTACCATTGTGTCATGATCGTATAACAGCCCGTCACTGGGCCTTTGAGTGACTTGATCTACTATTACACAGCTGTTTCACGTCAACAAAAAGTGAAGACTACAGCGGGTGACACTCATTTACACAAATCTCCATGGTTTGACTCTCTTGTAGTTGATGAACCTGCTATAAACCACGTGAGCCATTTACATGCACAATATCTAATCAGCCTCCCATCTCCAGAGCAAACACCTCCAGGCAACTCCTATCAGTCTGCTGCCAGTTACAGCAACGCAGAGGAAACCAAAACCAGACAATTTTATCTTAACTACTGCTTTCGAAGACTCTGATTCCTTTTTCCTGACTTCCACTCCCTGTGAAACAATGTATGCTTATTGTGTAAATCATTTTTTTTACAAGCCAGTGACAACATCAAGATATGTGCCTGACTACTCGGCTTTTGTCATTGTTTTTTCTTTATTGTTTTTCCGTCTTAACATCATGACTGCTATTATAACATGCGTTCATTTTCATCAAATACTCTGCTGAATTGTCTCAATTTAATAAGGATTTATGTGTCCCGCAATGTTTAACTATTTTCTACACTTTCATGATAATCCTAAGCCACTGGCCCCTCAGAAAGCATTTTACCTTCTGCCAGTCTGTCACTGTGAATAAATAGCCCCAAGACTCTACAATTCACATTGAACGAGAGGTTGTAAATTTGCTTGACGCATCCGACAAAGTCCAGATCAGATCTTCATTCCCCTTTGTAAGTTATGTCAAACATCACCTCTGCTTTGAGGCTCACTTCCCTGTTTGATGTCGCCCACATAGCCATATGGTATCGCTCTCAGGATCGTTTTTTCTGTTTTTTATTTCCTGCCATGACACTCATCCTGTGTTTTATTTAACAGTGTGTAAATCGTATAACCTCACAGGGGCTATTGTGGCATTTTAATGTGAAAAGGATCACCTTTTGGTTGTAACACATGTTCACTTATACTTACACTTGCATGTTTGCCTTATTTCATTATTCTTTTTCATTGCCTTGTTAGACACTTAAAACCTCCAGTAACTGTTATCACAGGATGTTTTTGTGTAACATAATGAGATTTAAAATGAGTGCGTCTATATGGGTGGCAAATGGTAGAAATAAAAAAAAAAATACCATTTCTAAAGCCAAGGTGAAATAATGAGTCCTGCTTAGCTGATTGTGTGCTGTTTGGATTTTTAGCATGAAAAGGGATTTAATGAACCATTTCTCCGAGGTTTGGTGCCAGCTCTGATGCAGACAGGGGATACGCAGGAGGAAAAGAAAAGTGTATTTATAGTTCTGCCTGTTGGTGTCTTGTATGGGCTTTGTTATAAAAGTAACAAAGGGGTAATAGCTTTAGCCGGAAGAAAGTGTATGTGAAGCCGAGTACTTTCTAATGAGTGTTAGAAAACTGACCTTTCAGCATTAACCTCCACAGGAAAGAAAACAAATCACAGCATGTGTGTTAAACCTTAGATAACTAACAAAGTTATTAGCATTTCCGTGTAGTGAGGCATAGAACAGCCCACGCACTCTCTCACTTATATGCATTATCATGGTCAAGTACAAACAGGGTTACAAGCCTACACAGCATTATTATGAGAATGCACAGGACGAAGACACAGCTTGTCTGCCAGCAGCTGTAGCACATCCGTTTTTGCCGTAGAAACACGGGCATGTTTGTCAGATAGATTACAGGTCACTGGTGCCTCGCCAGATCCAGGCTTGTAAGCAGTTCAGGCAATTTTGCCATGGGGAACAGTGATTGGATTCCCATTTGTCTGGCAGCTTTTGTGTAACATTCAAACCAGAGAGGACCTGGCTGGATCACACCACATATTTCCTCCCAGGAAACCCCCTCATAACCAGTCAGCCTCAGACAGGGCAAACATACAGCTGAAAAGGAGACACAGGACATGCCAAACAAGCAGACAAAGGCATGCAGTGAATGCTTCAACTCCTGCATACACAATAGGACGACATAAAAAAAATGATTTATCTGAGAAATAGAAAAGAGACATTTGTGTTGTTTTCTTTTCCTTAGTGCACATTGGTGTGTGTTGTTTGTCTGAGACTGTTTTCTTTCTATGAAAGCTGCTGGACACAAAAGGGTTTGCCCTTGTTTTGTGAAAACTGCTTCCATCTGACAAGGAACACACATTGTGTAATGACTTCATCAACCTGAGCAGGGAGTAACAGGTTCAGTTTAGAGGATGTCTATACCTGGCTGCACACAAGCCCCTTTGAGAGAGGGCTGAGTTGGCTCTTATGGGCCTCCGCCCAGAGACTGAGCAGGTATTGACTAAACAGAAACAGGAAAAATGAAAATACGAGTGGATCTGACAACGGAGCAGGATAACTCCTGTGTGATCCTGGAGAGCAGATGAGGAGCCTCAGAGCCTGACACATTCGCACAAAGCACCAATCCTTCAACTTGACATGTAATACTGCCTATTGGTGGTCAATATGGGAATTGGGAGCACAGTGAAGGTGTCAGAGGCCAAGTCATTGCTTTAAAAAGAGCTCAGCAGGATGGATGAAATTATGTAGTTAGATTGCAAGCAATTAGATTATATCACTTCTGCTCTAATAAGAATTGATGTACACAATAGATATAAGTTGTAGAACTTCGTTTAGTTTTTTGTTTCAGATTCACGGTATATATGTTGTTGACATTTTTGACAACCATTGGCACTGTGGAGCAAATCTTTAATGAGGGGGGTCCCCAATATTGTCTTTTTTTTAATTTATTTTTTACCAATTTTACCAACAATTGCATGAGGACATGCATGCACAGCATGAGCACAGGGGGGCATGCTAATGTTCCTGCCAAATGCAGAGGGACATAATGTTTATTAACAGTTGGTGGGCCGTAAAAGCTAGCAGTGAACCAATAAAAAAGCAGAGCTGAACCCTCAAACCAAGGTTTTATGAGGTTGTAAATGCATGCAACATGTTTATGTTTTTTTTTTGTGGGAAATGTTGCAAAATTGTGTGAGTTGGTTTCGGTTTGAAAATAGTTACAAGCTGATTATGACGTTGATAACTCAGGTGCAAGTCAATCAATTTGATCATGTAGCAAGTTATCTTAAAGGTGAGAAAGCACCATTAGATGTATCTACTCTCAAAAAGAGGAAAATAATGTTTCTATTTTTATGCCAATAAAACTTTATCAATCCCTTGTAAATGTTCAGAAGTTGTCACAAAAATCCTCCCTCCATCGTCACATAGACACACATACTATGCTTTACAGCAGAGGTTGTCATACACCGGTGGCTGTACAGAGGTCAGATCATTACCATTGCAGTCATGGATCAAAGATACAGCCCTCATAATAGTCTTTCCTTTATCATTCCCCTCTGACCTCGTCCGCAGCTGCACTACCTCTCCTCTCTATGATTAGAAAATGGCCCAATCCTTCTCCTTCACACTGACACCGGTCCATATGTACTCAACACCAGTATTCCGTCATTATGATCATTTAACCATCCATATCAATTGACACATTTGTCAGTGGAGTCTGTTGGCCATATGCCAAAAAATATGCTTTATTATGGTGGACCTCAAATCCCTGCAGGCACTTGTGGTACTGACCTTTCCCTTAGAGCTCCTCCAATGTACTTACAGGTCCTCTTGTTGATAGGGAAGTACTTTCATTACTGTTATTGGTTATGTACTACTAAACATTTACAGTTGTTGCAGTCAGGCAAAGTCAGTTACTGTTCCTGTGGGAGGTTATTGACATTTTACTTTACTCTGCTGAAACAAGCTCACAGAAAAAAAAACAGCCACTTTAGAATAAATCCAGCCACCGTGTTTGGTGTAATCAATTCATCTTTTTTCACATGGCACCATCATACAAAAGTAGGTTAGAGTCCCATACACAAATAGAAATAAACAGTCATTCCTAAATACACATACAATACGTATACATACTCCCATGTTCATTTAGGAAAATGCTCAAATTAAAAGAAAGGTATTTAGTTTAAATTTAAAAGAACTCAGTGTCAGACCAAGTCAACAAGCATTCTTCTGGTGTATAAATACTGAAAGCCATCTGACGAGATTTAGAAAGTGCTTTGAGCACACGGAGGAGATGTTCACCATGTGACTAGAAAGAGCAATGTACTGTAAAGCCAGACTGGCCAATGATTTGTGAACGAAAAGGACCATTTTGAATTGTAGTCTGAAAGCAGTGACAATTTCTCTTTTTGTCCTGCTTAAAACTTGTGGTTGAGTTGTGTTGTACTCTGTGGATTGTTTAGTTTGGAATACCCATAAGCAGAGACTTGCAGTAATCAAGTCTGCTCAGAACAAAGGCATGCATTAAGGTTTACTGAGTCAGATTGTGAAAGAAAGCTGGTCACATGTTTTTCGTGAACTGAACTCCAGGTACTCAAAGACCAGCTCTTCTTATTGGCAACATTTACTGAAGAATTTAAAATCCATAAAGCCTGCCCTCCTCTTTAGAAATACAAGAAATAGATTTTTCCTCCTTTTTTTTAATCAGATAGCAAAATGCTTCTGCCGCTGGCAGCGAGAGCTGGCATATACCGCTCAAAGCCTGTGAAAGTCAAATGCTGTCTCTTTCACTTTGAGAGAACAATTTTTGAAAATGTGAGCTAAAATGCTAGATGCCTCAAGCATTCTGTACTCCAATTTTTGTCTACAGTACCATGCAGCTATGAAGCCTGAATAATACAGTAGTCGGAACTATTTGTTCAGCTCTAATGTTCAAAAAATGTGAGGCACTTGAATTAACATACAAATTGCTGATATATATTATCTTACGGATTTTTCCGGATCTAGCAAGGCAGCATTTTCCTGTCAAAATGTTTAATATTCTGCACGGCATATATAGTCTTAGAAGCAGCATGGCGATGTTTTACACTGATGAAATAACCAGGCGGCTTACCAGAATGTTATCACTTCTACTTAGTCACACTGTGCTGAGCACTCATGCATAATTGTATACATAAGCATTTACAAAAATCTAGCGTCTGTTTAGCAATATTAGGCTGACTCCATTGACTATCCTATTGGCCTTATCATGATATAGTGATGTCGACTGGCTTTGGAAAGTAAGAATTTGAGCTCAGCACTTTCTTACAGGCTTTGGTCGTAACCATGCTTTCTGATAGCCCGATGTCAGGCTTCTCCTTTGATGTATGGATGGAGGCGTTTTGTTCAAAGGGATAACCTTTTGTGGGCACTTCTTTGAAATGATAATTCAGCAGCTTGCTGCAGGTGGAGCTGCAGCTCTCCCGGCAGACGGGGTCAATCAAAGTCAAATGGAAGAGCTGCTCGCAGCTTCACCCGAGTAGTCGGTGCCAGTGCCTGGCTGAAGCTGTCAGCCCCGCCGCCGACATAATCCCTACCGCTAGTAAAGGCAGCGGACACGAGGGATGTCACTGTGAGGAGCACATTTTAAGCAGCAGAACGTTGGCTCGGTAGCTGTAACAGTCACGAAGAATCTAGGAATCTGTATATGTGTTTTGAGTGTTTGCACAGCGCTGACTACTATAGATGCCTGTCAGACCCAGGCAGAGTTTTTCTAAGATGTAGTCTGTGTGTACCAGTGGGTCATGGGGACACAGGTGTGTGTAATTGCACCCGTAATAGGGACTGGAAATGGTCCACCTGCCTCAAAGTGAACCCTCTATCCAATCCAGCTCTGCCGACAACAAAGCAGACTATCACTCTCTGATTATGGCTTTGATGCTGCAGCTGGAAGGCTGTGTTTTATGGGGGGATATTTCTGGCTCAGGAGTAATTTGCTGGAATTATTCAATCCGTCTCAAACAATGACATATACTATACGTGTATGATCCAACACACAACACTCGTTTGTCATACAGTGTATCACATGTCAGAGATGAATAAATCCCAAACAAAACACACACAACATGTACTGTGTGTATGTGTGAGTGTATGATACATACAGTTCATTATGGCCAAGTCACTGGAATGGATTAGTGAGCTACAGGGCATGCTGGTGTTTACTCTCTGGTCATGAACAAATAAAGCAAAAATGACTACATTATTTCAGCAAGTGTTAATTTAGCATATCAGTCTCCTGTCTCTGTTGTCCATCTGGATGCAGTCGTTCACGTTTCTGAATAAGCCAGTGTCTCGGTAACAAGGCAGCACAGGACACATAGACACTGATCTCCCTTGGGTTAGGGCTCCAGCTGGAGCAGACATGCTAGGGCAACCTGTCCCTATTATTGTTTGTGACAGAATCAAGAAGGAAATGCAAGTAGCGAAAGTGCATGTGTTGTGCCTGCACGTCAGAATTTGCTGGCAGAAGCCCCAATGTAATTATGGGCATGGGTGGCCAGCTATGACAGCTCATCTGTCAGCCAGCCAATAGGAGTCCGGGACACCTGGTGAGCTCTGCGCCAGAAGGATGAACCACAGATACACACAAATTAAAAATCACATACAGTATTTCATGGAACAAGAAATATAGGTAAAATACACTTTGACATGGTTTCATGCTACTCATTAACCTTGTTACACATGCAAAGCTAGCCACTCCCAAATGTTGTTTCTCTTCATTTCATATGCCATGAAAATTAGTTCAAAAGACAAAGGTTGCACCCCTGGCATTTTGATTTTAATTAGTCTCATTTTATATTCAGAACCAAGTCACAACAAAGAGACATTGGTTGTGAATTAGTTATTATGCTAGAAGAAAAACATGTTCTGAAAAGGGTTTAAATTAAATCTTTAACCTGTATCATTACCTTTTCTACAGTACAGCATTAGTGTTGACAAATATGTCAGAATTGTCTGTACATTGTGATAAGATAGATAATTATTGCATTGATCCCCTAAAGGGAATTTATGATCCAAGTAGCTCAAGACATCACACAAACATAATATATACATACACTCACTGCACACACTATTGAAAAGGATTGTCAAAAAAAATTAAACCACACATTACTCAAAGTTAAGATTCTGCTTTTTTTCAGATATTTCCACACAGTTTTCACATATTATCTAGGATTCATCGGGGATGAAATAATTTATTTGAAATATTTGAAAATGTTACTATGATTTAATTAAAGGAATACCTGAAAAACATTTTGATGGTGTTTTTTTGAGGACATACACGGTTTCTGTCAAAACCATATAGTCCATTGAAGTCTTAGACTTTCCCAAATTTGGCCGGGTCTCAAAGTGCGACAGGTCACGCCAACTACACAGTATTGCTCCTTATTGTGCAAAACACATTTCTGTGGACCATCCCTCCCATATGCAACAAGGGGACCCAGTCATATTGCGCTCACTCTTTGGCAAAGGCCCTCCAATCAGGGATGAGTAATGACTAGGCAGGCTTGCATGCGGTGATCCCAGCTTTCTAATTAGTCTTCCATTAACTTTTTCATCCTTGGCAGCTGTGGGGTACACGCTCAACAGACACAGACATACCCGCACCTAGCAGCCTTAGACCCAAATATTAAGCTTCATCTAAATTCAAAATGTAAAATGATGTATTTAGTAACATTTTCTACTCGACAGTGTGCATTTAAATCAAGCTGACTTTCAATGTAATTGGCCAAAAGAGCATGTGTTGTTTTTATTTCCAAATTTAAATATAGGGTCAGATGGTTTTACTGTACCACATTCATCAGCGACTCAGAGAACAATGAAACTTGCCAGAAATCATATATAAGGACATTTTTATTTACTTTGTCTGGTCTTTGGTGTTGATGGCTCCACTATGAAAAACTAAAAGAGCATGCAGTTCAGACCTGTGTCTTCCCTTTATGGTAGTTACAGTAATTACAAAAACACTGTTGACATGTGCTTTTTGCGCGCCAACTGGCTGCCAGCAGCTTGTCACATATACAAAAACATCGGCTTACATTTTCAAATAGTAGTTTTTTGGATGAACTAATCACATAGTGGGAATCTAAATGGTTACTTTCTGGCCTGGGGGGCGATTTACAGTGATAAAGGTGGAGCACTAGTATAACAATTAAGATTAAAAAAAAAAAAGGTCAATGTGGTAGGTCAATACAAAGGACAGAGCATATCTATTGCCTCCCCACTGCTCTCAACATGGCGGCGGCTGAGTCGGCAGCTCACGACTCACAGTGCTAACAGTGCAAACAGAGCTGACGGAGTTAAAAGTGCTGATCTGAGACTGGCGCTCCTCGTAGGGGCTTCATTACAACACAGAGAAAGAGAGCAACTTCATTGTTTGCTCAAGTAGACATTACTCCACTTTTGCTGCTATATTAATAATGTCGAACAGAGAACCTTTAAATAAGAAAGACTCATAATGCCATTCTGTGTATCGGGTTTTCTTTGTTGTATGTCTAATAATCATCAATATAAAGCGGACATATACATGTAGCACGGTGGTCTGTTATCGCTAATCTACATGAGAATAAACATTGTCTTTTGGGTTTATGTGATTATAAATATCTGGTGGATGTGATTTTGGTTCAAATTCAGTTCAAATGCTCTACAAGATTCTTGGTCTATGACTATACTGTACTGTAGGTGTGCATGCAGGAGATGTGCTGACTTTGAAAGAACAAGATGTTTTTGGGTAGAATTTACTTTCACAAAGAAAAAGTCACAGATCACCTTCTCAGTTGTATTTGATTCATTTTATGTTGTTAAGAAGTCTCGGCCAGCAGTGTTTGTTGACAGAATGTCAGTGCTCTATTCTGGCATTTCTGTTTTTTATTTAGCATCCTGGTCTGGCTGATATCTGTCAAAGACCATGTGATGTGTTTCTGATCTGTGGAATAAAAGAAACTTGTCCAAGCCTTCTGCAGAATGTGGACAAGCTGTAACAGAAACTACACAAAGAGAATGACAGAGAGGGTGAGTGAGCCAAAACCATGAGTCTACATGATGCGGATACTAAGAATATAAGGCTTTGCTTTAGCACAAGTTGATAACTAACTAATATCTCTCCTTTCCTTTATCACATCAAACACAACATAGGAGGAATAATGTAATCAAAGGAGCGTGTGTGTGGAGGGGGGTTTAATACAAGGCATGAATTTATGATTCATCCTGGTTCACAGTGCGCAGTCAGTTTTCGAATGGCGCTCCATAAAAGAGTGATGAAAATTCCTGGAGAGCTGCTGTCCTGTGGCCTTCCAGCACCCAGTGGTATGCACTATCTTTGTGTATTATCACATTTTTCACAATCTGTTTGTCAGCGAGCCCATGACTTTAAGGAGGACTTAAAGCTTTCTTTTTATTTTTTGCTCCCCCAGACATCTAGCAAAATCAAATGTTACCTTCCTGGATGCAGCTCCTAACATTTGCACCAACACTCAGATCTTAAACTATGAAAAGATATATGTCTGTATGAGCACCAGAAGGGTGCCTCTTTGAATCAGATCCTTCGTGTTGGCCAGGGTCAAGAACGAGGCTAAAGCTGGTGAGCTCTCTTTATTCCCCCATAACATTACTATCTTGCATGAAAGAGGATGGGGAGCGTAGAGCTACCATTATGGCTGTTGTGTAAAATTGGCATTATTCAGTCAAGCGATTATCTGCTGCCATGGTGTATAATGCATCTCTGTGACTGTGACTGATGTTTGCACATCTAAGACTCCAAAAGGGTGAAATGGTGACCTCTTTCTCTGCAGTCTTTCAAAAGCTCTGTATTGGACTTTTTTTAGACACATTATTACAGTATGAAAGTGTGGCATTTTGATAGCTTTATCTGTGTTCATAACCTGACCGTAGTCCTGCTGTTTACAGTGTAAAGTATAACCAACGGAGTTGTTTCTTTTTATTTTTACATCTAATTATTTGACTAATGTCTGGGCTACTGAAAGCACCAGGGGTAATGATGCTCTCCAATTTAATCATTGTTCTGCATTTGGGGAAAATAAATCCTTCTCATACTACAGTGAATACTTGAATGATTTTGGCACTAAAGGTGGAAAACAAAATGGTTTCCAGATTTCTACTGAGCCAACAAATAGATGTAAAATGATTCAAATATTCTGGAAGTTAATTCACATGTAATCCTTTGTCATTACAAACTTTTAGTCAAATATCCAGTGAGCTTTTTTTTTTTCCAGTGAGAGTATTGTTTGAATCTTTGTTCTGTTAATAAAGGAGAGAAGGATATTCTTCTCTTCTAATCAAAGGTTGTTTGTCAGTGCCAAAAATATGATGCCAAGGCTGCAACAGTGTTTCAGAGTGTTAAATAATGCACAAATGATTCACACGTTTGGTAGTTTTGGGAGATCTGGTTAGCATCAAGAACGAATACAGACAGCCAGGTCATCCGGAGTCATTAGAGAGTTTTAAATCTCCAGACAATAAGGGAAAGGATGAGTGGCTGGCATTGATCATCAACATCCACTAAGCTATTCACATTGTTACAACCTGATTTCACATTTACTGATTTCAAACCTTTTCTCACAAACATCCTGCAGCAGTAGGTTTTGTCTTGGCAGCCATCGAGTGAATCGTAAACAGATTTGTTTTCAACATTGCACATATAGCTGAAAGCGCTGCACATTGTTGGGCTGTCTTGGTTGACGCGCCTTTTCAGTGTCGCATGGGTGTCGGGAACAGTGGTCTGGCAGACCGGGGTGGTGGTTCCCATCTTCAAGAAGGGGGACCGGACTACCGCGGTATCACACTGCTCAGCCTCCCGGGGAAAGCTTATGCCAGGGTGCTGGAAAGGAGGCTCTGACCTGAAGAGCAGTGCGGAGTCTGTCACAGTCGTGGAACAGTGGACCAGCTCTTTACCCTCGCAAGACCACTGGAGGGATCATGGGAGTTTGCCCAACCAGTCTACATGTGCTTTGTGGACTTGGAGAAGGCTTTCGACCGGGTCCCTCGGGGGTTTTTGTGGGTGGTGCTGCGAGAGTATGGGGTGCCGGACCCGTTGGCACGGGCAATCAGGTCTCTGTACGCCTGCAGTAGGAGCTGTGTTTTACATCTCCCGGCTGGCCTGAAAACGCCCTGGGATTCCCAAGAATGAGCTGGAAAATGTTGCGGGTGAGAAGGAAGCCTGGGTTGGCCTGCTCGGCCTGACGCCACCGCAACCCGACCCCGGATAAGCGGCAAAAAATGGATGGATGCATAACATATTACAGTTGCTGTTGTTAGTGTTGACCGCTTAACAGTTCTAAAGGTGTTGTTGAAACAGCTTATCGTGCTTCAACTGCTCATCTAGAAAACATAAAGATCTAGGCCAGGAAAATTAAATGATTGGCTGATGGTAATATTGGATTGTTTCTTTTGACATTATCTGACTTAAAAAAAAAACACATATTTATGTTACTGATAGAACATAAGTCATCTTTGAGGTTTCAATATCAAATGTACTTATACCATGCCATTATTGTTTACAACATCTAATTATGTAATTATAATTCTGGTTAGTAGACTAAAATACTTTATTTCCAACTTCTTTCAATTTGGGGGCATGTATTCCCCATTGTTCATCTTTAATGTTGCATCTTCATGTCGTTGCACTGTATTTGATGCACCCATTTAATAGTACATACAGTGAGGTGATATGCTTTAATAATCTATAAAAGTTGTCTCAGAGGGTCTATGGTTGGTCTTGAACTGGAGGGTAATTAATTAGATTTCTGAATGCCATGATTGTGGCCTGCTGGTGCAGACTATCATCAGCTCTAAACGGGAATAGTTCGTCTTTCTGTCATGAAATTCACCAGAGAGACT
Organism: Clinocottus analis; assembly: GCF_023055335.1. NCBI lineage: Eukaryota > Metazoa > Chordata > Actinopteri > Perciformes > Cottidae > Clinocottus > Clinocottus analis. The sequence goes on along the minus strand of NW_027176240.1, from coordinate 14,371,879 downwards.
TTTTCCAAAACACTCATTGCTCTTCTATCTTTTTTTCTTCCTGTGCAGATCAGTCGGGTCATTTTCTGTGTCTTCCTCGAGACCGACTTTGCCATCTACAAGAAGAAAATGTCTGACATTTTTCCAGGTATGTGTCTTAACTTCCAATTGTCTGTACTACCACATCATTAATTTTCTTCCCTTACTATTTTGCCATTGTTAGCTGAACTTCCTGATGGATGGTTGAATGATTTATATGTTGTGTCTCTTCTAGAAGGTATTTGTGTAGTATGTGATGTCGCCATGTACCTAATTGGCCGTCTGTACAGACCCAGGCAGCTTGGCTACCTTGTTTATCCAAGAAAACATCTGCAGCAAGAGACATGTTGTTCCTGGAAGCAGTGGTAGACGGACCTGTCAGGCTTGGGCGACACATTCAAATACAGACAAAGTCAACGCACCCGCACGGCCATTTGGGAGATTAACAGTGAGGATTTATGCTGACAGTTGGTAAAACAAGCGACAGGATCTCTATGGATTGCCTTAATAGGATTAGAATAGTTAGATTTCTTGTCAGCGAACCAGCTAGCTGGTATTTTACATAATTATTGATATTCTGATGAGACTTTAATGTCAGATTTGATTGACTGTAATAATAGTCCTTGGCAGTGAAAGTCTCCTGCAAGTGCAAAAAAATTCAGGGATGCGTAGCAACCGCTGATCGTCCTTGGTTACTGCTCCTCAATTCTATGTGTGAAATAAACAAACATCCATTATCTTCTACTCCCACTCTCTTTTCTGTCTCTCTCTCAATTCCCTCCCCCCTTTTACGGCATCATCTTTTTTTTGTGGGGGCCAGGAGCAGTCACCAGCTCTGATGGGGGCTCCACGGAGGATTGAGTTTAATAGCTGGGGAGCTGAAAGAGGCTGGCTGGCTTCACCAGCCTTGCATTACCTCCCATTTACCCAACTTTTCCCTCCCCAACGGAATACCTACTCTCAGGCCTTCATCTCGCTGCTCCCAGATGGAGAGTGTTTTGTTCTCCCCCGTCATCCCCCGTCATCTGTCCCGCTCCCGGACTCGGCTCTTTACCCTGAAAGATTACATTATAGGGGAGAGACCTTAATTATAATGCCTGCCCCCGTGCACCCAGCAGCCGTCTCATCATATTAGTTCTCGGAGATTAGAATCTGGAGCTGTTGTTCTCCAGTTATCACTCTCTCCATTTACAATTGGCGTCAGTGGATAAATGCCCTATATCTCTCCACGACTGGGAACAGAGGGGACATAAAACAACGACTCCGCCACAAAGGGAAATCAGAAAAGTTCTGAGAGCTAAGTTATTAGAAAATACCTATCTAATAAATATCGTTAACCATCATGCAATAAGTTTCTAATGAGGAGGGCAGAGGTCAGTCTTTTAATTATATGTAGGGCTTTACCAGAGGCTCCACTTTCCCTCATCAAAGCAGCTTGCCTGTCCTGTGCCCTTTGACCTCTGGAGTCAAAGCCACCTTTATCACCGCTGTATGTGTGGGCTAGAGAGGATATTAATTCCATTATGTACCAAGTGGCTAAATAAGTGTCATTCCCACTAGGGGTCATTGTCTGGAGTGAGGCACTACACTCGCCTACACATGCTCCAGTCTTTCACCTTGTGCTTGTTCAAAGCTTTTACCATCCTCTCCATATGAAAACAACCTCTCTTTAAGATGTTCAGAAAACAATATGAAAAGATAACACAGTTACTGCTGTGATTGTAGACTACTGCACACTCAAGTCAGAGACTGAATGCTTTATCTAGCCAGGATGCATCATGTTGATGAGTTCAACCGATGTTGAGAGGTGTGCTTTAAAGAAAGAAATGCTGATTGGTATGAATGCACCATGCAGGGAAAGCATAACCAGGTAGTGTGAAAAGACTTTCATTAAGCCTGCAGAGTGGCAGTAGAGAATAAGATGCTGTGAATTAGCTCTGCAGGTGTGCGTGTATGCTTTCTGAACATCCTATCATCCTCACTGCCAGAGACAGGCAGTCAGGTTGATCTTACGGCAACACTGAATGCGTCACACAGAGGCCTGAGACCATTCTGTCTCCTGCACCCTGCTCTGGCTTTTAATATCCCTCTTTCACGTCGACCCCTCCCGTATTCTCTCTCCTTCACTCATTCTCGCTTCCACCTCTCCTTGTTCCCATGCCACTAGCCTATTACCTCATCCCTCCAGTTTCTATCATTTCTCCTCATTGTATCAAGGAGGAGCTTCTATCAGCAAGTTGTTATTGAGGCTATCGTGAATGCTGGGCCTTGATGTTTCTGTAATTTGCATGTGTGGTCTGTGACATCAGTTTCAAGCTTGTCTCGATTTGAACGTTGGCGCAATAGATTTTTTTATTGAAGTCTTACTACTCTCATTTTTCATTGTATGGCTGCTCTCCTCATATTCAAGCAATCTGTCAAGTGACAATGACTGGGGCAGGAATGTGTAAACAGGACATTTGCATACAGGAAATTGCTTTATTACAATGTGCATTCCCACAAGCTGTCACTATGAGAGAGCCAAAATATGGTTACATCTCTGCAGAAGGAGGAAACTGAAAAATGGCCTGTGCTGACAAGAATACTCATCCACTCCTGCATACAAGGACATCAGCCACGACACACAACACATACATATAAAACAGGAGTTGCACCCATTCAAGTACCGGATATTGAAACACGTCATCTCAGTGAGAAATTAAACAAATGACTTTAGATTTTCTGCAGTGGTTTGTGCTCAGCGTTCAAAAGGAGCTGCAGTTTGATGAGTAATAATGGACTTTTCACCGAGACAAAGATCTTTTCAATGAATGCCAGCTCAAGGACGCCTCAGTTGTTTAGAGTTATACGTCGAGGCCTCTCAAATACAAATACTGAAATATGCAAATACATAAACAAGCTAATACACACAGCGACTATATGTAAACCTTTTGCCTCTGTGGTGCCATTCATCATCCTTTACCCAATTCGCCTACTGAGCTCATAACCACTGATATAATGACCTATTCATTACTTTGAAAAGCCATAAACTTTACACACCTCAAAGGTGCTATGACAGTCTCGCTATCTGGTAAAGAGGACCATCAGTGTTTGCATCATTTTAATTAATACATGCGCCTCGGAACTGCAAACACAAGATTTCAAGGAATTACCACAGTTGTGTTTTTAGAAGAAAAAAAAAAACTATTAATCGACAGAGCTTAATCAATGTAATTAATCATACGACATGATTCTATTAAGTATTCAGATTGGTTCATAGATTGTGATTTACCACATGCTTGCCTTGGCACGTATTATTTGCGAGCATGGAAGCAGTCAGGCAGCTGTGGTTGTAGAGAGTAAAAGCATGTTGAAATTGATTCTGGGTACAATCCCTCACTAATATGATCCGGGTGGCTGCCCACAAGCTGGGCTCCGTCTCTTCTTCTCCTCAATCAGACACAGTGCTGACAATATTAACACGGCCCACAAATCGGGGGTGGGGAGGGAGGAGGGCTGCTGCTTTCTCCCCAAATGTTTCACTGACTCTCCAGTTGACATTTGTTTACATGGCAGTTAATACACTCCCTACTCCCCCAGACACAAACCCCCAAAACTCCATAGCCGGGGCCAGGAAAAAAAAATATGGTCGAAAAGCACCGGGGGTCAGAGTCTGCCAGTCAGCTTTGGCAGATTGGAGGATTGACTTTTCCTTATCATAATTAAAAATGTTCACGTTTGTGCATAAATCTTAGAAATGTAGAAAATACAAAATGTACAAATACATATCCGACAAGCTCTTATCAACAAATTGGCCAGACAAAGTTACTTTTTTATGTTATCAGGATTTAAGACTGGCTGTAGTTTACAACTTGTAATACAAAATGGCATGCTATGCTATTATATAGCAATAGCTCTTTTCCTTTTTGAGGATCAACACCACAACTAGACCTTTAGCTTAGCGTAAAGACTTGTAGCTGAGGGAAACAGCTAGTACATCTAAATGAAACAAATGAACACGTATCTCGATTGTTTAATCTGCACATGAACTGAAGTGTAAAAACAAGTTTGACAGAGTTCGATGTGCTGGACTATTTCTTGTCGGGTGCGGTGACTTCTGAGATTTTGTCGTCACCCTGAAGTTGACAGGCAACCAGAGGAGAAGCTGGGTCATATAACATGTAAATTAGTGAGCTTTTAAAGTCACTAATGCCCTAGTTTTATATTTGACACACATACAATGAAAGTGACATTGATCCTCTTATCTAACCCTTAGAACAAAAGCAAATGAGCACATTTCCCAAAATGTCAAACTCTTGAACAGCTGAGTTTCTAATTGGTTTTTATCACAAAATAGTTTTTGTTGATCCACAGATCAAGCAGGCTATCTAGTGTGACGTCCTTGTGTGAGTCTAACCATGCCATAGTGTTGTCTTTAGCTCTAGATAGAAATAACGGTGTCATATATTATTATTCGAGACCAAGTCACATGCATTTCTTGTGTTGACAGCAGTGTTGAGCAGTGGTAATAATGCTACAGCATGTGGCAGTAGCTGCGACACTCTTGTGTTTCCATCCTCACACTATTGTTATACTGTATCAGCTGGCCGTCTTTTGTTTCCCCAACCAGGGTTAGATTAATGCACTGTACCCTTTTATTCAGTGTTACACAAAAGAAAAGTCTGTCGCAGGATCCACTGGGAGCTCTGATGGTTACACTTCCACAGAACAGATGACAACAGCCTTTCATCACAGCTAATGCTTGCTTTTGCTTGTTAACCACAGCGTAATCATTGTTCAGACTCATCCACAACCATACACACACACACACACACACACACACACACACACACACACATGCCACCATATATATATATATATATATATATATATATATATATATATATATATATATATATATATATATATATTTAAAGAAGTTGAGGCATGCTGAGATCTGAGTGTGTGGTTGTGGGATGGGAGACGGGATCTGTGAGCAGGCATCCATAGCTCCTCTCTCTCTCTCCCCGTCTCTCACTCTGCACTTCCTCCTGAAGCAGCATCCTTCTCATCTCCCACTGTGCAACTCAACTCATCCCCCCAGAAACACCTTTAGTTCACTCAGTCTGTCTCACACAATAAACGTATCGAGAAAAGAAGAGAAAATCCGAGCTTTTAAAAAAGAAGTTTAGAGGTGCAGTTGTCCACCCCAGCCTGCAGTCACTTGTAATTTCAGGGAAATGGGAATTGTGTGTATTGTTTATGCTGAGCCAACCATTTTAGGTTTAATTGAAAAAGAATGTCTCATGAATGTGACCCCATCCCCCCAAACACACACCCAAATACACAGTCATTTGCTGTATTAACTCACTAGATCTAAGGCCGTCTGGTGGCGAAATTGAGGGAGGCTGTGAAGGGTTGTTGGTTAGATTTTGGAGCATGGCAGCTGGTGTGGAAGGAGGAAGTGAAAATGTCTGTGCAGCCGGCCTTTGGACATGTGAATTGGATGGGTTTTTTCTCATTTATCAAAATGATGATGTATGTATCAATCACAATATACTTAAGGTTTTGGTTTCATTGGTTGCCTGGTTTGAGCAGACGGAGCAAACGGCAAAACACTATGCTCTAATATTATAATCAGGGAGACGAGTTGTGCTGCATCTTACATCATAAAATAGCATGGTTTGACACGCTGTCTTCTTCCCCCTGTGCCAGACAATGACATGGAGGTTGCAGAGGAGCAGCTGAAGGGAGGTGAGTGACAGAATATTTCATGGTTGCCTTTTCACCTAAACACCTCCTTTAAAGCACACAGAGGGTGAGTGAGTGGCGTAGCTTCAACTGGTGACAGTGATTTTCTAGGTTTTATGCTGCAGATGAAATTGAATGTTTATTCATTTGGTGACAAGTTGAATCCCGGGCCCGACACATCGCAGTTAAAAATACTCTGTGTCAGGTGCATTACATATAGAGCTTATATCCAGAGCTAATTCCCAACACCATTCTGCTCATCCGGCTTACGGGCACAATGCCTTCAGACCACCTTAAGCAAGTGACAAAAAAAAACAGCAGAGCAACATCCCTCCGCAGCATGCGCCAGGCGATAGCACAAACACAACTGTCAGCGCATAATGCTTTTATCTCCTCCACATCTTGGCACATGGGCTGAAACTCCCAGATACTGCTTATCGGGATAAACTATTGACATTTGTCTGTGCAACGATGTCCTGAATAAGAGATGGCTGGAACAGAAAGCTGTGTGGAAGTGTGTGTATAGTGTTTAAATAGCAGGAACAATAGCTCCAGTTGAGTTTCGACTCAGTTACTTGTTTTTCTCATTAGTTGGCCAAACCATTTTATTTTTATGAAATGTTTGATGAAATATACTGCCTCTAGCAGTTTTCTCCATGGTACAGTAGGTCTGAGAAAGCACCTGATGGCTAGTTTTCTTTATGAGTTTGAGGGGATTCAGAGCATGGGCTTGCCAGAACTAAGGACGGTGTCACTCGACGACGTCATAGTACACGTGGAACCAACTAAGCAGAGAGCAATGTAAGCTTTACTGTCTGTCCAAGGAAGTGTTCAGATTACTGTAGATGTAGAACGCAGCGTGCTATCAAAAAATGTTTTTTCTCCTAAAGTTACCCCCATGATTTGCCAATTACACGCATCTGTGTTTTCAATGAGATTTCATTTTGGGTGAACATAAAAGGGCCGTTTTATAAGTGCACTGTAAAATGTGATATTCCAGAGTAAAACAATGTGCACGTAATGGCTAAATCATAAAGACTTGGCTGAGAAGAAGTGCATTTGAGTTTGTCGTATTGTTGGTGCCTGAGCGTCGCTTTCTATCGCTTTCTTTTTACCCAGCATATTCTATAATAACATAGCACCAGACCATATCAAGCCAACTGAAATAACCCCTTATAATTCTTAGCTCTGTTGTATCATCGTGCCAGCGCTGCCCCGGTCCAGTTTGGACTTGTTTGATGGGCCTTTGCGCCGGTGCCAAGGACTGGCCTTTTATTGTGCTCCAGCAGCCAGAGCTTGAATCGGTGCAGGCTGGAGCCTATTCAAAGGTTCGAATGACTGCCATTCTCACAGGAAATGGTGCTTTTTGTCTCACACTGCGATCTGGAGTTGGTCTCAAAGCCTCATATTCCTTCTTCCCTTCGGTCCCACAGGAGTGTTTTTTTTTTTCTTGCAGGTATAAAACAATAGAGTGTAAAAGACTGGGAGGTCTCCCACTGGGTGTTGTAGCATGGTCAGCCCAAGCAGGATGGCCAAGTTAGAATAACCAGTGCTCCGATCTTTAACTCACACCATCTCTCATCTAACAGCCCCAATTGACAAGATGTCACGCCCTTCGCATCTTGATGGTGTCGGGGGATAACGACATGTCACTCCCTCTGTCTGTAAATCACCGTTTATTCTTGTATATTTATAGATGACACGGAATCCACAACCAAGGAAGAAAGTGAAGACGCTAACAGACGTAAGCTTATTTGTGTGTGTGTGTGTGTGTGTGTGTGTGTGTGTGAGAGAGAGAGAGAGAGAAAGAGAGAGAGAGAGGTTGCATTTGATTGCATGTGTGTTTGTTTTTTATTTGAATAATTATGAATATGTTTTGGGCAAAGTGTCATGACTGGAAAAAGGAAACATTAATATGATAAGCATTTGTTTTGTGTGTATGAAGTAATGGAGTGTGTTCCTTGTCTGTTATCTCTTGCTCTTTGGTGCCAAGTTCCTCTTTGGGGAAATGAATACAAGATGAAGCTTGGTCTTTTTAAAAAGAATGTTTTCTTAGAGGCAAACTTATTTAAGAAGCCATTATCTGGCTATTCTGCCGTTTCAGCCGTTTCAGCCCCTTTGGATGTGTAATATTGAAACAGTTATAGGCTTTTCCGATACGATGGACCAAAGATAATTAGATTCTTACACTGGAGGGTGTTAGTAGGCAATTAAAATCGTACACCATCCATTTGTCTTCAAGCCTTAAGGTTGCAGGGAATTTTTGAAGATAGCAGTCATGGTTGTTTTCTTTGGGGAAACGGGTTCTCAACTGATTGTGAGGAGCTGGACTAGATAGCGCAGACACTTCAAGGGCGCCAATACATTCTGTGTTGTTAAACAATTCACAATAAGTCATTTCTCACCGCCTATTCAGCATACCTTTCCATAATCCACAGCAGTAATTCAATATGATTCACAAATTCAATCAACAGCATTAGGAGGGCATAAGTATTTTGTAATAATCTTTATAAATCCTAATTTATCAGGCCCGGCAGCTTAATAGTAACTAATCCATTCACAAAAGGCCTTGGCACAGCTTTCTAGCATGGGAACACTCAGTCCTTGACACAACCTCTCACAGGAAAGGAATGAAAGGATTTTTGTACTGCCTGCACTGCAAAGGTTAGGTCTGGTTCGATGTAGCACATAGCAAGGATTAATCATAGAAAACCCTCAGATGTCACGATAGCACCGAGCAGAGGAAATGCGAGCTGCAAAAACAGACTGTCAGCTGTGTGAGACAGACATTATAAGATGCTAGGGTGTGTTTATACACTGCATTTCACCATTTTGTGTATAGACCCAGCAAAGCAGGTCACCTATTTGGTATAGTCAATATGTGGAGCACTTTTTAGAATAAATTACACTGCGGCTCACAGTTGGTGGAGTGTGTCTGTCAACACGGTTCAGTGAGATCCATCACATCCATCACGCTCCTCCGGGGTTTCAGTCTTCTCAGTCCACGGGTCAGACATGAGGGGTTTTTAGCCACGGCACTGATGAAGAGAAAGCATTACGGCTTTCTGTTGTTCCATGATAAATACACTGGTTGGTGGACTGGAGGTAATTACAGGGCGGCTTTGTTCCACACAACTGCAACTTTGCATGAGCAAAATGCTTCTTCAGCCTCAGTGGGCTGAAGGAAGAAAGCGGTAAAAAGCACACAAACAACCAACTGTAAAATCTTATTATGAACATCAGACAAAATCAAAACATGCCTTGCATTATTTTTTATATTACTCTGTATTGTTCTTTTTTTTCAATTTAGTTGCTATTTTATTCTCTAAGTGTTGATTTACTATTCATTGCTTTTATCACATTGTTTTTTTTGTGATCTTTTCTAAGCACTTATCTATCATGAATCTCTAATGAATGTCCTACTTTCATGAGACATTTCAAATTTAAAGTGCTCTATAAATTACGTTCTAATTATATTTACTTTAGGAACAACACGACAGGGGAGTTGTTGAGATTTGAGAAAACTCTTTTTTCAAAAGCAGCCAACACGCAAACACTCGTCATCTTCAAATAACCCCTGAGGTGTATTTGCAAAAAAGGATCACAGATTAACTGTGTGTGTGTGTGTGTGTGTGTGTGTGTGTGTGTGTGTGTGTGTGTGTGTGTGTGTGTGTGTGTGTGTGTGTGTGTGTGTGTGTGTGTGTGTGTGTGTGTGAAGAGCTATGTTGTGATGTAATCCACATGAAACATAGGCACAGCATGCAGATGCTGTGAGCTATAGAAAGAAAAAAAGACTGAGTGAGGAAGGGTGAGTGAGACACAGAGGGGGACGCTGGAACAGAGGTCCAGGACAGAGTATTACCACTTTAGAGCACACCTGAGTTGGCAAGCAGCCCCACAGTGTCTATTATTTGATACCAGGTTGGTATTAGTGAGATTAGTGGGTGTCACAGGGCACAGTAAAAATGTGAATATTGAGCCAGAAATCAATGCCTGGCTGGGTCTGTTTGCATGGCATGACTGAGCCTTCTGGGAAATACCAGAGGAAGAGAGGGGGAGATGGTGAGAGATGACACCGAGCGTGGATGGACATGCAGATTAATAACACTGTGTGTGGACAGACAGTGAGCCTCTCAATGGGATACCATCTTTTACACGCTGGCACCCCATGGAGCATCGCTCACAAATACACTTGCTGTTTGCACACACACACACACACACACACACACACACACACACACACACACACACACACACACACACACACACACACACACACACACACACATTTCATGTGCAAGAGGTCTTTAAATATTAGCCTATTTTTCTTTCCACATGTCTCAAGAAATCTTTGTATATTTTTTTGTCCTTTACGCCAATGGAAGCTATGGGAGACGCGGTTTGGTGAAGAGATAGAGCATACTGTGGCTCGGGTGTGAAAATGTGTTCACATTTCTAATGACACATTTCAGACACATTTCTGTATCTGCATACACTTCAGGCAGACACATTTCTGTATCTGCCTTTCTGAAAGGCAGATACAGATAGAGTACTTTGTTTACTTCCTTGGACGTGTCATCTGTAGTTGATATTTACTCAACGGTCATCCAAGTAGGACACACAGGAAAGGTTGCATATCAGCATCTAAATAGTTTATGCTCTTATGATACTGTACTCCAAAAGCTGATGTTGACATAAATAAATCATTTAAGTGTGTGTGGCACTAGCATTTTATTCAAGAAAGCACTACAGCGAGTGAGTAAAATTGCCTTTTCGTGGCTATATATCAGAAAGTGGAATTCATGGGAGTATTGACACTGTAATGTGTGGACTTTGGATGGATTCCTTCGGAGTGATGTTGGACCCGGACTCACAGTAATGCGACTCAGTGAGTATTTCAGAGGAAAGCTGTGACAATGCTGCCACCTGCTGTTAGCAGCACATGTGAGAGCGGCCTGGCGGAGGTGCTGGATGGGTTTTTACGTTGTGAGACAGACAGTGTTCTAATTGAACTTATCTGGGAGCCATTATAAATCACATCTGTCCTACATAGACTCTTTGTGTTGTCTCGGTTGTGTATCTGTGTGTTGTGTGTTGATCCACAATCTGTCCCTTAGCTTCCTTTATCACAAATTGAATACGGTTCCATTCAATATGCCAAATACAAATGATCAAATAACAGGGAGGAAATTACATTCAGCCTTTTGTCATATCTGATATATTGTTGCTTGGGATCACTTTAGACGGATACAACATCCATGCATGATTTTTAAACGCAGAACAAAGGTTTAGGATGACCTCATGGCCAGAGACGCGTTCATCTTAACCTGCTTTTCCCAGTGAAGTTTTCTTTTCAGACCCCTGTCTGTGGCTCCATCTCAAAATGCCAGTCATGATTAATAGAAAGGATTGCCATCTACTGTGTGTCACCAGCATTCTGTGTGATGGACAGAGGCACTTGAGTAAAACATGCAGCACTGGTAGAACTGGCCTTTTCCCCATTTAATAGAAGCTGGCATTTTTATTGTTCTGAGTGCAGGGCAAAATTGCATAGATATGAAAAAATGGTTTCTCTCTACAGCTTGTTAAAAAAGCAATTATAGAAGCTGCACAATAGCCATTGTAGAGCATGTTCCCTTATTGGTGTCATGGCTTTCATTTACTCAATTTGTCCCAAATGTCATTGGTGTGTGTGTGCGTGTGCGTGTGCGTGTGCATGTGCGTGTGTATCAGAATGTGTGAGAGCGACAAAAGGGGTGAAGAGGGTATGGGATAACAGATATAATGCAGAGATTAGTTTTTTTTCTGTCAGGACGGAAATCTGCCTTTTGTGCATATATTGGACACATTACCGTGGTGTGGTACAGTAAATGGACAACTTGAGGTCGACTAGCAAAGATGATGTCTGTATGCAGCCGGAAGTATATCATTCTCCAGTGACGCAGAAACCTCCACATCCAACACGTGTTTTTATAGACCTATGAAACAGGATCATGTTTAATAGTGTCATAGTGATACTATTCACTATTATTTAGTATTACACATATATTATCTTTTAGCCATGATGGCTTACATTTAATTTTTTCCAATACTTAAAAAAAACCTGCTTAACAACAACTGAAGTTTATATTTGTCATAGACTAGCAAAGCTAAAAAATGAACTATTTAGAATAATCATTTGTTATTAGGAGTTGCAGCAGTAGGTTTGCTTACCACTAACCTAGAGCATGGTCAGAAAAACTAAATAAAACCTTCTATGCTAATACACTATGTGAAAGAGAGCCGATACAAACGGGAGCTAAACAGGAGGTAACTGTTTTGAAATGTGATGCCAGCAGTCACAAGATGGATCCTTTGCCTAAAGATGAACAGTTTGTGATCATTAGTATGACTGGTAGCTTTGTTTTCTAAATGTGAACAACTGGCATTATTCCAATGTCAGCTTGTGCTTGGCTGATGATTCCTTTCCCTCTCTTTTCAGGTAAAGAGGAAATAGGTGATGAAGATAAAGGTGACGATGGTAATGTCGTTCTACGCACCATTAACACATGTTCCGAGCCCCTCGGCTCTACCAGTGCTTTTTGATGTCATTTGTCTTCAAAAATTAAATTTTCTCTTCGCTCTAGTTCAGTCCTTCCTCCCCGTGTGCCACCACTCCAACTTCTCTTATCACAGAAGCTCGGAACAAAGAAAATCCCTCAATTATGCATGGTTTTAGAAGTGACATTCTTTTTTGCACTTAATTTATGCATGTCTTTGTGGTTCTGTTGCTCTCGTACTGCAGTACAAAGACAATGCTACACAAAGAGATGGAATGAAAAGGCTGTTTGAGGTGATATTGAAAGCCAAGTCAATTCCAGGCACTCGCACTGAACTGAAATGCTTTCTGTTCTAGCTGCTGCAGGTAATGAAGACGTGGACATGGCGAGTCAAAATCCAGGTATAGTACAGTCACAAGCTAAGGCTCCGGCATGGACAGGGGTGGGATTGTGTGTTATTGTCAGTGTGCAGATAGACACACTGTACTATACACATCACTCGCTGAGGGAGTTGATCCAACTCTTGTCTTTGGGGTAGAGATGGGAATTGTACGAGCTCACCAGGGTCCAGCTCATCGTTTTCACTTCAACTAAGGGGGGGTGTGTGTGTGTGTGTGTGTGTGTGTGCGTGTGTGCGTGCGTGTGTGTGTCAGAGATAGCAAACAGAGGTCACTATTAACTTTGAGCTAAAACCATTTCTCTTTCTCCGACTATCCTCTGTGATGTTGGTATGTAATTATGATTCTTCATTTGCATATTGGCAGTAAGCAGCGCCTCGCCTCTCTTCTGTTTTTGTTTTATTTAAATCCCATCCCATTGACAAAGATTTGACAGATAGCGCCTCTCTAAACATGAATTTTGTAGATATTCTATGAGAGTTATAGCAAATGCAGCCCAGGGATGCTGTCCAAAAACTGTGATTATGTAATTACTTTCTCATGAGACACAAACAGGGAGAAAGGAGAGAGAAGAAGGAGCAAAGATATCCAATTTTAAACAACACCTGCAAACTAATTCAGCCAAAATTACAGCAGTGGCATCATTCTCGTGCGCGCGTGCGTTGCAGGTACAAACCAGAGAACACTGATCTATATGTTATTCAATAATGTGGTCTTTGTTACATTGTAAAATATATCCTACACCTTTATTAAGACATATATCCATCATCAGATTGTGTTTTGTAATATTCCTTTACATGTAGATTTCATTCTTTATCTATTAATGCTTGACATGTTTTATTCATGATTTCTTTGATCATACAGGTAATCTCATTGATACACAGGGTCTCATATTCGAGACAGACCTGGTTAAGACACAGCAACAGTAGAACACAAAGTCTAGCCCAAAAATAACACAAATTATTTGAGTTATGAGTGATATGTGTGCCAAAAAGAAACACAAATCTACATTTAAACTAGCGTATACAGCCTAAAGCAATCTCTTTCTCTTTCTAAAATATTAGTTGTTTTACTTATTTCCGCTCAACACTGTGCTCTTCAAACTGTAATAGAGTAACCTCTGGGTGTGAAACTGTTTCTGAGAGATTTCTATCAACAGTCAAGACGTATGGGCTTGTTTTCTGCCGTGTGTTACAGGATTTTTTGTAAAGGCTTTGATTCCTTTTGCCTAAATTAATCCTTCAAAATGTACTACTTTTTACATTTAAATGTCCATGCGCCTCCAGATGAAAATCCAGGAAACGAGGAGCCAAGTCAAGACAAGGATAAAGATGAAAATGAACACCAAGAAAAAGATGACGATATAGGCATTGACAAGGAGGAAGAGAAAGATGAAGAGAAAGGCATCGACAACGAGGAAGATGAAGACAAAGGTATGTAGTTGTGGGCGCATGTGTTTATTTCTATTCTTTTAAATCAAAACCTTTGTGGTATAGAAGTTGTCATTCACAAATATTCATACCAATTGAAAAAAGGTTCAGGCGATGTCTGATTCCATGATAGCAATTGTTTGTATCACTGCATGCTGCAAAATGTCCAGAGGGCACTGAGGCAGACATGTATGAATAAGTCAGTTCAATGCATGAAACTGTGATGGCCTGAGTAATGACATCGCTAAATGGAAAGAAAGATGTTTACTTTTTTGGTTTACCACCAGTCTAAAATTGCACCACAGGGAGATGGGACACTACAAATGCACAATAAGTTAGTTTTATTTCTCGCTGTCAGTGTTTGAATCTATGTGAATTTAGCTCTCAGGCACAGAATGAGCAGAACCGAGTGGGGAGGAAATGGTTCAAATGGCGTGCAGTATTGCACATTGGACTTACAATAAACCATCACTGGAGCCTTCTACTGTAGGGCTCACATTAACAATGGTAACAAACGTGCACATAAAGAAAGCTGATCTCACAGAGGACATGGCATGTCAAGCTTCTTTTTTGCAGGCATGCGGGTGCGATCTCCTGCAAAAACACTGATGTTGTGTGAATGTGTGCAGCGTAACAAAAATCTGAGCTTCGCTTCCTTTTTACAGCAAAGGAAGAGCAGCCTGCCGCGAAGGCTGAACATGACGACACAGCAAAGTCCACTGTGGAGATGGAAGGTAAAATCTGATTTGCCTTGATGTGATTTGATTTGACCAGATGGAGAGTCTGACTGACTGACTTTCAATCAATGTGATTTTACAGGCCAGTCTGTTTGTATTTGTATACTTGTGTATTGAATTAGCATGGCCAGCGTTGTTTTTGTTTTGTGCTGTTTGTCAAACTAGTATTCCCCTGGAATCAATCTCAGCCATATAACATCACTTTGTACAGGACGTGATTGCATTTCAGGGATCTCAGGTGGTATAACATTTTTCTGGAAGCCACAATGGCACTGCTGAGATCAGTCAATCACAGCAGATATATATATATATATATATATATATATATATATATATATATATATATATATATATATATATATATATATATATATATGTATGTATAGATAGATAGATAGATAGATAGATAGATAGATAGATAGATTTTAATGATATATAAATAAGACTAGCCTAGCTGTATGGATTCAGCATTGCTATCTCAATGGTAGAATTGAGGCAGGTAATGTTAAAAAGTGTTTTTGTGAAGTCAACGCCTAAAACAGCTTATATCTCCGTGTTATAGCCCTCCATTGGTCAAATAATTAAAACCCATCAATGAGGCAAATCAATTACACATACCTGTTGTAATTCACACTTATTATAAGCAGTGTCTTTTGAAAATACACTTTAGGTTAGGTTTAGGCAACAAAACCAGTTAGTTAAACCACTTAGTTGAAGAGCGTGGTTGACGATAACTTGACTAATGACTCATGAGTAGTAACTTGACACACAAATCACGAGACTAGCGACTGACGTGTCAATCTTTAATTGAGTTTTGCAGAAGAAAAGAACGTCTGTCTCCTGGGTGAAAGTCTGGTCTTTGTTTCACCCACCATGTGTAAACTATCAGAAAAGTATCAGTAGCTGTGAGCAATAAGGACACAACTGTGTTGCTTCACTATACGCCGCACAAAGAGTTCCCCCATGCGTTGGTGTAAGACACTGAGGAGCTCTGACCACGCTGCGGGATTTGACACTTCAGCCACTCCAGTTGAGCTCCAGGGAAAGCAGGGAAAGGGAAATTTTGTTCGGTCTAAACAACTCTTTCTTCTCATTTGTGTTATTTAGTTGACCACATGGGCTAATCTATCTTTAATTATCCTCATCAATCTCTTTCTCACGTGGTCACCGATTGAGGGTATTGTCGAGAGAAGTTGAGGGTTAGATTGTTGAGCCCCAGCCACCCTTCCTCTACCGCTGCACTAACACAAAGGCCTGAGTCACTCCCTCACCTCCATTTAACTTTCTCTTTGACTGACATTCAATTAATTTAGGTTGAGAGTGAACATTCCAGATAGATCCATCTGAGATAGCCTCCTTCATCCTCTCTGAAAAGCCATTGGAATACATTCCACAAACACTGCAGGCTTTCCATCACTGGAAAGCTTCACTTCAGCCTGTTGATTGTGTCGTGCTTGAGCCCGCCAGTGTCTGTCACTGTCTCGTGTTGCCATGGGCCTTGTACTGTGTGGTGGCACTGTCAAGCAGTAAACAGTGGTGTCATTCTTGATTGCAGGCAGATTGCATTGTGTATAGAGGAGCGGAGCCTTGGACAGAGTGCAGACTCAAACTGTCTCACAACTCGGCTTAGCCTCGCGTAACCAGCTATTCAATGATTCCCCAGCCAATACCCTTTATTAAAAATAATAACTGTAATCAGGCGGCCTGCTCATGGCCATAGAGGTTAAATCTGCTCCATTGAAAGGAGTGATAAAATGTCTCATAATGGTGGGAGGAATAACTAATGAATCAACCAATTTGATGACAGCTGAAAGTAAGGTTTATTCACACACATATTTATTCACCTAACTATGAGTCTTGAGTGTGTGTGCCTGTCTTTTATATTAAGTCGTACCTATTCTATCCCTAAAGAGCTTATCTTTTGTATTTTTATCTTATATTCACAATAACCAAGTAGTAATGCCAGCACGAATAACTCAGAGATGGTGAAATAATGTGTTTTCTTCTTGCATATCCTGTTCAGGCAGAAACAAAAGAAGAGCTTAACTTGATTGCTGGCAAGATAGGAAATTGTTTAAGGAATCCTTCACCCACAAATGACCAATTCAATTACTCATCTTATTTTACCTTGAATGCTTGAAATAATCTTTGTTTTTCTCGCACGCCTCAAGGGTGAGTTAAAACAAACAGAGGGAAGTCTTATTATTGTATAACTAGTTAAAACACTTTAAGTGTTCGGAATAGAAAGGTTTTAACGTAGGTGCATGCGTTTGGGAAGCAGCGAGCATACGACTGGATAAATAAGACTTTATTTGTTCACAGTGTAGTCACATTAATAACTCAAGGTAACACGGGGTGAGGTATTTTTTATAAAACTGGTCAGTTTGTGGGTGAAGTGTTTGTTCAAGCTTTGTACGTTCAGCCAAATCTCACTAATCAAATGGACAAATATTGCAGCAGCCTTATTTATATTGGCCTTGCTTGATTTCTCATTTCTTATTTAGTTATAAATGTAAGATATGAGGATACAGTGAATCAAATATTTTTCCCATTTCCTTTGCCAACAGTAGCCAAAAAGAACGACGCCTCTTTGATCCCATACAACAGTAAATATGTTCTAATATGCTGCTGCTCGGTTTAGTACATTGATTCATAATAGCTGGCATCCAACCAGATATACTGCACCTGTGACTGTATGCATTTAATACAAAAAAACAACACTTTCTAGTCGTCTGACCTTTTCATCTTGGCGTTATCAGCGATACCTCCTGTATGACAATGTTCACACTCTACCTGTTAGTGATCCCGCGTTAAAGGATGTGAACGGCAGACATGTCGTTACAGCGTTTAAAATACCATCCTGTACATCCACACGTTTATGTCCCCATGCTTCCAGTTGTCGGCAGTGTCTGTTGACAACCGGCTGTTCCCACACAGCTCAATATTGCACATATGGAAGTGTTTATCACAGCTAAGCATCTCAGTCCCAGCTCAGTCACACTAAACAGTACAAAGCTTTGTGTTTTATTCATTTTCACCCTCGTTGTCATTAAACCGTGTTAATGTAAGAATCTATTCAGTCCACACACACTCCATTGTATTGGATAAAGATGTAGAATATTGCACAGGTAATTTGCTAATGTATCGACAGTTAATAATACCAAACTGTGCCATCTGTTGTTTACATTGCAGGTCTTTTGTCTGAATACAATTTAGTCTTGTTATTGTTTCTCACAACAAAATTATTCTGTTTAATGCGTTATAAGCAACCAAGAAAACAATATGCAACAAATATTGCATTTCGGGGGTTTTAGTTCTCTATAATACTTTTGAGAAGTGGAGGTAGGGAGGCAGACACAGCGGAGATTTTGTATTTTTAATCAGGCTTCAGAATATGAATTTGGGCTATGTGTTAGATATCTCAGGCACAGGCAATAAGATTATCAGTCTGATATCTGGGATTCTATAAAGGCTCCCCAAATTGAATCACAATACAAGCAGCCTTTATTTATGAATATTCATAACACACTCTGAAATGGAAATGGTGGCGATATTGTTTGGCCATATTGTTATTATGTTTGAAATATCTATCCAGCAAGCCTTGCTCTGGTGACTTGTGTGAGTGGACACCCGATCCAGTAAGATCATGAAACCCCTAAATTCAAATAAGACTGTATTTGCCTAAAGCTAGGAATAGATAAATCTTAGTTGTGAAAATTCATGCATGTGTGAATCTCATGCAGGAGTCGATAGCTATCGTCTTAGCTCCAACGGTAAGATTAAATGGCTGTGCAGATTAAATGCCACGAATGAACACCAGCTCATCCTTCTTTCTCATCAAACTTTGGGTTTGAGAAAGTTTTGTGTGTCATGCAATGCTCAAACACAAATAATGTGAGCAAAAGACGGAGCTGTCCCTATAATTCTCCTCTTTATTATGAATTTGAAGCACAGACAACCTTGCAATCTGAGTCTGAATGGTCTTCGTATTTTTCAGCCTCTGATAAAGGTGGCCTCTGCTAGAGGCCGATACGGTATGAAAGCGGCTCCTTGACTATGGAAGGACACTACTGACAATATTTCAGAGGGGTGGTCTCTACCCAGGCATGGCTGCTTGCAAACCAGAAGGACTAATATGTGGACAAACTGTAATGGCACACTAAAGCCAGGCAGGAGGGACCCTGCAGGGCAGGAAAAGGGATGGAGAGACAGACAGACTCAGCAGGCTATCACAACAATCTAGTCTCAACACAGCAGAGAGACAAGGCACCATTACATGAGCCCAGAGGCTGCTGGAGATTCCAACTGCTCATCTCTTCCTTGATTTTTCTTTGTTTCCTTTTCTCTCCTTAGACCTGTTGTGCTGTTAAAATGTTAAAAAAATCATCACAGCAACACAAGTAAACTCCAGTCACACTCATTATCCAAGTTTTCACTTGTTTATGTTGACTTTATTGTCTTGATTTCATGACTTTCTATCTCCAAGTGTTCTTTTCTTCCCATGGCAGACAGGATGCTTTAAGTATAGATGGCTGTGAGTGCTTTATTTAGCGCTGACTCCAGCCCAACCGCTCCCAGCTCACTGTGTTGGATGCTCTGAGCAAAAAGCCCAGATGCATCCACAACTGCCATATGGTGCCCAAAAAGCACATGCACATCATGTACCCACCTCTCTTTCGTAAGATTCACAATTTAAAAAAAAAAACTGCATCAAAATGGAGGTGCAACAAATCCCCTTAACTGTTATGAGAATTGGATTTATTCTCTTGTTTGTAAATGTTATTTGGGGTGTGCTATTGATTTCTATGTATTTCATTACCTCGATGGTTCAGCTTGACTGTAACAGGACAACAAGTCTTCTGAAATCCAGCAGACACCAAACTCTCACCGCAACGTGATCCTGTGTGGTCGCTCTTTTGTAGCAAAATACAAAGTATGGCATTTCTTAGTAATCTACAGAAAGTCAAATGAGCAGGGTTTTTCTTCTTCTTTTTTTTAGCAGTTTGAATAATTCATCCAAAAATGCATTGGTTTATTCGACTCTGAATTTGTTGATGCTGAAGTGCGCTTTGCATTTATCTTCCTTCGTCTTAGCAAAAAGGATTTGAAGCTTTGCTTAATTAGTTGTTTTGTGCCCTTTTGTCTTTGCCTTTTGTGGACGATGGGATACTGGGTATGTAAATCTAATTCTGGAGAGCAATTCCGTCTTTCCTGTGGCAGAGAGTTGTCAGCACACAATTAACTTTTGGCATAACATTGTATACTGTAACACTGAGTGGCTCCTCCGGGAAAAAGCTGCCACTGGCTGGAGACATTAGGCTGTACATGTGTTTTATAGCTTTTTACACTGACTGTGAAAGTCCAGGAACAGCAGCTACACCAATCACCGCCCTGCTGAGGCATTGTCTGTGAGTGCCGTGAGGAGACTAACCACAGTCTTATCTTTATCCGTATTAATGCAGCTTTTATCACTGAATTCCGTTTGGCTTTCCTCCTCCGCCTTCAACTCAATTTGACGCCTTGTTTTGACTAACTTTGTTAATTTTAGGTCACTGGATATCTCATTGAGCCTGTTTCCTGGTGATTTCAAGATGAAAAAGTTTCACTTTTTAAATTCCCTTGGAGTCTGAGGGAATTATATTGAGTCATTCCTCCGCGCGACAGTGCCTTCTGTCCTGTTGTGATGTCTTCTAATTGATGAGAAATACAGGACTTTGGACATAGCTGGAGATTAAGAATAAACCAACAATGTCCATTGTGTTGGTCACCTCTGGCCCAGAACGCTGCCTCAAAGAGCAGGTCTCAGGCTCCACTTTTTTGTCCTCCTTTGAAGCTCCTCTTTTGATCAGTTGTCTTGTCCTGTGCCCACCCCTCTGTTTGCTTTACAAAGATGGCGAATGAATCAACTCCGAGGAGACTGAGAAATTGTCAGCAAGCAGAGAGGCAACTGTGTTGAACAGTCTGCAACACATTTTAATCTCCGTCACACACAAACACAGACACAGAGGGATGAAGGATCTCTGTATGGGTTGCCTGTAACCTGCTGGCAATAAGGAATATTCGATGATTTGAATCATGAGTAAACCAAAGTGATATATTGAGACTCAAACATGAAAGCTGGGATTTTAAGTGTTTATCCTTTTGGATTATAAATGTTACTTGTTAGAGTATTGAATATGTGCTTCCTTGTTATTGTAATTATCCAAAGGCTATTTTAAACTGTTGCTTGTAGCATTTTATTAAAAACCATATTTACCGAACAACAAAAATATTTGTTAGTTTTAGCCCTAATTATGTCATTCAGTTCAGTATGTTATGTAATGTTATGATTAAGCTATGTTTCAGAAGTGATGGATTAGAATAAGTGGCACAGAAAACACTTAATTGGACAAACCGCAAACACAAGTAAAGTAAAATCTTGGAAAAGACAATTGGCAATAGTGAAACTAAAAGGAAATTGTAATATCTGATAAAAATGTCTTCATTAGCTATAATTACATCTCTATCAGTTTCTCACTACGCCGCGGACCTCTACTGAGGTTACCAACCAAGCTGCTCTCTTGCTGACCTTTCAGTAATAGACAGCTGCTCTGCCACGGGTCCTGTTTTTCACTGCAGTCTCGACAAGCACTTTGATTATGTGGACCAGTCCCTTATATGATCTCCCGTGGATCTCCCGCGATGCCCGGAGGAAGCATCGCTTCCTAACGGCAAATCAGTCAGCTGGCCAGAGCTGTGTCCTTTACCTGCTGCTTCTACGCCTCCTGTGGCACGTGCCACTTTGTTGTATCTCCGATCATCTTGCGTCAGATGTACCAGTCCCCTCAAGGTGTGTTCGTGCCTTGATGGAGTAAACCACAATAGGTACTGAAGACGGGGGTAGGCACCTTCCTGCAGCTGGCCCGCTAGTATTGCAGGCAGAATCTAAAGATTATGTAAAGTAATTCAGCGAGTGATGTGAGAGGAGCTGGGCACCACTGACAGCAGGTCTAGCAGGTATGTAGGTCACACAGGGGGAGGCCTCGTTTGCATTTTCCCCCTCCATGTCTATTTTTGTTTTGTCTCCTTTTCAGACTTATTCACTTAATCAGTTATTCACTTGCTCCTTTCATCTCAGTGTTCTCACTCTTTTTTTATCCCCTTTTTTGTCTTCCGACAGACCACTGTGACACTTTTACACTAAGTGTAAAAGTGTCACAAAGTGGTGAACAGAAAATGACTAAAAAGAGAGCGATCAAGAGAGTGAGAGACATTGCCAGAGAAGCAAACATTTTTACTGGCTCTCTTGTTTCTTTCAACTCTTGCTGTGTCTCATCAGTGGGTTGCCAGTGGTCAATTTCCTCTTGTTTTTGGCAACATATGTTGTTCCTGCGTCTCGTCTCCCGCCATCCCTCTCTGCCCTCTCATCCACCTTCTCTGAGTTGTAGCTTAACCCCAAAGCAGATGGTGTCCTGTACTCTTTTCAGTCATTCAGAGTACTTTGTTTTTTTCATCTTGTTGAGCATGGCCCAGGCCTGTGTAATGAGCTTGGGCCTTTTCAGCCTGTTTCGGGATCCTGACCCAAGTTGGAGCCGCCCCATCATAGCCAACATTGCAAGGTTACCCAAACCCGCAGGGGGGCACAATGCTACTTGATGTCCACAACCCTTCAACCTTTTCTTAGGGAGAAGAAAGGCTGAATATTGATGAAGATTCTTGGCTTTTCAGGACAGCAGCATAGAGGGGCGGTCGCAGTGTTTATTGAGCTTGTTTTCGTCTCCCTGTAGGTCACAGCTCAGTGCTCTTTAATTGGCTCAGATTGTCAGACAATGTTCAGTCTCATGGCAAAGAAAACTCCAGCTATCAAACGCTCCTCACAAAACTCTAAGGGTGGCAGCTTGAGTTATTTCCACAAGCCTGCACTA
The DNA here is from genome assembly GCF_023055335.1 of Clinocottus analis. Classification (NCBI taxonomy): domain Eukaryota; kingdom Metazoa; phylum Chordata; class Actinopteri; order Perciformes; family Cottidae; genus Clinocottus; species Clinocottus analis. The sequence continues at coordinate 14,349,123 of NW_027176240.1, read as the reverse complement.
CAAACTTAGCATTAACATATGAAAATGGGCTGCTTCCCACATTTACTAGCTCTTTAGTTCTTTTGGTTGAGCACTTGTTGAGTTCCAGCCGCTCTTGTTTTGCTTGAGCAGGGAGATGTCTTTAATTATCATTGCAGTAGGCATATCATCCTCAAAGCTATTAGTCCATGCAAAGTTCAACAAGGGGCTCTTTGATACTTGTTTAATATACATGGCCCAATGCAGACCAGGCTCAAGTCCCTCATAGGCCACCCAGTTTACATGCTGAAATTAATTCTGCCCTTATCTCCTGAAAGGAAAGGAGCTTCAGATACTAGCATTGACCTTGACATTTTCCAATCTTACCCTCTCAAGAGGAAATGCTATTGAGGAAGCAGCAGCCGCCCGCCCGCTTCCTAAACGCCACAGAAACCAAAGACCTCTAGATATTTGATCAACTCAGACAAAAAATAAATACTTAATGCAATCAGGGAGACATTCAGCAGGACATTCAGTCAGTTAATGTTTTTCAACTGCGGTGCATTTCATTTGGCCATTCTTAAGACGGAAAGTTTAGGAAAAGATATTAAGCAGCTACTGGGAAGTGAAAGCACGGGTTTCATGGTTTTTCAGCAGCTCCCAGACTGTGATTGTGAGCGGTCATTGCCATTGTTTGAGCTGGACACCTGTGTGAGCTGGCTGGGATCAAAGCTCCAGGACCGGTTCAGACACAGCAGACCAGCCCACCGCGCCACGGTTTGGGGATCAAATGAACAGAAGAAATTCTCCTGGGGGACTGACACTGTAGGGCACAAACACCTCTACACCACCATTGATTCTTACTCTTTCTCTGCTCAATAAAAGAGTTTTGAGTTAAAGACAGTGAGGTGTCCTGTGGCTGAGGGACAAAAGGAACCTCCTGTTCTGCCCGAGGCGCCTGTCTGGAACATTAAGCATAGGCGGTTTCCCATGATGCCATGTGGGTGACCCACAGGAACTGCCTCCCCTGAGCTCGAATGACACGAACATTAAAAGTGGTGGAGGCAGAACTGCTCTTTGAGTATGATGTAAAAATAATGAGGAAAGTTGTCATACAAAAGCTACAGCAACTACAATATGAAGTTAATATATTAATATGGCACTTTCAAATCTTAGCGTCCATTGCTGTTCAGTTCAAATACATTTTCTATAATGGTTCAATACTATGGTGCAGTACACTAATGCTGACCAACAAAACACTAACTACCCCCTGTCTTATAAATGAATGGAAGGTGGGGAGGATGTAATTTTCTGCTTGTCTGCATACAAGGGTGACTTATGCCCAACCCCCCCCCCCCCTCCTTTATGTGTGCACGCACACACACGCACACACACACACACACACACACACACACACACACACGCACACACACACACAGGTATACACATTCTCATCCTTCCTCTTGAGGAGTTTTCTCTCCGGGATATTTTTACTTAACTTCTGAAAGGCCGAAGTGACATGAAAAGAGAAGAAATTAAGTCAAAGAATTGTTCAAAGTTGACAGGTTTGACAAATGTTTTTGATCTCCTGCGTGTCTTCTGTTCACTTGTAAAGTAACATGTCGTCACACCACTGGAACATTGTGATAATTTGACGTAAAAAGATTAAGGGTCTAATGTAAAATTACAAATTTGAAGATCAGATACCTTTTTAAACCAGTCATACTTTCGTAATGCAGCAATGTTTTACGGGTTTTAGTGTAATTCAGGATATATAGATACTTGAATGAGTCAATGTGCCCTCTTTCTATTAACACTTGCAAAATTCCACGCAGACTGCCAATGTAGTTACCTTATGTACTAGTAACTTACACACCAACATGACGGCGAGGAGACACAGTCAAGGACCCCTCAGGGTCCCAGCTTGAAGAACCACCGGTGCAAGCTGTCTGGTTTCCTGCTGAGGGAGTCAATGCGGTCTCCTGTTTTTCTCTTTTCCTTATCAGCTCTCTGTGGACTGTGCCTCTCCTTCACCAGAACCTTGACAGAGGCCCGTTTTTCTCTCGCTCCCCCATCTTGTTTATGTGTTTACCACAGCACACTCACATCCTCCCCTTAAATGATAGCCCCTCTACTGTCAGCACACTGGAGTCAAATTAGAGAGCAAGACATAGCCGCGTTGCTGTTCCCTTCGAGCCTGCGGCAGGCAGAGGAAGCTGCAGCCGCAATCAATTGAAATTCTGAGCTTTGTGCTTTGTCTCGATCAGTGTTGGATATTAGAGAGAGAGGATCCTACCCTTGCACCTAGACTGTGTTATTACCTGCGAGGGGGGAAGGATTGAGCATCTGGAATAAGGCCACGTTTCAGTGAGCTCCTGCTGCTGTGCTTGCTCATATAAAAAGGCAGACATGATGGAGGCTCTTTTCCGACACAAGTCTCAACATCGGGGCTCATTCCACATGTTCCGCCGTCAGCTTCAATATCCGTAACGTGATCGTGTGGGAAAGTTGTAATGCATGGCATATCATTTCATGTGTATGCATAATTTATTGACGCCATACGGCAGACTCTCTCCAGCATGTGGCTCATGGTGTGTCTCCTTGTTTCCTGTCGATTTATTCCATTACAATTATAATCTGAAGATTCTGGTTAATCTCCTTATTGGCTTCTCATAATAAAGCAATAAACTTTGATACTTCAGCGTTCTAAAACTGGGACTCGTGGCTTTGTCCGTTTTGGTCAGTTCTGATAACATTGTACTCAAAGTAATTGCTCATACCCGGGAGCACATGACATCACTACAACAGTTATAAACAAGCAATCAGATTATCTTAACAATGTATAAATTAATCAAATCAAAAGTGGGCGTACTGACAATAATAATCTGATATTCCACATAAACCTTGCGTGCACAATTGGGCCAAGATTGTAAACTATAATCCACGCTGGAGTTTCTTGCCCCAATGGATGTCTTTGTAGCCATTATATTTCTATCTATCATGTATGTGTTACAGTTTAGATATAATTCTATTAAAGTTCCAAATTGAAAATAACTAGAATTATCTTTTTAATAGTTTTGCGTAAAAAAAAAATACTAATGTTTTCCCCTGGAGAGTTCCATGCCTCAGATCAAAAAGAGATTGTTGTTGCTTCATCCTTCCTGCTTTTCAACCGTCCCGAAATCCCGATGGAGTCTCAGGGAGAAGAAATTTCATTCCAAAATGTCGCAAAAGATGAAATCAGTTGTATGTTGAAGAAGCAGTGTAATGTATTTCCTCCATCGATAGCAGCCTTTAACATCAAATTGTGCCCGACGCAAAGCGAGCTGAAGCCTTCTTCGTGCTTTGAGAACCTTTGCATTCGTACGCGTGCACCCAAACCTACAATCAAACCCAAGGAACCTGCGTTTCTGTACGGAGTTAAATTACCCTGACCGCAAACTTGTTAGTGTAAAGATACAGAACACTTTTCTTCTCGTTCTTCTATCACGCGCCTAAGCAGTTGTATTTGTTTACATCATTGCTGGATTGCCTGGGGAGAGCAGTTATTTTTATGGTGTGCTTTGTTTGGACGGTTGTTTTTGCAAAGAGGAAAGTGGCAAGGTTTGCTTAGGGAGTGACGAAGAAAGAGATGTGTGAAAGGGAGGAGGGAGGAGAAGGATGTGGCGGTGGAGGAGGAGGAGGAGGAGGAGGAGGGGGGGGGGTCTCAGGCTGCCTTAAAGGGATGGCAGTCTAATTAATTTTGCATGTGTCGCTTTCCCTTCTCGCATTTGTTTTGTTCTTTTTTGAAGAATAACTTTAGGAAGGCGCTGAATGTCTAGGCAAGAGAGACCGTTAAACATCACCACAAATGTAAATGTGAAGCCATGGGTATGAAGTCGCTCTTGAATTCCTGGACTGATTTTGGGATGGTCTACTTTTCTTTTCTTTTTTTTTGCAGGAAGTGACATTGTTTAAAAAGTGCAGAATACACTTGCACAAGTGATTACTTTTACCCCTTTTCACCCACACATTTATTCAATTACATCTGCATGCATGAATCGACATTGGAGATGAGTAATGTGTCTGTCTCTACATGTGCTCCACATTGCAGAGGCCTCTGAGGTCAGCAACACTGGCACCAGCAATGGAGGTGAGTAGAGATCATGGACTTTCTGGTTTGTGCGCTGCGACGCTTTCTGTCGTCTGCTCTCCACTTCCCTTTCTCCATTTCTTGCTTTCCTGCCACTCCTACTCACAGGTGGATGTTTCTACCAACATACATGCCTACATTAATAAAATATCACAGTGCAGATTAAGGTTTTAATTATATGTTGCATGCACTTACATTTTAGTGGTAGAAACTACCACCAGCATCATGAGACCTGTTGAGGATAACCTTCCTCTTGCGTTAGCTTTCTGTTGCCATCTTTTGCATTGAAGGGTCGTTTTTGTTGTTTTTCTTGTCTTAAATCAGCTGTAAAATACATTAAAAACAATTATCAATCATTCAATTTGTTGCTCATCTCTTGGTTACCTTATCAAGCTTCCTTATTCATGAACATATTGTTGTACATTTTAATATTTTAGGTGTGGGCCTCAGGGCCTTTTCTTTGTCAGTAAACTTTGATTTCTATTTTTTTTAAAAGTGATAAAATGAACCTTAAGAGATTTATATAAATAAATAAAAGATCGTTGTGTTACCTGACTAAAACTGATTACTAAAAGGTATTAGAACACATCTCTTAGATACATTTGTTTTATTTATTTTTTTCATTTTAATATTAACTATAGTAACATCTAAGGTCAATGTCATCGCATGTATAATTACTTCAAGAAAAAAGCTAAAAAGTATTGTTTTTTCCGCAATATAACTATAAACACACAATGAAAAGCAGAACAAGTCATACGAGAAAATATTGATTTGCAAGGACCAATCAAGCAAATCTTATGTTCATAACTTGGTCAAACCAACACTAACAACACAAAGGTCATAACTAAAGGTCACCAGAGCATTTCATAATTTAGTGAAGCAAATGTTTTTGTTTCATTTTGTTGGAATAGAGATTCCTGACAAAGTCAAAAGGCGTTGATGCAATAAACTAATTTATGTGGTTCTTTTATGCATTCAAAAACGGGTCGGTGCTGACCCCAACACAAGAGGAAGGTTAAAACAACGTGACTATTAGTTTCTATTCAAAATGTTTTTGTTAGCTGCATCATAACTATGAACCCACTCGGCTTGATTCATGGGCTTGGTGGGTAAATTGATGCTTTATGCTCAGGAAGAGAGGCAACACAGATTGCCTGATTATCATAGGCTCTTCTCAAATGTCCCTCTTCCCCTCTCTATTCTTCTCATTTCTTTCCCCTGCTCTTATCTAGAGGAGATGAAAGATCCTGTCGAGATCTCAGGAGAACCTGATTCTATTCCAACTGACAGCATTCAGTCCAAAGGTAAATTGGGCGTGGGGGGAAGCACTCACACTCTCGCTCACTCTTATCTCACACACAATCCCTATTTATAAGCGGATTCTTATTAGTGGCCCCAGCTGCTGAATTATAATTCACTTCATCCGGAGACTTCTCAGTGCTGTGCAGCTGAGTGTTACCCAGTTTCACCCTCCCTGTCTCCATTTCCCCCCCAACTGCTTCCATCTTTTTCTCTCTTTAGAGGCTATATTGTAGGATATTTTTGGTATAAACGTGTCAGCACGTCTTTGGAGATTGAGTGTGATAAATTGCCTACAAATTCAACTATCAGACATTTAATAAATCAAGCATGTTATTTTAACATTCAGTGAACACAGAGTGTAGAGCAATAATCATGCCAATAAATCATATTTGATAAGGATACCACACTGTTGTTATTCTCAGGTCTCCGTTGAGATTTAGGTTAATACGACTGCATGTAATTTTTATGTGGACATATGTAGAGAGTGCTGTGAATTTCTATCTTTGTTCTGTGTGTGGCTCTACGGAGCCAAAATAATTTGGATTTGGGCATCATAGTTTCCAGGTAGAAAAAAAATCATTAAGCAACTGTTGTGAACAGATTGTCAGGGTTGAATAAATAGGACAGGCTAGCAGCATATGAAATACCTTGGCAGAGGCAAACGGGGTTGTGTATAAAGGAGAGAGCTTAAACAATGCCAGACAAAGCGCCAGAGAAGAAAAAGCCTGTTGTGGAACAAGCGGGTGGCTCAGGTGGGATGGTGTCTGACGGAGCTGGTAAAGAACAGTTTGCAATTAAAATTAGACATCGTACATCGTCAAAACACATGACACTGGGTAATCACAACAGACGGCCCTGTTTTCTTAACAAAGATGGCAGGTTGTTTAATCTTTACTGAAGATTCACATTCAGAACAGAGAGAATGGATCAGCTCCAGAGTCCAAATGTGTGATTACCCACAAGTCTGTCACACAAAATATGAATGTATGTCACTTGTCCATTAGCTTTTGTAGATATATTCAATGTGCATGTTCTGGTTAGTATCTTATTTACTAGGATGGACTGCAGTACTGGGGAGCAGTCTGTCTACCTGGGCAATGGACAAAATCTCAACGGATTATATTGTCCTGAAATTTGATAAAAACACATTCCTCGTCCCCCGAAGATTTCTTCTACGGATTTTGAGTGACCCCATAACCTTTGGTGCCCCTACCAGGTCAACGCTTGCCTTTACAAACTTTCACCAGGGGTTCAAGAAGTTTTCTCTAGATATGTATTGTCCTCAGTGGGATGAATCCTGATGCTTGTTGTGATCCCTGAGAACTTTTCTCAGCATCGCATACATATTTACACTTCTGTGTGGAAACTAGCGCCACTCTTAGGCAAAAAGATCATATGTTCAAGTCTACAGACAGAATACTATAACATATCTTGACCAGATTCATGCCTCTGATGGGACGAACCCTTATGATTTTAATAACCGAATGGTTTTTCTAGAGGCCAACATTAAAAGAGATTCTACACTTTACAAGTAGGATATTTAGTAAGACTCTGAGAATAGCAGCAATGTATTGTTTCTTCCAGGAGCACAACTAATAAGTATTATCATGCTTAATTAATCTATATAACAATTCACTTCACAAACTGATGAATTGCTCTGGTCTGTAAAATATACTACTGTGTGGATGCCACATGTGTTTGGATCCAAAAGTCACAAGATGACACAAATAAAGACCAGCCACTCAACAATTACTGTTTTTGTCTACGGAGGCCTGTGGCATCCAGCGATGCAACTGCTTCACTTCCCAGTTGGCAAATGTTGTCTGATGGCAAAGTAAAGCGGGGAAAACTTTTTAAATATAGCGTACACTTAAATTAAACACCGCTTTACCTCGCCGTCAGAAGCCCGTTAATGGTACGTTCAAATGGTTATGGCCATCTACTGTGGTAACCTATGTCACTACTGTTAATCATTGCATGTGACAAATACAAGCAACAAATGCTCACAATTGAGAAACTAGAATTTGTGAATATTTGTCAGTTTTGCTTGGAAAAATGCACATTCCCCCTTTAATTTTGTGGTGTACCATTTCAACCTTGCAGTGATTGTTAGAGTTTTTGCTGAAATCAGACAACATCCAGAAATAAACAGTCGTGTTAAAGAAGCCACAGTATTGTTTATGTAATGTAAGAACCAGAAATGTCAAATCTGAATTCAGACTATGACCTTATTTTCCATCCAGACACTGTTGAGAAGAAAGAATGACCAGCTGAGGGGAGGACAATCAACTTCATCTCACAGCCAGCAAAACTGTGCGAAGGCCAACCACACTGGTGCCAGACTGGCCCATGTCAGTAAGGGCTCTGACTGGCCCAGGACAACCAGTTACTCACAAGATGCTCACACCCCCACCTTTATTTAGCCTTTTCCCTCTTTATTAAGAAACTACTCATCCCTAAAGTATGTACTATATGTATATGTATGTGCAAAACCTTGCTATATGACTTGAACATATCAACCAGAATGAAATGAGCCATAGCTCACTATGTGCTACAGCCCTATGTTTTTCCAGCGGTGTGCGATGAGATAAACCAGGTTCAAGTCTCTTAATTAGATCTATGTCCACTGTGAGAGCACGGTGATGCTGTCAGTCAATCAGCCATCGTGTTCTGACAAAGCCACCGTCATGATGGCATTTAACAGTGCAGTTACCTGACAACCGCCTGCAACAGCCTGACACCTGCCATGTCTCTTCACACACTGCTGCAGCTCCATTGTTTAGTCCAATCAGTAAATATGCCCTCGATTCAGACCACGGTCTCTGAGGTGGTGTGTCACTCCCCGGCCTTTTACGTATGACCACCACTGATCACATCTGATCTCCGTCACCGCAGCTTGACTCATTTTAGCCAGTAAACTGTTCATCAAGGCCCACGTACACTAAAGAGGAAATGAGTGTCTTTTAACAAATCGATTAGTTCTTGTCCCCTTTTTTTTCTTTGCCGTTTTTAAATGCATGCCAGATAATTGCTTTGAACTTCATCAACATAAACAGGAATTACAGTCCTTTTCGCTTTCGCTTGTCTCCTTACCAGATTGTCTATAACTATATTGAAGGAATCTGCCTTATTTCATATCGAACTACAAAACCCCAATCCTCCAAAGGAGGTGGTCCAAGTAGGAATTCTTGGTTTTGATTGCTTGCAGATGATTTGTAATTTTGAGGACAACATGTAATGGCTGTCGCCTAATGCCTGTTGTTAATGGTTTCATTTAAATTTTAAAACATGGTTTTGGTTTCTACATGTTGTGATTTATGATTTTTTTTTTCATTGGTGCCATATTAAAGATCAGATTAATTACAGTTCTATGAAAGGATGCCTTCATACTTTGATGTTTGCTTTGCTAAACTGTAACAGAAACAACTAATAAAATGTAAAGGTGGAAGCCATGTCTCAGCTTTTAATGTGTCCTGTCGTGTGTCTTGTTTTTACCTCTGTCCTTATTGTATTTTATTTGTTTCTCCTCACAGCTGGTATAGTTAATTTCCCTTCAGTTGCGTGTGAAATTGATCAACTGTAGCAGAGCGATCAGCCGCTCTGTTAGTCTGTCCTCTGATCTCCAGCATGCTGCCTCTCTCACCCTCGGGCTCTGTCCAGCATCAAATGAGAAGAGGCAGACCTCTTCACCCAAGAGCCCCCCTCTTCCCGTCTGGGAAACTCACTAATGGCCAGAGACCTCACAGGGAGTTTGTTATCAAAGACTTATCAGCTCTCCAGAGCAGAACCTCTTCATCAAGCACCTGTCTTATCTGCACAGATCATGTTAGCTTAATCTTTACTAAATGTTTACTTAAGTGTATAATACCTAAAGTCGCACTTCATGATTCAGACTGACACACGTCACAAAACTACTGTACAGTATTTAACAATTCTCGACATTAAAGCAAATGTATATGACTTGAAAAGAGGCAGCGTGGCCTCAGTTTACTCAAGGTGTGTCTCATCGTTCAACAAAATGTGACCTTTCAGAATCGAGCTGGAAACAAACCCGAAGACGGGACGATACTGGCTGTGCACTCATCAGGGTGAGGTCAACTTCAGGTGAGCGGCGGCGCCGCACAAACATTAAGACAACACAAACAACAGTTTTCTATGAAAAGATATACAAATAAACAAAATTGGAACCGGCTTGATGCGATCACTCGTCACTCCCACGTCATACTTATTATTCAACAATCAAGTAGTGCGTGACCCCACATTCACTTCTCAGGTGCTGTAGGGCAAGTCAAGGACTGAAGTTTGCACATTAACAATTAAAAAGGTACACCACCAATTTACCATTGCACTCACAATGGAGAGCTAAAAAAAACATTGTTCATCTATGCAGCAGAACCAGTGTTTTGTATTCCATCCATGCTTTTTCTTTGTCAAAGCCCGGTGCCTACATTGCCCAGCACCCACCATGCAAATCAAGCGCCAGCAGCCCAGGCAGAGATTCAGATGTGTTAAGCTGTGGTGGCTAATGCAGGCTCGACCTGCTAGCCATGAGCAGAGATGGGGAGTGGGCTACAGAGAACTTGTAGTCATTGGCACTTTTCTTTTTTTTTTAATGGCTTGCAGAGATGGGCAGGTAACATGGCAAGAGAAAGACCAGTCTATGGTGTTCTAAACATTATCTTAAGAACAATATTCAGCCATTGATATGTTTTTTTTTAAATATAACAATGGAAAGAAAGCATCAACAACAGGTTTCTCCTCTGTTGGTGTAAAAAGCCAATAAAAAAACAGTTTCACATCAATTTAGCGGCGATCATGTTTACGTTCCATTAACTTGTCGCATGCCAAGTGGATGTCAGGAGTGATTGTCCCTGGAACGGAGACGGTTTAAATTTTAATGACTTCATTTAAATGTTGCATGTCAGAACGGAGGGTTCCCTGAACTTGAGCAGTAGGTAGTGTCAAGGGAAACAACTTAATCGCACAGGCTTGCTGCCACGCACCGGCTCCCTAGCATACAAAACACAGTGTTGAAATAACAAACCACCCATTGCACAAAAACAGCCTGCCATCCTAGTTTACGCCTGACAATATTGGATTTTCTTGCTTTTTGAGGCAGAACTGTTTCACTCACCCTGCAAAAAAAAACTCTCACAAGCACTGTATGTGGATCTACAAATGAAGCCATGAACACATGAGAGAGTATTAATGCATGTGTTAAGCGACCTCTGTAGTTGCCATGTGTGTGTCAGTTTTTATCTGACAGATCTTATCTGGAAGCTGGGCTCCGTTTATTCCATTTTCCAGATGAAAGCTCAGTGGACCTCTTTGTCTTTAAACATGCATAACCATGTCCTCTCTGCCGCTCTCTTTGCCTCTACTCTCCCTGCTGCTTACTCCTTCTGTCTAACACACTCCCGCCACACTACCGCGACCCGGCGCCACACTGGCTGTTAACACAGCTCAAACAAATTGGAGAAAAAAATAATTCCAGCTCTAAAGCTTTAAATCCCAGTGCCTGATAAGATGTTTTTTATCTGAAGTACAGTGTTTGTCCTTCATGAAAATTCATCGCCCCCACAAGAGTCAAAGGCAACCCTATAGGTGAACTAAGCCGAGATAAACACTCTAATTGGGATGAAAATTGACGCTATTCATTATGGATGTCTGTCTTCAAAGGCAGCGAGAGCCACTGAAATGTTGAAAGGAAATTGACTTGCAGCGTTGCGAGTTTGCTGTGAACAAGTGAGAATACGTCGATTAAACTCCACCAGCACAAGACGGTTATGCAGATTACATTTGTTGTCTGACTAAAAAAGCACACTTGTCTCATGCTGATGGCCCCTCACGACAAGCGAACAGAAGAGAAAGAGGATTAATAAACTAATTCCATCTCTCTCGCTCTCTGTTGTTGCTCTAATTACCGACTTGATAATGTGCTTACTCAGGTGATACAGCAAATTCTCACCTTTATTGTAGCTTTGGTGTAGATAAGACCACTGTATAACTTACGGTATTAAAACGAGTCAAAGTTCGCTGTTTCTAATCATTAAGTAGTAATTCAGGGTTGAGGTGAGCAGTTCTCCCTTTTTCCAATCATATTGGTCACAACAACAGCTGTGTTATTCATCCACACTTTAATTAATGTTGCTGCTTGGTCCAGTGTTAGATAAGACATTATAGTGGAGGTTATTAAGCTGTGTCAGCAGTGGCTATGTGGCAGTCAACTTATTTGGCTGCTTCACGGGTTGAACTGCTTACCACAAAGACCGATGAAGAGCAGCCAAGACTAATACGTGGGCTTGTGTTGAATTTGATTCGAGCCCCAGTAACAATTGTTGGTGCAAACCTCACTTAAATCTGATTTGTCCTCATTATTCAATCGGTCAAAGCTTTGTTAGTGAAAAGCTTCCTTTTGGATTGCATCTTAATAAATGCATGCAATGAGTCTGTGTGCAATATGCAATATACAATCTAAAATATGCAATATGGGGTGATAGCTTATCGTTATAGAAAACTAATAAACTGAGTGCAGTTGTGAAAGGAATAAACACTAAACATGTTGCTTCCCTTGTTAACAGAAAGACAGAGCAGAAAAAACACCCAGAAAGCCGAACGAACGAAAATGAAAAGCAACAGCTTTTAAAATGCTCACTAATTAAATTGGACATTAATAAATGCATTAAAGCGATTTAGCTGTAACTTTGTTAGCAGTTTGATTATGCTGATGTTCTCTAACTCATTAAAGCTAAATGTCACCTGCATCTTAGTTTGCAGTCACGCTGACAAGAGTGCAAGATTCCTCCTGCAGCCCCGCTGCTTTTCACTTCAACCTTCTAGCGTGAAGGCACTTCAGTGAACGGGAGAAAGCTGTAGGGAAGCTCGGGTCAAATGGAACAACATTTTGAGATTTTTTTTGTTAATCAGGAGGAGACAATGTTTTAAATAAATGACAGGATCCTTTTATATATCCAAATTAGAGCTGCAACGTGGAATAAGTATTTGTAAAATCATTAGTTTCTACATTGTATTTTGCCAGACAGTACAAATACTAAACCTTTCCTAACACATACAATTATTATGTTAACTGTCAAATTACACATCATTTTGTGTTGTTTAGGCCTGAACACTTTACTTTCCCACTAAGGGACTGCAGTGGTTCTGGCTTTTCTCACAGTGATGGTATATTGTTAAAAAGACATGACTTCTTAATTAGCTTTGTCTGAAGTGATTTACCCAAACTGTCATTTACTTAAGAGCAATACTCTGATGTGCATACCTCTTTTTGAAGCTCAAACTGAGTTCTCCTCGTGCTGAACCCGGTTCAGTTTCACCGTGTCAGCCACAATACCAATAGCTAGATCATCAAATCATATTTTGCAGACAAAGGTTGACACCAAATGTCTCTAATGTGACATCGACTGTTTGCATGTCTTATCAGGGTTTTTTTATTTATTTTTATGACCTGGTGAAGAAACAAATTCTATTCAGTTTATTTTGTATAGCCCAAAATCACAGATTTGTCTCCGAGGGCTTTTCAATCTGTACACATACGACATCCCTGACCCGGGAAATGAAAGTTTCTAATATCTTTAGTAAATCAACTCTTGTTTTTGTACTTCACATATTCATCGGAGTTTGATCTTTCCTCTAGAGGAATAAACATATCAGACATATTATTTTGATTTACTGGTTCGTCCAACATACTGTGCCTTAGTTCATCTCATCTCGGAAGAGACTGAGCTGCCCCCCTGGCAATGCTAGCTGCTGGTGGTCTTATTACAATCATACTTCCTGTGCCGAGTTGAATATGGATATCAGACCATTATGTGTTGAAGGTGACATGCTCCTTTCAGAATCCTCCACCTGAAAACCACCTTGTATTCATTGCAGAGCTGCCATAATAATCATTTTTCACTAAGGAAAGCCTTCAGCTAACAAGGAGCAGCGGCCATCACGTGTGCTGAGCATTTGTTGGAGTGTACATTGTGTGACCCTTAAGTGCATTCTGTATGTGTATTTATTAATTCACAGCTAAGGGTGGAGAGAGCTGCTTTTTCCCACAAGGATTCATTATTTTCTGTTCCAAACTCCTGCTGGTTATGTTAATGCGTCATGAATTTCCATAACAAAATAGGCATCAAGGTAGGCAGGAAAATCACTTCAACACAGCATGTAATTTACATGTGCCATTTTGCAACCAATCATTCTGTCTCAAAAACATGCTCGCAATCTTTGCAAGCTACTGCAAGGCAGGTGCAGGGTTGAGGGCAACATGTAGGAATATTTTCTGTGTCCCCGTCATTGTTTGACCGCCATCAGTCCCTACAGTGTCCTCTTTATGCCCTTCATTCTCATTAGGCTGAATAACTTACAATATCATCACATCTAATTAAAACAGTCATCGTTTTTTGTGTGTAAACAGTTGAGGATGCATGACTTAAGGTGATTGATTTGCATGGTATCTGTATGAACATTAATGCAAATAATTCCTGATCTCCATTGACAAATATGATACAAAAGTCCAAATAACTCATTAAAAGAGAAAATTTGCAGTCGTTAACTGGCAAAAAATGTTCAGAACGCATGACATCGGATGATTTATCCTCATAAATCTTGCATGAACTTAATATAAATCTTGAACAGCATTGATAAATAGGAATAATTTAGCATCATTGTCAAATTGCCTGTGCTTTGCAGAAAGGTGCTAACAATTTAAACGAGCTGAAAGAGATGATTAAAATGGCAGCAAACACCACTTTTTTAGGCTTTCCTGTCGTGGAACGCCACAGCTTCTCCCGCAAGATGCAACTCACAAAATGTCTTATCCTGCAATAGGGAGATTTTTTCAGTGACTGTTAATTGGCTCATTTATTCCTGCGTGCAGGGAAAAAGAAAAAACAACAGAGATTACGCAAACTTGCTGAACAAAGTTTTGGAGCATGTCTGAGGCGTGCTGTCTGGATTGGAACAGACAGCGACATTAATGGAGAGGAGCTTGAGCGTCTGTAGACAGTCAACGCCACCCGTTCCTCTTGTCTTCAGCCTAAATGCCTCTTGTCACAGCTGACAACTTCTGCAATTGATTAAGTCAGTCTTGCTGACAGGAAGACACAAGGTCACAATTATGAGGAATGCTCTGTTGATTCTTTTGATATTATGAGAAAAAAAAAGACTCATTTTCTTTTGTTGAGCTTATAATGATTAGGTTGGTCAATCAGCAAGTGATAATGAAGTTGTTCACGGAGTGTGTTCAGATATTAATTTCTGTGAGATTCACTTCGATGGATTTCAAACCCATCACTGAACATTGCAGCAACTTTTCCCCCTGGCTGAAGCAAAAAGGAATAAGAAATTCAATTTCTGGAGCTGAATCCGTTTATTCATCGCACCGTTCCACTGTGCATCTATCAGTTCACCAATCTATTAATGTAGCCTGTCAGATCTGAGCCTGGGTCCTCCTCACCTTCAGCGTCTGCGCGCCCCAATATCTCCCATCTCTCCAGCTCTTCACGGCTCAATACCCTGTGCTCTAATATATATGACTGATCCTTTCAGAAGCCAATTCAGAAGCTAACCACCACATTCCGGACTTCTATCGGGCCCTGATAACGTGCGGTTTGACCATCTGTCAGGGCTGTGACTGTTGGCTATAAACTTCACGCTCTGTCTTTTTATTCATCTGTTTCTCAGAGGAGAGATGCAGCCGGCGCCTGAGAGCCACAGGCGGAATCAGAGGAGAGAGAAAAATCAATTACTGCTTTTGCCTCAGCCTAAAACAAGCCGTGTCGGGGACCGTCCACAAAAGGAGGACAAAAAGGGCCGATGGCCCCTCAAACTCTTAAACCCCAGGAGACGGGGCGGAGAGCATCCTGTCACGAGCTTTGACACGCAGCCATCACCGCCACCATCGAAAAATAGGCCCCTGTCACACCTCAAAATGGAATGGGATCCAGCCACTTCATGTGCAATCAGGCCCACATCAGTGATTGATGGAATATGAGGGAAGGCGGCAGAAAAGAAGCTCAGGCAGGAAAGTGAAACCATCTTCAGGAGTAACCTAACGCCCATGCAATGTGGAATCCCTAATAGTCTAAACTTTTTGTGATTGAAACAAGTTAAACAATAAATATGACAGGAGCTATGGAGAAGTTAATGTAGTTGTGTGTATGACTTTTCTTTCTGACGCAGCTACACAGACAAACAAACGTTTATCTACATATATCTAATCATTTAAGCTTCAATACATTTACTGTGAGGAAGAGCATCTGTCACAATCCTGGTTTGTTTCTCTTTCTGAGGACCATAATTCAGTTTTCTCTCACAAAATTCTGGAGAAAGGTTTGACATTTATCAGCAAGTAAGTGCTTTATGATATGGAAATTCCCATAAGTGATTCTCGGTGTTGCGTTATATAAAACATTATGTGTATGTTATGTCTCTACAATTCCCAGAACTGCAGGTGAGGCTGTTGCAAGAAAAATAAAAACCATTAGAGAGAGAAAATAATTTTAAAACACTAATCTTCCTTTCCTTTTAAAGAATCTCCTAAACTAATGAAATGGTTTTGGTCACTATTCACTGAAAGACTTTTCCATATCAAATTCCTATGAATGCTAAGTGAATATGAAGCCAGAATGCCAAACTATTTCAATAATCCATATTGAAAAAAGTGAATACCCTTATTTCACAGCAAGCCCGAATTGCGCCGGGCATTTTGAATGATAACCAATTCCTCCAGAAACCTTCTACCTTTATAAAGCCAGAATGTGCTTTGAAGGGTGAGAGCTAAGCAGAGCCACCATCGCTATAGTGCAGCCACCGAGATATAAACTCAATAAAACACTCCTTTATTTTCTCCCGCCATTTGGTCCAAACCAGCTGGTGAGGACAGAGATAAAACACAGCATCTGGCCGGGGAGACTTTGGACCCAGCGTCACAACATGCGCGTGCACATCTGTCTGTCTTGGTATGTGTAGATGCAATACAATGGACGTGCATGCATGGCGTCTGCAGAGAGGAGACGTGTCACAAATCGCTGCGTCCATCCGCGCCACGCGCCACGGACAGTGTGCCCATCAGCTTGGCATGATTGTGGCCGGGAGAGAGGCTCCGATTGTGGGAAGCTGGAGCGTGAAGCCAGTGGAGAAGGACAGAGAGGGACATGGCCGGGCCAGAGAGGAGGGATGGAGGAATGGGTGGGAAGCCCAGCTGGTGGCCGCTTCTAATTGGGCCGCGCAGGTTTCCATGGCTGACCAGACCCATATGCAGTGTGGATCTAAAGAGAGGGAGAGAGCCATAAGCAAAGTAGCAGGGCAGGCCAGGCTGGAGGAGGGGCTGTGAGGCTGGTCACACTCCAGCAGTCACAGTCTCTTTGTGACAGGGGGGCAGAGAGAGCCAGCTGTCATCTCCTGACAGGAACACACACACACACACACACACACACACACACACGCACACACACACACACACCCATGTGTACCGATAACACAGGCTCAGTGAACACACAAAAACAGAAGCATAACAAAAAAGCCACTTATGAAACAACTACTTTAATCAAGGCATCCGGCACTCACGGAGGGAGGGAATGAATCGGCCCAAAAAAACAAAAGAAAATCCACACAGCTTGAGAGATAGAAAAGGACCTGATGAGAAGATCCAGGGGGTATGGGTGGATTGAATTATTTCTGCCGGATATTTACTGCATGCCATTGGAAACAATTAGAAGTGATTAAAATGGAGGTGAACTGACAAGGGGCAGTGTGGATTCACTCACCACCACCGCCACCACCACCGCCACCGCCGTGCCTGTTGGATGGAGGTGTTGGTGCGTGTCATGCTCAGGGGACGAATCAATTCACTTCACACTCTCGACACCATTAATTAATGATCTGCTCTCTGTATTGTACACCGACTTGCTGTCACGCTATGCGTCTTTTCCCCCCCAACTTCACTCCAACCTTCCTCGCCTAACTCTCCTGAGGCCTCTCCTTTCCTTGTACATTACCTTTTCATTTTACAAAGACATAAGAGAACAACACGGATGCACTTAAACATAAACGCTGACACAAACAATAAATGTACCAATAAGGATTATAATATTGAAACAGAATATATGTTTGCATGGAACATAAATTCTTAGAGCGTCATTCATAGGCTTTTGTTTTTATTTATTCATTCCCTTTACAACCTAGCAGATGTCTGGAGGGCAGACCACAATCCTGTTTATGAGAGAGGGAGAAGAGAAAGGTAGGAAGTCAAACCTGACACAGTGTATGGCTCACTGCTGCCCCCTACTGTGTACAACACCATCAGTAGGATAAAAAGTCTTGTTTTGTTAATATTTTATTTGTTGAGATGGCGAGTTAGATTTGTCTGTAACCGTGTGTGTGTCTGTGACGATATTCTTGGAAACCGTAATCGTGTCATGTCTGTTCAGTTAGTTTGGCATTTTCATTAGGATTTTTTAAATGTTAAACCCCTGAAAAGTCTGGTCTGTTCCTCAACATTTTGATCAACCGAAACGCCTACATTATATTCATGACCACTCACACTGGCGTGTCTGTATAGGTAGGCTTTTGGAGCAACTGGAGTGACTGTGGGAGTCTCCAAGGAGCTGAAAGAAGTAGTAAACTAAGCCGTGAAAAAAAATCAGATCACCTTGAATTTGCATAAACAGCCTTCAAATGGCTGCGCAGAGGGTGTAAGTGTTAGCTATCCAAGCCTGAATAACTCCCAGCCACGGATTAGTATTGGGTTCTCCTAGGTCATTTAACACTTAAGACAGTCTCCAGGGAGCCTATTCATGTTGGACAAATTGTTTTGCCTTTACAGCATCTCTGAGCTGCACAGGGGTGTTAGAGGCGTTCTGTGGAGTAATTTGCCGCCTGCAGTGAGGGACACTTTGCACCGGGTTCCTTCCGTTCAGAAAATACTAAATTGCAACAGGAGCAGCACCAATTACATGGAAATAGTCCCCGTCTGGGCTAAGGTCCCGAAGATGGGCTAAGACGCAGGGAATAATGAGCGAATACGTCTTGTTTCCTTCTTTTAGCTCCGAGCAGAACAGGCATCTCAGGGCACATGGGATGAAATATGGAACACAGACCTTTGTGAACCAGCAGAAATATACAAAAACAACTTTGCAAAGGTGGACACTGACTGTGAAGTTATAAAGGTAATCAGAGGTTATCATGAAACTAGTATAAAAAAAAATGCTGCAAAGTGGGTTTCACAGTGTAAATGTCCCCTCTGTTTTCCATCATACAGCCATTTACACACGTGAAGGAGAAGCTCGGCGATCAGAGGTCTGTCATTAAACTTTTTAGTGACTCCCACTTGCACCAAGTGAGCCAGCACCACTTCTGGACCGAAGCAGTGATTATTATCGCTGCCGACAAGCTATTGAAACAAAATGCATCCCCAACCGAATGCAGTACAACCGTAAAATAGGTTCGTAGCGAACTAATTATGCATTTCCCATGCAATTCATAACACAGCAATGCCTCCAGTAACACTTAACTTCTGGAGCTTGATTCATCACACTGTGCTGGAAGCTGAGAAATAGGAAGTGTGGAGAAGGAAGCTCAACATCGCCGGCATCAGCAGTCTGGACCGACTCCCTCTGTCACCGTTCTCACCCGCTTCCCATAAAAGTAAAATGCAGCAGGTTTGGAAAACAGCCGTGTCCTGTTTGTCAGAGGGCTTGTCGTAAATGTCGCGTTTGTCAAGCCCCAGAGGAGAAAGTGTTGGTAATAGCACTCATCACCACCTCTGCACTTCATCTGTTGGTGCCAGCCGGATGTCGTACAAAGGATTGTTTTAGAGAGCTGTACTTTGTTGCACTGCAAGGTAACACGCTTCAGTGAGTTTGATTGTCTTTCAGTCCTACCGCTCAAATGATTGTGCGACATCAGCAATGCTCTAAAAGAGTTGCTGATCAATAGCAATTATGAATGATTACTACGAATGGCTCGTGGAGTATGAGCCGTTTCCAGTCATTTAGTAATTCTGTTTTGTCGTTTTGTTCTCTGCTTTGGTGCAAAAGGTTCCAACGGCGTCGCCTGCTCGGCGCTGGAGGACGATGCCACACGGCAAGCAGACGCTTTGCATCACGAAGCATTTTGTCAAGCTGAATGACAAACTACTAGTATCACAGCAAATTGCATTTCATAATACCTTTATTTCTGTCGGATCTTTAATCAAGTAGATTACTCCTCTATTGTGAATATATGGATGTTTTATTTGTTTGACCTTCTGGCCTTGAAGCCATAGCAGACATGATGCATCAGTGCTGTTGCAATGTGTTGGTTGAGGTTGATTACTTAAGGCCCCTCGATGAGAAACAATACTTTGTTCTATGCTGTTGAAACATGCAGCTCAAGTGCGCATATAATCTAAATAATAATGTCAACCAACAATATCAGATAACACATGTTCATTGATGCTCTCTCTCCATCGTATACAAAGTAGGCAGTTGATTTTGTTGGAATTTTATTAAACGAATCACAGCTGAACAGTTTTATATATAAAATGAGTGACTCTTGAATGATGCGAGGCATCCGCGCTTCAGTGTTAATTATGAAGTGGAACAGCTAAACATAATGGAGGGGTGGGGGAAGCAGGACTAAGAAAGAGCATTCTGGATTTGAAGCCTCCGCACATTGTGAGCCTTAAGGTTCCTACCTGGTCCTACAAACAGTCCTGTGTTCACTTCATGCTCCCACCTTCAGGTAATGGAGCCGCTGAGAATTGGAGAAGAGAGTGAAGAAAAAAAAAAATAGGACTCCTCGGATTATTCTTATGGACAATTCACTAATCGAATTCAACGGTGCTCCACTGACTTTAGCCTCGATTGAATCAGCATTAGCATAGCGATGGCACCATCATTTGCTACATAATGAAGTGAGAAGTTGAAACCCTGCTACTAAAATAGAAAATGAACCATGCTGACATTGCGTGCATATACAAGTAACAACGCCATCAGACTATCAACCAGTTATCATCCGCTAGTTCTTCATTTTATTTACATTGAGCTGACTTTTTGACTGGACACATACAAATAGCAAATAACAGCTAGTGGATCGATCTTTACTGAAGATCTGACAATTACACAATGCTAACACATTTCAGCGCATACCAACCACCTAAAAAGCACATCCTACAAAAATAGGTTGAATGCATTAACACTTCAAAAGCATTTCATGTTCGTAAATATGGCGTGTTTTACTCGTTAAAAATAAGTTTCTTTTGTGGAAAATGTGGAAAAGCACTACTCGTGAACATTTAAAGTTCTATTCCTTTCTCTGATTTTTAGGCGCGGCTTAAGAAAATCATTTAAAAGCAAGTCCACTCAGAGCAGCTACTCTTTTGTGCAATGTGCCGATCAGCACCTCCATCTCCTTTTATTTAAACAGAATCAAAAGTACTTCTCTGGTCTCTAAGGACTGCATTGCCCTGCCAACAGCATAAACATGAACTGAGCTCCTTTTTCAAGGTGTTGGCTTGTAAGCTGCACATGTGAATAAAATAATTACCCAAACGCAGCCACAAAGGCATGTTGAAAGCTAATTAATAGTAAGTATAAGTGAAATAAACTCCTGCAATACCAAATGAGCTGGTCAACAGACTTGTACACCATCAGCAATGTAAAACAGTTACATGAATATCTTACCTAAACTTAATCAGAGTTACGTAATGAAGAAGGCGGCCTTAAGCATTTCTTAACTTGTTTATGAGTTTCATAAGTTCTTCTTAAGCGCCCATCTATTAACATATTTGTCAATCTGCCCTTATTATCCCATCAGACTTCATGGCATTATTAAATCTATCAACTAAAACATTGCCATCTCTATTATCCACAGGAGGCAATTATTTATGAGTGGGCTTTAAAAAAAAAAAGAAGTATAAACCAATCAACAGCTCCCTCATAAAAGCATCTCAAGCTAACCCCCACTGAGACAAACATCCAATCACCACGGCCTGCATCAAGACTCCATACACAATCAGTGCAATGAAGGCCGAGCTTGGGCATTCATGTGGCCGGCAGATAATCAGTCTACAGCATAACTCTAATAACATTGCCCTCGTTCACACTGATAAACAACCTCAAACAGCCATTTCACAAAAATCTAAATTAAATCAAATGTCTTCGCTCGCCTGCCAATTAGACGTTCTGAAGTGCAACTTGAAAAGGAAGCTTTCACAACAAACTTTAGACAATCCGGTGAGTTTATCTGAAGATTAAAAAGTTGATACTGACAAAGTGTTCAAAAAGTAAAGAACGTTAAAATGACTACGTTACGATGTAATGCCAAGAAACACTTGGAAGAAAAAAAACTAAGATTCTAGGGCAAATCTCAATTGAAGTATTCATTCCTTGCGTCGATAGCAGAATTGTCATAAGCCGCTTATGAAAGTGCCGGGTACAGTCAGTCACAATCAACAGATGGTGAGAACTGCCTCTCCCCCCCCGGGGCAACAGTAAAAGTGAGCCTGTGAAATCTGTCACAATCCATGGTGGCAAATGTCTCGTAGTTTTCTGCAAATGCTAATGAAGCTCAAGCGAGGGCCAAAACAGAGCAGGGAGGGCAGGGAGAGATGGAGTCCAATTTAAAAATGACACTGTGCAACAAACTCATCCTTCTGGAGGCCAGAGAGTTTCCGATGGCCCGTGGACAGACAGACAGTCACAAATGAGCACCGCTCAAAGATGCCAGTGACATTCAGGTCGCCATTGGGTCCGTCTCCTTTGAGATTCACCCCGAACACGTTCCATCAGGAGCCGGAACAAAAACGGCCATTACTGCGTACACTTGCCTTCATTAGATGGGAGTATTGCGATGAAGTTAATTACGTTCTGCTGCGTTTGAGTGAAATGAATTTAAAACAGTGGGGATGCAGATATGGGATATTTAAAAGACTCAGCTGGAATTGTACTTGAAAAAGTGTCCTTGACTTGAAGCCTTCAAAAGAGAGAGTACTGATGTGACTTTGGTTTATAATCTAATGAACATATTCAGAAGCCCTACTGTTTTACATCACTTACACACATTGTACAAACACTGTCTTTCATATTCAGCACCAATGTTTCAGTTATTACTTCAACCCTTTCCTAGATGTTCAGAACAGTTGTTTACTTGCTGTAATGTTTACCAAACCTGATTCTGTGAGTCAGTAAGCCCAACATCCTGATTTAAATATAATTTAGATTAAATAAGCAGAGCAGTGACTGACTGTGCAGAAGTCCTTCCTGTGACAATAGCAACTAGTATTTAACCAGAACTTGGAGAAGAAGGTCCTGCTATATTTCAGACATTAAACAATTAGACCATTCTGAGCCAAATGACAATTTGTTTGTATGTGAAAGGATACATGGCAATTAATAGCATTAGTAACAACTTTCTTCAATTTAGATGTTTCAAATCAGACATGCTCGGCCTTGAACTACACCATTATTAAACTGTTCCTACTAACATAAGGACTGGGATAACTGAATTAAATTAGATAATAGATGAATTAATTAATTAATTAATAGATTGAGCACTTGAAGAAAAGATACTTTAACATTGGTGTTTTAAATAAATTAATACAGAGACAGAAAATTATGTAGAGAGCCATTAGGAACACATTGACAAAGTTGTGATATAGGAAAAATAGAGTAAAGCACCTGTGAGCTATCTCACTGTACACCTGAGGACCAGAGTTGGTAAGATGAGGGTTAATGCTATTATATTTTCACAGCATCTTAAAATCACCCTAAAGATGCACAGAAGCATGCAGTAACATTACCCAATGCTGACGGCTCTGTCACAAAAGGACGAGTTAGCCTACTAAGAAAACTTTCCTTATTCATTGCAGAAGGCGCTAAAGTAGAAGAAAAGCTCATCAGTGAGGAATGTTAAAATAGCTTCACAACTTAAGCACACTAGCACCACAGAGCCAATAATAACCATGTTATCGAAAGCTGCAAGTACACATAACTTGTTGAAGTGAGGCAGTGGTCCCCCGGCATCTCAACTAAGATAAAAACACATACAGCTGCTGTCACACATCTCATAATATCTGCTTCCAAAGTGGATTCATGGCCTGAAGGTGATTTGCCACCATTAGCTGCGGCTAGGCTAGTAGCAAAAACAAAACTCTGAATGCCAAGAGTAGCACGAGGGTTTAGTCCCGTTGCGGTTAGCAGCCAATCGAGTGAGAAGAGAAGCTTGAACACGTCGCCCCGATCACGAAGAGCGTGTTAAAGTTCAGCTTGTAGAATATATCATGTCAATGTATAAGTGTAGCAATGCACTACAGTCGTCTCTGAACGACCTCACTTCTCCAATGGTTATTCCAAAATTTAAAAATGCAAAGTTTGTGTCAACTCCAATGGCACACTAGCACAATAATGCCAAATGGTGGCATAAATAATTTAAATACAGCCGTACATGGTGAATAATGTGCCACAAAAACAGATAAAGAAATTACAAAACGTTTTGCATCTGTATTCAGTTTAATTATGAATTATTGCTCAAATTGAAAAAGGGATTTTTATTTTAATTACAGCATTTTCACTTCAGTATGTTGTGCAAGGTTTAAGCCACACAGGATTTGTCTAAAGTTGCATTAGGTCAAATTCCCCACCAGCATTAGAAAAAGTTGTTTGCTAATCTGCCAACCCTCTTCGAAAAAGGACATTTCCATGTTAAACAGGGAAGCCAGGTTCTTTGAATAGACAATACAAGCAAAGTAAACTAAAGGCGGGTGGTTTTAAGTACTATATAGACATCGGCACTAATTTACATCTGACCAGTACTGGTATGCATTACCTCTGAAGAATACCTAAGTGAATTATTGAATTTTTTGTGGCCGTTATGGCAGAATGATCAGGATTGATACGTTCAGCCCATTAGCCGCTTAGCAATAAGAGAACCGACTGGGTCACATTCACATGCTTCCAAAGGAGGTAAACAAATTATCCCGTTATGGGCCGTCAATGGTGGTGTGTATTAGGGCCGGAGAACCCAGTGGGAAATCACAGGGTAATGATTAGAGATGCAGAGCTTGCCAGTGGGCATCTGCATCTGCTGTCTGAGAACCAGCACTTCCTTTTTAACCCAGTGAGAGCTCCTGTCCACGTCACACACAAACCAGTCTGAACTCATGGGATAGATGATCTGCAGTGGTTTACCCTTTCGAGCAAAAAAAAAAAAGTTAATAATCTTTAACGTTATCTGCAGAAGAACAGACATTTTACAGCTAATGTTAAAATGGCCTTATTTCAATTAATCACATGATTTGTCTGCCTTTGCGTTTTATTCGCAGGAGGGCATAACACACAGGAGGCGATGGTTTGAATGCTAACTAACTGTTGAGCACAAAAGATTAAAAACAACTTTTTTACATCCCTGAGCCTTCGTCCTGGCTCAAACCTCACTGCTACGATGTATGACATGTTTCTTTATTCACGAACAAATCTCCATCCCTCATGCTGGCGCAGACAAGGGGACTGATTGTACGATATTGCCCCTGTAATTTACCCTGCTGGATGGGGTCGCTCAGGCAAGACGAGGAGCAAACTGTCTTTGGCTCCAACTCAAGATGCGAGTCAGACAAATTATTTCTCTGAGATACTGCATGATCAACCTGTTCGACTATAAAGAACTCAAAATCACTTTGCATACAATGAACATGTCTTGATTTGAGAAGATGTGGATCGGTAATTAATTCCAATGAGCAATTGTTCTGGCAGTAACTGGAGGAGATTCACCTTGACCTGAGAAGTTTCACTGGCGAGTTCGATAAGAGTGGAATACAGATTAATGCAGAGTCCTAAACAGTGAGGATAAGGCTGAAAGTAAAAACAACAAACAACAACAGATAGGAGGATGGGGGAGAAGGAAGGTCTGAAGGAGATTATAGGAAGACAAAATATTAGATGTTAAACAAAGCAGTGAAATGCATCAAACTCTGAATTCTTTGTTTTTCCAAGTTAAAAGCTCCCATATCAGAGCATCTCTGGATTCTAGGTGGTAAACAACTTAAGAGCAGCGGTGGATTTACCTTCCTTTTATTTTAGCAAACATGTTCATCTATTTTTATATAAAATATTGGAAATTGGCAACAACTTGACATACAGTAGACACACACACACACACACACACTTATTTAAGTAACTTACATGATGTGAGATTGATCTAAATTCTATTGCCCATGAAACAAATGAAACTGGTACAAACATATTTTTAATTCTCGATGTCAGACCTTCAACTAATTATTTAAAACATCTCATATTAAACAGACAACCTCTTTTGACAAAACAATAATGCTGGGCTTGTGGTTAAAGAACAAAACAATACTAGAACAAAGAAAGTCAAAGGGTTTAAAGATAAAAGTGCTAAAGCCATGCATTATTAAAAATGACAAAAAGAGAAAATTCGAGAAAAAAAAAACAAATCAATACGGAAACTTCAAAATGGGTCATGAATTTCACTGTCATTTACCAGTGAAGCTGTCCTTTGCATCGTCTGGTTGGGATGCACTTTTGCTCCCTGAGAGAGTTTTCAAGCTGGGCTGTTCATTACTGGATGTTCAGTCCTTGATCAGACATTTGACAAGTGATTAATCAGGAAGGCGGCCTCAGAGGAGCAACTGAAAGTTAATTTCCACACTTCTGCATGCCGAGATGAATTTGAAGCTGGTGCAGGCAGGGTAGCTGCCTTAGTCACGCTTTCAGGGTGACCCCTGCACCTCACATTTGCTAGGATTACATCCACACTGACAGCCCCACGCTCGTCTTCATCATGCACCAGCACGCAGCGCACATCCGAGCACTGACGGAGAGTTAAGTCATGGAATTGGGGACGGCGGGGCGCGATGGTGACAGAGCGTGGCGTTGGGTGAAAGACAGCCTCGTCCTGCACCAGGCCAAGGTGGGTATCTGTGAGTAAAAGCTGGGCCAGAGGGTCAGAGCGGGTACTGGGGCTGATGCACACCCCAACACTCGTGTACAGTAGTATCTGCATTTCTCCCAGAGTTACGGTTTCTTGATCAATGTTACTCTGGAGAAGATAAACCAGATCAGCAAGACTTTTCTGAAACTGGCAGCACACCCTTAAACCAGCATCCAGCAGCAGGTCAGGAACACAGGCTTGCCAGTCAAGAGACAACTTCATCAAGTCTCCATGGAGCAGTGGGTGCTTAGACACCCTGTTGTCCCTGGGACAGATGACAGCAAGTATGGCCGAGCACAGCTTTTTGGTAAGTTGCTGGCTATGGGTGTAGACACCTAGGATACTCTCCTCTGTAGCGCCCATCAAACGCAGACTGTGGCCTGCTAAGCCAATCTTTAACTCTTTCAGCTGGAGCAAAGGGAGGTGATGGAACAAACCCAGCCCAAAGTCAGCGGTCAGGGTGTAGAGGCCAGTCTCTGCCAAGATTAGAAGGGCAGGACGGGGCACAGGATGGCTGCATTTAGCAACAGTCACCCAAAAAAGAGCTATAATCCTTTGGGATGCGAGCACCGTAGTGGAGATGATAGACTGTAAAGTATCCATCATGTCAAGAAATGGTAAAGTTTGCAGGTATAAAAGGGAATCAGGAAAGTCTATTAACGTTTGACAAAAGATTTGGACATTGATTCTGTTTTGCACAGTCCTCAGATTATCCAATGCCGGATCTTTGTCTTCAAGCTTTGGCTCACTTTGTTTTTCTGCCACCATCTCTGGAATTAGTTTGTCTCCTTGACTCGCATGAATATCAGCCATGTCCTGCTCTTGTGGTACCCGTTGATCCCCGATTCTCTTATTCTTTGTCCAGCTAACTTTGGCCATTAGTGGCACGTCCTCTGGCAAGTCTTCTGCCTTGCTAAAGATTTGTGTTGGAGTCAGGATTATGCCTTGTTTTCTGTCAGTATTAACGCAGCCCTGAATCATCAGAGCTTCCTCTCTAGGCGGAGTTATGTCCATCTGGACGTGCTGTATGTATAGATTTTTCACGACGGAAAAAATTTGACTATCCTTGAAGAGAGAGAAGACACAGCTCCCCTTAACAATGGATAGGACCCGACTGTCCTTCACTACAGACAGAACATTACTTTCCCTGACCACAGACACAACATGTCTGGACCAGCGTGCCCCAACAGGCTGTAGTCCCTCTTCCTTGACTTGCTGCAATACTGTGGGAGAGCTCCAAAGAAGACGCCCTGCATCTTGGAAAATCGAAGAAACTCTGCTGACCAAAGAACCCAGCCCTGAGCATTGGCCTGTGGCTGCTGTCTCACACACTCCCGGGATCTCCTCCAAACCTCCAGATTCATCCATCTCTCCACAACCAAACTGGCCCTTGAAGGTAGTTTCCTTGGGGGGACAGCATGCTGCCTGACTGCTGAGAGGCTTTTTGTCTCGCTGAAAATGAGTGCTGGTCTGCGGGAGGGCAGACGGGGAGTGAGTGCCTCTGCTGCTCTGCAGGTGAGACATGATGCCTAATGAGCTCCCACCAGAGCCAGGTCTCTCCTTGTAGCAGCCAGCCACGACGCCTTTGATCTTGTTAGCATTTCCCTCTGGCTTTGTGCCACATCCATCACCCGGACCCAGGACATTTGTCTGCTGGAGGCTGGCATCCCCTGACCGAACCTCCTCTCCGTTATAACTTGCAACTCCAGCCCCACTCTGAGCTTTCCTCCACGGCCACTCCGACATGAGCCCTGATTTATGACACGAGTCCCTCTCCTGCTCCTGGCCATCCCTGGTGCTCATCCCACCCTGTAGTGGGTCTCCATCCAACTCAAAGATAGTGTGAGAGACCGGATATTTTCCAGGCATGGCCTATTTTACATAAAAAAAAGGAAAAACTATAAGAGGACATACAACCGATTTTAGCTATTTAATCATCCAGTTTGTTGTATGCAGTTTATTGTTAAATTAGTACTGCCATTAAGAGAAAGAACTAAGACAACTTTTTTTTTCTCAGCCCCCTTTAAAACACATCTTTATTTATGTATTCAATTATATTTGAATACATAAATACATGCACAGGAAACTGGAGTGAAGAATAACAAGGTACATGTACAAACAAATACTTCAAAAGTGCTTTCATTTCAAAATGCTTTCACAAAACGAGTGTCATTTAAACTCTATTACACTTTCCTGTTGGGGTTTAAAAGAAATGTGTGCATAATAAACAAACATAATAAGCAATAGGAAAAAGTATTTCATGCCTCATAAAAAAAAAACGTATTATGCTTGGCTGGAGAGGGGGGGCAGGTATTGACATTTGCTTTGTTTTGCAGAGACAAAAGGGATGATCAGTGGCACCATAGTGGCTCGATAAACAAACTGCAGAACAAAGCCTCTCTTTTTGCAGCTTGTGTTTAGGCTTTATTTCACATTATCAAAACAATTAAAAGTCAGTTAATTATATGCAGAAATTATGGCTTATTGGTTACATCCTTATTTATATAAACTCTCTTAAATCCAAAGTAAGTTTTGTTTAATAGAACAAATAATGAGTCAATACATACTGTAGTCCTGTGCGTCTCTGTTGGGGCAGATGTAAGACCGCTGCTGGGCACTTCATCCGTTTCTGCAGCCAGCATATTCATATTCTGGCTTTAAAAAAATAAATAAAAAAAGACGCAATAATATGACTAATAATATTTTATCTGCAAAAAATTTGCTTCTTGATAATAGGTGTGTGCACAATACCGATGTGTTTATATGCTTATACATGCTACCAGGCTTTTATTTTGCAAAATCAAATTTCATTATTTGCTGTCTAGTGACACTGGAGACTTCAAACAGTTTGCAGGCAAAAGACAAGACTGCAATAACCCCCAAACCTCAACTTCACAAAAAACATCCATTAGATTTGAAAAGCAAACAGCCCAAATGGCTGGATGAGATTAGAGCCACTCTACTAGCTGTGAAATTAAATAGAATCTGTGCATGTTGATTTGAGGATTTACATACAATACTCATCTCTCTGGTGGGGGGAGCAGAAACCAAATATACAGCTCAGAATGATTTCTGACAGTAAACAGAGGCTTTGGCTGAGCTTTGTGTGCTGCAGCAGGTTGGTGAGGGGGAAAAGCAGGGGCGCTAAAGCAGTGACAACATCAACAAGAGGGATCACAGTGCAGGTTCTCGTGACGATTAAAGGCTTTTTGCAGATCCTGGGGATTCAGTACAGAGGATGTCCTGTACTTGGCAATGTTTGTCTACTCGCATGAATACATGGAGGAACACCGATCTGGGGTTTCCAGCCTCAGAGCCTGACAACATTTTCTGGATACCATTTTACTCTGTCACACATGGCTCACATGTCGAGGTCTACATGAAGTCTTGCTGCAGAATGACTGCGAACAAAACTGGTAGACAAATAATGTATTCATTAAGGTCGCCACGCAGGGCACAGTTCGCATCCCCCAACTCACCCTTCACTAGTCTCTTCAATCTCTGCCACCATTGTCTTCTCTTCTGCTCCCTGTTGATGGGGAGGAGCCCCACTGTTTTCCTTTGAAAGTCCTTTGATGTCCCGGTTGCGTTTGTTCATGCTTTCTTGAACTTGCTGCCGTCCCACCTCCTGCTGATCGAGCATCTCTTCCAGCCTCCTAGTCATCACATCGTACATGCACACCCACAGATTTTATGAGAAGTCCTACATCCTCGCAAACGCACCCTTTAACACATCTCGTATAATATTTTCAAGCATTTCCATTACAGTTTGCGACAATTTTATGGAACTCCAACCAAGATATCTGAACGAGTCACCAGGGATGTTGATTAAAAAGAACAGCTTAAAGTAAAGTGACAGAAAAATCTAAAAGAATAAAATCGCATCCTTCAGAGAGCTAAGTGGGTTTGTGGGCACGATTGTTCTAGCTCCACTGAAGCCAATAGCGGGGAGTGATAAGTGAAACAGGAGTTCCAAGAGTGATGGACGTTAATCAGTGTAAAAACCCCATTTAGGAGATTCCAACTCCTAATACCAGCCTGTCGGAGACAAAATTATAAAGTTGCCACTTGGCAGTCTAGTGAGAGATGGAAAATACTGAAGTTTGTCAGATGAAGGACTTTCAGTGCTAAGGTGCCCATTAAAAGCTGAATGGGTCAAACTTCATGCTGGCTCGCTCTATCACTCGGGGATCTCGGAGTCCACACTCCAACCGACGGTCTCAGACGGTTACACAGTCCGTTTGATAAAGGGTGATTCAGACATAGTGGGACAACTTTTTCATGAAGATAAGTGGGTCTTGCGGACGGCCTTGAATTCATACACAATATAAAAGCATGCAACCTCGACATAACAGACAATGGAGCCCTTTCCTGCCTCTCCTTAGGATATATATCTATTCCATGTTTCAAAAATAAAAGTTGAATTTAACAGGTTTTCGGCACCCCATGCTTTGAAGCAAAACTAGCTGAGCTAATCCGTTTTCAGCCGACATAAATGCACTTAGATGCTGCATACATAAGTATCGATGAATTAAAGACCGCAAAAATGTGAAGTGTTCCCATACTGTGAGGAACCAGTTGGACATTTTATTGCACAGTCCGCCTCTTCCTGTCCAACTCTCGAGTGAGAAAGTCTTTGATCCAACTGATTTAGCCGATAATGAATGCTCAAGAAATGGCAGGTTAGTTCATCAAAATCTTGTGCCACTCACTCCCAGACCTAAACAGCCACTATTTGAAGTCTAATTATTTGCTTTCATTTACCACTAAGGGTTACTTCCAAGATGGTTGAGCAAACTTGGATAAATTCTGTCCTTGCTGCGAAGGAGTTTACGCAACATAAAGAACAACCATGGAAAGCATATCCAAGCAATATGAGCAGGAAAATACCTTCCCTCATCTTCCCCATCTACAGTGCTTGAAGGTGACAAGCGGGCCATGTGAGAGAAGGTTAAGATACTAGAAATAATATTGTATGATGTGTCCAGAGGAATAAAAATAACCAATGTGCATTTTGCAACGCTATCCTACCATATTCTCCTCTGTACAGTCCTACACTGTTGTCCGTCTCACTGATTTGCCATCAACACCTCCAGACTTCAATCAAGCCATCGCAGTTTCCCTCCACCACTGACTCCTACTGACTTCCATTCTTCTCCGTGTTTTCGCCCACAAACCAAGTGTTTCTAAAGCCCATCGGTGGCCACAGTATAGCGGTGTGTTTGACTAAAAGCAGCCTTGAAGCGTGCGCACACCCACACGCGCACGCGCTCCTCTGAGAGCGCTATGAATCACCTGAGCGGAGCTGCTGCTTTTTGGGAATACTGCACTGTGAGGGAAATTACATGTCAGACAGCTCCACATGTTGTAAAACATCAGGGTTATCAGATCATGAGACCGGACGCCTCTCAAATTGCTCAATATGCTTCGGTTGGTAAATCACTTGAGTGAATTGGATTTTGAGCACTAATTCAATGGACGCAGAGACACTGACAGATCAATGACCTGTCACACAGTTCCAAGGCAGTGGGCAGTATCTAAAGATCAGTCTTATTAACTTAATGTCAGTTTGGTTGGCTGTAGTGTTAAAAAAAAAAAATTTAAACTACTGCTAAGTGTTAATACAAATTATAGTGACACTCTCGGATGACAAAAAGATTATTGTCAGTGTTAAAGCCCCCATCCATAGGATTTTTAGGTGACTAAACAACGTTTTATCAATTTTATAATAACTTATTGTATTAGTTGCAGCCGTGGTGAGGGGAGGCTTTTCTCTTCTTTTTTTAGTTTGAACTTTGTTGCGTCAATTAAGCGTAGCCACACACACACACACACACACACACACACACACACACCTTGGTTTGAATCAATCAACTATGCTGCATAATACATGCAGTCTTTTCAAGACTACTTCTGAGCAATACTTTTTTATTTTTCTTGCAGTGTATTTTGAGAATTTG
Source organism: Clinocottus analis (assembly GCF_023055335.1). Lineage (NCBI taxonomy): Eukaryota > Metazoa > Chordata > Actinopteri > Perciformes > Cottidae > Clinocottus > Clinocottus analis. Next base: position 14,316,831 of record NW_027176240.1, on the reverse strand, counting down.
GGGGAGCTAAACTTCAAGTGCAATGCAGCAATTTCAAAAACGGGACACAGAAGTTCACTACCTACAGAACTAGAGGCCGTTTTGGGACACGCCTGGGGCTGTTGGAGACTTGCCGGCTGTGATTTCCACTGGCTCAGCATGAAGCACTTCAAAATGGCTTTTTAGCATGTTCCCACCTCTACTCACAGAAGCACTGATTTATGGTATCGATTTGAAGTACATGCCCGGTGAATGCTGTTCAATAAGCAGGCACATTGTGGCGCTTGAGGTGGACTGGGTTCAGTTCTGCTTGGGTCACAGAGTGTAGAGAGCTATTACATGTGTCTGCAGAAGGCTCACCCTTGGTTTTGCAGCATCACCTTGGACAGATTCTCAGTAGACTTGGACATGTCAGTCGAGGACAGGCTGACGTCAGACTGCGGCCCTCGCTGCAGAATAAGATGGTACTGGTAAATGTAAAACTGTCAGAGTGTGAGATATGAGTGACAGCTGCCTGTGGTAGATTTGCAATGATTTAAATTATAGAGTATGATGTATGTCATCTGTATTTATGACACTGTTTTTTTACAAAACACAAGAGGGATTTGGAAAAATGTCTAAATCTTATCTGGTAAATGAAAGCCCTTCTGAATGAGGGTAATCAAACTATCACATATTCCTAAAATGTAATGGTTGTGCATTTTGAGAGTAATGCGCAACCATTACATTGTAGTGACTTGTATGTTTTTTTACAGTTCATCTTTTTAACACTATTGAAATATACCGCTTTCATACACCACAGTTACACTCGGAGTGGTAATATTGTGAATGACTGAGTGTAACTCCTGAGACCATCTCATTTGGAAGCAATGTTAAAAATGAATGGCAAAGACTCATCTTGGCACCACAGCGGGGCTGGATGTCGGTGCTTTACTTGGCCGTGATGGCGTGCAATTTTCAATAATGCAGAGAGCAGAAAGCTGTCAAAAACCCGAAGTACTGCTGTGTCTATAAAATGGTGTGTGAATCCATTTTACATCATAAAATGTTATAAAGAACAAGAGGGGGGACTACACTTTAGTTGCAGGCAAATGGCTTCTAGATCAGAACTTAGTTTTACAGTGACTATTGATAATTACAGAATTTTAAAAAAATCATTGGCAATCATTGTTTATGAAAACTATTGCTTTCCGACAACGCTGCCGTGTTTCAACAGTGACTTTTACTCAGCCATGAAGCTTTAGTAGTGAAGCACACAGGCAGCAGTATTTGTATGCACAGTTTTACCAAACCAGGAATGACGGCCGGGAGCTCAGAGAGAGTCTGCCTGACTGCACTTTGTTTGTCATTCCCACGTTTGGGTTTGTTTGTCTTCTTCATGATGTAGACTTTTGACTAACGAAGTTGTACCTTACACATACGACTGTATTTGACCTAAAATCTCTTGTCACATTTCAACTCTACTCAGAGCTCCATTCTAGTTGCATTGCAACTTCTGAAGACAAAACGCTACACAAGTAAGGATTTAGGTGTCGAAATGTTGCTTCACTTTGACATTCACATTTTTTTTTGCTGGAAAGAAGAAAAATCCTGATGTGAATGGACGCTGAAAAACAACTAAAAGAGGGTGAATATTTTTCATAAATCATTCATGAACAGATATTAGATATTAGATATGCATGATAGTAAATCTATTTTAATATTATCTACAATGATAATCTGAAGATTATCGTTTGGTTTAGATCACTTACGCAACCCAAACGTCTTAGGAATACTTAAAACATTACCACACCATTAAAGAGAAACACTGATTTGGGGTTTCTTTAGGAGAAAGGGTGCATTACCACAATGCTTGAAGGAGTTGGCCCATTTTCAAAGCTGCTGCACTTGGCCTCCTTTCAGAAATAGTGGAGCGCTTCTCCAAGTTGAAAAAACATTCAGGATTGTAAAGAGATTGTGGTGCTTTTTAGTGAACCAATTATTGAGATAGAAGCAGAATTTCCTGCTAAACAAGCAGTAGCAGGTGAAAATACAGCATGTAGTTCTTGTTCTGATCAGCAAGAATCTGCGTGGATCACACACACACACATTTGTTGTGTGAATTTGAGTTCAACCTGAGCAATAATTGTTGAAGGAAGCAGATATTACAGCTGGTAGTTATGGTAACAATATGCATGATGCTGACTTGCTCTTACACAATTACCAGCAAAGAAACGCAGTTGTGGCAGCATCCTTTCTGAAAGAGGCTCCCTGAGCTTTACAAAAAGAGCAGGTTAGTATAAGCACACAATAAGACTTGTCTGTGGTGTTTTTGGGTGGCGTCTGTACCTGGCATTTGTGTCTGAGCTGGGCAGCCTCAGTCGGGTGGTTAAACCGGAGTATGGTTCCTCTCCCGAGCTGTGTGATGGCCCCTAGAGGAAACCAAAGAGGTACAGCATGAAAAAAGTGGCATATCACCAACTCACTTACCTGCTTAAAATGAACCCTTTGGTTTAAATGCCGCAGCAAGCATTGAATTCTGTAATGCAGTGTGAGAAAGACTGACAGAGGCCATATGTGATATGTTCCAAGAAAGATGCAATTGACAGTAAGGGTGCTGAAAGTCTGCCAGGTAACCTGTGGAGGTGCTGCAAAGTATCTATAATGCATAAAAAGGTGAGGAGCATGAGACTTGGGCAATCTACCCATCCTTGTGGGATTTCAGTGAACAGTCTCTGCACTGAACTTGGGTAGAGTTGATAAATGGCACCAAAAGTTCCCCGACATTTTCCTCTGCTGAGGTAAAGTGAATGAATTGCCAAGAAGAACACAATCCCCAATGTGATTGGCAGTGACCTAGACCAGGGGGATGATTTACCAGGGAAAATGGTCCAAGGAAACTTGAGAAGTCTTGTAAATCTATGGAATTGAAGTGATACTAGGGTTTATATAACAGACTCGCGCTCAAATGGCCACATTCAGAATTTTTTTTCAAGGTTTCCTCTTCATTCCCCTTCTCTCTTCGCTCAGCACAGCAAATACTAATCTTGCTACTACTAATGACTTCTGACGAGTGACAAAGCACCTGAGAGAGCAGCCTGTGATGGATTCCAGCTGCTGTTGGACTGAAAATTACTATCATTTGTTCAAGAAAATAGCTTCAGATGCAGCCGTTTCTAAAGGGGATATTGGATAAATTGAAATGGCTATAAAGAGTCTGGTGGAGCCAGGCCCTGCGCAGCCTGGTTCTGTGTGCCGGTATTATCTCTGGAAAGGAAACCAGTGTGGATGAGGAGGTAGTAAGCGGTGAAGGCTCCCAGCCCCAGCAAGCAGGGTCTGCTCAGAGGGGCAGGAGTTTTAGATCCGCTTGGCTCTGTCCTTTGAAAGGTTAAAGCTCTGGCCCACTTCAAACCTGTCGGCCCTATCAACTCCATCTGCCAATTAAATGGAGGGCCTGGGGCTTTGTCTGCAGCTTTGTCTGAGGTCCCTCGCCCTTCAAATGTTTAGTAAGAGAAATGGCATCTGCCCTGTGGAGAGTCGTGTTCACAATCCACTCAGGCCCAGAGCACACTGCCGTGGGGGTGCGAGGCACATAAAATGGATTTCATTTGCAGATGTGATGCAGTGATCTCATAAACTGCATTCAAATGGATGTGTGTTATTGCCTCCCACTGGCTGAATAATTGGAAATCTAAGAGAGAAATCTTTATTATTACAGAAATGCCTTGTCCCCCACCATCCTCAAATGTCCATTAAAGAATAGCAAAAGTATATTAAGCTTTGCAGAAATACTTACCCTGAGTCAGCTGGCAGGGATCAGTTACCACAGAGCCATTGACTGAACACAGTGCACCATCCTGAGGAATCAGAGTCACGGTCCCAGCACGGTTCTCAAGCACACAATGTTCACTGAGGAGCCCAGGCCCATGAAGTACTACAATACAATTAAATAAGAAAGCATAAAAAGAAATACTGCTTATATTTCCAGTCTGATGCATAACACAGCAGCTGGGAATTTAGTGCAGTAACCTTGACTCACCAATATTCTGACTGCTTGATGCTTCGTCACTCCCAATCAGGGTTCGGCCCTCCTACAGGGAAGATTAAAAAAGGTCACAATACAATATGCAAGCTGTTGTTTGCCCATTAACAAAAGCAACGGACCTTGGCTGGTAATGATTTTAGACAAATAAAAGAGTAATCTGTGCACTATATGAAGTTCAAATAGCCTATTCACTTTCAAATAATACAGGACTATTCCAGTGCTGAGCAGGTCTTCATCCATGCCTATCAGATGTGGTAACTGGCAGCCCAGGACTACGCCACTCCCCTCCGTCCTCAGAGCCACAGTCTCCTCCTATAGATAATATAGAGAGAATATAGAGAGAATATAACGTGAGAGGGACGAAAACTCATGCACTAGCTTGTAGCTGGAATGGCCTACAATATAAAATAAAACTGCTGACGGACATTTAATGGCAACGAGCAGAGAACTGAATTCTTTATGACTGCTCTTCCTTGCCTGAAGGCCAAGCAGAACAGCAGCGTTCCAACCATGTGTCGCAATGTAGCGGTAGAGTGGCTAACGGCAGGAGAGACGCCATAAATCATTCAGATTATCGTGGCGAGAGTCAAACTGTACATTGTGTTCAGCAAGCGAAACAGACGCAGTGCCACAGACAGGCAGACAGACAGACACACACACACACACACACACAAGCTTGTTAAGTATACATAAACTGTAGATAACAGCAACAAACATGTGTGTCTTTTACAATGCGTCTCATGGGAGTATTGCATGGAAAGTCAAACTAAAAGGAATTACTAAAGTGGAAAGCATGTCATGGCAAAAATAATTTATTTTCCATAAATAGAGCATTCTTTGAGGAAAGAGAATAACTGTAGTAAAATGACACATTTTAAGACCATTTCATGGCGACATTTCCATTTTCCCCACATAAAACATAGCATGCATTTGCATTATGTCCAGATCTCAAAAGCAAATGATGAAAAACCCTTTAAATGTTCATATTTCACAGAGACAATTGATTAATACATAATCAGTGACACAAAGCAACATTACAGTTGCATTACAACTACTGTCACAGGGAAATGAATGTCCGCTTGGGGACAAAAAAATTATTTCCGCTGGACCAGAAATCCCTGATAAATATGTAATAAATGGTGTTACAGCACCACTCTAAAGAAGTGCGATAGCAAGTACAGAAATTGATTTAATCCTTGAAAGAGATTTCTAAACCACAGGACAGCTACACTTAAAACATCTGATCTGCTCCATACACCACTTCACTGCCTCCAACAATTGTTGCTGAGGAAATGTAAAAACATGAGTCACACCAATTTACAGCATACATGTCTGTCAAGGAGTGATATTCATTTAACTTTGTATAAAATGTAATTTGGTATTATTTCAATTCAACTTCAACTTTAGAAAAGACCAGGCTGAAGGCTGAATGACTTTGTTTAGCAGGTAATTTTCCAATTATTCAAAAACAAATAAAACGCTTAGCCTTGGACGACCATCTCAAAAGACGCACCGAATGAAGCATGTGTTCAAGGCCAGTAACCTTTTCCTCCCACAGCAATGGCTGTGGTACAATAACCCAGCGTCTACCCAAGCATGAGTGGCCCTATCAGAAGTATTTCTCCGTTAAGCTGATGGACTAATGCTTCACATTGCCGTGGATTATCATAAGTACCTCCCCAAGAGGCAGAGCAGAAAGTCTCACATATGGAGGATTCAGAGGCAACACTCTGCATAAACTCTCTCTCTCTCTCTCTCTTTCAACCTCCTACTCTCTTTCGTATAGATTGGACCGTGAAGTGAGAGACGTGTCCACCACCAGCACCACCTCAGTCATCGGCAGTTGTGAGATGGGAAAAATCCTTTTTCTTTCTAATGAAGAAGGAAAGGCATCGACCTCAGCCCCTGTACTTAATTAAAAGGGATTCTTCACAGACTTCATTAGGTGGTGAGGAGCAGCCTGGCAGATTAATGCACTGTGTCACTTTCTTCCCACAACAGATGATCCTCTTATTTTCTGCTAAAATTTGCACACAGAAAGTTGTATATGTGCTGTGAGGGGGAGAAACAAGTCTGCTTTCAGATTGATGCAGCTGGTGTACAAACTGTAATTAATTGTGGCCCAGACCAGCAGCCAGGCTCGAGCAGCATTTAGACTCCCATTAAAAGCCATCATCTGTGGTTGGGCAGAATTTGAAATGGATTTTTCTCCACACTTTCGACAGTTCAGGTTCCCAACTTGGTTAATATGCATTTTTAAAACATTCCCATAGGCCAACCAATCCTGCTTTCCTGACTGCCCATCAGTCCTGTCAAGTGGAGCCACGTGCCAACAGACGAGATAAGCAGGCACTGAAAGCAGGCCAAAAGAGAAAACTTACGCATTCCAAATCCTTGAAAGACCTGTATTCATATCCCAGATTACTGCACTTTATGGAACTTCATGAATAAAGAATGAAGGAAAAAAGGCAGTTACCTGGCCAGTTGTCAAAACGCCATGAAGCCTTTTGTTTGTAAAGATTGGTTGAAGTCCACAATGGTAACTAACAGAAACATAATTGACCTCCTTTTAACGGTCCAGTCTGTTTCTTACTCACCCCTCCATGTTATTTGTGTGTGCTCCATGTAAAAGCACAATCTCAACCAGAGAACTTTTGTTCTCGTTGTTTTAGACACATTTTGTGTAATTAGCTTGATATGCACTCCACCTGTTTCCATGCATGCAGATCGTGGTTGAAAACTAAGGGGAGTCAACCGTATAATATTTTAGTCCTCGTAGGTATAAATGGCACCTCTTCCATGTGCTCGCCATGTGTTTCAAAAAGGCCAGATAATAATGAAAGAATCTAAATCAAATTAAGAAAAAACAAGTTAATCTGGTTTGGAGCCCAGCTTTCCTGCCATGTGACAAATCAAAAAGGCGAGAGCTGAACAGTAAGAATATGTAAATGTTACGAAATGCAATATTGGCCAACTATGATATACAACTGCCGACAGTACGAGGTAAATCAACATTAAACAGAGCCGGGCTCAGAGCATTCAAGGCTTAAGTTGCGTCTTTGTGCCGATTGCAGCATGTTTGGGAAATATAAAAGACCACGAGGATCAAAGAAACACTGCTGTTCATGTTGTTTTACTGAAATTGAGGTTCTTCCCACCACTATGTTACAAGTGGACCTGAAAGGGCGGCTGTTGAGCAGAATTCCTCTTAGGAAGTAGAGCTGCTCACAAATCTCTGTGTGCGCGTGCAAAAGGCTATATACCCCTAAAGTAGAACAACATTACACTTTCCTCTCTTCCTGCCTTTTTTGTTCTCTCAATCTGTTGCTGTCTGTTAAGAGGCTGCACTGGAATCCATCTCATATTAATTACTTTCTCTTTCCCACATGCCCTGTAACCAATCTGGGAAGCTGACGATGAATAACTTTGCATTCTAAATCTGCTTTGAATACAGAATTCAAAATTCTGTTTACACCGCTCTTGGTCAACTCGTCTCCTTACGGCAGAAATTCTCCTCTGGCGCTCAGCAGCGACATTAAATTGTCACAACAGAAAATATAAAAAACTTGAAGACTTTTATTTATAAAAGATAGAGCATGCACTCCTGTATGTATAACACCATGCATGAAGGTTGGCTTATATCAGAGCCATTCCATTTTAAAACAAGGCCATTTCTTACAAAAGACTTGCGTTTGTAATGTCTGTGTACTGAATTTTGAAATGGCCAACTTAAACTGGAGCTTAATGTGCCGCGCTGCACTGAACCGAGACGCCACCTTTAATGTCTGTGCAGAATGCAAATGCATCGTAGGACAAATGTCAAATCCATAAAGTAATTCATCAAACACTTGGGCGTCACGTTGCATCATAACAGGTGCCTTTACAGCTGGGTACAGCTAAGGCATATTCTTCAGATCTGCCAATAAAGATTGTTGCCTCAGAGTATAAAGTCATCACTGTTTGACCATGAAACAGATCTACAACACTGTCTTTAATTATTATGCCGGATAGTCGGAGACAAAAGTGCCATATGTCAATAAGCAAGACCTCTTAATTGGGAGCAGTGACAGCTGCTAATGAGTTCCAATACACCATCATGAGTAAAGGGCTGTCGAGCTACTAAATGTCACCTGCCAACCACTATACCGAATCAGAATGTCAATTATCCAACACGCATGTAAAGCCAACGTTCTTGTGCAGGGTAATTAAAACTCTTACAATCTCTACTCACATGTGTAACTCTCCTGTGGTATTCGGGAGAAGTATCATTACTACAAGTCCGAAAAACACAAATCTTTCAAAGACCAGATCGACTACAGTCAAAACATGTGCAAAGTCTGCTGGAGAGAATGTACTGTGAACATGTACAATGGAGAGTAGACCAGAGGTCACTGCATAGTTCTCATGACTGGCACGCTTCACAGTCTAATGCATAATGCAACAGGCGTCTTGGCAGAGTAAGACGAGTCCCAAACAGATGACATTTGGTGTTATTTGGGAGGTTGGGCACAAATTCAGCAGAGGAAAAGTGCTCAGTGTAAACTATGGATTGGCACATAACTAGATTTTTTTTGGTTACAGCTTGGGGTCTTGTAAAGGATGCAGCCACCCCATCCCACCCTCAGAGAAACCATATTGGGTTGAAAGAGAACACACGTCTGTTCAGTTTCTATTTGTCAGACTCCCAAACACAGTCGTTCGTGCGCACGCACACACACACACATAAATAGATGGAAAATTAAATTTAAATGTCAGGTTGACTCGAGTATCATTAGCCGCCCCACTTCATGAAGTGGCCGTGGCTGTTTACAAGACTTACAGTGACACCAGCTGGTTGGATGTCTTTACTGCAAGCAGCAACATCTGTCATGGCTGCTGCTGGGAGCTTGCCACTTTGATGATTGTTTGTGTTAAAATTAATAGAGTAAACCTTCACACAATGTACTCAGCGGCCTTCTACTTTACCTGCATATATTGTTCTGCATCAAGCTTTCAATGGCATATTCTTCACCAAAAGATGAATTACATTTGGGACTTGAAATTAGATAACAAATTACTAAATTGAAAATCGGGGTATAGAAAACAAGGCAGGCTACAAAACAAAAAGCAAGGGCACCTACCAAACTATTGTATGGCTATAGAAACAACTAACCTCCAAAGAAGGCAACTCACAGCTTATTGTGAAATGTTCACCAACTTTGTACCTGCCCGATCTGATGAAATGAAAGAACTACACTAAAATGGATCCCACGAATAAAGCAATACATTAAGCAATTCTCTCCCGTTACTGTCTTGTAGTCCTCTAGCTCGTGTCCAAGAAGCAAACGCACAGTACCAAGCGTTTATTTAAAACCAACAGATGATAAATTGCCCCTGGGATATTTGTGTAAAGGCTCAACCGGCCTCTTTATCAATGCACTGTGCTTGATCATACATGTAAAGGACAAAGTGGAATCAAGACAAATATATCACAAACATATGAATATTCAAACATTGAAAGTCTGTTTAATTAGGTAATCATTGCTGTACCTGAAAAATACTCTAAATCTCGCCCCATTTGCTTGTCCACTCATTGGTCAGTGATAGGACCTGGCGAGGAGGAGGAGGTAGGAAGGTGGGTGGAGGAGTGGGGTAGCGGGTGTATTGTTTACAGAGGAAAACATCAAAACTCCCCACATTTTACACTTGGCACAGAATGACTCACCCTTGTCTGATTCTGATGCAGCTCCTCCTCTACCTTCACAAAGGAAGATGGCTCCCCACGGGAAACCTGGAGTAACAGTAAAAAGACCATGCAACCTTTGAATAAGTGACTGTCAAAATACATATTGGATCTTTGATGTCTTTTTGTGCAAGCTTGAACATATACAGGACCTGATTGGCTTCCTCGAGCAGCCGTCTGAGCCTGGTAACCTCTTCCTGCAGCTTTCTGATCACCTTCACGCTGCAGTCTTCGTTCACCGTGGGAGAGTTTACAATGTTTTTCGCTCGACTGGCATAGCGCAACGTGCTCAGGGTCTCCCCGTAGTTCACGTCAGCAGGAGAAACGGCTGCCATGAAAGGCCACCAGGAAGGAAAGCAAACAAGTTGATGAGCAGTGGTGCGATAAAACATGAAAAAGAAAAAAATATTATGTAGTTCCAATTATCTTTAGCATTTTTAAGAATAGGCATGAACAAAAAAGGGGTGAGTAACACTTTCTGGGAAAAGTCTGAAATGTCTCGGTGCCAGACGAGATCGGAGTTACAATACATACTTGCTATCATAGTAGTCAAAGAGTTTCCACCCAGGCTGTCCTTCAGTAGCCATGTCAGCACAGAGTCTCTGTAAGGAATAAAGGCCGGCTTCTTCTTTTTTGATGACTGTCCTCCCACACTAAGATCAGCTGCGAGGTCACACAGGGAGAAACCACTGACTCAGAGAAACTGGAGCGGTCCAGTAGCATATGAAATGTTGTATGATGGACCAATATCAATCATCAAAGTCCTTCAAATGATAATTTAAAAAAAAAATTCAAAATAAAATGTGAGAATGGTAACCCATTTATTGCATTTTATTTTAAAGAGTGAATGAAATGACTTATTGAGCTGATCCATTCAATACCAGATAAAGATGTGGCGTCATGATGTGTTAGTCGTGCAATAGCTGCCATTTACCCAGAGCCGAGATCACAGTGCCCAGGCTGACCAGGGATTTGTTGATATTGGCGCCTTCCTTCAGCCTGGGGCCCGTGGCGAGCGTGGCATCTGCTCTCTCGCTGCCTGCCAGGTCCACCAGGTAAATCTTACTCCGTGTCTCGCGTGGCAACTCTGCATCAAACCATGCCTGTGACGAAATCATTAAAAAAAAATAATTACTGGGCCATCGTCGTCTAGTTTAAAAGAGGCGACATCACAGAGGAACAGGCAGTATCACAACAAGTGCTACTTAAGATGGGAAAAAAATGAAAAAAAGCCTTTGAAGATAAAAAAAACAAAAACATGTTGGAAATCATCATTGCACAAAACGGACAAACAAGGCTAATTAGAGCTCTTGAGGGATGGCCTTTACTAACACCCAAAGACTTTGCAGAGAAACTTTAAAACATTACTCAATTGCGTCGGGCAACATGAGATCTGGCAGCAAGGATGCATCCATGCACTGTAGCTCACCTGGGTGAAGCTGATGGTGAAGATGGCGTGGGAGCGGCTGCTGAGATCATTCATGTTTGTGCTGGCTGTGGTGCGGTTCGCATTACCAATCATGATCAAGTCCTCTATGTCACTTTGGTTGCGTACCAAGAGCTTGGACAGATCTACACACAAGTTATTGTCCGCATTAGATTTTCGACATTGTATACAAGCGGAGAGATGCATGGGATGGAAAATACAACCCTGTCTTACTTTCGACATAAGGCCCATCCCGGGGGTGCTCTCTCACTCTCAAGCCTCCGTATGTGGGTGTAGTTTTCTTCTTGAGAAGGTCCTGCACACGTTCATTATAGATCTCCAAATAGCTGATGCCAGGACAGAACAGAAAATGCTAAACTTGATCCAAGAATGCCTACTCACAAGGCCACTGATTAATCAAGGCTTTTAGTGTTTATATGGGAATGCACAATGGCACAAAATGAGAACAAAACAAGTTGCTATTCACCGTCCACGATGAAAACAGAAGCACAGTAGGATTAAAGCCAAATTAGTGTGCATATTGTGCATGCATTGCTCTGCTTGCATTGCCAATGAATAAACAAACATAATATGCAGAGTGGGTTTCGACAGAGCACTTCAATCAAGTGTGTGCAATATGCAAAAGGAGTCTGAGTAGCTGATTCAAAAACAATGCAAGGCATGGAGCAATTAGGCTTTACGAGAGCGTGACAGTGATGGAATGGCAGGGACCACATCCTGTGGATGGAGCCATTCAGGTTGTTTTCTGGTTCAGTGTTGAGAACTCAAACGGATTACGATATTAGATGGTTTCTAAATGACTAGACTCATAGTGCCATTATTACAAAAACACAGTCAGGATTCTTGAGCGAGTTACAGACTGTGTGATTCCAACCACCATCACCACCTTAAGATTACAAAATGTAGGATGCTTATAATGTTGCATCCCTACAACACAACAAGCTACTCAACATTTATAAAGTGTGGTAGAGACAGGTCGATAAAAACCCAATCATAGGGTTGAATTAAATATAAATAATGGGCCAATGGCACACATGATACCCAATATCAAAATAATAGTTTCAAAGTAGTTTGATAGGCATAAACATTTTTTGTTTGCCCTCTCATAGTAACAAAACATTGTAACTATTTATCTCACGTGGATTATTGGGGTGGGGGGCAGTAAAGACAAGCCTGACATACTATTTAACATGTACATGCTTTCTTTTACTTTGTCAAACACAGTACTACATTATGTTGAGTAAAGTGGTCGAAGTGGTACAAAATAAAAGCCTTGCAGTCGTAGTTTCTTATACTGGAGATCTATGGTTTAATATTAATTTTATTTTTAGCACTATTTAGCATTAATTTAGAAAATAACCTGTCGCCCCAACAAGCAACAATTCTTTGCATTCAGGGCCTTTACTAGAAAACTTTGCCATGAACAAAGTCTCCTGAGCGACTCTAGTAAATGGACCAATCCCACCCACTGCTGCTAGTTTCATGTCCTGAAATCTCTTTAAATGTTTGAAATTGCAATGGATGCAATGGATGATGTGATCTTGAGGATTAGAAGAAACCCGGTATGGTGGTCCCTTACCTGACCTCTGTGCGGAAGGACACGGCTTCGCTCTTGCCTCTACGAGAGATCTCGGAGAAAAAGCCTTCACAGATCCGTGGAATTAAACCTTTATCATCCTGGCACATTACAGAGAGGGAACGTTGCAGTTAGAGTTCTTATAAAATGACAGTGTCCCGCACAGTGCTACTTTTAAACTAATCACCCCTTTATTGTGATGTCTTAATTTGTGCATTTATACGATGCCATGTCCACAACTCGGCACATGCGAAGACTGCTGAAAAATGCAAACAGCAGCTCATCTGATATGGAGTTACTGAAGCATAAAAGCAATTCCACTCTGAGCTGCATGGCCTCTTGTTTTAATTACAAAGTAACAGATAGTAAGCATTAAGAGCCATATATAATTATCTGGGATGTTGACAGCAGCGTCGCTGATGACCTTGCACAAGTCTCCTGGTAGACAAGCAGAAAGCTCACTGTTAATGTGAAATTTCCATCGCTGTGAAAGGTGAGGAGAGGATAGCTGCGGATTGCTGCCCTCATCACATTTTCTGATTAGTGGGGAGAAACACGGCGATAAATGGAAAGACGCCCAATGAATCTGCCATCAGTCGGTTTCTAATGTGACGAGGAGTCGATGTTGTGCGCACCCTTGGTTAGCGGTACTAGGGGTATTCTGCCATGTAAGCTCTACAGCGTCAGGAATAAATTGTCACATCCTGGGTGTCTCTAAAGACTGAGGGCCCACTTTATAGGACATGTTAAGATGAAAGTTGGAAACCTCGCAAGAGGTAGTCACTTTAGTAAGAATGAAAAAGCTGAGAGAAGGCCTTACTGTATGACCCATCATGGTGTAGGATTTTCCTGAGCCTGTCTGGCCATAGGCAAACACACAAGCATTGAAACCCTCAAACGCGGCTTTCAGGACATCAGACCCCAAGTCGTGAAAAATCTGAAGAGGCAGAGAAATGGTCACTTTTAAGGTCATTGTCCTCCCTCCACTATAATACAATAAAAAGGTTACACAATGTTTTGTAACCGATAAGGTCGTAAACAGAGAAGCAGCGATACCCTCTCCTGTGATATAAATGTTGGACTTCCTCTGTCAGTTGAATCATATGAGAAGTCATAAGAAAAGGTCTTGCCTCCGTCCTTCGGCTGGTCCCCTCCAACAGGTGAAGGCTGCAATTAAAAAGGACAGGCCATTCTTAATAAAAACCCAATCCACTGCAGTGCCGTGTGTTTTATCTTGCAACAAAATACCTTGTGAATAGATGTAGAGTTCCCATTCATGTGAATTATCACCTTAGATGAAAACTGCTTTTCTCTGTGGAAAAGGGAACGGGAGTGGCATAAGAGTTCCTTCAGAGAGAAAATAAAAGCAGTCATTCTGCCTACCTTTTGTTCAAAGGGCGGACTCGGACCGCTACTCGCAACGTAGCCATTATAAATCAAGATCAGATGGAGCACATCAAAGGACAAGCCTGTTTTCACCTCCCGTGAAACGAGGTCTGCCTTCCAGGTGAAGGCAGCCGCGCGAACATCAATGCAGAAGGATTTCACGCCTAATTATCACACCTGGGGCCTGCAGTGCTCTTTCTCGATGCATTTCACAAACCAGCCACTGGGGTGCATTAACGTTACATGGCGATCCAATAAACTTCATTCCCTTTTCTGTCGCCTTCCTCTGGGTTGATATGATTGCTGCGTTAACTCTTTGCAGTCAGGTACTTTGGATAAATTACAGAAAGATGTCTTAGGTTTTGTCAGTTTAATAACATGGTGAAACAATATATCTGCGAACACAAATGGAAAGAGACTCGACCAAACTTCACTGTATGGTTGAAGTTTGGTCGAGTATTTTGAGTTTCTAATCTATAAACTCACTATATGACATTGAAATCCACATAAATCTGACGTGTCCAATGCAAATGAGTCAATAAACTGCGATTGTACTTAAGGGTAAACCAGACAGCAGGACTTCATCACAGCACCAAAGAAAGCCGTCTTAAAAGTGCCGTGTCCAAATTGATTTGACAGTCAAAAGATGACTTGGATTTTTAGAAACATATTTACTGCATGGTAATATTTGCGAAAAAATTGTGTTGTTGCACTATTACACAATATAAGTCTCATTCGAAATACAGTTTTTAGTCAGGGATTTTGTATTTATTTCAGCAAGCTGTTGCAACCGCGACTAAAAAAGTATGTGAAATAATTAAATCTAGTGTTTGTATTACTGTATTAGTGTTCACCTTTCCGTGTAACGTGAACGCGGCATTACTCTCGAGCCACGTTTCCCATGATGCAGTTCGGAAAAGACCCGGCGGGGACATTCAAAAACATGGCAGGCGACTCGAATAAATTGAAATCACCACCAGACCCTGAATGCACGTTGTTTATTAATAACGGAGACAATGGGCTAACGAGGCGCCTGATGTTTTCGTCAGAAGAAGTGGTTGGCGCGTCGGAGGACCCTAAAATGACGTCCAAACAACCAACGATACAAAGTGTTCCCGACGACTCTGATTCAAGTCGACCGACTGCGGAAGTCGCCAAACAACTGTCGCCACAGGTCGTAAACACACGTTTAAAGGCGGAAAATGCAACTGGATTTGAAGACGCCTGCCCTGAACATCGACTCAATCCAGAACAGCAAGTCGTGTACGACGCTGACGACAAAGAAAACACCGCTTTGCCCTCCACAGCCGGCCCGCCAGGTAACGTGAGGCAACACGGGCGAAGTGGGTAACGTCAC
The DNA here is from genome assembly GCF_023055335.1 of Clinocottus analis. NCBI lineage: Eukaryota > Metazoa > Chordata > Actinopteri > Perciformes > Cottidae > Clinocottus > Clinocottus analis. The sequence goes on along the minus strand of NW_027176240.1, from coordinate 14,301,340 downwards.
CCGTGGTGTTCAACAGGCAGCATTAATAACGTTATATAGTTATGTATTTAAGAAGGACGTACTAGTCGCAGGTATAGTTTATATGTTAGGTCTGCTGAGATTACATTGTTGAGGTACTTGAAGTGAATCCATTGTTATAAGCAAAAGTTCCAATCATTGTCGAGCTCCAGTGTCTTAATCGTGATGTTGTGTAGCTTCTATAGTAGTGTGATGTCCCTGTAGTTTCCCAGCTACTTGACAGACACAGATCATGGTTATTTGCAGACAAAACAATATCGACAAAGAATATTTGATAAGCCTCAACTATCCAGCAGTAGTTGGTGCCTAGTTCTTTATATAAAAAAAATGTGTTCCTTCATGGCACACCATAATAGGCAATTGTATTTGACAACTATTCGGCATATTAAAGTGGATAAAAGTAGTCCTGACAAGACCAGCTGCATTAAAATGCTACCCACACGTTAAGGCATCAATAGATATAATCCAGTGGAATAAAAACATGGCAACATTTTAAATGCCTGTACGTTTGCTGATATAATTTCCTTGCTTATGCCTAAGTAGAGGATCTGCTTCATTCATCCTCCACAGACAACAGTAGTTGTTACTTTAATTATTTGTGTAACTTTCATGGGGGAAGTTACTTCATTAAAACACTGGCCGTGTTAGGTTTTATTATAACTCAACTGGCTAAAATTAAGCTGTAGCGGTCCATTGCTCATTATGACATTCTGCGCCCTTTATTTTTTACAGATAACACCCAAGAAGACAATGATACTTCTTGTCAGACAAGTTTGCAAGATTTCAATGTGACCGCCAGTAAACATTGTAACACAGAGGACATTGACTCTGAGGCGATGAGAAAAGCGATGGACGAAGGCCGTGTGAACGTGGTGTTCCCTGGCACTGTAACCCAGGAAGGCTGCTGTCGCTTCGTCAGCGAGATCCTCAAGTGCATTCTCTATCAAAGGCAGCAACTACCCATGACGTATGACCAGCTGGTGTACTCTCAGAAGAAACAGCAAGCCTCAATGCAGGTAAATGGGAAACATCTGTGTGCACGCATAATGCAATTCAACTGTTCATAGATGAATACTTGCTGTGGATTTGCAATGAACCATCAGTGTTTGCTGAATTTTTTTGTTTTCCAGGATAAAGACATAGTAAGTCGAAGGCCGGGGAAAGCTGCAGACATGGAAAAGCGCAAGTGTCAACAGACCCTCCAGGATCTAGAGGAGGTGCTGCAGCAGCTGGAGGTGCTTTTTTCCCTGAGCAGGGTGCCCCGCGTGCTGCTGTTAATGGGTGGCTCTCTCATCCTCCCCAAAGAGCTGTATGAAATCAACATGGAGGCTCTGGTATTGACTGGTGGAGATCAACGTCTGCCCGTGTCGTCGTGCTTGAGGCAACTCTTCCGCACTCTGTTTGTGGCTGACCTGTTGTCCGACAGCAGACCCATTCGTTTAATGCCGACCACGGTCTTGGCCCTGGCTCACAGGGATTGTGGTGTAGGTTGGTTCCACCCTAAACTACAATTTAAAATGCCAACCCGTGTAAAACACCAAATTATTGCTCTGTCTACTGATCCCAGCATCTTCAAGGAACCAAGGGCGCAGCAGTCAGACTGGCTGGATTATGTGTGGTTTCAGGCACCCATGGCTATCAAGGGCTTTGGCAAATAACTGAAAGCTCTCTTTCTTGAGCCTGGATACTAAAATTACATTTTAATGGTGTTTCAAGATCACTTAACTTAATTTTATTTTAATTAATTATGAGTTACATTTTATCTACTTGTGATTAAAAGCATGTCTATTGAAACAAAATTGACAAGCAGTATGGTGTATTAACTTTTTTTTATTTTTAAATAGTCTGAGAATTTGTTCTCGAGAGGCTTTGTTGGCAGGAAATTTATTGAGAACTTTGTATCATTGTTTATTTGAAAAGAATGTTTTACATTATCACTTGAATTTTAAAAAATGTTAACACAGACCAACATGCATTATTAGTGGGATATATTTTGACCATAACTTGAACAGTTTAATGCATTATATTGCTTTCTTTAATCCAATATTTGGATACATTAGGAGTGCAAATACCATATTGTATAAAGTGTAGCTTTATTAAAACACAAAAAAAGATTGTCGAAGCTTAATTTTCAGTCAATCAAGAAATGATATGCATAGTAGTGCAACAAGGGCTTGCGTAAGAGGAATGTGCATCCATGTCCCATTTGGACCAGTCAAATTTAAACTTCACAGCAATAAACAAGAAAAGACGACCATGATTACGTTGGTCTGAGAGTGCCTCAGTGGGTTCAAAACTTCTCTACTTTTTTGACAAACTGGACAAGGTCGTTGGCGAGCAGCTGAGGCTCCTCAAAGGCAGCAAAGTGACCACCTCGAGGCATGAACGTGTAGGAGTAGATGTTTCGATACCTAATTTGTGCCCATGACTTCGGGCAGTGCATCAGCTCCCCGGGGAAGGCCGCAAGGCCGGTGGGCACAAAAATCCCTACCCTAAAAACAAAAGAGGACAATCGGATTATAAAAGGGATAATGTTGTAATGTTTACAAAACAAGTCATGGTCTGACTGTAAAAACGTTTGGCCACATACTTTGAGTCCACTCTATTGTCAAGGTTGCTCTTCAAGTTCTCTTTGTAGAAGCGCATGGAGGAGACAATGGAGCCCGTGGTCCAGTAGATCATGACATTTGTCAAGACGTCGTCCAGGCTAAGTTTCCTGTACAGATGCAGACATATATAGTTAATTACAGCCAACAGCAACAAAAGGCAAACTGAATTCCCGCTTTTACCTCTCCAGCCCACCATCCACCAGGTTTGTATTCCCCAGATCAGTCCAGGAGGAGAACTTCTCCAGAATGTAGGCCGCCAAGCCTACAGGAGAGTCATTCAGCCCACAGCCTGTGCCCACAATTTAAGATACATTAACAGCTGAAATAATGGTATGCAGCGATTCGAAAAGTTTTCTTGCCTCATGTTGGTTGTCTTTGACCAGTTAACAGGGCCAACAGGATCATCAGAATCTGTTTCTTGGTTGTACCCACCTGCAGTGTCTGGTTTAGTGGCCTGGATGTGCAAGTAGCCCGTTTCCCTCAGGATGTTCCAGACGTTCTTCTCAAAGAAAGGGAACAATCGGCAAACATCTTCCCGACTGAAGCCCACCAGGAACGGCAGATAAGAACCAATCATGACGGACCACATCACTTTAAACCCCTTTCTTGACATAATCATGTTGAGATGGAGACCTTTAACACACCTGCAAAAAATGCCAAATTGTCAGTTTTATCCAATATTATAAGGTCTTAAAACCTATTATTATTATTGTGTTTTTGCACTTTGACCTTTATTTGCTCCAGGAATTTGTAGTGCAAGTGGTTTTGGTCATGAGTGCACTTTGCACACTGCAAGCACTGTTTCACAATTTAGGGAACAATGTCACATGGCTTCCTTTATAAATAAAACATGTGGGTGGTGGAAAGTGCACTTGTAGCACACAGAGAGGCTTGTTTTTGCTATCTTACAGAGGCTTCATCTGGGCCATGTTGGTGGTGATGAGAGAGCCCCAGTCTCCCCCCTGCAGATAGAACTGGGAGAATCCTAAACGTTCCATCAGTGTCAGGAAAATTCGGGAAGCAGCCAGACTGTCAAATCCTGAAAAGATACAGAAAGCCGTAAACGTCTGTTGTTCAAGCTGAAATACACACACACGTGTTTGTTTAGATTCCCTACCTTGTTTCCGAGGGGCGTCTGAGAAGCCGTAGCCAGGGATAGACGGGCATATGATTTCAAACACTAAACCATCCTGGTTCTCTGTGAGAAGGGGCAGAATCTTGTAGAACTCGTAGAAGGAGCCTGGCCAGCCGTGAACCAGCATGAGAGGCACAACCTTCTGATTCGCACGGTGTGGTGGTCGCACGTGGACATAGTGCACATCCAGTCCTGAGTTGATGCAAAAACAAAAAAAATAGTGTGAAAAGACAGTCGCGTGTAGACAGATTTTTGGCCGACTGGTTTGGTTAATTGGAAGAAACCCTGTAACTTTAGCTCGATGCTGTGTGTACCTTCTATTTTGGTTTTGAAGTGTGGATACTGATTAAGTACCGCCACCTGCTTTTTCCAGTCAAACGTATGTCTCCAGTAGGAAACCACTGTCTTGAGGTACGTGGAATTGAAGCCGTACTGGAAGCAGCTATCTTCCAAAGAATCGGTGTAGCGGGTTCTGTCAATGCGCTCATGAAGGTCCTGTTGAATAAGACCACTGCTGATTACTCCACAGAAACACATCAATGTCTCATTATTGGCATTTCTAATTTGGTAACTGGCGATGAAACAATTTAATTCACAGCTTAAAAAGCACCTCAATCTCTTCCTGTGAGGTTTGCACTTTAAAGGGATAGATTTGATCGTCCTCTGACAGCGGCTTCTTTCCTGCTCCCCACCAGCCTTCTCCAAGAGGAATACTTTTGACCTGTTGTCGTTTGTACACCATGTGCATAAGTACACCCCCTGCTGCCACGGCTGAGCCTATCAGGAGCTGCTGTTGGATGGCATCCAAGCCACAGAAAGCTCCCCTGCAAAGTGTGTGAAAATATGAAAAATAGTTATTAATTGTTCCCTGCAGCTCTGAGATCATTACCAATAAGTATATTTCGATCTAAATATAGCGGTAGACGCCCACTTACTTTAAAACCTCCAGTCTCTGCATTGTGCAATTCCAACGGTGAGCCCACACAGGTGTGTTTTTTCTTCTTTTATTTTTAGACCTACGCCAGGGCAGAGGTAAAACATGTTTTTAAAAGAGTTTAATTCAACATACCTTGTTCGTCTCCTATTCTAGATGTACCTTCAGAAAATGTTGGAAAATGTCTACGAGTACGAACGTGAGCGGACACGACGGCACCGCAGCCCAAAGTTCTTCCTAAGCGTCTGTGGCGACGCGAAAAAAATAAACCGATTTGATTGGCCGTGAGACGTGCCAATCAAACAGCCAGCGACGTCTTTCTTTAAATACAGGGCAGGCGACGACGTCGAGCTACTGTTGTTTTGGTTGTGTGAGTGCGCAGTAATAGAAACATGATGTGGAAGATTGTGCTCCCGGTTCTCGCAGTGGGTTTCTCCGTCGGGGTCGCAGGCTTGATCGGAGGGTTTCAAGACATCGATGTCAACGACGAGGGCGCGCTTAATGCTCTCAACTTCAGCGTCAGCAACCACAACCGACGCAGCAACGACATATTCCTCAGCCAACCGGCAGAGGTTATCAAGGTCCAGAGACAGGTTGGTAACGTTTTTTTAAAATTTTTTTATGTTAAGCTAAAATAAAACCTACATAAACTTTTTTTCACAGACAGAAACATGTTTAATCTACATGTAGGCCGCGATGCCAGCCATGTACGGTCACAAAAGACCTACTTGGCTTGGCTCGATAAGCCTGTGCCCCTTTTTTTTTTCCTGTTTCAATCCTAAACGCGTCATGCTGTGACATCCCCGTCTCCATATTATACAACCAAGCACTGGACTTGTTGACGATGGACATTGCGCAAGAGGATCGATGTGGTTCACACAGGCCTGGACTGGGACAAAAATTCGTCCCTGGACTTTTTGGTCCAGACTGGCCCACCTCAATCCGCGCGTAGATACTGTGCCAACTCGGTCCGTTAATGTACTGTACATATAATCACACAAGCCCTTAATAACACTACTATACTGAATAATATCAATAATATAATCAATATAATCAATGGGTGGGCTTGGGGTCTCTGGTGAGAGAGATGGTGTACTGGGCACAAACCTGGACGTGAAAAGTAGAGAAATAGTATTAGGAATTACGGAATATGTTTGAACACCCCTAATATTTATGCAGATGTTTAATTGTTATTCAGTGTTTCATTAGTTTGAACTGTATAATGTGAAATTGGTCATTGTCTCTTATTTGATGTAATTTAATCTGAAAACTTCCATAAATAAGTGTTCAAAAAAAGAAAAGCAAGGACAATAAACCATAAACATTGACAGGAAAAATAAATAAATAGGTAGAGCATATTTTACCAAATTGGACAGTAGGCTTGAAGAAAGTGTATTGATACTTAAAACACTTTAACTCTGGTGACCTGATTTGTAATTATAAAAATTGTGAAAAAGCTGATCTGCAGGCTCAAACCACACCACTATAAAATATTGGGTAAATTGATCAGGATAGTATCTCGTTTTCCAACACTTTAGAACTAGACTTACACCACACGCTCTCTATTATGTCAAGTAAAGTTCATAGACAGCGAGCACACACACCTGCTATCACCACCACCAGTCTCCTCCTCCCCCTCCTGTACCACCGTGGCAGCGGCAGCCTCGCACTCACTGTCTGACGACACCTCCTCCTGAGAGGGACCCGCCGCGACAGTACTTGACGTGCAAAATTATTTTTAAGATTGGCAAACATCATATGTGGAATGCACGGCTTAAGTAAAATGGGATTTAAAAATAAATGTGTTTCTTGTCTGTTTTTTTTCCCGCTAAACTAACGAACTCCGGAAAGCGGGGAGGGTGCTTCTTCCCTACATTATTTGACTCTGTTTATTCATCGTCTGCATGGATCTTATCTGTGATTTAGGGATAGGCAGTGAAACAACATGTCTGGCCCTCAGAATAGACTACAAACACCATAATCCAATTAAGTCCTGTCAATTAAAAAGTTTGTTGGAGCGACATATCAAGGCAGCTCCAGACTTTTAAAAATACATTAATAAGCTGGAAACTAGTGGGGTTATACTTTTTTTAATTTTATTTTTTAAGTGACTCACAATAAGTGCATTCAACCGTGAGTACAAACTCAGACGGAAGATGTAGACACTTTCTGCTGCCCTTATGTCAATGGGGAGCTCATTCCACCATCGAGGAGCCAGGACAGCATACAGTCGTGACTTTGAGTGTTTAGCTAGCAGTGACGGAGCTACAAGCTAATTGGCTGAAGCTGAGTGGAACCATATCATTTTGTGAGAAAACTTTATGAAACTCATTTGTCTCCAGAAAGAAGAGATGCTGGGGTGACTTCTTGACCAGGGTTGAGGTGTTAAGGATTTAGGAGATGTCCTCTGAGATGTGGACACCCAGGAACCTGAAGCTGAAAACACGCTCAACCTCCGTTCCATTGATATGGATGGAGGAGTGTGCAGCGCTTTGTCTTCCTGAAGTCCACGATGAGTTCTTAAGGTTTACCGGGATCTTCTCTTTACAGGTGGTGGCTGGCTACAAGTACGTCATAACTGTGAGAATGGCGAAGACCCCCTGCAGGAAGAATGCTACAGAGGACGTGTGTGACATCCATGAAGACCCAGCAAGAGCTCAGGTAAGTACTTTTTAAGAGGCAACAACCTCTGCTGAAAACAAAAACATTTCTGCTTTCGGGAGTTACTAGACACATTGTTTGAATGTCATACAGTAGACTTTTCTCTTCAACCACATGATCTGATTGTGAAAGAATAGTATACTTCCCCTCTTTGAACCATCCAGCTGTTTGTGTCTGTTACCACAGAGAGAAGTTTGAATTAGTCATTATTAACCAGATGACCAAGTTTAACATATCATATGGACATTACCTGTTAAAAGACAGAAAATATGTCCTTAATTAAAGTGTAATATATCATTTAGACATTAGCCAGTTAATAAAAATGTTGATAACAATTAAAAGACAAAAATATTTACTTAATTAAATGAATCTGCTTCTGGAAATGTTGATCTTTGGCTATGATCTCAGACTTGTGTGTGTGTGTGTGTGTGTGTGTGTGTGTGTGTGTGTGTGTGTGTGTGTGTGTGTGTGTGTGTGTGTGTGTGTGTGCGTGTGTTTTTCTTCCTCAGCCTTACCAGTGCATATTCACTGTGTGGAGCCGCCCATGGCTTAATGACACCAGGGTGCTGAAGGAGGAATGCTAGAAAGAGAACTACATGGGAAATCATCGCTGTTACCATTGTTTGCAGAATGACCTTCATACAGAGCAATTTGTATTTTTCTGTAGATGAAGCACAAAATATTAACCTTTTTTGAAAGTCACTGCTTAAAATGTTCTATCCAGTTTAGCATGGTAGAGCATTCACCTTATTTTGTTTGCATAATCACCAAGAAAATGACAAATAATTGTGTACTGACTTGTTGATCAGGATGTCTTTGATTCAGTTTGACTTTTTTTGTTAGTTTTTAATGCAAAGCACATGTACTCAGATATGAACTTGCATCTGTAATAAAATAAAATAAAATGAGTTGCATTCAATAAAGGAAAACATTGTATTACCTTTTATGACCTGAGCATTGCAATCGCCTTCCTTTAGACCAGGGTTAGGGTCTAAAGGAGGTTTTCTTTGTTGTGTCGAAAGCACAGTAAGAAAAACATGATGTGGAAGATTGTCCTCGCAGCAGTTTTCGTTGTCAGGTCTGAAACCTTAAAACCAGTAGTGATTCAACACATCAATGCCGACGAGGAAGTGCATAAAGCCCTCAATTTAGCCGTCTTCCAACACAACAGACAGAGACGACCTGTACCTCAGCAGAGTTGCAAAAATCATCAGGGTCAAGGGACAGATTGGTCAATTAATTTTTTTATTTTGAGCAAAATAAAATCTTGACAAACTTTATTTCATAGATAAAAATCCGGTTAATTCTACATGCAGGCCGCGGATCGATGCCAGCCATGTACAGTGACAATAGGCCTGTTTGGCCTAACTGGTTAAGCCTGGGACAAATTTTCCCGTTTAAATTCAAAACTATCTAAATTGACGTCATTGAGCTAAACGCGTCACGCTGTGAAACCCCCGTCTCCACATTATACTACCAAGGACTGGACTTGTTGAATGTACATTGCGCAAGAGGAGTAGTTGTCCACATGAAACTAAATGTTTCTATGACAAATGAGTTGAAGTAAACCATTTTATTTTGGATTGGCAAACATCATATGTGAAGTGCATGGCGTAATTCATATGGGATGAAAAAATATTTGTCTCTTGCCGTTGTTTTTTTTAAACTAACGCACACTGAAAAGGAGGAGCGGGGGGGTTCTTCCCAACATTATTTGACTCTGTTTATTCAACGTCTGCATGGATCCTAGCTGTGATTTAGGGATAGGCAGTGAAACGACACGTCTGGCCCTCTGAATAGACTACAAACCCCATAATCCAATTAAGTCCCTTCCTGTAAATTCAAAAGTTTGTTGTCGCGACCTAACATACCAAGGCAGCTCTAGGCTTGAGCTGGAAACTAGTGGGGTTATACTTTTTTCTTTTTACTAGTCATTTGAAGTAATTTACAGTAGCTGTGTGCTGTTCTTGAAACGCTATAAATGTCATGTAACTACACCATATTTATTGTGTGGATTTAGATTTGATTAGAAAACGTTCCCCGGTGGGGAAACTCGTGTGTCGCAACAATTCGTGCAGTGAACATTAGACAAAGTCCACGGTGCACAGTAGACAAGAAACCAGTTCCAAAAACAAACAACACTAGAAAATGCCATATGAAACATGACCGACATCAGAAAGTTACTAAATAAAAATAAATAAAGGTGTTCATTAAAAATCAAACTGCTGCTGCTGGAACAAAATACCTGAGTCGTTCAGTAGAACACTTTGGCATCCTTTGGAGTCCATTAAAACACTTTGGAGTCCATTAAAAACACATTATAGTGGTATGCCTTCAAAAGAAACAATTGTTTTTAACTTGGCCCTTGACAAACTTTATTGGTATTTAACAGGCATTAAGGAGAAGCTGACAATGACAAGTGTTCAGGGGAATGTGTTCAGTAAAACTTTCTGTCTGGAATTTATGGGCTGCTAGTTTAGCCTTAAATTTTCTACAGACCTGAAATCTGCTGTATGCTGCTTTCGCATTAAGGTTTACCGGGATCTTCTCCTCACAGGTGGTGGCTGGCTACAAGTACGTCATAACTGTGAGAATGGCGAAGACCCCCTGCAGAAAGAATGCTAGAGAGGACGTGTGTGACATCCATGAAGACCCAGAAAGGGCTCAGGTAAGTACTTTTAAGAGGCAACAACCTAAATGTCATACAATAGACTTTTCTCTTCAACCAAATGATCTGATTGTGAAAGTATACTTCCCCTCTTTGAACCATCCAGCTGTTTGTTGCTGTTACCACAGAGAGAAGTTTGAATTAGTAGCATCATTATTAACCAAATGACCAAGTTTAACATATCATTTGGACATTACTTATTAAGTTAAAAGACAAAAAATATTTTTCATTCATTAAAGTTTAACATATCATTTAGACCTTAGCCTGTTAATATAAAAAAATATAAAAATGTTAATAAAAATTAAAAGACAAAAATATTTACTTAATTAAATGAATCTGCTTCTGGAAATGTTGATCTATGGCTATGATCTGAGACTCACCTGTGTGTGTGTCTGTGTTGTGTGTGTGTGTGTGTGTGTGTGTGCTTTTCTTCCTCAGCCTTACCAGTGCATATTCACTGTGTGGAGCCGCCCATGGCTTAATGACACCAGGGTGCTGAAGGAGGAATGCTAGAAAGAGAACTACATGGGAAATCATCGCTGCTACCATTGTTTGCAGAATAACCTTCATACAGAGCAATATGTGTTTTCCTGTAGATGAAGAACAACATATTGACCTTTTGAAATCCAGTGCATTTCTATCCTGTTTAGCATTGTAGAAACACATTCACCTTTGTTTGCATAATCACTAAACCAAGCAAAGAACAAATAATTGTGTACTGACTTGTTGAATTTCATAGACACAGTTTGTCTTCATTGTTTTGTTAGTTTTTAACGCAAAGAACATGTAGTGTACACTATTTGTGAAAGGTGACTTTGTGCCCTTGCATTAATAAAACGCATGACAAAGAAGCTGTATAGGCTACAATGGCTTTATAAGAAATAGATTGGGCCTTTTAGCTGAAGTGGAGTAATCTAATTCATTTTTAGTTTGACCAATAACATCAGGCATATCATCATCATCTCTGTTGTCCGTCATCATAATTAGTATCTTAGTTAACAGTTGGCCCTTTTTTATGTTTGACGATGGATGCTTTGGGGGTTTCTTATCCTTCTGACACAAACAGAAATAAACTTGATATTTAGTGATATCACAAAGTAAAAGCGAAATGATGAATGTATTAAAACTAACTCATCCTTAACCCTTCTGTTATGTTCGTCTTTTAGGTACAGCTCTGATGTTCCTGGGTCAATTTGACCCGGTGCGTGTTAAATCATCCAAAAGTTGCCAGAAACCAAAGAATCCTAAAGAATACAGTTTGTGCCTCATCACCAACCTCAATACTAACAATTCAATCAGTTTTTAGTGGAATTGAGTTATTCACCCCTCCATAGATCATAGTTCAATTAGGCTAACTCACTCATTTTAATAAAAAATACATGATCAAACAATTGTTTAGGTACATTGGAAAAACCTAGACATAAAATGTATTGGTCTACCATAACATGTATTTTTTCCTAAATTTTATATGCATTTTGAATATTTTTTTTTTCATGGGGTGATGTAGATAAATAGATATGAGACACCTCTGCTGTTCAGGGTCATATTGACCCGCTCACTCTAAATCAAGCCAAATGAGTCAAAAAGATTTATATTCAAAGTAAACTTTATACATGTTTATTCATAGTGTTAAGAAATCTGAATTGAGCTCAAGATTGTCCTCATCTCAGCTTTACTCGTGATCAACAATGTGCTCCAGGGCCTCGGGGCCGTCATCCTTTAGTTTCTGTTGCTCATGTTGTTCAGGGTCAATTTGACCCTGAACATAACAGGAGGGTTAAGCTGTGCTCGAGGACTGTGTGAGGAAGTTTAATTGGGACTGCATATTGACATAGTGATGGAGTCAACGGTGAGTAGTAAGTAGTAAGTTTATTTTATTACACGTTTCTCAGACAAAGGTTACAAATTGCTGTACAAGAGTCAGGAAAAAACGTGTTAAAACCAGACTGACAATAACTTGGGCCAAAACATTTCAACAGTTTAGAGACAGTAAAAAACATGAATTGAAAGATGGAGCAGTCAAAAACACAATATAACAAATAATAAAAACAGATGAAAAGCAGGTCATAGCAGGTATTCAAACAAACGTCAGTGTATACAGGTATGTTTTTAGTTGTTTTCTAAAAGACACCACAGAACCAGCAAACCTTAAAGGGTGCAGGCAGAGCTTTCCAAAGCTTTGGTGCAACTGCCTCAAAAGCTCGGTCACCACAGGTCTTAAGGCAAGTGTGTGGGACGGACAGAAGGTTTAACTGGTTGGACCTGAGATGTTGAATAATACAATACAATACAATACAATTAACTTTATTGTCCCACTTCAGGGAAATTTGTCTTGAACTCTCTGCGGTGCGTCACAAATGCCTTAAGTTACATAAAAACACACAATATATCCCCAGCCAAACAACAATTGCAGTATTGCACACGTCCCATAACAAACACATACATACACCTCATAAAAATACATGCTAAAAGGATACCATAACAAAAGCACTATTAAAAAGTATTTCATAAATAAGGGCGAAGTAGTTCAGCCATATATGAAGAAGTCTGACCGTGCAGTGCTCTTTGGGTGAGGAGTTGAAAAATGGATCCTATGCTCTATGGGAAGCCAGTGAAGAAGTAATAAGCGAGTGAGCATCATTTGCTTGTAAACTATTGTCATTCTGTTAACATGACTATTTCATCTAAAAATTGTGGTGGGAATTCTCTAATAATAACTTACAAGAAAGAAATTGTCCTTCAAGTTTTTATTTAAGATATTTACATTTACAAGTGTGCAAAAACCCCAACAGCGAACCGAAAGATAGCTGACTAAAGGTCAAAGCACCTCTGTTCCTCTCTTACTCGCTTTGAGCTGCATTTTATCTGCCTTTTGTTGTGGTTAAAAACATAGTCCCTTGCAGGAAAAAGTGTCCCAGCCGCTCTTACTGCTACAAGTCCCAAGGTTTGAATCTGACTTGAGATCCCACAAAATACTCGATCAGATGGCACTTAGTGATTCCACGACGCACAGACCGAGACCAGAGACTGGATTTTCTTTACTCCACGTCAACTTTATTCATAACACCAACAGGTTTACAAACAAAACTGGGTTGGCTTCGGATTCCACTGACGGCGAGCTCGACCACTCCAACCGTCAGAACCAACTAACTTGTAAACCCCAAACCATTTGGTAATATACATGATTTCATGAGCAAGCAAAGGTCCCACCTTTCTTCTCATACTACATAGTTCTCGTCATTTGTTATCGACCAAGTCCCCCAATCAGTTCTTAGACAAGAGTGTCTACGTGGGATGTTATGCTGGCCTGTGGCCCGCTCGAAACCTCCCTTTGGGCCAGAACTTGGACGCGCCCCAGGTCACAGTGACTGCTTTAAAACACCTGAACTCTTCACCAGAGGAAGTGGGCAGGTTGTGATATGGCTCCATCCTGTTATTCTGACTGGACTTGACAACATCGTGTTCTTTCTTATGTAACGATCTAAAGGGTCGTGTGCTTCACAAACTCTTAGAAAGGCCTGGCTTCTGCCAAAAATATGTACTGTGCACAGAGGAACATTAGGAAACTGTGTGTGTGCTTATGTGTTGTTGTAGCTGTTGCTGGAACTACTCATTGGATTTGATATTAACTCATGTGCATAAAAATTCACTTATATGTATGTAGGCCGTGACATCATGATTCTCTGTCTAAAACATTTTCCTTCAACACTTTTCAATTAAATCTGGCCTCCAGTTTCAGGCTCTAAAAATAATTCTCACAGACAAGGGGACTGAGTTTGTGAAAGTAACGCGGGCCTTATTAATTCTGCTTGTTTATTGTTGTTTTTTGAAACAGTGTGATAGCAATATGTCTTTAAAGTCAAGTTTGTATCTTCACATGTACTTTTCTAAAATTATATTTCTGTTAAATGTTTCTAACAAATCAGTACGCGTGCCAAATCAAGCATAAAAATAAGTTTTGCTTAGTCTCTCACCAGTGGTCTGGCAGAGAGGAGCAACGGGACCATTTTCAGCATGACTATGGTCACACCGGTGATCGTTGAGCATCTGTTAATGATTTATAAAGGCTGAGGCAATTCATATTGTAAGAGGCGGGTTTAAACTTTAGGCAGATTAAACTGCGTCCGTGAAGAAGCTCTACTCCACAAACATGAAGATCCTCAACAGAGAAGAACTCCAGATCGCTGAAGGAGTTTTGCTCAAACACTTACCCAAGAGTTCTGTGGTAAGCGGCTTCAAACGGTTTACAGCACATTCCTCAACGTTTTATTTAACAGCAGTGTCTTGCTATTGTAGCTCTAAACTCTTTGTGTGTGTGTGTCTAGGTTTATGGTTTTATATATGGGATTAACAGGAAGAAACCGAGCACACTGGAGGTAATCGTTGACACGTGGCCGGATTTTAAGGTTATCATTTGTCGACCTGACCCCAAGGTGAGGTCACTCAACACTGGAATTGTTTACATACCTTGAGTTTCTGTCTGCCACTTTATCGCTGAATGCCTCATTTATTTCCCAGAACAAGCGAGCCCTGGAGTTCATGAAATGTGTGTCCTACTACAGCCTGCATGAACATATTTTAAGGAAAATGCTGAGAGAAGAGAATGCAGTTGACTGGAGCACATATTTTCTCATTAGAGGTGAGATAAAGTCACTGCAGAGTACTCTCATGATATCAGTGATATCATCGACAGGCAAGGTTATCGTTCTCAGTGTAACTCAGTGGTGTAACTAGCGTTAAGTACATTTACTCAAGCGTTGTACTTTCCATTTTAGTTAATTATACTTTGCTTGAGTATTTACATTTCATGCCACTTCATACTTACTCATTATTATGTTTAATTATAGTTGTTTGTTTATTTAGGTTAGATTTTGTTGATGTATTAGAATTTATTTTTTTTGTTGATAATTTGTTTACTTAGTCTTCAGATTAGTTTGTTAATTGGGTAAAGCTGATGGCACCAGGGGTATTTAAAGAAGTAGGCGGGTACAGGTCCGGCATGCACCTGGGTAGGCCTGAGATGTTTTACCAGCAACAACGACAGCTCAGGATGGGAGAGGCAGTATGAGGGGTTATTTTGTTCTTTTGTTTGTTTGATGGTTTCAAGTTACAATAAACATCAGTAAGACCTGACTCCAGCATGGACCCTGCATTCTTTTAAGCTAAATTACAAAAATTTACATACCTATGGTGCATCAGTGGCTTTTTGATTTTGGTTTATTTTCCTTTGATTTATCTGTATTTTCTTTTTTATTCACGATAGAAATGGCCATTAGACAGAGTAATACACTTTATTTTACATTTCATGACTCTAAATTGTAATGCAGTATAGTGTGGTATTGCTATTTTCATGAGTAAAGGGAGTGAATATTACCTCTTCAAAGAATTTCAGAATGGCGTAAACATGTAAATCCTTTTTGTCCTCCAGGATTCGACGTGTCTGACACGACCATGATCAAAGAAGTGTCTTCTGACAGAGAAGTCAACAACCGAGTCTTTGCAATGGTGCATCTTCTCTATTTGCCAGACAGCAGTCATCTGCTCGCACCAGCAGCTGACAGGTTGTCAGATCATTACAATTTACTTTTAAGTATACATATGTGCATAATTTGCTTTCATAAGTGAATAGTAAAATATGACATTTCATCAGTTGTCATACTCTGATTCTCCACACAGTGAGCTTCAATCAAGGGTTTCCTCTCTTAACCTTTCCCACGTTGACTTGGTGAATAATACCTGGAAGTTCGGCGGGAACCAGCAGAGTCGCATGAAGATTAAAGACTTCATCAGCCACTTCCCATCATGCTGCATCACTGACGGCCAGGGTCAGCCCGTGTCCTGGATTCTGATGTATGAGTATTGTGCGATGGGCATGTTGTACACTCTGCCAGAGTACAGAGGGAGAGGCTACGCTAAAGTCCTGGTCAGCACCATGGCCAGGAGGCTCCACACTGAGGGCTACCCAGTGTACTGCTTCATAGAGGAGAACAACATGGCCTCCTTCAAGCTCTTTAAAAGCCTTGGCTTCATTGAGGATCCCTCATACAGGGCAGCATGGTTTGAGTTCAACTTTTGATTTTGTAACTATTGTGATTTTATGTACAGCTGACACGTTCTCAGGCCAACATAAGTGTTGGAGCCATATTGGTGTTTGTTGTTTGAGGGACCAACAGGGTAAATTGGGACATGCTTTTCCTGCATTTGAACATAGGGTAGCACATTAACTTCAAAAGGGCATATAGGTGAGTGCGAGGTAATGGGAATAGTGTGGATGAGAAGCGCAATAGTTTTTGACTGTGGTCATGTCCGTGATGTTTCAACGTGCTCATGGTTTATCCTGTCTTTTGGTATCCTGTGCTGTGACTAACATGTAATGTGATTGTATACTATGGTGTCACGGATTAGTCACAAAAAAAATGTCTAGAAAAAAGACAGTGGATTGAATTGTTTGTGGCAGAACACATGTTAGAACATGTTCTCTCATTCGCCCCATAGTGGCTCTAATACTTAAATTGGTTAAGGTTTGAGCCTCTGCAATAGGGTTTTAGTTAAAGAAAATGTCATTTGAAAATGTTATGTGTACACAATATATATAAGGCTTTCTAAAGCATTGATCAAAACCTGAACCGTTTTGACTGTGTGATCGCATTATTAAATCACTCAAATAATTCAATAACAGTCACTTTTTCATAATAGGGCAGGTGTTTAGAGGACAGCTCCAAAGTAAATTGTGGAAATGCAGATTTCTCTTTTCTTTTTTCTAATCCTTTATGAATCCCACAGTGGGGAATGTATTCTCTGCATTTTACCCATCCTTAGTAATTAAGGTTCAGTGTCTTGCTTAAACAGTGTGATAGTAATATGTCTTTAAAGTCAAGTTTGTATCTTGACATGTAGTACTTTTGTAAAATTATATTTCTGTTAAAACAAATCAGTACGCGTGCCAAATCAAGCATAAAAAGAAGTTTTGCTTAGTCTCTCACCAGTGGTCTGGCAGAGAGGAGCAACGGGACCATTTTCAGCGTGACTATGGTCACACGGTGATCGTTGAGCGTCTGTTAATGATTTATAAAGGCTGAGGCAATTCATATTGTAAGAGGCAGATTTAAACTTTAGGCAGATTAAACTGCGTCCGTGAAGAAGCTCTACTCCACAAACATGAAGATCCTCAACAGAGAAGAACTCCAGATCGCTGAAGGAGTTTTGTTCAAACACTTACCCAAGAGTTCTGTGGTAAGCGGCTTCAAACGGTTTACAGCACATTCCTCAACGTTTCATTTAACAGCAGTGTCTTGCTATTGTAGCTCTAAACTCTGTGTGTGTGTGTGTGTGTGTGTGTGTGTGTGTGTTTGTGTGTGTGTTTGTGTGTGTGTGTGTGTGTGTGTGTGTGTGTGTGTGTGTGTGTGTGTGTGTCTAGGTTTACGGTTTTATATATGGGATTAACAGGAAGAAACCGAGCACACTGGAGGTAATCGTTGACATGTGGCCGGATTTTAAGGTTATCATTTGTCGACCTGACCCCAAGGTGAGGTCACTCAACACTGGAAATTGTTTACATACCTTGAGTTTCTGTCTGCCAATTGTTTGCTGAATACATTATTTATTTCCCAGAACAAGCGAGCCCTGGAGTTCATGAAATGTGTGTCCTACTACAGCCTGCATGAACATATCTTAAGGAAAATGCTGAGAGAAGAGAATGCAGTTGACTGGAGCACATATTTTCTTATTAGAGGTGAGATAAGGTCACTGCAGAGTACTCTCATGATATCAGTGATATCATCGACAGGCAAGGTTATCGTTCTCAGTGTAACTCAGTGGTGTAACTAGTAGTGATGTGTCGTTCGTGAACGATTCGTTCAAAATGAACGAATCCTTACAAGGACTCAAGAGTAATGAGTCTTCTCAAAAAAAGATTCGTTCATGTTCTCGTGGCCACGCATCAGGACTTGCATAGGCTCAGCCAAGGAAACAGAAATGATTCGGTGAATGCAGGTCACGTGAAAAAGGATCCAAAGACTCATACAAAGACCGGGTCGGGAAATGAATGAATCATTTCTGTTTCCTAGTACTGAACCTATGCTGGTCACGTAGGAAACAGATCCAAAGACCTGTATGAGGCAGATGAACGAAAGCGGAGGTGAACAAAGGTTTATTTTCCTTTGATTTATCTTTATTTTCTTTTTTATTCATGATAGAAATGGCCATTACACAGAGTAATACACTTTATTTTACATTTCATGACTCTAAATTGTAATGCAGTATAGTGTGGTATTGCTATTTTCATGAGTAAAGGGAGTGAATATTACCCCTTCAAAGAATTTCAGAATGGCGTAAACATGTAAATCCTTTTTGTCCTCCAGGATTCGACGTGTCTGATGCGACCATGATCAAACAAGTGTCTTCTGACAAAGAAGTCAACAACCGAGTCTTTGCTTTGCTGCATCTTCTCTATTTGCCAGACAGCAGTCATCTGCTCGCACCAGCAGCTGACAGGTTGTCAGATCATTACAATTTACTTTTAAGTATACATATGTGCATAATTTGCTTTCATAAGTGAATAGTAAAATATGACATTTCATCAGTTGTCATACTCTGATTCTCCACACAGTGAGCTTCAATCAAGGGTTTCCTCTCTTAACCTTTCCCACGTTGACTTGGTGAATAATACCTGGAAGTTCGGCGGGAACCAGCAGAGTCGCATGAAGATTAAAGACCTTATCAGCTACTTCCCATCATGCTGCATCACTGACGGCCAGGGTCAGCCCGTATCCTGGATTCTGATGAATGAGTGCTGTGCGATGGGCAAGTTGTACACTCTGCCAGAGTACAGAGGGAGAGGCTATGCTAAAATCCTGGTCAGCACCATGGCCAGGAGGCTCCACACTGAGGGCTACCCAGTGTACTGCTTCATAGAGGAGAACAACATGGCCTCCTTCAAGCTCTTTAAAAGCCTTGGCTTCATTGAGGATCCCTCATACAGGGCAGCATGGTTTGAGTTCAACTTTTGATTTTGTAACTATTGGGATTTAATGTACAGCTGACACGTTGCAAACATAAGGTTTTCGTTAATGACAATGTGATTAAACAATTTTATGTATTATGTATACACAAATACGGCTCCGCAAAGCATTGAATCAACACATGGACTGTTATGACGGTGGAAGGGTAACCAAGTAGATAATTTGAGTTCCTTATATTTTATTTATTTTTATTTTTGTTTTAAAATGCGTGTACTCAGACTGAACATGTTGGTATTTAATCTCAGTTTAGTCTAGTGTAGTTCTGGTTGTCATGCAAAGAGTGAATCCCAGTGTTTTGCCTGGATACGGTTCTCATTAGTTACTCCTGAAATGCAGACTTCTGATTGGCTCAAATAAAATAGGTCAAACCCTCTAACCAGGAGGAGCATTTGGCGTTGCCAAGTGAGAGAGCGAGAGAACGTCAGACTGAGCGAGAGCTAAATTGTTTTAAGAAATTTGTTCAGCCGATATAACAAGTAAAAGTGTTAGAGATGGCTGTGTAGCTTGTGTGACGGCACTTCTGCGAAGGGAAAGAGAAAACTCGGAAAACTTGTTTTGTCAGAAGTAACAATTTTTGGCTGAGTCTTGGTGAATTTTGCTGAGTCAGCTGGCATGCTAACCGCATTAGCCACATATCTGTTGACTCTAGCGCATCACTACATGAAGCTGCCGTTAAAACTACATCAATATTTGCACATTGTAGTATCAAAACCAAGTTGAACTCACTTCTGGTAGACTGAAATCTTTAATCGTGCAAAATGCCAAAGAAATACAAATACAAAGGGAAATTTCACACATTTAATAATAGCATTTCATTCATGACTTCTGTCCGAGGAATTAATCTTCACCACGCAAAGACAGTCAAAGCCTTGGCATCAGAAAAAGGCAGGTGTATCAGAAGACTGACAGTGTGTGACCTGATGACACTGGAGGGTGTATCAAACCTTCCTTCTATTGACAGGTAGCTATGCAGGGCAATATTTGAGTGTTACATTTAATAGTTCATTAATAAAACAGGAATCCGCTCTGCATCAGCTCAGCTCTCACTAAGCTCTCTGGACGATTGGCTTGATGAATAAGACATGGACGTTTGGAAAGAACGAGGACGCCATCTGGATGATCTCGAACATGTTCGCAAACATCCCCTCCTGCTGCGTGCTGGACACAGGAGGAAAGCCCGCATCCTGGATCCTGATCTACACGTCATATGCGATGGGCATGTTGTACACTCTTGTTTGAAGTCAATGGTTTAAAATACCTCCAACAGGGACTCTAAAATGATACGTTGCTCCCTGTGTATAAAAAGGGGAAATAACTTATGTTTTATCCTCCTACTTGCATGTTATATTTTCACCTCAGGTTCAGTTATCTTAAACTGAAGTGACCTGCTCCTTGCAGACCTCTCTTCAAAATCTCATCCCTTTTGTTTAAAAGAACTTGATGCATATCTGGATCTGAAATGAAAATTAAAAAAAAAAAAGATTATTAGTCATTTGTGTGCATATTTATAAAACATGTATGCTAATGGTGTTCTCATCATGCAAATGTATGTTAATACTGCATCAATGCAATAAAGTATTTCATAAGAGAACAACAAACAGTGTTCAGTAGTAAGAGCCTCTGTTAGACAAGCCACTCCTTCTTTGGTCCACATTCAGTCTATTGCTTACCTTAGAGGTAAAGTAAACTTTAATGTATGTTAAAGACCAGCAATTGATTCACTTTATACAAAAGCAATAAGTGCTTTTCATGTTTTCCATTTCAGTTTTTTTTCCTCAGTGAGAAAAGTCCAGTATGTGTTGGCTTGAAAAGTGCACTGAACATCTTGTGATGTGAGGAAAGTTCTCCTCTTTGAGAGAAGATTAAAAAACCAGAAGTGACACTGACTTAAAGTGCTCCGCATGGTGGATCAGACTGCGGGGTAGGGAGCTTTGCGCATGTGCGATCAACTTTCAATCTGGACGTGGATCCGCTCAAGCCTGCAGCGCGAGCTTGCCAGTAAACTGACTGTCCATGATCGCTTTGTGATGGAGAGCGCCTCGCACCTCTGCTCGTTAAGAACAGAAACTACACAACAATACGTGCTTTCACGTCAGGCTCGAGTCAGCAAGTTGTCAACACTGCCGGTCGGTGAGGCTACAAGCACGCGTGCATGTACATAAATCACTTCAAAATAAAAGCAGTATCGTATTGCATTCATGGCGCGCATCTTATTTATTTATTAATTTTTTTAATGACCTCACGCAGGACGGACTGGGAGAGCCGTAAGATGCCCAGGTCTGAACTACGCCGTCTGGGAGAGATTTAAAGTGCAGCACATGTGTGGCAGTGATAAGCCCCTCCACTGCAAAAAAAACAAAACAAAAAAACATGCAGTTAACGCAAGACCAAATAATTAACGAAAAAAGGATGGCCAGATTAACGCTAAATTAACGCGTTAATCTGCCCAGCCCTAAGAACAATTTAAATTCAGACTGCTCGGAGTAGATCAAATTAAAAGTTTAAAAAAAACCTAATAATTTTGGCAATAAAAGGTCAAATATAATGAAATGAGTTTGGCCCAAACTGATATTTGAGATCAGGTTAATAATAACATAACCAAACAGTATTAATGCAATTATTTCTGAACTACATCCATAATTTAATAAAAACTAAATTGGAAATGGGATTGAAAATATGTATTTTTTTTTAAAAAGAAATAGAAAAAACTGCTCACTGTTTTATCTTTGCTCTGTGAACTCTTCGAGACGAATCAACCAAGTGTTCCAGTACTTCAACATCAGCTCTGAGCTCAACTGATGAGCATGGGCAGGTGAGCCGTCCTTGTAGGCGACTACAATGAGTCCATGTTTAACCTGTGATGAGAACAAATAAGCGGTCTAAGTTTTTTGTGACACACTGTAGCAGACAATTAAACAGATTAAATGTGTTTATTTACTACTCTTTAATGTGTGATTCAAGTACAGAATATGACTTCAGGTTGAGAGATAAACAAGCTGAGTGAAAAGCAGAGAAAGAAAAGAACATCACATCATGCATCTCAATAGATTACCTGGTATTTGTAGTTGCCGTCATTGTTCAAAGCACCAGCATAGGCCGCCACCTGAATGGGGTTGTCGTATGTGTTGCTCAGGAAAGGTTTGGGCTTCTGTGAAGTCTTCCAGTCAATAACACACAGTACACCCCTGCAGACAAACATGTGCAGTCAAGTCTGGTGTAGAAATAGTACAGTCTACTTTTGTCTGCAAACCACAATATTTACCTGTAGCGAGCGACACAATCCAAAATCCCCAGATAGTTCAGTGTGTTGTGGTGCACAGTGCTTTCAGTGGCTCTCACGGCCCTGACGTCATCCAGAACGTGAGAGATGCTCTGCAGGTATCCCTGAGCCTCTGGTGGATACTCTGAAGTCTCCAGAGGATTTGTGTTCTCCCGAGTCGCACATGACGCCAGGACGTCATCCAAAGCTGAATGGAAAAGCTTCCCCTCCCTGAATAAATCTGATTGAGAACAACTTTTGGTCACAGTTTGTCCTGACACTACAGAGTTTACAACGTCACACAATTCAAAAGCAGCTGACATTGATGCGACGAGACTTACTCTGACTGTATTCGTTGAAGCCCTCCTCTCCGAGCTGCGCCACCATCCTCTTCTTCCACCTCTCCAGGTAGAAGATCTGCTCTGGGGTAAGCGTTTGCTGAAGAATGCGGGTCACACTGGGCACGAGGGGCCTGCTTTGCCGGTTTAGCTCAATCCGGGCTGGGGATCCCGACTCCAGCTCCTCCGTTTCAAGAGTCTCCTTAAAGTCCATGAAGGGATGCAGACTTTTGGGCACCCTCGGCTTTGGTCTCGAGGATGGTGCTGGAGTTTTGACAATAGGTCCATACACGTGCTCGTCCTCTGCTTGGAGGGTGTCGGGGGTTTGGTAACTGACCCTGGATGACATGACGGACTTCACGAGAGACGAGTAGCGCTCGCTGTCCACCAAGCTGTACGGACTGCGTCTCTTTACGGATCTTAGGCAACGGCAAGCAGAGAACTTCCTCACGAAGAGGGTGGTGCATTGGGGGACCACGGTACCGCCAACGCACGCTACGCGTTTAAGAATGAACATTATGAGCACTTAACGGAACAAAAAGACAATATCTTGTGAGCTAACGGGCTACACATAGCTCACGTTCAGTGTTTTCACAGTATTTTTTAGATTGTACCCTTCATTTGGGTGATGGTACTTGCCCCAACATGTTCCAGAGCAACTCGTCCTCTACAAGACGCGCCTCTTCTGCCGCACACACTTCCGGAGATGGGATATGAAGATCCGGGTATTTGTAACTATAGTAACTACATTACCCATAATGCGTAGCGTATCGTTGAGGCTGTACTTGTTTTCTTTACTTAAATTTACTTCTACGCTGACTACGCCTCGTGACAACAAAATGCGATATTCCCGTTTAAAAATAAGTTATCATAAAGCATCAATAGTAAACCATATGAATAGAATCGTGGAAGAATAATGTGAGTGAATAGGTTAAACACCAATCACAGCACTTGTAAATTCAATGTTGTCCAATCAAATAACCTGTAAGGTGGGATTTAAATGACGTCATCAAGAGGGTGGCGAGAAAAACGGTTTGACAGTTCATCAGGCGGCTAGCAGTCAGCAGAGGGAGAGCTTCCTGCATATAGTTTTGTTATTTGGATTGCTGGCCTGTTCTCGCTGTGCCGACGACTAGAGTGCCATCATGACATCCACCATTGACGAAAGCAACAAGGAAAAGGTGACTTCAGTGTGTCTTGCATGTAAATTGCATTAAAAGTCAGCCCCGATCGCACGAAGGCGACTGTTAGCGAACATTAGCGGTCGCTTTTCCAGCTAAAGTGTTACCGCTAACTTGTGTCGTTTTCTGTCTCCACATCGCTAGCCCCTGGCTAAAGCTAGCAAATGTGTTATCAATTAATATATCGAGAAGTGGGTTGCGTTGAACCAGTGGTGTCAAACTGCATCTGTGCAGTTAGAAAAGTGTTATTTGCTGTGGTTTAATGTTACTGGACGTGTAACTAAACGATCAACGGTGAAGGCATTGGTTTTGCGTCAAGGGTATTTTCTTTTCATTAAAACAAACAGAAAAGTACCACAACGTCAGCATGAAAGGCATTCAGTTATATTATTCACTGGTTTGCAGAACACCACATTGGCTATTAAACACTCAAGTTATACTAATATTAGCATTCTGACTATCTAGCTAAATAACTTTATCAATGGGACTACACAACAAGCTTCACTCTCTAAAATGCCCATTAAGTTGTATACACCCCTCTCTAAAATGGTTACGAAAACACTGAACTGTGTGTGTGTGTGTGTGTGTGTGTGTGTGTGTGTGTGTGTGTGTGTGTGTGTGTGTGTATGTGTGTGTGTTTATCAACAAGAGAAACTTTTAGACTGTTCATTCCTTATGCCATAATATAACATAAAAACAAGGGTGAGAAACTAGTCCTTAGCTAAAGCAAGACTGGAGTCTGCACTCACTATTGGATCCAAAAGTAACTGCTTCCAGACCTTTTACCAAACACACACACACTGACATCTCTACTCATGGGAGAATGATTTCCAAGGGCACGTTTTAACTAGATGCACGATGAGCTCTATTGGTAGAACCTGTTTTTGTTTATATATTTAACTTCCAATCTCTGTGTGTCGTCACTGTGACGTTGTAGCCAGATAATCAGATGAGAGACCTGTTAGATATTTTCCGAAAGCCGGGTTTGAAACCTAAAAAATGCATTTGTCTGTACACATAAGATCAACCAGTAAACATTTTTAGTAACATTAGTGTATTCTTTCTCTTTAGATGCGCTCTGTGTCTGTTGATCTAAACCATGATGCCTCTCTTCTCATTGACATTCCCGATGCACTCTGTGAAAGGGACAAAGTCAAGTTTACTGTGCATACAAAGGTAAATGAAAAAAAGTTTGTATTCCGACAAATAACTAAACTTCTAACCCTAAAAGTATTATATAAGGGTATTTGCTGAAATGTTGTTAAATTATGTTTGTTTCCAGACCACACTTAGCTCTTTCCAGAAGCCGGACTTCTCTGTTCCGAGGCAGCATGAAGACTTCATCTGGTTACATGACACTCTGGTTGAGACAGAGGACTATGCCGGCCTAATTGTAAATTGGACTTATAAAGACACATTTACACATAAAGACCATTGAACTTGTCATGAATCTTAAGTCATTTTTGTTTCCTGCTTTATCATTCATAGATTCCTCCAGTGCCCCCAAAGCCTGACTTTGAGAGCCCAAGAGAGAAGATGCACAAACTGGGGGAAGGTGAAGCCACCATGACAAAGGAGGAGTACACTAAAATGAAGCAGGAGTTGGAGGCGTAAGTGTGACACGAGAACAAAATGACATATGTGCATTGTATTGTATAGACAGTGTTGAGTTAAAGCCTGTAAAAAAACAACAACATCTTGCTCTATTTGTTTTTATTTTTATTTTCAGTGAGTACCTGGCTGTGTTCAAGAAAACTGTCCAAGTGCACGAAGTCTTCCTGCAGAGATTGTCCTCTCACCCCAATTTAAGCAAAGACAGAAACTTCCAGATTTTCTTAGAGTATGACCAGGATGTGAGTTCCCCGTTATGCTGACTTCCTTTCCCCGAGTTGTCAGTTGGAAAAGAGGAAATAGAGTTTACTGGAGACCTGTGACACATGGCTTGCATCCTGCTGTGATCAGCAGTTCTCTATGATATACATGTCAGTCAGTGGCTGTGTTGTTTAACATATCTTAGCAAAGCTTTAAAGTCATTATTACGGAAGATCTAGCCTAAGTGTTTGTGACACACTATTAAAAGCAAGAAAGTATTACTGAGTACTTAGTTTCCACAACCACATATAATGTGTTATAACAAATAAATCAGATTGTACTCATAAACGTTACATGTACACTTTCTAAATTCTGTCATTTCAGCTCACGGTGAGAAGAAAGAATGCCAAGGAAATGTTTGGAGGCTTCTTTAAAAACATGGTGAAGTCAGCTGATGAGGTCCTTATCTCGGGAATAAAGGTGAGGCTCATGCATGATCTACTTGCATTATGCATCATACATCTTTACAGCCACTATGTGGTCGCCACTCCCACAGTTACATCTGTCTGTTTGTGTCCTACACAGGAAGTGGATGATTTTTTTGAGCAGGAGAAGACATTCCTGCTCGACTACTACAGCAAGATAAAAGATTCCACTGCCAAAGCAGAGAAAATGACACGCTCGCACAAAAGTACAACACGGTTTTTATATCACCAGATTATTGTTCATTTCCTTGATGAAGATAAATTCAATTATATTTCAAAATATTTTAGTAGTGATTGCTATTTTCTTTTGTTACAGATATTGCAGATGATTACATACACATCTCTGCCACTCTGAACACTCTCTCTGCTGATGATAGCACAGCAAATAAAAAGTGAGAATATTATATATCATTTGATGATCTTTGCAAGGAGATGCTTTGTGCAGAGTTTTTCCATGTTCTTGCTTTTCTTTTTTCTCAGGCACCTGGAGAAGCTGGCAGACCTTTTTGAGAAGCTCAGAGTAAGTCAAACTTAAATGACCAACAAACAGAAACAGTGTTGATATTTATTGTTCTGTTAAGTACAGACATTGTAGTTGCTACTACATGTTTTCATTTGTGTTCCTGCAGAAAGTCGAGGGAAGAGTTGCATCTGACCAGGAGCTGAAACTCACAGAGCTGCTTAGATATTACATGAGAGACATCCAGGCTGCCAAGGTGAGAAATGTTTATCTGCCTGACAAGATTCACAACTTTCATGAAGTTCACATTTGGCTGCAATTCAAACTCAATACACCCATTCCAACAAGGCAAAACGTTGATCATTGAAATGACAAACGCTGACTGCAAAAAACCTGCCCGCACGTTTGCCTCAGAACTCTTAAGTAAATCTGAATTATGGGTAAAGATGAACAGAAGATAATTTGCAACCACCTTCCAGTCAGCATGGGATCAGACATATTTGTTCTATTTGAGGATTTAGTCAAATTTTATATATCTGGATTTGAGGAGCAGTAACAAATCAGTTATACAGAAAAGAAATGTTTATTCTCATGGATTATTGTCTGTTCAGCACATCTTCTGTTAAAATCTTGCAAACATGAAATTAGCTTTTGAATTATTAGATGTTGAGCTTAATGTATTGCTATATATGTTTCCAAAATAATCTTTCTTTATTCTTTTACTTTTCATGTTTTAAACGATGTGGAACATGTCAGGATCTTCTGTACAGGCGAGCTCGGGCGTTGGTTGACTACGAGAACTCTAACAAGGCTTTGGATAAGGCTCGACTGAAGAGCAAGGACATTCCCCAGGCCGAGGAGCACCAGAAGCAGTGCCTGCAGAAATTTGATAAGCTCTCAGAGTCTGGCAAGAAAGGTGTGTGTGTGCATCCATACACAAAAGATGCATTCTTTACTTGCTTCCTTGCGTGTAAAATGGTATGCACAGTGCAAGCCATTTTTTAACCGTACACTGTTATCCTCACAGAACTCACCAGTTTCAAGGGCAGGCGTGTTGTGGCCTTCAGGAAGAACCTCATAGAGATGGCCGAGCTGGAGATAAAACATGCCAAGGTGAGCAGCACAATATAGCAGAGTTACTTTTATTATTTTTTTGATAATTCAAAAATAAATTTAAATGTGTGAAATTCCAAATTCGGAGCATATCTATATTGAGGGATTGCTTCCACACAGCTCCACACACTGGGACAACTGAGCTGGCAGTTATCAGCCAACAACAAAAAACTTACATTGATAAGAAGTAATCAGCGAGCAGCAGAGCTACACCTCCGCTGTTTTGAACTGAAGGGGACAATCATATTATCCAAGGACACCAGTCTCATCCTGTCTACAAAATCCTGCACAAAACTACATTTCTTTCGAAATGTCGGCCCTACGGCCCTATATTTAATATATCAATCCCTGTATTGAACAATGAAAAAAGCTTATAAATATCCATACTATTATGAAACTATTTACTCAAATTTAGCACCCCGAACACACCTCTGGTTTCTTCTTGGTGCATTTAATCATTTATACAGTCTGTATAAGAGACAAAAAGACAAAATATAGATTTCCAAAATTAAAAACTTTTAATTCAGAAAAGAACAGTTCACCTGTTCTGTCAGATTGACTTAAAAATGTACCCACTTTCACTCTCAATACTATTTTCTCCCATGTCTACAGAACAACGTGACTCTATTGCAGGGATGCATTGACCTGCTCAAGAACATCTGACAAGTATTCCTGTTCTACCATCACCAAGTGACCAGTCATAGCAAATGGAAATCTGGTGTCCCTGGGGCCTTGCATGGACATGTATCCAAGCCCTATCTTTGCTCCCACCCATGGGTCTGATGCCACTTTAAAACCCTGCACTAGACCAAGTGTCTTGTAAGCAGAATGTCTTCATGTTTACAGAGTCTCTGTCCTCTGGTCCGTGGTGCATCTTTTTCCATAATTTATGGGAGTCTAACTTGATGTGAATGCCTCTGGAGAATGAGGCTGCCAACATTAAGATCTTCCATTCCTTTGCAGCAACAATAGAGGTGAATCTTGATTTCTTAATTTCTTTTTTTCTAATTTTCACATTCTGCACATATGGCTTTTTCATTATATTTTGCCTTCGTATATTTTGATTTAAAGCTCTTCTCTTGTGTACACTTTTAAATATTTTCCCAGGGTTAAAGCAAGTTTTATGCTCAATCTTTTGAGGCTTTTTTGTTTGGTAATGAAGCCTTTTCCAGAAGCAAAACTAGTGCACGGGGGTGGATAAAACATCCTCATGATCAGCATTCTCGGGCTCTGAGATTAGAGTACTAATAAACCAACCGACAGAAAAACTAAGGACTGACTTAAGAGACAAGACCAATTATCTAACATCAAATATTCTAAAATAGCTGCACTTCATTTACAGTTGAATCAGTCCCCACATTCTTGTTTGTAAGAAGTGGCCTCAGATGCCACAGTTATCAAAGATCCTATTGATGAATGAAAAGATTTCAGCTACAGATTGGTGAGGAAAAATAAGTGAAACAGTAGGCGTCAAGCATTTTTACAAAAACAAAAGCAACCTTAGGAAAGACTCTGAAACTGCATTTAGATCTCTTTTGCACAATGCACGCATCCTCCACTTTGTGTAACATGTCCTCAGGTGTTGCTTCGCCCCAACCAACCCTGGCCATTCATTTTCTGTGCGTAATAATTGTTGTTTTCTTCATTTTGCATTAAATTCCCCTTTTGTTATTGCTGTGGTCTCATGTATCAGGCCTGATTCTATTTACCAGATCCTCTACACATTTTGTTTATTTAAAGAATTTATTGGAAGATGCACTAAGAAAGAAAGAAAGAAAACGCACTCTACAATCATGACCAGGCTCAGTGGAGTGTTAAAATGCATTATAGTTTTTTAAGAAATTGAATGTATTTCTAATGGATTCCAACTGTGTGAATTCCTTTACATTGTGTTTTCTTACAGAACATTAGCCTTTTTTATGAATTTGTAACAATGGCATTGAATAAATCCTACTTTCCCAAGATTGATTTGTGCTATTTTGTATTTCTTTTAAAGGTGTATAGCTTATTTTTAAGCAACAATACAACACGGTGTCTGTTGTTGTTGTTGCTACATCTGTACTTTAAAGAGTGCCCTATCATACCATTAGGTGGCGATATCTATCCACAGCATCCTCTTTCCTTTATGTTTTTGTGTGTAGGAATTGAATTCCAACACAGCTGTATGCACAAAGGTTTGTGTTAAATCCATTGACCAGTGGGTCCTGTGAAGGGACAGTCTGATGTATTAAGTACGCTTTGAGGAAATGCCAGAGTGCTCATGGGAATTACCACCACTACCATAGTGCACAATTCAAGTCCTACATGAGTTGCATGACCCAAACAAGTAAACTGCAGTAACACTGCAGCCATGTGAAACTATTGTGAGATGCATATCCTTTTATCTATGATATTTATATAAAGACAGGCAGCACTTGTAGAAAAACTGGCATACTTGCATAACTGGTTTAAAGTACATTATTTTGTTGCATTACTCTCACAGCAGCGAAAGGTTACACCTAAATGAGACGTGGAGTAGGGAAGTTATAATCTGTGCTTGGACAGAATATACAGTGCCCGCCCATGATAGAGGGGTCAATATTGACACCACTAATAGTGCACAGTGAACTTGTTTGGTTGACTCACTGACTGGGTGAACCCACAGACAAGAGCCAATGAGATTATAACACATTATCAGTGCAAACTGTTAACGTTTGCTAACTGGGTTTAGAGCAAACAGAATTTGAAGGCAGGACACTAAAGAAATATTGATATGTTGTATCCAAAGAACAAGGCCTCTTTAAGGCCCAGAAATAAAGATGTGTCTTTCAGAGGCCATGATCAGGTAGTTACTTGTCTTGTGCAGTTACTGATCTGAGTATGTCAGCGTGAAACAGAAGTATCGGAGCTAAATTAAGTCTTTTTCATGCACCATTTGCAAAACTGCTGTGTTAATATGATAAAGAATTCCCTCCGTTCTTGTTCCAATAGAGGAAATAAAACTTCTGAGGCAATAGTGCGCTGTGTAAAATGTCTGCCTTGGATTAAAGGAACCAATCTGCCTGCTTCAAAGACTTATTTTCCTGACTTTATGAATATCCTTATCCCCCCCTTGGGCACGCTTGGGTAATTTGCAAGCTAAGTTGTATCATAAGGAGTATAATTTTTGCACATTTCCAGAGCTTTTGGAGACATAATCAGTGATTAGCCATTGATAATTAATTCAGCGCTGTCTTGATGATCCAATATCTTTTAGAATCCTCAGTCACATACGATTAGACTATCGGGCCTAGGAATTCAAGCACTCATAATGGGAAGTCAGAACCAAAAGGACAGAGTAAATAATGTGGGGGAAGAGTCATTTGTTCAGATGTACCATTTTCATGTCAGGAAATACAGGGGTTTCTGAGGCTTTTACCACTTGGGCTGAGGTCACGGATAGGTGAACTGTAAAGAGCTATCCTCTTACTTACGCTGACTAAGCCTGTGAAAGCAGATGCCTCTTGTCCCACAGCTCTACAATGTTCAACTGAAAAGTCATAACGAATACAGACAGAAGGAGGAGGCATGAAGCATGAAGGCCTCTTCAAAAAGAAATGGTGTCCTCTGATGGGAGTGTACCTGCAGGACTTGCTGACATAACTGAACTGTCTGTGCTTCCTTAGTGAAAGGGAACATTATACCTCTTCAGGGTGCTCATAAGGTAGAATGTACACGTGGCTATGGGTTTCTTCAATCCTATTTCCCCGCCTGTCTACCTCCTGGGTTGCTTGATATACAGTAAGTGTAAAGACAGACCACCAACTCTCTGATGTCAACTCTTCTGCCTTGAGACCCGCAGAGACCATACTGGTTGAGAATTTACAAAACTACGTTATTCTTTCTGCTTTACAGAGAATCTTGCAATACTCTTTGCGTAGAAAATCTCAAGGAAAAGTATTTTCTTCCTTCAGTAATGCAATTATGTCATTAACACGACACTGAACAGCCCTAAGGACCAGAGGCCAAACCTTTTCTAGGTTAGGGTGCCCTGCCTTGCTCAGCCAGTCGCTTTGCTTTCATGCACACAATACAAAGAATCTAAAACTCCAAATAGTTGACACGCATGGACCAACAACAAGTACTTAGTCACGTCACACAACTGAAATACTTTGAGCGAGATTAATCATTTATACTTCACAGGATGTCTTGCTATGATGTCAGTAAGCATGAGGCTGGTTATCATCTCGATTATCACGATATACAAATAAGTCAGATGGAGCTTATTTAGCAAATTTGCTGAACTTTTGGTAGCTGGCACAATGTGAAGTCGGTGTGAGAAAAGGGTTCATGTGCATCAAATGAAAACAATAGCTGTAGTTTTTGAGAAACAAGTGGTGAGATACTAAGTTATCTTGGTTTGTAACTATAAAACTTTCTTGTACTATGAACTGTATTATGTTTTTTTTTCTTCTCTTTATTAAGTATTGTCCAGTTCATATGCACATTTTTACTTGACAAATTGTTGACGAGAATAATCTGTGAGTGTAACAGGGCTCGAGCAACAAGTGCGTCCACTTAGCAAACTGTTGTATTAAGCCGTTTGAGGAGGATGTGTCATGTGTGCAGACAAAAACATTTTCCAAATGAGTGACCCAGGTAGGTCGTTATGTCAGTGTCATCTTAATTATGACATACAAAAGCACACAAAGACAGGCACAGTGCAAGCTATTTATTTATCACATTATTTTGGGGCGTTCAAATAATAAAGGGTGTGGAAAACAAGCCATCCAAGAAGGACTTTCCGTCACCAGTGCTAACAATGTTATCCTGAAACTTGCAGGTGACCTTTCCGCACATTCAGGTGTGGCTAATGATGATAATTTCAGGTAGGCCCAGTATTCTTGTCTGACATTTACTTAAAATTATTTTGAAACTCTAGTAGTGGAACCAAAAGATAGTAGGCCTGATATAGTTGTAGCAGTACATTGCAAGCTATTAATGCATCAGAGATTAAGTTTTATTCAAACCCACAGGACTCTATTATAAATTCAATGAGGATACAAAACTTCACAAAGATGCTCCAAATTCTTGAACATTTCCATATGGCAACCAAACATCTTGTGTCTTTCAGTACAGTGTGAACATTAAATAGCTTAGAAGAGCAAGAACAAAGCTACGTTATGCATACTTGACACCGACAGACAGTTTGGATTTGGAACACCAGGATTTTACACCAAAGGGGGAAACTCAAGTTTTTTTTGCAAACAAAACTATTACTGCCTCGCATAACATCTCTCAAAAATAGCAAGCAAATACCAAAGATAAAAGTCGGGACCCTACTTGAGCACTTTTCTTGAGCAGAAGGACGTGAGAATATACTTTAAAATAAGTCTTTTGTTTGACTGAAAACGGTCTGACGAGCTGCACCTTTGCATAATACAAAGAAGACTATAAATCCCAGCATGCTCACTTCCGGCTCGAAAGCCTCCCAGCCAATCAGACGCGTTCTGGAGTCATGGCAGCTATCTGGGGCACGGGGCCAGCACGTCTAGCCAGCTCGAAGTGCCACGACTTCACAGCAGACCACGGATTCTCCAGCGGAGTGAGGGGACGAGCACTGGGAAGGGGGGAAAAAAGCTAGTTAGCTAGATAAATAGGTAGCTTTCCAAAGAAGTTGTTTCAGCGTACAGTTTCACGTCAAAGCCGCTTGCCCCCTCTCCGTTTCACTGACGCGAGCAGACGTTAACACATCACAAGGTAAGTGAGGGAGTCCTGGAATTCTTCTGTCTGTTGAAGCCAGCGTCAGCTAGCTTAGGAAGCTATCCTCTGCTAACTCCTGAGCTAACTACTAATGCAGAGAGACACCCCATTTAAGTTATCTTAAGTAGTCTGAGGGTATCCCTCCTCACTAGCTAAGTAGTGTACGATATTGGTACGGCTGCTGGGGAGCAGTTGTGTAACGGTAACATGCACTAATGCTCAGCACCACAGCCAAGTTCATTGATTCTTAGTGTTAGCCACAGTGCTAGCTTACTAGTGATGATTCAAATCATATTGCACTTAAAAAACAATTACCAGATTGCACTCAATCTTTTTGTTTTAACGCATGTTTGAATGGTGAACTGCGTAGTGTTTCGAGGCTGTTTAAGTTGTTGTCTCAGTATTGTAATTATAGCATTAGGTTGGTTTGATAGTGATTTGTGATAAACTAGCTCGGAAGTTGATGGAAGTCGATGCGTTTTGCATTAAAGTATCTAATGTTAAAGTCTGAACGTTTTTGTTTAGTTTGTGTGTGTGTGTGTGTGTGTGTATATATATATATATATATATATATATATATATATATATATATATATATATATATATTCTTTTTTGTTTAGTTTGTGTGTGTATATATATATATATATTTCTTTTTTCCCCTACTTACAGTCTGCTGAAATTAAAAGTAACGTAAAACAAGTAGCTACTGTTTTGAAAAGAAATATGTTTGACCTCAATTGCTAAATAA
Source organism: Clinocottus analis (assembly GCF_023055335.1). Classification (NCBI taxonomy): domain Eukaryota; kingdom Metazoa; phylum Chordata; class Actinopteri; order Perciformes; family Cottidae; genus Clinocottus; species Clinocottus analis. The sequence goes on along the minus strand of NW_027176240.1, from coordinate 14,267,178 downwards.
AGTCAATAGGTTTTTGTACTAATGTATCTAAAGTTATATATTTGTATATTTGTGTCTGTAAAACACACGAGGACGTGTAATCCTACAGTCCTATCTCTTGTGGACCTTGAGATGTGTCTGAATCGGTTTTCCTAAAGTCGTAATTCTCAGTTTGGTCTGACGTGCAACGTCACCGATAAGGAGGCCGTACAACTCTCTTTTGCTTCAAGCGGTTCGAGCCTGCGATGAACACTGGACCCTGGACTCTGGCAGCTCAGCAGTTTTCCTCCCCCGTGTCACAGTGTTAGTTTTTAAACAGTGGAGATCCACGTTGTCCTTTTCTCCATTCATGTATTTCCTTATGGGATAACATCGTTGTCAATAATTTAAATATACACAAGGTTGTCACTGACGGTACTGCAAGAATAAATCAAAAAGGGGTTGTAGCGGAGCTAAGCTGCTGTCATCCCCGCAGTGGCCTCTAAGAGCCATAAAGGGATGGTTGAAAGATACTTAAGTTTATTTTCTTTTTACAGGGCAGGAAATTAACACTAACCACCAGCCAATTGCTGGAAATTGTTGTCTGAAACCCTTTTGGCCTCTGTGATTTTGATGTTGTTCCTTGAATTTATAAATGGCTGCTTTATCTTAAGCCCATTTGAAACATGCACTGAAGTTCTTTTTTTTTGAAGTTCTGTTGTTTGGGCAAATTGCCAAATGTTTTTACAGCAAAATACAACAGTAATGTATGATATTTAACTATTAATTAGAGCTTCATGAACACATGTTTTCCCAAGGTTGACGGCTATAAATAAGTGGGTTTTGAGCAGCTGTTTGTCATAGAGTTTGCTTATAAGATTTGCTGGTCTGCATTATGTAGCCAGCTTCATGGCAAAAGTTAATGGGGATAATAGTGACACCCTGAGGCCTTAGAAGGGAAAGGCTATGGTTGTTCTCCCAAAGCACTTATCACGGTTCTATATCAACTACTCTGTTATTACAGCTGCTTTTTAGTTCAGATTCATTTTGCAGAAGCACAGAGATTCTTTTGTTGAGATTACAGTTTTGAATTGCCTATGAACTATATGTACTTTTTTTCAACACTTAGAAATCTTGAATCCTATTGTTAGTTGTTTATTGTATTGATTTAAGTCTGCCACTTTCTTTTTAGGTCAACTGAATTCCAACAATGGATATCTACGACCCCCAGACTGTTGGGATAATGGTGTTTGGTGGATTCATGGTGATCTCTGCTCTCGGGATTGCTCTTGTCTCCACCTTCTCCATGAAGGAGACCTCTTATGAGGAAGCTCTGGCTAAACAACGAAGAGAGCTGGGTAAGATACAGTCCACTCGCTCTGACAAAAAGAAAAAGGACAAAGTATCTGACAAGAAGGGCCGTGGAAAGAAAAGAGAGGAAAAGCCCAATGGAAAAATCCCAGAGTCTGAAGAAACTCAAGAGGAAGTTGAAGCTGACGAAGTCATTGAGTCTGCTGCTGCCCAACTTGTAGCTGCTGCTCCAGCCCCTGAACCTGTCGCTGATTTAGATGTTAAGCCGACTGCAGCAACAGCTGGCACCGAGCTAAAGAATGCCGCTGAACCAAGCCCTGCTCCTACTGAGCCCTCACCTGCACCCTCACCGAAAAAGAAGAAGAAGGGGGCTAAGGTAGAGGCAGCCTCTTCCCAAACAGCCCCACTTGTGGCTACTTCTGCACCTGTCAAGTCCTCCATAGTACCTGCATCAACCCAGGACCCTGTGTCTGCCCCAACTGAGTCTGTCCCGGTGCCAGCAAAGTCTGCTCCAGCCCCAGCTAAATCTGCCCCAGCCAAGTCTGCCCCAGCACTGGCCAAGTCTGCCCCAGCACTGGCCAAGTCCGCCCCAGCCCTGGGCAAGACTTCCCCAGTGCCAGCTAAGTCTGCCCCGGCGCCCACTAAAGCTGCTGCCAAGTCTTTACCTGCTCCATCCAAGACTGCCCTAGTGCTGGAAGTTGTCACTAAAGATGTCCCTGTGATGGCAGTGCCCCAAGTTGGCTCTCAGCAGACCCCTACTGTTGCAGGAAAAGTACAGGAGCCCAAGAAGAAGGCCGCTAAGAAAAAGGCTGAGCCTGGTAAGCAGATATGTTTCAGAGATATTCATTTATCATTTTGCAGTTGTAACTGAACATTTTGTTTGTAAAATAATATATTATAAAATATCTATACGTTGTAATATTTCTGAAGCGGTGATTAAAGATGACACTGTCTTTCAAAAATACAGATGTTCTCAGCATAGGAAAATAATAATACAGATAGCTTTTTTTTAAGAATCCTCTCTGTAGTAGCTTGAAGGCTTTGAGGAATATCACATCTTTTATAGCCCAGTGTTTCCCCAACCATTATATTAGGGGGGCGGGGCGCCCCCCTGGAAAAAAAACCCGCCCCCCTGTAATTTTCTTTATATCGCCAGATCACAAAATGTCATTTAAGGTTATCTTTCCTATAGAACAGGTCTACACCTTGTTCTGTTAATAAACAAACTAAACGGTCATATTTTATTGATGGGATCTACACGACAGCTGTCATTTCTGTCTCTACGTGGTCGCGCGTAAACACTTCTCCTCTTTACTGCTCTCTGTATCGCGCACGGCGTTGTTCCGTCCCAATGCGCAGGTGAGTGCCGAGCACCCTGCAGCGGGCAGAGAGCGTGGAAAAATATGTCGTGTGAAAAGCAGACAACTATATATTTTAAACACTCCCAGGTAGAAGATGGCAACAGTAGCCCTCCTGCAAGGATCACCGGAGCAGCTCCGTGAACCCAGAGCAGCTCTCCTGCTCTGAGTGAAACGAGCCAAAGTGCTCGTGTCTTGTACCAACAATGAGCTGCTGGCTTCACACATTACAAAGTACACGGACATAAAACTAAGTCATTAATAAATAGATGGACAAATGCCTGTACTTTCGGGTAAATGTTCACCGTACATTGTTAAGAAGTTACGTTGCGCATGCGCGACTCGGCGATTTTTTTTGGGGCGTTTTGCCAAAAGCCAATCTCTGTGAAGTCTCCTGAAGTCGTCTTTTCTGCTGTTCCGTCTCTTAAAACCGGAAAAGACCTCATCTTATCATGGATTTCGAATGGAGAGCGGCCGCATTAAGTCTACAACCGCGTTTTAAAAATATTTGTAGAGGAAAACAGCTCACTGAGCCACTAACAACCTGATGCTCGAATATCTGCACTCATTCTGTTTTGTTGTGCAATTTGCTTTTAATTTTCCAAAATGAGCTATTTAGTAGTAACTACATATTATTTATTTTTTTTGCACTGATAGAACTTTATTTTCATTGTTCTAAGTGATTGCAATTTTTTCTGGTTTAATTATAAGTTATAGTAATATTCTTTATTTTGTTATTTATAAAAGCACAGATGGAGTCACAAAATGATGTTATTTACAGAAAAAACTATGCTTTTGGTGTTTGTGTCATTGTGGGTGTCGCCCCCCACGCCTCTTAAGCTGTAAACCTAGGGGAAACACTGTAGCCGTTATGAAAAAAATCATTGCACAACTATAAACTATCTTTAGATGCTTGTCCCTTTGTCAAATTTAAATACTGTTGCGCTAATGTAAGGGCTTTTTAAACAAATAAATAAATTTCATTTTAAAAGATGCTTGTTATTTGGTCTCGCTGCCAGATTTCCTTTTCTGTTAAACCAGCCAGCCCTTATTTGAGGACTGGTGTTGTCCGCACCGGTGTTTCTGTAAATTACACTTACCTAGTAGAAACCCTTCTCTGCATATCAAGAAGCAAAGCCAAGTCTATCAATATGTTTTTGCTCTAGAACAATCATTGTTAAAAATAGCTTTTTACTTTGAAGTGGAAACTGTTATCTAGGCAGGAACTACATGAGCCATATCACTGGTGAGAGGGTTTAGCGGTGGAGTGGGAGTCTGTACAGTTTCATGTCCATACACTCACAATCTAAGGCAGTAATACCCTGTCAGTATTGATGAACTTCTAGCGTGGAAAGTAGTGCCAATGGCCGTTGTGGGTAATGTCTGGCACTCGGCTCTGGATGGCATAGAGCACGCCAGCTTGTCCAAACACCACTGCCCTGTTTTGTTAGCTGACAAAGGCTCTCAGTGCCCTTACAATGGGCAGGGAGGGGAGTGGGGTTTTCCCTTGCCCGAGGCTCATCGCTGCCTGGTGCCACAGTGCCCCATCATTTAGCCATCAGAAGCTGCCCAGGGGCCCAGACCCAAAGGACAAGTCAAAACCAGGTCCTTTTCCTGTGGCAGTGTAGGAATTCAGCCTAATGAGCTTTAAAAGTATCTGTATTTTTACTGTTGAGCATGAAATAACCTCTAAAGATCTTTATTATGCCACTTTTATTCTTGGCTTTATTGAAATGTTTTTATATTTGTCTCCTCAGTTGCGGTGGTGGATTCTGCTGATGCTCCTCTGTACCTGCCGTACAAGGCTCTGGTGTCGACCATCAGTAGCATGGTGTTCAGTGAGGTCGAGGCTCATAGGCTCATCGAGATCCTGTCTGAGAAAGTTGGCATCATCCAGGATGCCTGGCACAAGGTAATGGACACTACAGTCAGTGATGAGGACATTTGCTAAACTGGCTGGAGTGTACAGGCACTGAATGCATACTGTATTAGACTTGAAGGGAGGCCCACTTTATTTGTGATGTCTTTATTCATACGTATGTTTTTGTAGGCCACTCAGAAAGGAGACCCAGTCGCCATGCTGAAGAAACAACTGGAGGAGAAGGAGAAGCAGCTGGCGGCAGAGCAAGAGGAAGCTTCTGCGGCAAAGAATCGCCTCAGGGAACTCACCAAGGTGAGACCTACAAGTGTCTACAGCCCTGCTGGCAGCCCCATGAGAACTCTAATACACATTGGTAAACAAATGAAAAAAAAAAAAAGATTACAAAAATTTGTATTAGATGCTTTTCACTAGTTTGGCAAAAAAAAAAAAAGTTTGGTCTGAAGGTGAAACTGAGGGATTAATTGCCTGAATTAAAAGGGTTGATTTTCTGAACATTATAGTGCACTACATTTGCAGCCCTCTTCATATTTTGTCCTGAAGGGGGCACTAGAGGAATGTAACATGGTGACTGCAAGACACAGGCCACATCCATTAAAAGCATTAAGGACTCCCTCCATTTCAAAGTCAATCATCTTTTGTAATATCTATGGCAGCAGCCTATAGATACATGAACAGATCTATCGTTAGGCTCCCAGGAAGTTTAAAAAATATATTTTATATGTATTTTCATATTTCACTTTTTTTTTTTCTTTTTTTTTAATCTGTCATCATGTTGTTGGCATTAGAGGAAAATTACTCTTTGGCCACAGAATCTTACCGTGGATTCTGTTTTTTTAGGACTTGTCTGCTGAGAAGTCGAAGGTGGCCAGTGTGGAGACGAGGCTAAGTTCCCAGTTGAGCAAGAGGGAGCAAGAAATGATTGCTCTGCAAGCACGCATGCAGGCTAGTTACCAGGACCATGTGGCGCAGACCCAGGGGTTCAATGCTAAGGTCAGTTCTCGTACTACAATTTCTTAATGTTGGAATCAGATGAGTACATTTCAGTTTGCATTCTGTCCTTTTATTTTACTCCTGGTCATTTAGTGAAAAAGCAGTTTTTCATTTTTGTAATAAAGTTATCTTGACAAAAATTTAAAGCAGCTGTCCAAGGGCCAAAAGTACAACATGGCTGGTAGACTTTAAAAAACAACAACTTAATTTTTTTTTATTTTTTTTTTTACAGATTGTTAGCCTGCAGGAGCAGCTGGAAAAAGGCCCCAATGCCCAGCAGGCCCGTCTACAGCAGGAGAACTCCATTCTTCGCGACGCCCTCAACCAAGCCACTAGTCAGGCTGAGAGCAAGTGAGTGTTTCCCTGCAACGGTAAATGAGAAGCAGTAATGCATACTGACATGCATTTTACCTCTTCATACTGATACTAACTGAAGGGATACTTGAGTGCAGTTTGTACAAATTTAAAGGTATGTAAGGAGTACCAACTTTAAAGATTTGCTCACGTTTTTCCTGACTCTTTCTCCCTGTGTCCTTTTTTCTGTGTCTCTGTCTTTCATTCTCCCCTCAGGCAAAACGCAGAGCTGGCCAAGCTGCGTCAGGAATGCACAAAGTTAACCAAGGAACTTGGAGAGAAGACAGAAGGTCTGCTTGCTGAGGATCACATCAGGAAAGGGCTAGAAGCCAAGCTGTTCGCTACGGAGAAGCAGCTTTCCCTGCTGCAGGTTGGCCTGGCCTGTGGGAACTCCACATCATATCTATTCTAACTTACATAGGACATAATCAAGTTTCCAAATGGAAACAAATGTTTTACATCTCTTATTTACTAAATGCTCTTGTTTGAGCAGTGAGTAACATGGCATCTTCAAAATGCAAGCTGAGACCTTTCACACCTGTTTGACAACCCTCTTATATTATGGGAAGTTTAAATGCCTTGTATTCACGTAGCCTTGGCTTGGAACATAGCAAATCAATAATGGTGCTGCAGGGAATACTTCTCAGCAGCACCAGCTGGAATGTGTGCGTGTCCAAGCACCTCTCTGCTGCAGCTCTCTGTAGAAGAGCAGGAACAGTCTAATGGTATTTACAACTCTAGGCTTTCAGACACAAGGTGTGTGTGTGTGTGTGTGTGTGTGTGTGTGTGTGTGTGTGTGTGTGTGTGTGTGTGTGTGTGTGTGTGTGTGTGTGTGTGTGTGTGTGTGTGTGTGTGTGTGTGTGAACCATCTTGCATCATTTGAGCACGTCTACTATACCTTGACTGACTGAGCTGTTGCATAACATAAACACATGTCAGTAAATGATTAATTAAAGGAACACTTTAGTGTCAGAAGTGCTGACTCATTTGCGCCACACAACCATAAACATATATCTAGTGACTGCACATATTATATATAATGTGTATGAATAGTTAGCCTACGCAGTTACTCATGGAATGTTGTTAGTCTGAACTATTATGAGCTGTGTGGAGCAAGTGAGTCGGCACTTATGTCAGTCAAGTGTTCCTTGAGTTAATCATTTACTGACATGCGTTGATGGTCTTTAAACATGTTATGCAACGGCTCAGACCGTCAGTCAATGTACAATAGACATTGTCAAATGATGCAAGATGTTTTTTTTTCTAATTTCTTTGTCGAGATGAGTTTCGCTCTCTTTGTAAAATGAGTTGCTGGACTGTCAGCCTGCTGTCGTCATAAACGATTAGCTTCTTTGGGCGAGTCTGTCATAGAAACCCAGGCAGGCTAATTGTCTCAAAAAACCTGTGGAGCACTTCCCACAAGACGCTTCCTTTAAATTCCTAAAAAGGTTGCTTAACTGTTAACACTTTTGTTGCACAACTGCAAGACAAATTTTATTCTGATCTTGCAATAGGTGGACTGTTTATTTTTTCCTTCTATTTTGTCTCTTTCACTGAATGGGTCCCCATATGATATTTTTACAGAAATGCACTGATTTTGTCTTGTGAGCCAATGCTGCCAAGTAAGATAATTTTGTGAATCTTTGCTGCCCCCTGCTGTTTGTCACAACGTGTTGATTGTCGTTGTTATTGTTAGGCCAGCCATGGGGAGAATGAGCAGGCGTTGCAGAGGAGAATGGAGGAGGTATGCGAGGAGCTCAGGGCAACACAGAGTCGAAATAGCAGTCTGCAGGCCACTTTGGACAATGCCCAGCAGGACAGCAGCACAATCTCAGGTCAGAGAATAGGGGAACTATGTCTGAATGCTCACCAGATGTTAAGGCTTAGGAGTTGGCATCTTAACAGTAATTGTGTATATGGAAACCAGTAGCTACATCACAGGACATAGAATAAATTGTGAATGCTGTGATTCATCCCTGCAGAATATCAAGTCCGTATTGGGAGCTTGGAGACTGAGATCGGTGAGCGCTCTGCTCAGGTGGAGGCACTCACTGCACAGCTAGAGGAGGTGCAGACAGAGAAAGGCCAGCTGGTAGAGCAGGTAGCCTCCATCAACTCACTGCTCGAAGCCAATCAGACCAAGAAGGAGGAGGATAACGACCAGGTAGGACATGCTTTGTTTGTTTTACATTTCCGGAATGAGCAGAGGCTCGGCCACACAGTCACCCCTAAGCAGGTTTGCTGTGTCTGATTCTGCAGGTGAACGCTGCAGAGGTGGAACAGCTAAAGCTTAGGTAAGTGTTTGCGCCACTTCTCTTCAGAGTCAACATCAAAATCCAGAGCTGTTTCACGTATTGATTGAAATGATATGCTTTCTGTAGTCTTCAGGAGAGAACCAACCAGTTGAACACACTTCACGAGGAACTGAAGCAACTGCAATTGAAGCAGGAAGCTGCTGTAAGTGTTGTAAACATCTGCTGTTGGATGTATTACCAAATGAAATCACTTCTCAATTATTCATGGAAATCGAATAACATTTTTAAATGTGTACAGTTGTACTACTAATCAAAAATGATCTGCTGTTCCAACAGGAGAACACTATTGTTGCTCTAGAGGAAAGAAACAAGAGGTTTGGTGCTTTTTACTGTCTCTGTATTTGACTCAAATCGTATCTTTACACCTTTTGTTTGCTCTTTGCTTATTTCTAGTTAATCCAAATTGTGTGTTCCTTTTTTAGTGAGGATGTCTCTCTCATCGCATCGCTTCAGGGTGAACTTAAAAATCTCAAAGAGGTGGAGCAACAGAACGCACCAGTACGTGGACAGTACCTCTCGATGTGTTACATGATTTGACTTCATGAACACAAGTACGGGTCCATTTTCTTTTTCTCAGTGACTCATTTGTATGTCCACTTTGTTTCAGCAGTCAGATACCTCCACAGAGCTGGCACTGCTACAGACAAGGTACATGGGTCTTGGCATATCAAAATAAATCAGTCTGACATACTGTTAGCTCTGTTTTAGATCTCTGTTTTGACTATTTTTGTTATTTGACTAGCGTGACTGAGAAGGATGTCCTTGTCACATCACTACAAGAGGAACTGAGAGAAGCAAGAGAAAAGATGGCCGTCGATGCAGTAAGGCTCTTCACACAGTGGCTTATCAATTGAGATGCCTGTCCGCTTCATTACTTTCCTGATTCTGTCATTTTGTTGTTTCAGCAGAGTGTTACGGCAGAACTGACAGCGTTTCAGGGTGAAACCAAAAAAATGCTCCAGAAACTATTCCCACAGATACCTGTAGAGCTAGAGCAAGTAGGAAAAAACGTTTTTTAGTATTTGATGATGTTGGTCATCATTCAGTAGAATAATGTGTGTATTAATTATTCATGTCTGCTTTTTTCCCTTCACTTAGTCCAACTGGTTACAAGTATTCACGCAGAAGGCTCAGGAGACTCTCAGCCAGCAGAGCCAGGAGTCTGGGTCAAGCACAGAGTTGCCTGTAAGCCACTTTTAAAAAAAAAAAAAAAATTTAAACTTGCTTACCATATAAATTGCTTAGCCCAGCAGAACAAGTTCTGAATGTGTTTTCTTTGTCTCAGGAGTTGCTCGGGAAATTGAAGGAGGCTGAGGATAGCCATGGCTCACTGCAGGCTGAATGTGAACAGTACAGAATAGTCCTGGCTGAAACAGTAAGTGTTTGGGGAAACTAAAGTTTAAACTTTTTTATAGAACAGGGGTTTAATTTATTCGGCTCATTTAATCCTGTTTCCCTTTTCTTTCAGGAAGGAATGCTAAAACATCTGCAGATGAGTGTGGAGGAAGAAGAGCTGTTATGGAAGTCCAAGATGGCTACCTCAGAGGAACAGCTGAGTGTGGTATGTTTCTAAGACTTTCTTAATGACTAGGACCCCCCCTCTCCATGTTTTTAAAACCTCACAATAGTCACTTTCACACCTTACTAGGCGTTGCAGAAGATCAGCAAGCTGGAGGGAGAAAACCAAAGTGTTGAACAGGTGAAGATGTTTGCCACACTTAAGTTGCCCCTCTATGTAAACTAGCCGGTTAGAAGTGTGTAAACCGGTTTACTTTTGTTCTCGTTGCAGCTGAAGGAGCAGATGATGCTTCTGGAAGCCCAGCTGGAGAAGCAGTCAGACAACCAGGAGACCTCAGAGGAGATGGAGCAGGAACATGAGCAGGTTAGATCTTCAGATCACAGCAACCTCACTGATCTAGCACTGCTCCTAAAAAATGTTGTAGTATTTTTATGTGCAAGTTCCACTATTAATGTTGTGGACTTTATTTTATTTGTATTCTTGCATTAAAAAAATAATTTAAAAAATCACATGAGCATATAAACAATTTCTATATTTGTATTAATTGTTATACTATTTCAACATCACAATCAATGAGTTCCGTGCTTTTTTCTTGTTGTATAACCTTTTATAAGAATTAGCACATGCTTGGTCATTTCTCTGTGGGAGTTTCTCCATGAAGTCCTCGGGAGACTTTAACCTCTTTAAAACAAAACCTGACATCTGCGTCTGCGATGTGCTCTGTATTCAGGTGAAGCTGCAGCTGTTGGAGTGTCAGAGCCAGCTGGATTTGGTCCAAAAGGAGGCCCAGGCACACAAGGAGGAGCTTACACAGGTGATTTCACAAACGGCCTGCTTTCCCGTCCACGGGCTGACTTTATTTACACAGTTATATAACAGGATGTGAGCAGAAGGCATGGTATTAGAGAGACATCGAGGAATTTGTGGAAATCCCTTTTTTTAAACAGCAAGATGCGTTGTCGGTGACGTGTAACAAAGAGGATTCATTGGTGGGAGGTTATGTAACCAGTGACGGCTTCCTGTTTCAGGTCAGAGAGCAGCTGGGCAAGATCACGATGCAGGCTCAGCGAGAGCAGAATGGCCCAGCTGAGGCTCAACCCAGTCAGGTCAGGGTGCAACGGTCACAGGGCACCGTTCACTTCCTGTCAGAGAGTACTGGACAGTGACTAGGACGCTAGAAGATTTGTTTTGTAATACATTTATAAATAAGCCTCGTTCAATTTAGTATAAAATTCCCCAAATAAACTTCTTGATTTGTTGCTCTGTCTTCATTTCAACATGTTCTTTGTAGTCTGGCTTGACATATTTGGTCAAACCCATGTCCTAAATCAATGATGTGGCGACAGCACACGGATACAAATGACCCTTGCAAGTCTTCCAGTCTGTCCAGTATTCCTCCGACACAGCAGCTGTTTATGCTAACCACTGTTTGCATCGACGGAGTCGACATAACTCTAACCACTGCTTTTTCTTACCTTTTCCAGCATGCTCACTTCTCATTTGTTTGTACGATTCTTAACAGCAACAGAGCTTTTGTGTTTGACTTGAGCCTCTCCACTGAAATAGACCGAGAGTCAACTAACTCAGCGTGTGTGTGCGTGCGTGCGCACATGTGCGCGTTGCTTGCACAACAATGTTTGCATACACGTATGCGTTAGCCATTTCATTATGTGTGTATTTATTGTGTGTGTGGCCTTTTTGTCGTTCCTCAGTTCCAGAACGAGTTGGGTCAGACAACTGAGAAGCTGCACGGCGAGGTGGCTCAGAGGCAGCAGCTTTCAGAAGAGTTTGAGCAGGTAGCAGCCATCGTTTCTTAAAACCTTTTTATATTGTCATACCAAGGACTTGTTTCACTAAGCGAGTTCAACATAACCAGGGTAACTTTAGGTTATCAGGCTTAACCAACCCGAACAAGCAGGATCCTGCTAAGCAGTCCCACGAAGCGAGTTCAATCGAGGTTTTTCCAATCTGGCCATTCACACAAAGGGGCGTTCTTTGCAGGATATGACCAATGACAAGCGTAGATGAGTCAGCTGTCAGCTAAGCACCGCATTTTACAAATGCAGAGTAAACTATAACATCGGACAAATACGGAGGAGGTAAAGACACGATTCAGGCTAAGAGTAACACAGTTTAAACTGACAGCAGGCAAGTCTCTGAATATGTAAATGAACAGAATTATAATATCAATGCTTCATAGAGCATGACGGATCTGACGATAGTTACATGTGTCTACTCTTAAGTAACACAGTTGCTTAATGTGTTGCTTGGATGTATTATACTTTCAGCTGCACTCTAGCGGTGTGACGGACTTGGGAACAAATTTTAAAAAAGAAATGGAAAAACGTAATTCAAAGCAGTGAGAAGGTTTTAAACAGAGTTGCTTCTAGTCTAAATTATGATTTTTAACCTTGAGGTATTTGGGTAGTATTAATATACAATGCATATACTAAGATTTGAATGGTCAGTCGGCGTTGCTTTTCCTTGTGTGCATGTGGACTAAGTCTGAAGAACTGGAAGTAGATGACATCAGTGTGTTTTGTCAACCTCTAGGCCCAGAAGACTATAACAGAACTTCAGGCTCAGTTGGATCTTCTCAACGTTTCTGCGGGGTCACCACAAGCTGACACCGAAGATGTTCCACAGCTCCAGGTGCGGTAACGAATGACAAACGAAGAAACGTTGAACTGTGATTAATGCTTTTATTTTTTGGCAGTCCTGGATGTTTATTAATTTCATAACCGGCAGAGTATTTTAGTGGAACGTGGTCCTGCTACTTAGGGGAACAAAATGACACACACCGGTGTCATGATTCAACACCGGTTTAAAAAAAATTAATTTAAAGTTTACTAATCACCTTCAGTACAATTCATCTCAACTGTCATAATACAGCGTTTCTTTTCTATCACAGGTCTTTGAAGTCTATAAAGCACTCACCTTTATTTATTTTAGTCAAGTGTATATATTAAATAAATTGTGATAAATTGGTATATAAAAAAATCCTTGGCCAAATAAAGGTGATTCTGATTCAGATCACTGTTTTCCCCCCATGTATGTGGGCACATACTAGGAATATACACACAAAATATCCACATAAGTCAAGTTTTCTATGAGTAAACAAAGCAAATGGGGCAAATAAATAAATACTTAACAGATTTACTCAGGCCGGGTGAGTATGTACATGTAAAGATGATTATATACAGCGCAGGATTTATATTTGCAAACATGACCTGCAAATAACTATTATTGGGAAAACGTATGAATTCCCAGTTTAATGGTTACCGGATGGAGTTTGTATGTAATTCATATCTTATTAATTTTAAATAAAATCTTTTTGCTTGGTGAACAGGAGCGCCTGGAGAAAGAGAAGAAGCTGTCCAAAGACCTGGGCCAGGCAGCCACCAAGCTCCAGCAGCTCCTCAAAACCACCCAGGAGCAGCTGACCAAAGAGAGAGACACAGTGAGAACACTACAGGAGCACCTGGAAGGAAAGGTGAGACAACCAACATACACATGCACACTTGAGCTCATTGTTTTGCGTCATGTTTTGACACTGTTTCTATTTTCAAGGGGGAATATGTGGAGCTGAAGGAAGGAACGTCCGTCTGAGAGGATGTTCACTGCAGACACTACAAAGAAAACTGCCAAATATGCCTTATGATTACCATAGTTATGCATTCCAAAACTATTTCTTTCTTGTACTGTAGTTGATTGCATTTGTTGCAACTGTAGGAATCAAATGTTTGATATGATGAACTTTTTTTTTTTTTTAGCCAAGATTAGAGGAGGTGATCCTGCTACAATCTTTATTGAAACCCACATTCCATCAACAATTCTGGCTATGTCAGAAGTTATTTATCCCCCTGCCTTATATTCCAGACATTTACCCATAGTTCAGTGTTAAAAAGGGAAACAGATTGTACGTCAAACGTACATCAACCTGTGCAATTACTTTGTATGTCTTTTCTATGTGGTTGAATGATGGGAACATTGTATGGTTCAATGTTTCATTCTCTTGAGGGGCTGCTTTTCTCTGTAGCTGGCTGCCAATTACACACATCAAATCTGTATGAATGAATAAACTACAGTGTAGCTCTAAGTCTTTGTTGTTCAGTGTCGCAGTTGGTGCAATGAGTGCAGGCAGGAAGCAGAGTTGCCTACATTGACATAGTTTCAGATCCGGAGCTGTATGTGCTCATGACGTGTATCTGGAAGTCTCATGACGATTACATTTTAAAACGTAAACTATAAAGCCAGGGTTATTTTCTGCATCTCTGCTGTCTTGGTTTCTCACAGGAAGTACTGCGACGCTGCAGCAACGTCCTCGCAGTATAGACCATATACAGTTGTACTGCCAAATTGAGGGTTATAACTGTTACTGTGAAATGAACTATCGTTGCTCTATTCTCTCTGAAGTGCTTCTTTTTTTGAAGCCTGGTGAAAGTGTGGCATTGCTTAAAGCTTTACACATTCTAAGGTTCACGTTGCGTCAGTGATTAGACACACAAGGAAGTAAATTACAAGATGTACAAGCCATGTATGGTTTGATTTTGGGCAACACACACAAGCTGCTTTGTAGAAAGACAGTGGTGCGTGAGCAAAACGAGTGAAAACTAAATGCATCGAAACTCAACTTTTTTTAGTTTTAAATGGCATTTTGTACAGACAATACATGTATTAAGAGACACTTTGGGCTTAAATTAAATACTGGGTCGACTGAGTACAGTAGACTGATTTTGGGAAGGCTGTAGATGTGTCCATTGTCCTCATATCTTCTGGGTTATGCATTTTTGTGACTGTCCAACATGCAGTACATTCTATTCACCCATTTGTACCCAAAAAAAAAATCCAGTAAGACAAATTTGTTACAGCCATTGAAGTTTGTAACATTCAGTTTGTCCAGGTGGGAATTATTCAGCAAAAGGTATATCAATAAACTGTTGAAATAGACACCAATAAAAAGTTACCAAACCAAAGTAATTCAGAATAGTGTGAATATGGTGGCCATATATTGACATTGGTTTACTTTTAAAGGAAATTGTTATGAGTTGTAAACTGGATGCCGACTCCAGCAACACATTTATCTAATCATGTATAATAATCAACCTCTTGCCGAGACTGAATAAAAAAGGTCAAACTATTCATCTGGAGGTCAGGAACATGTCATCAGCTGTGACCGTCCTATAAAAGCAGGTCAGAGCTGCGGCCGTGAGCCAACATGCACTCAAAGCATGAGCAGCCGCTCCAGCTGCATCAAAGCAAGGAGGAGCTCAGATTACAGAGAGGGAGCGAGACTTCATGCTCAGACATAACTGCTGTATCTTCACAGCCGTTTGTTGCAAATGTGAAGGAATGAGTATAAAAATCTGGTTTAGGGTGTGTTTAATTTATGGTACTGATATGAGTCCATAAATATACCTGCAGTGATGGAATAAAATTCTTATTTTACACAACTGCAAATTTGATTTTCAAATAAAGTCAAACTACCTGCCATTTGTCACGCAATGTACAAATGAATTGTGGACAGCATCGATTGCAGTGCTTGGTTGAACTCTAGCTGCACCCTAAAGCCTGGGTTAAACCCAAAGCATCTGGTCTCCCACGTCTGACACCGACAGGCCGCAGAATATCTGAAGGGACGGACAATCGATGTGGTATGCCTCCAGGTGCTAAAACCAACTCCCAGCTAACCGGTAATTAAAGCTTTCAGCCATACTTGCTGTTCGTGGAAAAAACAAATAAAACACTTGACCAATTGATTGCATTTAATTTATTTTATAATATTCTGACAGTAAAACAACTTTTCAGTGACACTTTTTGTAAAAGTTGTACTATTCTAAATTAGGTGCAACAGACTAGGAAAACAAATTTATTTTAAACTTAAAGGAGCAGTCAGTCATTTTGACGTAGTAAACTCCATTAGGGCGGCCATTGGGATATTTTACAGGATATGGTTTTAGTGGACACACAAGCAAGGAGAATACTGGCCTATGCTGGGATTATGCATGTAGATAAAAAAAAAAACAGCAGGTTCTGATTTGAGAAATATAGATGTACCAAGAGTAAAGTGACGGACAACAGTATCATGAGGATAATGTATGGATATGTCATATAAGGAATACAATTAGATTACACAACCAAACTGGTGTGACTGGACAGTTTAGAGGGGCAAATGCACAGCATGGGCTTTCAGGAATCTAAACCCATTCAGAGCCCAAACCTTCCCGATAAGCTTTGTTGAACCAATACCAAAACAACAACTGAAGTTGATTTGGATATCTTGCCATTATCTCCTCAAGCTCGTTTGAATGCATCTTATTATAAAACAGGGGGAAGACAGTTTGTGCCTGCTGGGACGCGTAATTAAATACTGTGGCCCTCCAGTGTGATTGGGTTTCCAAGTTTTTCCGCAAACTCCACCCGGT
This sequence comes from Clinocottus analis, assembly GCF_023055335.1. Taxonomy (NCBI): domain Eukaryota; kingdom Metazoa; phylum Chordata; class Actinopteri; order Perciformes; family Cottidae; genus Clinocottus; species Clinocottus analis. The sequence goes on along the minus strand of NW_027176240.1, from coordinate 14,251,066 downwards.
CGATATCCGACAAGTCATTTATCTGAAGTTTATGCTTGACACCTGTTGAAGAAATAGGAGTTACTTCAACAGATTAAAGGCTAGTCAATGGTATCAATGTCTCGGAAAGTCCAATCGATGGGATGACCGAAAAAGCAACCCTTACCTTGCACAACGCTGTCAATCGCAGTTTTTGAGGAGGCGTATTGCATTTTACTTTTGATTTTGGCAGTTGCAGGAGCCCTAGTGGGACGAGAAATCATTATATAAGAGTATGTCTCACACACACACACACACACACACGAGCAATTAAGCTCTAATTGAAAGGATGACCTACCACATTATATAGACCAGTTCCTCTTTTTTAGATGATTCCTTGGTTTCAAAGTGGCAGTCATACAGAATGTAGCGGCACTCATCTTTGAGCAGCAGACTCTGGAGGAACTTGAATACGTCCCCCTTGCCTTCCAGATCTTTCTGCACATAACATTTCTCCACTTTAATCTCGTCCTCGATGTGTAATATCACCAATCTTATACGATCCTCCTCGGCATCAGAGCTTTTCACCACTTTCATTTTGTTGAAGAGAAGCTTCACGTCGTCACTGACTCGTACTCCAGACTGAGAAAAAAATTTAAAAGAAACATTACACGTTAGTATTTAGTAAAAAACTAAACAAGGACAATCCAAACCTGTTAGTTATAATCTATTGAATGATCTACTTATTTTAAGTAAGATAATGCCTGCAGACAGATCATAAGAGAAACACTCCATGTCTTAGTTGTAAATGCAATTTCATTCATTTGAGTCGCAGATAAAGACCAGCTCTTTCTACGCCCTTATCATTTTATTCATGATAAAGTTCTGCACCAAGACTAATTTGCCAGTTAAGTGTACAAATTGTACAATGAGATGATACAGGACTATCACAGAATGAGCACTTTAGTGTGATGAGGGCCCTGGTTCATATTTTTGAACAGACTCGTTCACTCTTACTTTGGTTTTGAGACAGAAAGCAGAACCTAAAAGATAAGGAAACAGGAAGTTCTTTTAAAACTAGCCCTTGGAGAGAAGTATTATTAAAGCGATGCAATGTGAATCTACCATCTTTTCAGCTGTAACATGCCAGGAGTGTAGCTACCCTATGAATATTCAAGGGATTGGCTCTATCACATTCCAGTCATCGTGGAACAAGTTAGCACAAGAAAGACCGCCCCTAGGGATTCTCTGAGAACAAGTTTGAAACACGAACAAAGCTCCCTCCATTTTGGAGGCAAAAACCACACCTTGAACAAGCCAGACATGTCAGACACTAAACTTGCATTTCACTCAGCACACCACTTCCTCAAAGAAACACCAAATTCAAACCTCACACACAGTCTCGCTATAATGACGACCAGGCTTCACTGAGTTCACACAGCTTTTGCACATGCTGTTAAAATGAGGATATGGCACTTCAAAGTTGTATCATCTCGACATTAAATGTCCCGTGGGGCACACAAACCGCAAAGATGAAGCTGCTCACCGGCACAACTGAAGTCAAAACAGTCACAGTATTTGTGAAAGCTACTCACCATTTTGCTTCTGATGTGTGAAGGAAGTAGGCAGCAGAGGAAAAAATGGCAGCAGTCAAAATGCTGAAGGGTCATATCAAGGAAGGAGAGCAGGTTGACTCATAGAGGAGGAGCCGGGCTAAATGAGCACACCTCTAAAAGTAGGCCCACCCACTTCTTCCCAGGTGTGACACAGTTTCGGCTGCAACCTCAGTATTTGCATCTAATCACATTACATTTGAAGCCTAAATCTCAATGGATTTATGTGCGTTGTCCTCTGGCACAATATAAAAAATGTTGTCAACCTTTCCATCCTTAAATTTGGTCGAGGTAGAGATCTACCGCTTTAGGAATAACCCAGGTGAGCTTGAGCCAGTCTCCAATGGGAGTGGTACTTTACACCCTTATATGGAGAACAAACCTGTTCACATATCTAACTCATCTGCTGTCGACAGCCAATTCAGAGGCCTTATAAGGTAAAAGATGGGATGAGTGCACAAGTTATGTCAAAAGGACGCATCCACTGACAAAAAGTAAGGCGTTGTGCGGAGATTCCAATCGTCATCGTCAATAATTGGATTTGCCAAAGAGGCATTAGTTTCAATGCACTCCTTCTAATCACAACTAACAAGACACATATTTACCATTTAACAGGAGTAGTCTACAAAATATAAATTTGAAGTGGACATTTTCATACGTCAACTGTATTTATTCAGTAATGTTATTGTATTGTGTTGTATTGTGTTGTCCTCTCCAGCTAACTCCAGCATATTTACATCAAGTAGAAAAGTGAAGTGTCCCTTATAAAAAGGTAAATACAATCATTTAGATGTCTTTTTTCTCTCCAGTAAACATTATCTCCGCTGTGTGAAGGCTGTTGAATCAGTGCAGGCTGATGAGTCAGTGCAGTTTATATGATTCACAAAATGTTTTTCTGGTGAACACAAAAAGAGTGTGCAGACTCAATGCCAAGTCTGTTTTTCCCAAATTCACATATAAAGGGAGTTTGATTGTATGTAAATGACAAAACAGATAGTCATCAAATAGTAAACAGACATGGGTCCTATCTCAGGTAAAAACAAACAAGAAACAAACAAGAAAATGCATTCAAACAGGGCTTCTTGAAAATATTGAAATGTGTGTCAATCTTTAAAGTAATAAGATCTGCCACTTCTTTTGGTCCAGAGGTGGAGCTGGGAATTAGAGGCTCAGTTAACCAGAGGGAACTGTTGTGACCTGTCTTTTTCCCTCTGCTCCCTCACCATGCCGTTCAGTGTTGGGCAGCAGTGGCCTGACTTGTTCAACTGCATTTCTCAGTCGCATGGTATAGCATCATCTTTTGTTCAATGCAATTGCTTTTCAGTCCCGAGCGTTGCTGAAGCTCAAGCGCAGAGGAGCTCTTTAATGCGGCCTGACATCAAATGCTTCGGATTGGTGGGAAACGCCACCGCCACACACACACACGGGCATGTACGTGAAGCCGTCAGAATGAGGGCGACGTCACGTACCGGTTCTTTGACTGATGCACACGGCGTCTCTGTTGCAGGGAATACGGTCATGCGAGCTCGTGTTTACTGAATGGAAAGATGGCAGACGGTGAAGACCGAGAAGGAGTCGCTGTGTCTTTTGGCCTATGCACGAACATCCACTGTGTAATTGTGTGTTTATGTTGCAGGGAACACTCTTCATTAGTGCTGGGCAAGTGGATAGAGCAAGATGCATGGTGGTCCATGGACATAAGATGCAAGTCTGCATTGAATACAAAATAATAATAAGTTCTGCATTACTTTAAATACTTTAAGTCAATCAGAGATGGAAACCTTTTTCCCAGCACTCTTCTTTGGTGAGAGCATTTAATGCGTGATAAACTGGTCCTCCACAGTGACTATTTTTACAGACAGAGACTCTGATCAGCATTACAGTGGCTTGGCTTCCTCTGTGTGGATCAGTGGTTTACAGAGTCAGAGTCCCGCCCCACATCCGGACTAGCCTCTGTCCCAAAAATGCTTAAATGTCAGCACATGTCAGAGTGTGCCTCCTACCACGAGCACTGCAAGAACGGGAATCTGTGCTGTGTAAAGAAAAACTGAAATATACTGTAAAGGTATTACTTTTCATGATATATCTGTTCTGTTGAGCAAAAGTACGATAGAGTTATCTCCAAAACCTCTAGTTTAGTAGCTTGGGGATTGCTTATTCATATATCATCATGACTGTGGTACCAGAGCAAATGGCAGCCAGCAGAAACTTTTCAGAGCAGTAAAAAGGGAAACACAACCCTAAACCACACAGAGCAGGAAATGGCTGCTGCATAACTCGCTCAGTTGAAAACTTCATGCTGCTGCAAGCTCAGTGACGTCAACGGAGCAGAGCCAGCATGACAGCTCTGACACCTACTGGTGGATTGTGGATACTGAATTGACCATCTTTTTGCCTTGTTATGAGGTGGAAATCTGAACTAAATTAAGATTGTTTTACGAATATTAATATCCCACATATGTCATGTAATAAAGCACATGTTATGATCGTGGGTTTCATCTGTAAGTGGATGTACAATTAAAAGCGCAGTACAACATTTTGGAAAATCTATTTATTTGTCTGTCTTGCCAATAGAGTGACACCACTGTTTATGTTTGTTTGCAAGACTAATTGGGACAATTAATTAATTCTGCCTACCAGCACCTCTAAAGCTCAATAATGAACCAAATGGTACGTCATTTGATTAATCCATATAAAAGCCAAAGTGTAAAAATGACACGTTGGGGTTTGAGGGAGGTGATTGTGATTTTGCAAATGTATTATTTTTACACTTTGTTTTTTGTACAAATTAAGCTTACTTTAAGGAACTTTTAACTGGGTATTTAAATACTGATGCAACGACCTACATAAGTAAAAACTGACCATCAGCGAGAAGATGGGCTATTTTTATAATCTTCAGACTTGAGGCAGCACCGACATGACGCTGCGGGGACCCAGCGCGTATGTTTGTGCGTGCTGGAGGGCAGGGAGGCTCAGGAGAACCAGAACCAGGACTGATAAGACCTTAAGTTAGTAAAATGAGTTTAATTTTAAAGACTCTGGTGCTCAGAAACTTCCACCTTTATCCACACTCCACAGGGACTGCCAAAAGCCCCAAAGTTCCTCTGAGCTTGAAACAAATCAGATATAATGGGTTAATTAGTGTATTTAAAGTATTTGTATTTGTACCTGTTTTAAGCTTTTATGCTAAGCTAAGCTAATCTGGTGATAGCTTCATATTTACCGTAGAGACATGAGCGTGGTGGCATAATGCTCTTGTGTACCTCACAGCGAGAGAAAGGTTAGTGAATTGACAAAAATGCTGAACTATTAGTAGGCTACTTGAACACTCATTTATTGATTACGCTGAATTAACAGATCCTTATTTGTGGGACATTGTGGTTTTATTATGTTGGTAGATAATCAAACATAATCAAATGATTTCCCTTCAACATCAGTATCCTTTGATTAAGGTGTACACAAAACACAAACTTTATAATATTCCGATATGATGACTCTTCAACTCCAGTCTGGATCTTTCAACTGTTGTTAGTCAGAGCTCCTTTCTACAACATCGCCAATTCCAGCCACTGTGAATGAAAACACAAGCACGAGTCACTATGTGCCCCATTCATCGTTTTTTTTAAAAATATTTCTGTTTTGTCACAGTTGGGCTCTTACCTCCATTAAACCTATTTCTATTATGCCAGATTCATCCTTGTCCAGGGTCTTGAAGACGTCTGTTGTTGATGAAAGAAAACACCATAACTCATATAATAATGTCTGCGTGGCTGCAGGGTAACATCAAATGTGGTCACAGTGACAAAAACTCACTGAAGAGTGACTCCAAGCGGACCATGCTGCACACAAAGTTGTCAAAGTCAATGGTGAGGTCTTTGTCGCTGTAGCGGGCCACAATGATCTGATAGAGAGAGTTGTTGAGAGAGAAACCTGTCGGGATGCAAAAGTGTGAGCTTCTAACACATCTTTCTATCACATAATGAAAAACTCCCCCTCTTCACAATGGACACAAACTCATATAAAGAGCCCTCTTGCACAACTGCATATGAATATGTTGTGAAATAGACTTCTCACCAGAATCCTCGACAGCCATCCGCATCTCAGATGAGCTCATGCAGCCGCTCTGGTCTGTGTCTCTCTCTTTGTACACATCCTAACAGAGAGCTCAGCAAGTCAGTGTGTGTATCACCATTCTACTGATACAGTAAACACATAATACGTTAGTGTCCATGTCAAGAAATAAGAAACACACCAGGAACTTCTCAATCTTTGTCCACAGAATCTTAAATTCTACCAGTCCCAGCTTTCCACTGCCATCTTTCTTTGCAGTGTGTGAAGGAAAGGAGCAATGTGTGGCAGGTTGTCGACCTTTATTAGACATGTGCGTGGGTCGTTATATCATTTTTAAATTCTAAAGTCTAGTGGAGATCCAAAAATCCAAAGAAGTTTCCAAATGTGCATAAATGCAACACACACACAACATTTAAAATATCTCCATTTGATCAAAGTTAATGGATACTTTGGTTTGATGTGTTATCACATCATATGGAGTTAATAAAAACAAGCTTTTTAGAAAATACTTTCAGAAGGTGGCGTACAAAATATATTCTACAGCCTTAAAGGAATACTTTGACATTTTGGGAAATACATTTTCAACTTTCTAACCGAGGGTTAGATAGAAAAACAGGATGTGAAGGGGTTTAGAGGTTTTAATACTTTTCTTGACATAACTTAAAGGATACGTCCAGCAGATTGATCATGTTGCGGCAGGTCGTCAGGCTAAACCCACTGGTTTTTATGTCTATTCCTGAAATAGATTAAAACACAGGGGGACATTGCTTTGAGCGTCAGGTGCACATACATGCACATACTAAACTTGACTAAAAGAAGAGAAAGAAATGCTTTCTTACTCCTCGTCACCACTCGGTTGAGGATTCTCTGCAGCTCGAATGCAGAAATCTCCACATCCTAAGAATCATATGACAACGACACTCTGTAACCTGTAAGCGAGGATTTGAGACCACAAGATAATGTCTCTAATCTTTACCAGATACTTACATGTCCAGCAAGCTGTCCAAACAGTTTCTTGAATCTGTCACTGATTTCGTCTTCATCAATATGAATCTGCAGATAACAAAGGAATCATTTTAGTCCCCTGCTTCTGTTCGAACACAATCTTCAGACGGATGCATATCGAGGGATCTGACTTTACCTGCTTAACATTGCAGTCTACAGGATCATCAATCTCTCTGAAAGCAGCGAGAAGTCATACCTATCATTTTCTATGACAGTCAGTATGATTTGTCATTGTGAAATTGCACTTATTTGTGAAAGGGACGTACTGGAAAGACGCCTGTTTCTCCGAGAACACCCGCACGTAGAAGTCCCCATTCTTGTTGGGCTCAAAGGTGGAGGGGATGATGAGGTATTCTCCCGGGGGAAGACAGAAGTGGTTGGACACTTCTCTCAGGTTGATGAAGGTCTCGGAGCGTGCGGATGAAGAGTTGCGCAGGAAGAAGTTTTTCTTCAGGTGCACTTGCTTTTGGCCAGCGTACTGGAAAATGACACACACGCAGTGCAGTCACACGAGGGCGCCGCATACCTTCTCTCTGACTTTTCACTTTTCAATATTGTGTAATTAGACAAAATTAAACAATTTCTTTGAATACTCGTTCTTCATGAAAAACTTGGGCTGTGTCTTCATCTTTGTAAACATACCTCCTCAGGCAGCTAGAAAAAGACAAAAACAATCACGTCAGAATAGATACACATAATAAACACAATCACATAATGTCACAAGTGTCATCACTTGCATCTTACAGGCAGCTTCTTACCTCATATATGGCAAAGCCGATGGTCTCCATGTCCTGGCCCATTTTCCTCATCTTCCGTCTATTCTTTTGCATCAAGCCCACGATCAAAGTGCAGCCCTCCTCACCATCATCTGGGTCATCGTCCACGTCCTCCAGCTTTATGACAAACTGGGGATTCATCCAAAAGGAATCTAGGAAGGCAAGCAGTGTTTAAAAATGTAGACGTTGTCCGTATAAAAGATCATTATAGAATGTAAAGTGAATGTGTCTTCAATCAATCCCTCCAAACATCAATATTTCACAAAGTCATTCCTGTTTAATGACGTAAAGAGAGACATCCGTTCTCCACTCATACAACAGACTGATTACTCTGCTTTGCCAGTTCTCATTTTTTTTAAAAATAAAACATAATAATGATAAAATAAATATTAGAAAGTCTTGATCATTTCATAGAAAACACAATTTGTGACCATCAGTATGGCTTCAGAGTAAACAGGCCCTCCGCAATGGCAGTGATGGAACTTGTAGAAAAAGATATTTACTGCAATGGACAACAAATACTTTACTGTGTTAGTGTTAAAGACTTTAAAAAAAACACTCAAGTGTAATAATCATGTGTTTTAAGAAGGGAAATGGGAGGATATGGTCGGACCGAGATAAAGAGATAGCATATATCATGGCTAAAAATAACCTTGTAGGATAATTACAAATATTTACGTATAAATAATGTTGAATCATGCTTGTTTCAGGTTTCTGTGAAGTTCCACACGGCTCAGTGCTCGGCCCAAACTGTTCATACTGTTTATACAGTAAGTGATATTTGTTTTGTTTTTGTCAATCTGGTGAACAAAGGTTGCCTTTTAAAATATGCATTGTAAAAATCGCATAAGTATAACAAGCTTAAGCTCCATCTCCTTTTTGGTCAATATGATTTTTTGTTTGCATATGGACCCAAATATTTTACCACTACTAATACTACTATTTCATGACACACGTAAACTCCAGTGCTCCAGGTACGATTATAAAACTGGTCATACTTGGAAAGTTTCTGCAACCACCAGCTGAAACGCCTCTTCTCCACGTTTCCTCAAACTCAGATTCTGCCCATTTCTTGAAGTCATCGCCTGTGAGTGCGTCAGGGGTGAGGTTGCAGATCTCAAGGCGGGAATATTGACGCAGAAAGTCGGAAAACGACATCCTGTGGACAAAACAGTATGAGGAAAATAAAACAACAAAAACCAATAGAAACTCCAACATAATTTGCTTGACTAGCTCTTTTCCTCTCACTGGAGTATCGCAAATATAAGTGTAGCATAGAGTATATAGAATATAAAGAGTGTTTCAGCATTGTGAATCTAGAAGAGTGAGCTTTACCAGAACTCCCCATCCTCACAACGGTTGGTCAGCCGCGTCCGGTCACCGTCACTCACATATCTCCACTCAGAAGACCTAGAAATAAATGTATAACCTTCTTAATTAGTTGAAAACATGGTAGACATGAACAACAGGTCTGCACCTATGAGTCATCCACTCCACCTACACGATGAGCACAAGAACAAGAGCCAGAGTGTAACAGCTTTTGTTACCACAGAATGTACCAGCCAATCCACTGGGTGTGTATGTTTTTCTTTGTGTTTTATGCATGACAAAAACACACAAACACTTCTGCCCTCTTTCCAACAAAGGGTGTAGAACAGATGTTTCAGTTAGGCTGAGTCCTCTTATGAACAACCCAAAAGGCGTAATTGGGAAAGCCCAATTATGAGACGACGTGGTTCAAAGCAGTTCAGTTCAAAATGTAATTTTAACATGTTGGTGTCACTCATGTGATAGACTGAGGACAAGATTCCTTTAATGTAGGTGGTGCCTAGGTCTCCCTCTAGTCTTTAAGAGGTCAGGATATTGATGTTTTTTTGTCAGGGATTAATTGGAGGTGAACTAAGTTCATGGACAAAGAATAAGATGGCTTAATGGGAAATGCATGTACATAGATACATGTTTGGCTGTACATAATTATTACTTAAGTTTGTGGTGGAAGCAATTTTGAGGGTGTGTGTAATGACCCTCCCTAAGCCGGCCTCCTCTTGTGGGTGAAGTTGAATCAATCAGTGGAGTTTCAGATCAGCTGGTCTGGCTGCAAGACTATGAAAACTGGTTTAAGGCCGCCTTTCTCCCTCCCTCGCATGCAGTCTGTTTAGTTTGATTTATTTCCTCATAGCACAAATTTCACTTATTAAATATGTAAAATACACCTATTTCTAGTTACAATTCCCTGAAAACCAAACGTCAACCTCATGGTGGCGATAGAGGAAGTGAAGTCATCCCTATACGTCATCTCTTCTATAGCGATCATGAATGTTAAAAAATCCACCCAGTCGATGTTCAGATGTCCGTCCATCCATATCTATCAATACCTGGTTATTATATTAAGGGTTCTTCTGAGGGTCTAAGTGAAGCCCATTTGACATTGGACAGGGCTCATTGACCCACCTACTTCAGCACCCCTATTGCCACTCGCATGTTACTAATGAGGGCTAAAAACTAGAGCAGTACAACGATAACTACGAGAGACAATATGAGCATGTGCATTACATTTCCTACTCTTAAACCCTCACCCCCTGAAGTCCACAATACTCACTTGTCACTCCAGGCTCCATTCCACTCCACCTGACCCCACGGGTTTCTAATCCTGATCAGCTGCTCCGTGTCTCCTCTGTACTTCACCTGACAACAGAATAACATGTCAATTACTCTGAACCAGAAAACAACACACATAAGGGACACCTTAAGCATTAATCTAAATGTAATAAAAGAGTACAATTATCAAATACATCATTCCTCAGGTTGCCACATTGTAACATATATTACGACATAAAACCACTGCAGCCTCACTTGTAGCTATATGATCTGTATACAGACACAAACATTTCCTCACCGGCTCCGCCCCTGTGACCGAGTAGGCGTGGCCCTTCACCAGCTTGCGATATGTGACGGCTTCCGAGTCGGACGCGTTGGTAATCTGGGATAGAGAGAAAAAGCTTGTGAGGTAAAAACAACCACATATTGCCAACAAGGTGAGTGTGCGAAACAATAAGCTCAAACACACATCAATGGAGCATCCCAGAAGGGAGCCTCTGTCCAAGGCCTTCCTGATGATTTTGAAGAGGTGGGGATCCGGCCTGCTCAGCTCATGCCTTTCAGCAATGCCTCCTGTGAAGTCCTCGAATCCCTCAGTGGTGCTGCCTCCGGAAAGAGCCTCGTAAGATCCATTTATTCTACAGAGAAACGGAGTTCATGGATCACTAGACCAGAAAAAGAGGCACCGACAAACAGAAAGGTATCCAGAGGCTCCAGTCTTCCATACTTGGCATAAGCCTTCTCCAACAGCGCGCTCCAAAACTCGGAGCTCTCCGCTGAGTGAACAAACAGAAGCTCTCCATCTTTGGTGGGCAAGCGGTCGTCGACCACCACATCCACCCACTCACCAAACTGCCAGAACTGAGGGCCACAGAGAGGACACGTTTAGTCAAATCAAACCTCACTAAAGCTCAAAAGCAAAAGGATGGTGGTGTGTGTCAAGCACCTCAAAGTGAAATATGCCAACGTAGTCTTTCTCAAAGCTTTGGTCGTGGGGCACAACGCGAGACAAGACCTGTTTGTTGAGAGTCAACGAGGCGATGGCTGCCAGGAGCCAGCAGTCACCTGAGCACAAGGGAATAGTGTTAGCGAAGGGAACTCCTGTGTAATCTGAGGTAACCTCCAGTCACACCTTGGCTTCATTTTAGGGCGGCAGTTGTTTATTAGGTAGAGTATGGAGCCAAATTCGGGACAATTGTTTTGTTCATTTGAAAAAAAAGATTTGAACCTGAAACTGTAAGTTCTGAATTAATCAATGTGTTCAAGTTAGTGTTCTTATTTATTTGAGTCAGTTTTATTTTTTATTTTTTAAATAAAATATATGTATATATGCAGTTTCCAGTAACAGATTTTATAGATTCAACTTTCAATTTTCAAATCTTATTTTTCATGTTCAAATCTTTTTTTTTTTTAAATGAACAAAACTAACGCCGTGGGTCTGGCTCCATGGTGGAGCGTTTGTCCACTGGCCTGAAGGTAGTTTGATCCCTGGCCCCTGCCGTCTACATGTTGCAGCGTCCTCGCACAAGTCACTGAACCCTAAATGTGCCTTTGAATGTTTATCGCTCCTGATGAGCAGGTGGCCCCTCCCTGAATGTTGCCTTGTGTTGTAAAGCATATTGAGTAGTCACCATAACTAGAAAAGTACTTCATAAATACAGATCATTTACCGTTGCATCATGACACCTCTCCAAAACATACTATAGGTATGCAGTTTGCACACACACCTCTTTTGGGAAAATTGTCTCTCTTTGCTTCTTAGCTGTAAACAAGTCAAGTCTCACACACTAATGTGTGCGTCTTGCCAAACTGGGTGTGGACAGAGAAGACTGAAAAGTTGAATGAGTGACAGATGATGTCAGTGCACAGGCATTCACGTGGAGGTAGGTTTGGATTTTATTTCAGTGTCGTGTGGTTACAAAAACACCAGCGAAATTCAGTTTCCAGAGATTAAAACTAAACAAGCAAATAAGCAGTAAGCAACATACTGTAGGTGATCTATTGTCTTCACGTCTGCTATCAGTCTAAGATAAGCATGCAAAATCCTTCATTCAAATAGTTGAAGATGGAAATCAATGTGTTCTTTGTCAAATACAGTAAATATCTAATTGTGCCATCAAAATGTATTTGAATGTAATTCGATAGGAAATACAGGTCAAAGGGTAAAACATGCAGACATTGTTGTGGGATTGTATGAATGTGCGTGTGTTTGAGTGTCTCACCAAGTGCTCCTTGACAAATGTCCGTCCTGGAGGCATTTTCAACTATGAATTGTGGATTTGAACACAATTCCTGAGGGAAAAACAAGAGTCAAAGTGGTGTCAAATTGTAATGATCCCTCACGTCACCACTTCCTTTCTTGACCCCTAATGTTATACTCATCCATATCTGGCTAATTATGTTTTGCTGGATATGAGAATTACTCGGATATACTGTACAAAGTGTAGCTATTTGGATGCTGACCCGCTGCAGGAACACAATATCCATTCAAAGCATTGCAGTCTGTAAGATAACAAACAATATATATAAATAAATATCCAATATTTGTGAGTGAGTCATATGGAAAACAGGATATGACAAAAACAATATCAGTTCAACAAACCGTCCTTCAAAATAAGGTTTTGTAAACATGTTGCATGTTATCACCTGAATCTTTTGGCAGATGTTTCCATCTACTTATTGTACCCACCCTGGGTCTTTTCCAGGTGATGCCCCGTACTTTGAAGGAATTTGGTCCGAGTTCGTCATACCCTAAGGATGAGGGCAGAGCCTCGAAGCAGTCATCCTGAAACAGCTGTCCTCTCTCCAGACAGCTTCTCCTCAGTGCCTCGTAGTCCTGGTTGAGGTATTTCACCGCATGAGAGTTGGTTCCTATCCCGTGAGATTTTTCTCGGTTGTGTTGAAGCTTTGCTGCAATGCCGGACATTTTGAAAGATTTCAAGACTGTCTTTATGTCTGCGACTGTCCCCCAGAGTGTGTGTGTGTGTGTGTGTGTGTCTGTGTGTGTGACAGGCTCGACAGGCTCTGTGTTGTATGTGCAGTTAAACTGTCTCCACACCCTTTATTGTTCATACCAGACAGCAAACTGGCTCTGCCTCACCTGTTTCGCCACGCCTACTCTACAGCTGGCTTTGGTTGTGATGGTCCGTGATCGGCCCACATGAAGTCCACATGGATGAGTGAACCACATGCTGCTCCCCAAAAAACTTCGTCTGATAGCTTATAGTGAGACAACTTCAATCATTTTAATGTTTGAAATGTGCAAGATTTTATAAACACTGAAAGTCAGAGGCCATAGTTTCATAAGTTCTTTATTTTCTATCATTTGACAAAGGTTTTGGCAATAAAATCCCTGCACAAAGAAATCCAAGAGAGGAGCTCTTTGAAAAAAAATGGAATAACACATTTGAGTGATGTTACATATCTCCATGTAATATCATTTAAATGTATAAATACATGTTATACCTTTTTGAGCATTAGGAACATATGACTAAAATCTTTTACATTGTTTTTTACTTAATTTATGAATATTCAAATAATGTCTTCTTGGATCTTCTTGCAGTTATGAAGAAAGGGTCCTTCCTTGTTGTGTCTCCAGAGTCAGTAGATCGCCAGGCACAGCCACTGTGAGAGGAAACATAGTTACACAAGTCGAATCTAGAGGTGCCAACGAGCCCGGAGCTTTTGTTATTCTCTTACACACCTGCTGTATATCCAGCTCAATCTTCCCTTTGTCAGCTCTCTCCAGAGTCTTGAATATTTCTGGTTGCGAGACAGAAATATAAATACAGGTATTGTGAACATGCCTCCAGATTCATATGAGACATACATGCTGTGTTTGCTGACACTTACTGAAGAGCATTTCCATTTTAATGAGACAGCCCACAAAACTGTCAAAGTCTATGGCGTACTGAGCATCGGCGTAGCGGTTGACAATGGCCTGCAACACAGAAATGTTGACCTGGAAACCTGGGGAAGACAAACAGCGGTCACTTCTCATCTTATGTTTGCGTGTCAGATCAGTTTCGTTGAGGTGCACTATTTCTGAAGTATCATTTTTGAAAAAAGTGCCAGATGTTAGCAGAGGGATAATGGAAGGGTTCTTCCAGAGGGTTATGTTACACAGCCTCGCCCACTTGTTTTGTTCCTGCATCAAAGTCGACATCAATGAAATCAATGTGCATGGAGGGAGTCACCTAACTGGTTTATCAAGCCTGTCAGACACAGACACACACACACACACACACACACACACACTCGCTGTGTGTGGCTACAGGGCTAACAAACAGGTCATATTTCTAAAATATGTCTCATAACTTGGTGAATAAGCATGTCAACTATAGGGGCACCCTCTGTTCAAATATAACTAAAGTCTGCAGGATACATCTAAATAGCTCATTTTGATTTTTATCAGGAGAGCAAATATTATTATTCAATTTCAAGCCATAAAACAATACTTGCAGAGGATGTTAGTTTTGCATCGAGGCCTTTTAGAAGAGGTGAGGTCATAATGAAATAAAAATCATTTGGATTTGGATTTGTATAGGACATGTTTCACTGATATTGTTCCAGTATGCAGATATTTGCGGTGTTTTAGTGCATGAGATTCCTCTCGTGGTCATGTTTGTTACCTGCTTCAGCGGCTGCGCCTCTCATCTCGTGGGAGCTCATGGTGCCAGAGTTGTCTGTGTCAAAGGTCTTGAAGATCTCCTATATGATCCAGGCAACCATGTGTTGTGTGAACAGATACAGACCTTAGTTCCAACACGGCCAACGATCGTTTCAAAACGCAGGAATCAAAGCTTACCAGATATTTCTGGATTTTACTCCACAGCGAGTGGAATTCCAGCAATCCCAACCTGGCACTTTCATCTTTCTGAGGAATGTTAAGGTTTATAAAAAAAAAGCTCAGCCTGGATTATTTATTCAATTTATCGTTCACGTATGTCAATTCCATAGTTATAATGCATCCATATCCCAAAAGGCAGGACATTGTATTTCTTATATAGGATACATCCAGCAGACTGACAATGAGGCGACCTGTCTCAAGGCTGAAGCCATCTGTCTTGATATCAGACCCTGCAAAGAAGGGAAACAAACATAGCGAGTTGCAACTCTTAAATCAATGAAAACAAAAGAGGCCAAACGCCCTTATATGTAAGAGTTCAATGTACTCACGATGAGAGACAACGTTGTTCAAAATTGTAACCAGTTCAAAGACTGATACCTCCATGTCCTGTTTGAAGAGTGCACAATATACGTTGTTTTTTACTTTGTAATCAAGGTTTAGATGTAATGTCCTTCCATTGCCCATGTTGCTCTACCTACATTGCCAGAAATCTGCTTGAAGAGCTCCTTGAAACGAGGCTCCACATCACTCTCAGATATTTCCTCCTGAAAGCAAGAGACAGATAAGTCTTATCACTAAATGCCAAATAGTTAAATAGGGGCGTCGGCTTTTCAGATTCTCGGCCTTTTCACAGATATCGGTGAATATTGAGTGCAACATACTGTAAGGTAAAAATAAAGCACTAAGTATTTAAAAAAGACATATTTCCTTGAATCTCAGTTCTAAAGTGGGAATAAAAGAATGTCCTTCTAGAAACTTGCGAATCATTTCATCATTCATCAGCGCAACTTATTAGTATTCAGCGGGTTTTCTTACCTCTTCCATTCGAGCATTGATGTCCACCTCCAGTGGACTGAAAAGATAAAAATGCAGCGCTTGAGCACACTCAGTCGGCGTGTAAGAAAATAACATTCACAGGAACTTTTGACTGAGTATGAAGGAGTTGGCCTCTGAGCTTTGTCCACTAGATGGCAGTATAAGCAAAACACTCTAAACTCTGCATGATCTCATAAATGTCAACCCACATAGGGTAATCTACATGTTGCTGTTACACAGATACCTGGTTGCAGCCTGTTTCTCAGAGAACACCCTGAGAACAAAGCTGCCCTTCTTGTGAGGCTCGAAGGTCGAGGGAACTATTGCATATTCTCCTGGAGGAAGTTTGAAGCGGTCGCACACTTCCCTTGTGTTGATGAAGGTTTTGCTCATAGCCACAGCTCTCTGTCGCAGCAGGACCTCCGGACCGAGATGAACATTGCTGCAGCCTTTGTACTGCGGATTAACAGGAGAAGATGGTGTTCATTACTGGAACTTCACAAAGGTAACAAGAAATGCACAATGCAATCAAACAACACTCGTGACACACTTGTGTCTATTTTGCACGTAAGGGATCGATGCTGGCATGTGACAGACCTGGTCTGGAACCTGTAACAAGGAAAGAGACAGAAGTATTTTAGAAAATCAATCAAACACAGAGCACTAATTTCAAATAAAATATCACATTATCCATATAGACACCTCATAAATGGCAAAGCCAATGGTTTCAAGGTTGCGGTCGAGCTTCTTCTTCCGTCGTCCATCCTTTTGCATCAGCCCCACCAGGAAGGTGCACCCATCCTCCCCATCCAGAGGATCGTCATCTACATCCTCCAGACGCACCACAAACTGAGGGTTGGACGAGAATGTGGCTGAAACACACAGAAGCGCAATCCTTTATATGGCGGAGTCTAACTGAAGTTGTAGCTCAAACATACACATGGTTGCTCTCATACCTTGGTTGTTGCGGCAGCCGCCAGCAGTGGATCCCACTCTCCACATCCCTTCAAACTGGTAGTTGTTCCAGCGGCCCACATCATCGCTCATGAGCGTGTCTGGGGTCAAGTTGCAGATCTCCAGCTTGGTGAATTGCTTCATAAAGTCTGAATAGGACATCCTGAGTAGAGGAACACTTTTCTCAACAAAGAGCATTGTGTTCTCCTGAGTCTGAGCCTCAATAGTTCTTTTGGGGTTATTGGAGATCATCAATCCATAATACAGCATCGACAAAATGTCTACAATACTGTTTATTGGCATGTAAATGAAAGGTTAAAGATAATGTTTTTACCAGAACTCTCCGTCGTCAGCCACATGGTTCAACTTTGATTTCTCATCTTCACCGACGTACTTCCATTCACTGGATCTAATTGTGATTAAACAGGCTTTTATGAATATCCTGGAATTAAACAATGGTAGCTAATGGTTAATAGATCTAAAATGTCATTGTTTACCCATCACTCCAAGGCCCAGTCCACTCCACCTGACCCCATGGATTCCTGACGCGGACCAGCTGAACCAGCCTGCCTCGGACATGGACCTGGGAGAGAGAGCAACAACAGTGGGAAGCATCATTAGCACGCAGTAAAAACAGCTTATTGATGATAGTTTCGATAAATCGTATACCTCCTCTGCTCCAGTGAGGGAGTATGCGTGTCCCTTGACCAGTTTGAGAGCTGTAACCGCCTCTGTCTCATAGGCATTGGTGATCTGAAAGCACCAAAGAACACTCAGATCATGTCGGTTGTTGTGTTTGCGTGCAGGTAAGCATGCAAATCGGTATGAAAATAAGTCTTACATCTATAGAGCAACCGAGCAGTGAACCCAGGCTCAGGGCCCTTTTCACAATTTGGAAGAGATTCTTTGGAGCTTTGTCTAAGGTGTATACTTCTGCAATCCCTCCTGTGAAGTCCTCAAAACCCTCAATAGTGTTTCCTCCTGACAGGGCCTCATAGCAGCCGCTCACTCTGTCAGACGCACAGGGATGTGGACAGATTCACCAACTATATAGTTATACAATTTCACAGCATTACCATTTCGATGAAGCAAAAGATTTAGGGGGACAATCCGTACTTGGAGTAGGCTTTCTCCAGCAGGGCGCTCCAAAACTCTGAGCCCTCCGCTGAATGGACAAACAGCAGCTTTCCATCTCTGGTGGGTAAACGGTCATCGACCACCACATCCACCCACTCACCAAACTGCCAGAACTGAGAAGAAAAATGTTCCCATCAGAAAACTCAATTTCAAAGAATAATAATAACAATTCTGCTTTAATCTTATATAGCGCTTTTCGAAGTACCAAAAGACGCTTTACATAGGGCAGAGGCAGACCAAAACTAAAAATAGAAAGACAATGGAGCAAACAAAACAAAGAAACTGAACATTTTTGAGAAAAAAAAGAAGAAGAAGATAACTGGAGAAGATGTGCGGATTGAGTCATGTAGTGGAGGGTGGGCTGCAGGGGTTAGCAGGTGAAGGAGAGGTTAAAGAGGTGGGATTTGTGGGCTCGCTTGAATGATGATAGGGTGAGAGCCTGACGGACGTGGATGGGGAGAGCGTTCCACAGAGGGGCTGCAGCAGAAGGCCGTGTCACCCCAGGTCCGACGCTCGGTCCTGATGGTCTTCAGAGTGTTTGCACTGGCGGACCTGAGGCAACCGGTTGGGGCGTGGAGGGGAGTTAGGTCTGAAAGGCAGGGTGGGGCCCGTTATTTAGGGCTTTGTAGGTGGTGAGTAATATTTTAAAGCCTATCCTGTATTTGACCTGTAGCCAGTGGGGGTTGCGTAGGACCGGGGAGATATGTTCATGGTGGCGGGAGGAGGTGAGCAGTCGAGCGGCAGAGTTCTGAACATATTGGAGTTTATTGAGGATTTTGAAACACAAACTCATGCAAGGCCATTTTTGTGTGATTCTTGGATAGTGTTGTTCTGTGCTCTACGAATCACACTAATTGCTATAAAATTGGTATCAAACACAAATGTAGATAATAACTCAAAGCTTTTGTCATTAACCACGGGGATGCGGTTTGTTGTATGAGCTCAAATTTGCAGGATCTTCATGTTTGCAGTGCTACTCAACTTTGAACTGATGGTGGCTCTGCAAGGACTGTTCCTAGATACTTTATGGTGATGTGTTGATCAGCTTTGTAAGTGAACAAGTAGAACATGTTTGTGGCATTGACTCATTTATTGTTGAATGAACAAACTGAAATTGATCAGAACATATTCGCTTTTGAATTTTGCCTGATTTTAGCACCAGATGGAACTTTATATTTTGCTCCCAAATTTGTACTCAAGTATGTTAGACTGTCCTATACCAGTGTACAAGTTTCCATTGTTGATAAGTCCTCATTCTATGGTCAGACATGGTCGAAAGACAATGAAAGAAAGCAGTAAAGGGAAAAAGAAAGCAAAAAACCTGAAAGGTCAGAGTTTTTGGTCACATGAGAAAGGCTTCTGTCTGACCTGGAAGTGAAATATCCCGGCATAACCCTCGGTGAAATTCTGTCCATGGGGCACCACGCGAGCCAGGATCCGCTGGTCCAGAGTCAGAGAGGCTATAGCAGCAAGAAGCCAGCAGTCCCCTGCACATTAAGCACAGAGACATGGTCTGAGATTGAGCAATATGTGGCATTTATGCTGTAAACAGCATGTGCCTACAAACGACGTATGTCATAATTCCCTCCTACAAGCTTAATGGGAGAATGGGTGGAGGCCGGGTTCATTACAGGGATGTTTATGGTTCCCTTCTAATCCATCCTTTTTTACCCTCACTTACCCAGAGCTCCTTGGCAAATGTCTGTCCGCGTTGCCCCATCATCTATGAACTTGGGGTTTGAGCACAGCTCCTATAAAGAGCACCAAACAGTCACAAAAAGTTGAACACGCATGAACAGTTTTGAGAAACCTTTTCTTAGATTGTCCTGTAATACTGCTGAGACGGTAGAAGAAAATACCATTCTGATCCAACACATTTAAGTAAATTATCTCCCAGTGATTATTACGAGAGTGAACGGTATAACTGCTAGTTTTGTACTTGATAGTACAGTACTTGAGGCATAGTTTAACCCTCTGTGGCTTTTAAGTGTTCTGGGAAAGTAATTAGCTTCTGTTTTTTAAGTATCTTCTACTTCTCCTTCCGCAATTTTTGATTTAAAAAGGGGAAATATTTGCAATTCAGTAAAATAAACAATTACAATAGCCACTGACACGTCACCATCAAGCTCAGTGTAACAATGAGCTTCGTGACATATTTCAG
This sequence comes from Clinocottus analis, assembly GCF_023055335.1. Classification (NCBI taxonomy): domain Eukaryota; kingdom Metazoa; phylum Chordata; class Actinopteri; order Perciformes; family Cottidae; genus Clinocottus; species Clinocottus analis. Next base: position 14,231,128 of record NW_027176240.1, on the reverse strand, counting down.
TGTACTTTTTCAATGGTGTCTGTGTGTGTTTTTATCAGTGGCAGCTTACCGTTGGCCTTTTCCAAACAACGCCCCTGGTTTTGGGTGAGTATGGTCCCAGCTCTTTGAAACCCAGTGATTTGGGCTCCGCTGGAAAGCAGTTGTCCTCAAACAGGCGTCCACGCTCCAGACACTGCTGGCGCAGAGTGGCATAATCCTGCTTGGAGAACTTCACTGCCTTCTGGTTAGTGCCAATGCCTTCATCCCTCTCCTTCTGATGGGCCAGTCGATCTGCCGTGGATGTCATCTTCACCTCTCAAATGTATGTCGAGTCCGTGGATGCTGATTTCCTTTTTTGTGAGTTGAGTTGTCTTGAGAGCTCACCTTCCATCAGCTGCGCACAATCCAGGCGTGTCTTTGTCCTAGCTTCCTTTATAGCTCTCACAGGTGAGGGGAGGTTTGGCTGTGGTCAACAACAGACAGCAGCAACTCTAAGCAAATCAGCAATGAGATGGCTGTGGCCACAGGAGAAATACAAACAAGAACACGCCTAAAGGCAATTTGGATCAGGGGGGGGGGTCTCTGACTTTCTGATGAGGACATACTAAAAATAGAGGACACAAACACTTACATTTGTCTGATAATAATTAGACACTTGGTTATGTTCTATAACAATAAAGCGATAAAAAAAAGTGTTGTTGTTATTGGAAGGGATTAAATGTAATGCTTACTGCTGAGAGTTGTGAAAGAAAGCTTAAAAGCATGGAATGAAGCAAGTGTCAAATTGAGCAAGAATTATAATGGGCTGTAAATGACACAGCGACACTGTACCCAACAGATTTCACCCAGGTTCAGTCAGCTTTGGAGCACTTTGCGCTCATATCATCTTTGCATCCTTATTCTGTAGCTACATCCTCTACGCTCAGTACAGACAAAGCTGTTCCTTTGTCAAATAGTTCTAAGTCTAAACTGGTTTATGCTGGAGCGACACTGCTTTTTCATCTGCTGAATACAACACTGTTTGTTCTGTGAGCCTTAGAAGCACCACATATTGAAGATATGAATAAAAGGTAGGGAAGTGAATCCACCCTTGTTTAGATTACCGCAGAATAGAAAACCGAAAATATAATTAATATAACTGTCGCTTAAAGAGGACTCACTAAACTGCAGAGCAGTGCTGGTGGGGCAGAGTGCCTGCTTCTGATCCGACATGGAGGCGAGCACGATGAGCTGCACATGCAGTTTGTGTTACTGCAAAAGTAAAGAAGAAAAGATTTTCTCTGTTTCAGCCAATTATATACTGACACAACAACACAACCAAAAGCATTCTGGAGAAGAATACTTCCTGCAGATTAACTGGATTTTCTTGTTTTCCAAGCTGATATTGATGCTTCTATACCAGACATGAGCTGTGTTTCCAAAAGACAACCGGAAACAATAGACATAATGGAGTTCCCTCCTGGACAACAATAATGAGGTTATCCACACTGCCTATTGTGGGATGCTGAAGCAAGGGTGGGTCATAAACCAATGAAGGTTGTGTGTACACACTCTTGTTTGTGAACATGTCATGACAAATGAGTGCCAATAATAACCCCTCCTCTTTTTACGAGATACACAAAAAGGACATTAATTGTTTCATTCATATAAGGAAAAATTAGACAACAAATGGAGGCCATGCAGGAAAAAAACAGACAAATTCTGGTGGATTTTCTTGGTATTTGAGGCAGTTTGCTGACAGACTGGACAACAACTGTTGGTAGTCAGTGAGTGATCAGCATTGAACACATCAGTAAAACTGTAATGAAAGCTTGTGATGAGTTGTAATGTTGTAAGCCATTACAAACTCTCTCAACAGTCCATCTGTGATATTCATTGATTTATTTATGTCTGCTTCAGTATTTCTATAATGTAATGCCAGTATTGATAGAGTGCATTATTACAGGGCTTATGTGACATTACAAATGATTCATTATGCATTTACTGATGTTTTTTTGTTTTTTTTTACCAGGCATGCAATCGCCATCACTCATTGTTGTGTAAGTAAAAGATACAAAGAACCGGAATGCGTACATTGCTTTTTGACTTTGATATTTGGTCCCTTTGGTTGTAGATAAATCAGCAAACATGTGTTTGCCACAGTTCTTATTTTCTGCAATAATCCTAAATCCAGAGGAAAAAAATCAGTAATCAGTAAGATTGTCATTTTCATTTTGATTTAATAAACTCATACACTGAATTTTAGGCTACATTTATGCTCCACTCAACTTTTCAATAACACATTTAAAACTTGCATTATTTCTGAATTGTATATGGAAGGACACAAACTCCTGGCTGCATTATAACCAAACAAAGGATAGTAACATCTGGAGCAGTATTTGTCTCTCCTCAGGTGACCTTTGATTTTTGATATTGCATGGCTGGCTGAATAATCAAACTATTAAAGCTACAAAATAAGGTATTTATTTTATAATTTTTACAAATAGTAAGCTTTTCAAATAATTTTAAAACTTTTGTCCAGAAATGTTCATGTTCTCAAATGTCAAGATGACACAACTGTAAAAATTTCATTTTGAAGTGGTGTGGAGGAGTGAACAGGATTTTGCATCATCAAAAGACCCCAACTGACATTTGTGGCTGAGTGAAAATATTTGTAGAGCTCTCTGAAATATTGATAAAAATATCTACTTTTAACTTACAGGTAGGATGTTACACTTTTCATGTCAAATCATTAGCTTTAAGCTAGTGTATTGTGTATTTGGGCGGCGCTCTAGGAAGCAATGTTTAAGTGTGTTTCTGGGGCTTTTATTCTGGAGGGGGAAAACGGAAAAAGAGGTGCAGAAAATTGTTTCAAGTGAAAAGCTACATAAATAAAGTAGTTGCCGACTTGGCTGAACGAAAGAAGCATCATGTTGGTATTTTTTTTATTATCACACACTCAGCACAAGAAGAACCCTCGGCTAAAAACATTTTGTATTGATAAAACTTTTTATTGTATTTAAAAAGTATATAATTTAAGTCACTTGCAAAAACAAAAGCTAGTGCTAGCGATCGAAATTAGTTAGCATTAGCTACAGGTTACGCAACCAGATGTCAAAAGTCACAACAGCAAGTAATTTCACAGTATAAATGGTTATTTAACATTTAAGATTATTTATCTTTTTAAGATTATTCATCTTTTCACGAATATGTGGTTGCGTCACTTGACCATTTTTAGCCTGGGAAGTAAAAAAAAAAAAAACTCTTAAAAACTAAAGCACTATTTTTTTGTACCTAATTACTTACCTTTTTAGAAACTTTATTTGTCGTTGACCCGTGCGGTGGGCAGCTGGGCGAGATGGTGGCCCCTCCTCCTGAAGGGGCGGGGCCTCCCTGCAGTGCGTGTGCTCGGCGGAGAGGGCTGGACCTGGACCTGGACCTGCGCTCCCCGGCTTTCTGGACCACAGCCCCCTTTCACGGATTTCTACGATTATCAAATCTCCGACCCATTGGGAAGGAGCCGTTAGTTGCCTTTAAACCGGTGGTGAGTGTGGACGTCTTGTTCATTTCCTTTCCAATAGCGTGGTAATTTAGCAATCTCGAGATTAACGGCGCCTCATGGGTTTATTGTACTCCGGGCCACCGTGCGGCTTGTTAGATTTAGTGAACTGCATTAGAGTTACCGCGGCGACTGCTGTCGTATTCAGGCACACAGATTTAATTCAGCTTTGACATCCGGTGTAAAACGAGTGTGATTGTGTCGTAAAAATATGAACTGTTAAGAAATAATTGTGGCAGGCTGCAGGCCAGATCGCAGAAATAGCCAGGCCTACTGTACCACTGAACAGGTGCTGTAAACAATCTAAGCCTGCATGACATGCTGTGGCTTTTTTGTGCAAGTAACAGGCCGATGAATTCACAAAGTAGCCAACATATGTGCAGCATAACTCTGTCTGCTTTAGGGTAGAGGGGACGCAGTGTTTTGACAGAGAGCTAGGCTGTTGGTTGTTTTAGGGCTTTGTTGAGGTTAAAGTCCTATGGATGACATCATCGCCACAGGACTGCATGGATCAGCTTTTCCCTAACGTGAAGCATAGAAATATTCTTTTGGTCATTAGCCAGCAGTAGTCTCTGTCTAGCAGAGGGACATTCCTACAGCAAGAGAGGCCTCAGGGTTGGGGTGAGGGAGGGGAGGGAGGGAGGGAGGGAGCTGTTGGTTCTATAAACAATGTCCTTGCATGCAGAATTGTTTCTATCAAAAGCAAAGCCAGTTTTGCACAGCAACACATCCTTTTAAAATACATTGTGTGTGTGTGTGTGTATATATATATATATATATATATATATATATATATATATATATATATATATATATATATATATATATATTGTAGCTGCATCCACATTTTCTCCTTCATTAGAATTCCTGTCCAGTGGAGCGATATAAAACAATGATCCAACGTTTCAGTTTTTTCTTTCACTGATTCAGACGGGGATAGCCTAAGTAAAAACAAAGCTATTATGTTCTCCCTTGAGACGTGACTGGAAGTTGTGAAACTGTCCGGATGGAAAAGCAAGTGCATTTATGGAGGAGAAAAACACCCCCGCTGAGTGGTGAACACTTATGTCCATTAGGGCTGCACAAGCTTCTGCAGTTCAATCCAAACGATTTGAATAAGAAAGCACTTTCTCTGTATCTGTGCCAAATCTTCAGTGAATGACCTTTCTCTCTCTCTCCTTGCTCTCTCTTTTTGTCTCATTCTCCCTCTCAGCCTGCCTATACAGCCAAGGTATCATATTTCTAAGTGCTTTTGTTATTCCTGGGTTTTGTAGTGTTTAAGGTGTTGTCACATTCCTCAGAAATAGCTTTTCGTCTGTTCACATTTTCTATTAATTCTCTGCTGGGCTTAAAATTATGTTGACTTCTTCCAGAAATTTGTACTGCAGGGCATTTATTTATAATATGATTAGTTTCATTTAGGATTTGCCTTTTGCAGGGATGTAGCCTGGACATTAGAAATACTGAGGTCACAAGTCCCACCAACGCAGGCCCACCACTCTGAGGAGAGTTTAATCAGAGACCAAAAACAAGATCCCTCAATTGTTTTGATTAATTATAGTTTTTCCGTATTGATTATTCAATTAAAGCTAGGGTTGGTATTCTTGAGAAACTAGCAATAGTACGCTAGACTAAAATAATTATGAACCTAAACAACGAACACAGCTATTGTTAGCGCTCACAGCTGTCAAGCTAGCAGCTTGAGAAACACTCCAGTGAAGAGCAACGAGAGCATGGGCACTGACAGAACAACATTTCTGGGAGAACGTGCCGAATGCTTTATTTTCTTTATTATTTTTAATGCCTCAAAAGATTACAAATAATGAATCGCCTTAAATACCCACAATGCTGTTGTTAATTGTAGAATGTGAAATTCCCCTCAGGTTGCTAAACCTACACATTCAATAAACAAACAAATGGAGTACCAGAGACCTTACCTCAGCTCCCTCAATGGCCTTTTTGCTTTCATTTTTCAAAGTCTAAACTTTGTGTTACTTTTGTATTGTATTGTAGAATCCAAATGCAGGAAATAAATACACCTTTATCACTACTATTAATTTCATTTTTACACACGCTTCCACACTTGATTGCTGTGCTGTAACCCTTAGACAAGAGTGTGCCGCCGATTAGCTCTCTGCTATTTATAGCACTGTGAATACTCACACAGCCCCATATTTTTATCTAACACCAGTATGGATCCAAGCGGAGGGATATCTGCCACCATACAGGCCAACAGGCTACGAGCTGAAGGCATGGGCTCCAAGGAGCAGGCTGTGCACTTCTCCAACCAGGACTACGAGGCCCTGAAGCAGGAATGTTTGGAGTCCGGCTGCCTGTTCGAAGACTCCTACTTCCCCTCTGAGCCTCCGTCGCTGGGCTTCAAGGAGCTCGGCCCCCATTCCTCCAAAACTCGGGATGTGGAGTGGAAGAGGCCTACGGTGAGTGGGGACTGTCAATGCATAAAACTGATAGTAGGACACACAATAACAAATGTACTTTTTCTACACCCACATGCAGATGAAGAGATGTTTTTAAGACACAGATTCTAAACCTGAACCAGGATATTAAATACCTCATCATTCTTTGGCTTGCTGCTCATGGAACATTTTTCAACAACAAGCACGTGGCTCTGACTGTCGGAGAAACATATCACATAAACATACGTATCCCATACACAGACATATCCTATGGCATTGTGTTATTTCATGTCTGCAAACTCAGACAGAATAGGACAAGTCAGGACAGAAACCTCTCAGACCACTGCAGCTGTTGGCATCGCGTGGCATTCCCTGACCACTCCCTCACTCCTGATATTTGTTTACAGTGCTTCACTGACACAGGAAGTTGACGTGTAGATGCAAGAATAGCAATGGTTTGAAAGATGTCGCCTTTTAGAGTAGATTGTGAAACATGTTGACTCGTCTGGATTCTGACACTTTGATGTGTTTGATTGTCTTCACTCAGATGTATATATATATATTTTTTTCCCATAGGAACTGACAGAAAATCCTCAGTTCATTGTGGGTGGTGCCACCAGAACTGACATCTGTCAGGGAGCGCTGGGTGAGCCCTTGTCGAATCTTTTGAATGCTGAATCTGCCTTGGCCAAAATAGACTTGGATCGATTAGGTTAGAATTAGATAAAGATTGTTAAATCTCACTTGCAGGCGACTGCTGGCTCTTAGCCGCCATCGGCTCTCTCACCCTGAATGAGAGGCTTCTTCATCGGGTTGTCCCTCATGGCCAGTCCTTCCAAGATGAGTATGCTGGAATCTTCCACTTTCAGGTACTTCGATATCATCCTCCACACGTTACACGTCCCATCAAGCAGAAGGCAAGCAGTTTAAATTGATTGAGTTGTTGATTATTGCTCTGTGTTGCAGTTCTGGCAGTTCGGCGAATGGGTAGATGTTGTGATCGATGACAGACTGCCTGTCAAAGACGGCGAGCTCATGTTTGTTCATTCTGCTGAGGGCAATGAATTCTGGAGTGCCCTCCTGGAGAAGGCTTACGCCAAGTAGGTATTAGAAGAGCCTCGGCAGTTATTCAATTATTCAGTATGAGTGCATGTCGGAGGACGTTGTAAATCACAAGTGTGTGTTTGCTGTGGCTTCAGATTGTGTGGCTCTTATGAGGCTCTGTCCGGAGGAAGCACCACTGAAGGGTTCGAGGACTTCACAGGTGGTGTGTCTGAGATGTACGAGCTCCGCAGTGCTCCCAGAGATCTGCACAGGATAATAGTCAAAGCTCTGGAGAGAGGCTCTTTGCTGGGCTGCTCAATCGACGTAAGTGCTGACCGCGCTGGCACACCACCAACACATGTGGATCATTGTTGCATCATCTTGAGGGAAAGCAATAACTGTAAAAGCCCTTCTATTTATTTCTGTGTCAGTCAATGAAGTAATCATGTTTTCATATTATTGCAGATCACCAGTAACTTCGACATGGAGGCTGTTACATTCAAGAAGCTTGTGAAGGGCCACGCCTACTCGGTCACTGGAATGAAGGAGGTCTGTCTGTGTATGACTCTGTTGTCTTTAATCGGTTACCCTTGTAAATAATATGGATGGTCCAAAGTGGCCCCTAACTACAACTACACAAATATAACTGTGCGCTATGTAGGTTAACTTCCGCGGCAACATGGAACGCCTGATCCGAATACGTAACCCCTGGGGTCAGGTGGAGTGGACTGGTGCCTGGAGTGACAAGTGAGTTAATACATGTCTTAGTTTACTCAGTATTTTTCCATCCCTATTTTTGTTTAGTTACCGTCTTGCTTTGTGAGCCTTAAATCTCTTTCTAAATGTTTATCCCAGTCTATTTGTCTTGTTGCGTGTGCAGTTCACCTGAATGGGATGAGATTGACGCGTCTGAACAAGAGGACCTGCACCTGAAGATGGAAGACGGAGAGTTCTGGTAAGACGTCCCAGGTGCTGTTGTACCGTAGAGCGATTGTATGTACTGTTGGTATTTTAAAGGACTAGTTTAGCATTTTGGGAAATGCACCTATTCACTTCCCTGCAGAGAGTTACATGAGAAGATTGATACCACTCGGCCACCGTACTCTCTGCAAGAACATGAATGAGTCTTTATCCCAAAATGTCCAACTATTCTGAAACGGTTGCATTCAGGTTTCTGAACCCTTATTTGAATCTTCCAGGATGTCCTTCAGTGAATTCAAGAGGCAGTTTTCTCGGCTAGAGATCTGTAACTTGACTCCTGACGCTCTGTGTGATGACGGTCTCGGCCACTGGAACACCAACAAGTTCTACGGCGCGTGGAGGAGAGGCAGCACCGCCGGAGGCTGCAGGAACCATCCCAGTGAGTCCCGACCGAACGGTCTCGCACCAAAAGCCTTTTAAGTGTACACACTGACGGAGATAAGACACGGACTAGGAAACAGGCTAACACAAGTGCACCGTCTGTGCAGACACATTTTGGATCAACCCTCAGTACAAGATCACGTTGCTGGAGGAGGATGATGACCCAGAGGATGATGAGGTGGCGTGCAGTTTTCTAGTAGCTCTCATGCAAAAGGACCGCCGCAGATATCGGCGCCAGGGTCAGGACATGCACACGATTGGCTTTGCTCTTTATGAGGTGAGAAGAGAGGTGAAAACCAGCGTTGTCTCTTTGCCCTTCTCACGGTTGAGTTTTTTTCTCAGCTCATGAATGATTTTTTTTTCCCTTTCTTTTCTGCAGATTCCAGAAGAGGTAATTCATGTATATTTTACAGCACTGCTCATCATGTTAGTTAAAAAAAAAACAGGTGTCAGTAGTATATATGATTTCAATCAAATGGACCCAAACACATGCACATGCATCTCAACCTCCGTATTGTTCCCTCCTGCCGATAGTTCAAAGGCTGCCAGAATGTCCATTTGAAGAAAGATTTCTTTTTGAAACATTCATCGTGCGCTCGCTCGGAGACCTTCATTAACCTGCGAGAGGTGAGCACGCGGCTTCGCCTGCCGCCTGGAGAGTACCTCATCGTCCCCTCCACCTTTGAGCCCAGTAAGGAGGCTGACTTTGTCCTCAGAGTCTTCACTGAGAAGCAGTCAGAAACAGAGTATGTGGGTTTTTTTGCATGTGATTTTCGTGTCATTTGAGTATTTATCATTCGTATAAATGTTTATCTCCTGCTCATGTTTTTGTCCATCGCAGAGAACTGGATGATGAAATTTCTGCTGATTTAGGAGATGATGTACGTATCAGTGAGACACTAAAACTAAAATGGTACATCCTAGTCTCTATGAGTAGTAGAACATAACACGGAGTCTGATCATAAACCAATGCCTTTTATATTTGTGGTTTTCTACAGGATGAAATAACTGAAGATGACATTGATGACTCCTTTAAGTCCATGTTCGCCCAGCTATCAGGAGAGGTAAGTCTGAAAAACAGATCGGTCTCGTTTTGCATCTCAGTTTGCATCTATACTTGCTAACACGACTCAAATGATTTGCATATTATAATGTTGGTCGTGATAATAGTGGTATTATTTTTCTATGTTTAGTGATATTTCAAATAACATCTAAAAGCTTAAAACATCCACAGTGGCATCAGCTTTTTATGGGGAGGAAAACAAAGTAAATCAAGTCTTTATTCCTCTTGTCGTCTGTGCTTTTTCAGGACATGGAGATTTCTATTCACGAGCTTCGGACCATTCTAAACCGAGTTGTCTCCAGGCGTGAGTTTTCTGTTGACTTTTATTTTACAATTCTTCAAGTTCACTAAGATGTGAAACTAATTTTAGGTCATGAGCCACATTGAGCCTGATTTGATCTCAAATGGGCCAGACCAGTAAAATCGTTGCATATTAACCAATACACAACAACACTTCAAAATGTTTCTCGTTCTTCTGAGATGTCCGTTTGTCTCTCTATGGCTATATTCATCAGCTGTATGTTTGATACTTTTGGTGTAGAACATTAATTTCCTGGACTTTTAGAGTGTTTCTTCTATTTCAGACAAAGATCTGAAGACTGATGGCTTCAGTATGGAGTCATGCAGGACCATGGTCAACCTGATGGATGTATCCTCTTGAGTTAACAGGCAGGAATGCGTCACAATTGTTCTATTAATTTCATCAGAAACAAAAAAAACATGCATTGAACATGCTTGTGACTGTTTGTTTGTATGTGGTTTCGCCCCTTGACATTGCGCTCGCCAGAAAGATGGTAGTGCCCGTTTAGGCCTGGTGGAGTTCCAGGTCCTCTGGAACAAAATCCGAAAGTGGCTGGTAATTATTAACGTCAAAGGAACAATATTCCCACTTAGAGTCTTTCAATTTAAATTGTTTTCTCTGTCTTCCAGGTCATCTTTAGAGATTTTGACCTTGACAAGTCAGGGGCCATGAGCTCATATGAGATGCGTCTTGCTGTGGAGGCAGCAGGTATAATTTTCTTAATTATCAGCTCTACAATCATTCGCTGTACAAACACACACACAGATTAGGAAGTGCAACATGTTCTTTTAATTCTTTAACATTGTTGTCCTGTGTCAGGTTTCAAACTCAATAACAGACTGAACCAGATTCTGGTGGCCCGGTATGCAGAGAACGAGATGGTCGACTTTGACAACTTCATCTGCTGCCTGGTCAAGCTTGAAGCCATGTTTAGTGAGTATTTATGTCCCAGAAGCGATTGTCAATGTATACTGTGTGTTTGCAGACTTGAATACCAGTAAAAGTATTAATTGTGAAACTTTTAACAGGGTCTTTCCAGCAGTTTGACAAGGAGGGATCAGGAGAAGCTGAAATGAATGTCACAGAAGTGAGTTCTGTTTAGAAACAAAATCTCAATACATTGTGTTCGTCTTTCTGTTTAACTAATTGTATTGCTTGTATTTCCAGTGGCTTTACCTGACAATGTGTGGTTGAAGAGGGCATTCTTCACTGGAGTGAGATATAAGGTAAAGGCACAGTGCCTGCAGATTGCGATGAACCGATGATCCATCAACCTTACACATCCCACCTCAGCCTATGTAAGATACAAAAATAGCTGTATAACAGTAAGCAAAGTCCAATCAAGCCAAGTGTCTCGCAAACAAATTTAATAAACTATGCAAACCTGCAGTATGAAGCAGTTATTGTGCCACATAGATCTGTCGTCTCTGTAAAAACAGCATGTCTCTGACTCTGTGCATGACCACTATCAGACACTGTAATCTGGCTCGTTGCAAGTGGATTCAGCCTTTCTGTATGTATGAGTTTCAACTGATTTACTAACAGTAAATTCACTAGTGTCCTAATTTCAAACTTATTAAAATCTCTTTTGCCTAGAAACGCATAGAATTTGTTTAGTTTTATTTTGTTTTATTTTGTTTTTTTTTGCACTGAGTTTTTAGTTTGAGGAAGATGCTCTGGAAGTTGCCTCATATTTGTGAGAAATACTACATTTCAGTCCACTCAAGGGACATTTACAGGGATCACACAATACTTGCCTTATACGTCACGCCATGATGTTATAAACAGCTAATAAAAGTATACCATTCATGTGTTTTGTGTACTGAGTGTATGTTGTGCCTTCAAATTAAAAAAAATTCCCCTAATGGTTCATATTTTCTCAGTTTGTTCATTGTATTTATGATTACATGAGTGTGACCCACAGAAGATCACATGCTATGCCTTTAAGCTAAAGGAGACATAGATCTATCTATATAGACATAGATATCTATCTATAGATAGATAGATATCTATAGATATAGATGTCTATCTATATCTATAGATAGATAGATATCTATAGATATAGATGTCTATCTATATCTAATATATCTATATCTATCTATATATCTATATCCATATATCTATATATCTATATCTATATATCTATATATATATATTGTAAGCACAGAGAAGCCTCAGTGAAATGCCAAGCATGTCGACAAAGGCTCGAGCCCATTATATATATTAAGTGTCAACAGAATACTGAAGAGACAATTGTGGCTTGGGTGCATGCTCCCTTTACCTTTTTATTGTAGACATACAACACATTGAACACGTACATGAAATATCAAATATTCATAAACCCCAAGCACATGTCAAATGTACAGTATACAAACAGTACAGAGTGGTGTCATTAAACAAAGGAACTAGCAATTGCTAGGATTTTAGAGTAATCTTCCCCTTCCACTTGACGTAGATGTGTGGGTAAAGGGACCTTGATCCTTGTTCCTGTAGGATTTCCATTGTCCTCAATCAGAACAACATTGTTGGAATCAAAGCGTGGCCTCATGCGCTCTCCCGGCATTTTGTGTCCAACGATTAGTGCTTTCTTCTTCTGTCCTTTGATGGCAAGCAACACTCTGTCACCAACTTTCCCGACGCCATTCTTGGTGTAAACATGGATCACTTTTGGTGGACGGTGATATGGTGTATTTCCAAGGGAGCTGTTGTCCACAACGCGCACTCTTGTCAATTTCTGAATGGCTGCTGCAACAGCTGATACGCTGATGAGACAAAAAACAGTTAATTGGATGATGACTACAGCTCTGCTCCAGAGACTCTGCAGTGATGCAAGACATTTACTTTTCTATGAGGTAAAGTAAAGCAAAAATTCACACACACTAGTTGCTTTTTAAGATGAACATTGGTGACTGCTCCAAAAACATTGAATGAAATGTGTTATAAAGTTAAATCAAATCATGTTTAATGGTCAGCCACTACTGTTGTAGCTACCTGATAAATAATCTGGCTTTGGCCACAGCTTTAATATCGAACCAGAATAAATGTTTGGTTGTATAATATGTGTGTCTGAAAGGGCAGAAACATGATAATAATAAATTAGAAAACTTGCTGTACTGGATATAAATTTAACTTTTTAAATCTAGTGCAATTGTTTTTATGCATAGTAATAAAGAAACTACATATTACATATTATAAGAACATGAATCACTTATCCTCCATGGAATAAGCCAGACTCTCTGATTATGCAAGTACGTTTTAATCAAAAATGTTTATTGGACATTAGATGTCTCATCCTACACTGAAAGTTTCTTGCTCAGTGTCGCATCGGAGGCTTCATGTTTCCTCCTCACATTTGATTAGGTTTCATAGTGGACCACAATTGGCTTCCAGACTAAAAACATCTAATCAAGCTGATACAGGACATGGGTGTACTGAAAAGAAGATTCACGTCTTCTAAGGTTAGATATGAAGTGACCCCAGATCAAACATACAGCAAGTGAACAAAACAAGCAACCTTCTAATCTGCTCAGACATGATTTTGCAAAATAAAGGTCAAACATCCATTTTAAGTTTCAATAAACAAACAACATGTTGCTGATGCATGTCACTGCTATAGCATTGACTGTGGCAGCAAACAGTTGTGATCGATTCGAGGTTCAACAACTTACAATGTGTCAAAACGAATCAGACCACACAGCTGTCAAGTCTTAGCGAGCTCTCAAGTATTAAACAACTTACCTAAAAGTCCTTGGCTGAATCACTGACGATGACTCTACAAGGAGCCCAGTAAGAGATCTTGAAAGCAGGTGGAAAGCCATGATTGTAGCGAATAATGTGCCAGCTAGAAAGAAATGTTATTTGATCATTATGTTACGTTATCAGCTAATAAGCTACAGGGTGACCTAAACATATCGCTAGCATTAAGCTAACCATCACGTGACGTTAATCCATCCGAATAACGGAGCGGAACCATTTAGTTTATAGTTTTTTCTTCAAATACACAAAGACAGGTATGATTGTGTTGAAATTGTTAATGTTTTAAGATTAAAATATCCACCTCGTTTATACCCTGATATCACGCTCCATGGCAATGTCAAAAATGCGTCAGCAATACGCGACCTACCGCCTTTAGCCGAGCAGGCTGATAAATACAAGACGCATTCACAAAAGAGAAAAAAAATACTCGTCTCTAAAAATGAGGAGTTGTATTTTGTTTTTGATAAATGTTGGTAAACTTCAACCGTGTGTCCTAAAACAGAGTACCTGACGTACCACAAAAGCAGCTACTACGGCCTCAGTTAGCACGCGCTAAGTCGTTTGATACGTCATCATACGTCATATCAACGCGCCGGGGGAATCTAGAAATGCACACGGATAGATAGAAGCTACACAACGTCGACGACACGGCAATGGCGTACGAAGCTAAAGACGCGTCTCTCTATGTGATCTAGTATTATTTACGTCACGCTCTTTACCAGGGTGAGCCCCGCTGGACTGGTCGAGTTAGTTGTTCCGCTGGCTGACAGACAGACAACACAAACGTGTCTATCATCGCCAACTGCGAGACGGGTTGACCAACCGGTGTTCTGTTTCAGCCCCGGTGTCGCGGCCGGGAAGGACAGGTTGACGTGAACCCACTCCGGTGCGGACATCTGCAGCCGACGGGTGTTATTTTCTTCACACATCCACGCTAGTTAGATCGCCTCTCCACCTGTTATCTGCTACATCAAGGAGCTAACGTCCACGTTACGGGCCATTAGCTCGCACGCGCTGACCGGTGATTGTGTTACTTTTCGCCGTGCTGCGTATCATAGCAAGGTGAGTGGGTTTCTCTATTCATCGCTCAACTGTAAGAAGTATTGGCGTTTCAAGACGACGTGCGCGTGTTTGTCCTCCACAGCGGCGGCTAACCGTTAGCTGCTGCGGCGTAACACTTTCTGTCAGAACAACACGCGAGTCAACACGTCCCGTTACGCGTAGTGCTCACGAGCTCTAGTGACTAAACGAGGACCTGTGGGTTCCTCCAGAGGATCAAAGCGAGTTCTTGTAAAATAGGTAACATTAAACCGTGACATTCATTATTATTTTATCGGTTGCGCCACTCTACGCTCAACCGCCGGACAAAGTTCGCCTGCTTGTCCTCTTCAGGCACTTGGATGTTGGGTTTGTTGTTTAGACGCATTGTTCATTATGACGAACTATATAATTCATGACATGAATAATACAATTGAGAACTGCTCGGATGTGTTGCTGTTGGGAGACTGCCTGTGTGTGGATGTAAAGGAACCTGAAACGATATCAGACTGTTATGGTTTTAATGTCCGTCTACTGAGCCGCAGGGATCATGCCAGTATTTTTTGACACACCTTTTAGATAGGTAACGGGTCCCGCGGTGTGACACAGACATGGGATACTTCATTGCCCGATGACAACCGGGTGGTGACAGTTAATGCTCTAAGAAGTGTTTCCTGTTGCATCGCCTGTGGAGGGATCAACATGAGCTGTCAGTGTTATTAATATGCCCATGAGCTGTGGTTCAGGGACAGTACTGATGGAAAGCCTTTGGAGTATCACTCTGACACACTTCTGCTCATATGGATGGCAGACGAGATAATAAAAAACAGAGCCTCAGTAGCATGACTTTTTGACAAAGAGTATATTGATATATTTCACCGTAGTGGAAGCAAGAAGAGATCACTTTCAGTTGGATAACTTTTTTTGTGTGTGGCATCAATCAATCTTTTGTGTTGTTATTCCTTCATGAATCAACTCCACAACATTTTGTGGTCTTTTAGATTAAAACACAGTTCAGGTCAGATCCAGACGGCATTGATTAAGAACCTATGTTGTTTTCTTCTTCTTCTTCTCCTTTTTTTAAGGGTTTGTGTCATTGAGCGCCAATCCATTTAATGTTAATGTTGGTTGGATCTGTATAGCAAATACTATATTTATATATGTGTGTGTATGTCAGCAGGGGGTTGAGTCTTGTTCCTGTTTTTTTGTTTACTGTGTGTGTCTGTGTGTGTAAGGTGTTTCCATTCACACTGTGACGTGATTATGAAACCGTACTCTGATATCATGATCTGAGATAATCAAAGCTCAGGCACTCAGTGGTTGTAAATGATTTACAGGCTATTACCAACAGTACCTATTTTTGCAAATCTGCACACAAGCAAGTATCAATAACATTTTTATAAATGAATTCGCAAGTATGTAATTATTAAATCATATGTTGCAGGTACCTTTTCTTCAAGGGTGTCCACCTATTTTGAGTGGGGTCATAAAAATGTAGTATTTCGTCTTGTTGTGATAAGAATGTCAAAGGATTTCACAAGGTGATTTTGTTGAACAAACACATTTATATCTGTTCTTTGAGTTGTTTTTGCTGACCATGCATTAAACACCTTAATTGTTAGTGGAAGTGTAACTTAGAGAGAGAGGCAGTTCTGCTTCATGGGGGTGTTTAGCTTGACTTAACCGGTCACATAATCATAAATAACATATTGCATTAAAGGTTCCTGGTCATTATTTGGACTGTAGAAAAGTTTGAGGAAATGAAACAAAAGCAATTAAACTTACCGTTGGCACCTAGAATATGTCCGTTCTTTATAAAATGTGCTTTTATTTAGTTGGAGAAGCAAGTCAGTGCATCTAAAGTTTGTGTTGCTTGACAGCAGCTTACATAATTCATAACATGTTGAAGCATTGAACACAGCTTGTTTTTACCTCCTTGAAGACAAAAGGAATAACAACTCTCATGGGGAAGACTTAAGTGCACAAGGTCATATGTCTGTTGATGCTAATTGACACTTTTCTCAGCCCCGCCCCCCACTGCTATTCCGTCAAGCCATCAGCGCTGCTATGTATCCCAGACTGTCACTACCTGCACTCCCTGACGAAATGTTCCATTTTTGAAAAAACAATATCATTTGTGATTCAGTCTGATATAAAGATAGAAGCTAAAGCAGACAGATCATAGTTTAAAACTGAATCACCACATCATCTGGAGACCGAAGATAATAAAATGTAAAGCTGGTATAGTTCTTTTTATCCCTGTTACAATCGTTACAAAGCAAAAGCAGCATGTGTTCATTCAGTACACCTTCAGTAGCTTGTGACGCAAAAACGTGGCTAGCTAATGATGTTTTTTGTTTTTACGTGGAAACGTATACCTCTTTCCAACCGTTCTGGTTAACGCATCACTACGTCAGAACAACTAACCATGACTAGCTTAAAAGCCACAAAACCAGGCCAAAAATGAAGACTCCCTGAAACGATTGCATGAGCGTCTGTGGAGCAGAGGTGAATGGGTACAGGACATTGGTCGGAGCTGGCTAGGTGCTACGCTATGACTGGCTGGTTTGCGCTCAATGGGTGGGACTTGGCAAAGGGTCAATTGTAGATGGAAAGCATTAGTGTTGTGCCATTTTAAGGCCAATTTCTCTATGAATAAAGATCAAGGTGGGTACACTTGCAGTTAAAAGGTTTGCATCTGTATTATCATGTAATGAACACCCAGCGGCTTGCACGGACCTGAATGAGCCATTGTATTGTATTTTCCTTTCATTTATCTTTGTAAGCATTTGGCTCTGTTATTTAGTTTGTCCAACTAGATATTAAGACAAATATGTATTATCCCTGACAATTAGACCGACTTCATTGTTTCTCCAGCTTAAGCTGTGGAGCAAACAGCAGACCACTCCGAGATGGAGTTAATAAATCTACTAGAATGAATATTCTCTCCCACTGCCTTCATCCCTTTTCTGTTTATTTGTATTTTGAGGATGTGTGCCAGACTCGTGGTACCATAGCAACTAGCATCAGGTGAAAAGGTGGCCCAGCATTTCTCTGCTGCTGAGTCATGCACCCATGATGCTGTTAAAAATGGTTCTAGACATTGAAATTATAATGAAATCTAGAATATCAATTTCATTAAAATGGATGGCAGATAGGATCTATTAGTCTCATGTTTTATCAGGGCTTAAGCATATCACTAGCAAACATGTGATTCGTATTTCATGCTACCCAAACTTCAAATGTAGATTGTAGACAGACTTTAAACATAGTTTACTATTCAGAATGAAGGTAATTTAGCATTTTAGTCAGAACAGAGACAGATTTCAAATCTAAGGAGAGTTGTCAGACCTCAATGATGCACAATGCCTCATTCAGTGTGAAACACTAAATGTACACATAACTTTGTCTTTTCCAAGAAAGCCCTACAGGGCACCTTCAAGCGGAGACAAATTGCCAGGAAAACTAGTTGCAGGCAAAGGTTAAAACACGCTTTGACAATATTACAATCTTGTAATATTTATAGGGCTCAACTTTTTAATCAAAGTCACGTTGACTCTGCTCTACTGGGCCAATTAAGGCTTTTATTGCAGTACTATTACACTATTATTTTGTATTGTAGTGTCCAATCCTTGATAATATATGGCATGTACAAAGACAAAACAAGAAATGTTTTTTTATTGCTGTTGTTTACCATGAGCGTTCTTCTAATCTAAATGGTCAAAGTGAACCGTAGTCATATCTCAAACACTTTTTAAAAACAAATGGCAACTGCACTTGTATGTGCTCACTTGACTCTTGAATGCCAGCGGCTCTCCCAGATTCTCATAAATTTTGGGTTAATGTACAATAACTCAATATATAGAACAAATAATTTTCCAGACACTCAATCGCAATCTATGCTGAGTGCCTCACAGTAGAATACAGTTAGCCTCGCCAGATGTTTTTGATTGATTATTATGTTCCTTGATTCATGTATCCTGGCAGTTATAGATGTATACATTGTAAAGATTGACTCGTCACTCAAGAACAATACTTTCCATGACACATTACAGCCTGATGCGGTACTATGAGTAAAACCGATAACATACAGGTGTTTTAATAACTATTTTTTTTAAAAATGTGATTAAGTGCATTTCTAGATGTTGGTGTTGAATGTTAAACGGTCTGAACTGTGGCAATGGGTCCAGGATGTGCAGCAGTGTTGTTGAAGGCACAGGGGGGTATGTTGTGTCCTCCTTGGGTTGAGACCGGTCCATTTGAACCCTGCGGTCTCTATCGGCTTATTGTTCAGCTCTGGCTGCGTCCCTCTCCAGTGATGTCACAGCATTCCAGGGAGCGGATAAATGAGTTAGTGTTAGGGCAGATGAGCAGCATCGTGAATGCTGCTGGCAATAGTGGGTCGAAGGGCACAAGTATAACAGTGCAACTGTGCAAACCCACTCGCCAGCACTCATCAGAACACCTACACCCGCCTTCTTCAAGCCCTTCATTTGTTCAGTCTGAGTCAAATATGAATCCTTTTAAGTGTATTTTAAGCCTGTAGTTCAGAATAGGTACAATCTTATAGAGAGAAGGTACTTTAGTGTTCAGCTCATTTATCTCAATGTGTATCTTTCTTATGTCTTGTAACTCAAGGACCACTGTATAGGTTGTTGCAGGTACTGATTGAATGGCTAGTGTTATCAATGCAATCCCTGACCCCATATTGGCAAGGGAGTTGAAATCACAATGTTGACCATTTGCTGACCTAGAGCCCCCCCCCTTCCTTCCCCCCAATATTTTCCACAATTAGGTTGCGTGTTCGGTCAACTGCTTGTTTGACTGAAATTCATCAGAGACCGGAAGGAAAAGCGTTAAATAACAGACCACATTCAGGCATTTCAGGGTGTAGATACACCAAACTCCTTACCTATTAGCAGTATAATGACCCAAAGTAATGTGAACTGTTTTGCAGCTTTTAGCTATTTTTTTGTTTTGTTCCACCAACCCAAATGGTTGAGTCACTGTTCTCAAAAAGCCCAAACACATGACTGTACGAAGTGTCTGTCAAACAAGTTCAGGCAACCTGAGTGTTTCCTGAGGCTACCTGCCTGCAACAACATGAATGATGCAGTACACCAGGGACTTGTGAAGTTGAACATCTTGCAAGATAAAGACCCAGATATTTGTTCAGGCGTTGGATTGAATCAGATCGGAAAAGAGGGTGTATTTTTTACTCCAAGTTCTCAGGTCGTGAGGAACATGTCTCCAATGCAATGCCAGTGTTTCTCTCGGTTGACTGGATGGGGATTGCTAATTGGCACTGAACATCTAACGCAAAGGTGTTCAGAGTGGACATTTTTACTTGCTCAGAACAAAGTTGAAAGATGTGTAATTTGCACATAGAGTGGCCACAAATGAGGAACAGAAAGTGGATAATCATTCGAAACATTCAGGTTTCAGTCGTCATGCATGTGGTTAAAAAGTAATGACATGTGACTATTGACATGACAGAAATGTGAGCCTTAATAGAAGGGGACAAACATTTTTAATTTTATTGCCACCATAACTGTAACTCTCCATTTCTCAGTAAAAGGGGAGGTTACTTTTTACAATTTGCCCATGATGGACACACACAGTGTGACCAATTATGCCCAAATCCAAGCAAGGGAGCATACTTGGTGTTCTTATACTTTTATTTCTTCTTTACAGGTTGTCAACATGTTGCAGTGAGTAATGCACCGAGTGCTGATATTAATAATGGCCATCTACGGGGCGCAAGGATGCCCCAATTCAGAGAGCTGCCCACCGACGCCGCCCAGCAATACCTCAAAGGACTTCTGTTACTCTGCTCGAATTCGCAGCACAGTGCTCCAGGGCTTACCTTTTGGGGGGGTTCCCACTGTGCTCGCCCTTGACTTCATGTGCTTCTTGGTGAGTCCTTATGTCATGTGGCTGTATCAACTGTCAGATTAGAAGTAAAACTCTTCCAGGGATGTGTTTTTTTGTTGTTGTTTTTACTGATAAGAACCTTCAAGAAGTTATGTAACTTGTGTTTTCTCTGTATTATAAATAAAGGGACTAAAGGGGTTGACAGCCACTGTTTATTGTGAACTTCTAGGGGCTGCTGGTTGTGTTCTCCTTCTTGAGAAAAGTAGCTTGGGACTACGGACGCCTCGCTCTGGTGACCGACGCTGACAGGTAATTGGAAAACATTAATTCAGACTGCCTGGAGTGTTCAGTACCAAGGACTTGTTGGGGTTCATGAAAAACAAAAAACATCATGCCAACAGGCACTGATACATCAGCTGGTTGAAAGTGCTGAATACACACAAGTGGTTAAAATGTGGTACATGCTATTGTCCTATGATAACCGGCGCAAACCTAAATGACCTTCTAAAGAAATGTTTTGTCAGCTAAAATAATGAATTGTACATTTTTCATAAAAATGTCATAGTTTTTAGAGATTTGTGATAACTTAAAATGTTATTCTCAGGAACCTGCACTTAATGTTTCTCCTCGATACAGGCATTGATATGATTTGGTTATAGTTACAATGTTAAAGGTGGACAAGAAGGATGCACTATTAAGATTAAAAAAAGGCATCTGGTGTGAGTGTCTGAAGAGATCTGCCAAAGACAAGTTTTATAAGTAATTGTTCATTGTGGATGTTTGATTTCTGACGGGCGTCACAAGGATGGTACTCCAGACAGGAAGTCAGAGTCAGCAGTTTTCCGTTTGCAACGGCAATAATGCATGCTGACATTGTCATGCTTCGTCACTTGTTGCACAGTTTGTTCACTTTGACATAGAAAGGCCAGACTGTTGGAGTAAACATGAGATGGAGTGAACAAATAACTTCATAATTAATTTAAATACCCTATTGGATCAATTTCCAAGAACACTTGAAAGCCACGGTCTTCATCTAAGCCAGTGGATTGTAGTTATTATATGATATGCTTTCAGATATATTGGGATAATTTGAGACTGATGTCTGAACCCTGATCAAATAATGAGAATCAATGTGGATGCAGCCTAAGAGGCGCCTGTCAACAAGGACCGCCCCTTTTTAAACTTTGAGCTGGAAAAAAACATGACTGGTCAAGTCCAGGAAAGAAGGGGCTCAGACATTGCCACAGAGCTATTCGACTGTGAACCTTTGAACATGCAAGACACAGTGCTCCATCCCCTACATCCCACTGCTGTGTTTGTGTGATGTTGCAGCTTCACTATTTTTGCAGCTGCATGCGAGCAGAGAATGGGGCTGCAGCATGGCGGGAGGATGGTAGGGGGGTTGCTGTGTGGGACACTTTTGGAAGGAGATGTCGTTTGTTATTTCCTGACACTGTTGACTCGAGACCAACGTCTGTCTTTAAAAGTCTTATAACATCTGAAAAGCAAACGCAAGCTTGATTGTTAATCATTTTAAATTGAGGTATAAGTCTAATGTTTGTTTTGCTGCAGCCACTTAAGCCGTGACTTTCATGAAAGGGTTATTATACCATAGGTCATAGATGCATCTAAATGGTTGTGTAACGTATACCAGAATAAATAGAAACCTTCATTGGTATGCCTGTGGTGTAAAATGCCTTCAACGTTCCTCTTTGAACCAGCACCCTTACTGGCCAACGGGGCCTTTTCCTCACAACTTAACTGAATGGCTTTGTTTTGCTTTTCTGTTCACCAGAAGAATGGATCAGCGGTACTGTCGCCTGGATGATCGGGAATAGTATGTCATCGCTACGTGTTATAGACTACATTTTTCTTCTCTCATTTCCCGATTCTGTGGTTAACTCATAACTCTTGTCCACTCTGCCGAGGCCGCCGTGGGTTTCAGCCTTTTTTTTCACTCTTGATGGTCTCCCCTCCTCTTCTTTCAGGCGTTTCCCAGTGCCACGCTCCTAACTCCTCTCCCTGTCCATGTCATTCTTGTATTTCTGCGGTTGGGCCTGTCTATCCTCTCGCACTGTCCTAATCAGATCTGTGTGTGTTAATCTGTGTGTTGACCTCTTTGTGAAGCGCGGACTTCTTAAGTGTGAGCGCACCTCATGAGCTGCACAGGCAGGATGCTTACAGGGAGAGGTAATGCTTCCCCGTTGTTGTTCACATACAGGCCCCAACATGGTGCAGTTACAGTACATCCTGTCCAGTAGAGCTCGGAGGAGCCATTCTGACTTCTCACAGGAATGTGCGAGAGAACGACTGATGGTGAATTACCGCCACAGGCTCTCTCCTCATTCCATTAGCGATCTCTTAGAGCCTTGGGTGACGTCATCCGTTCGTGTAGTATCGAGCACTGAACCGATGTTGGTATTCCAGCAGAGCCTGGGTGACGACCATATTTTCCAGTTATGCATACATTGTTATGACTTCCGTGGGGAGTGCAGTCACATCTTTATACATTATATAATAAATCATTGATGCTGTAATGTGTCCAGAAGAACCTGTTGCTCTGCTGGACAACCTCCATTAATTTCTGCCTCTTTAATCCCAGGGTTTCTGTTGTTTCCTCTGTGAATGTTTTTTTCTCTAGAACTTTGCCTTCTAACCCTTGTATCACCACCTTTCCTCTGGCAGTGATGGTGTACTCAACCTGTGTAAAGTAGAGATTCCTAATGCTGCATGAAATGTGACTGCAGAGATTCTCCTTGTGGTTGACTGGTTAACCAACCCATACCAGGATAAACGGGGGTGAATCTCTTCAGTCCATTTCAGGGCTTGTGTTAATCTGTGTTTTTGTTTTAACGTTTCCACCCTGATGGTAGTTCTACTGCCCTGAGACACAAAGAACTAACATCCTCTTGTGGTCGGTAGTGGTGTTGGGTAGATGTGTAGCATCGTTCTAATGTCATGTGTTGTGTTTCCTGCGTACAGTGTGGCCTCTGCCTTGACATCAGAGGCACCCGAACGCTACGAGCGTCTCACTTCAGTGTCCAGCTCTGTGGACATTGATCAGAGAGACACAGTAAGTAGGCCATTGTTCTTACAGGATTAGGTATAGTGTACTGCCAACTGGGTTGTACTGCATGTTTCATAATATAACTACTACACCTTCAATTCTCTGCTCTTTTCTTTCTATCAGGGTTTCTGTTCCTGGCTAACTGCCATTTTCCGCATCAAGTGAGTTGACCTACTGGCCGCGTATAGGAAATTAGAAAAATTGATTAAACTGAGTATGGAACGTTCTGTTTTGAATTGCATTTCCGTAGTTGACTTTGTTGATGTGTTCTCTCTATAGGGATGAAGAGATAAGGGAGAAGTGTGGGGAGGATGCAGTACATTACTTGTCCTTTCAGCGCCACATCATCGGCCTGCTGGTTGTGGTGGGCGTGCTGTCCGTGGGCATCATCTTGCCTGTTAACTTCTCAGGAAACCTACTTGGTAAGTTCATTATATTTAACTTGCAGGGGATCCTTGAAAATGTAGAAATGACTTGTATTTTTTTTTTTGCATTAGTTTTGCTCTCAATGTTTGACAAGGTGAGTCTCCTTGTTCTCTTGTCTTTGTGATTTTGACTAAAACTTCCGTCTCATATATAAAAGGGTACAAAGCTTTGCAAACTTATGCATGTAGGTGCAAATGATTGCTACGTTTTGAAAATGAATAAGAACACACCAAGTAAATATGTTGAATGAATCATACTTTTGAGAAATCTGACAATTTACCTTTCACTTCAGCGGCTAAATGTTTTTTGCTTCAGACTTATGGCATTTATATTCATTAATTCATGGGCACTTGGTGTCAGTTAAATTGATCGGCTACCCGGACAGTTACCCTGACCCTCAGGCATGATGCTTATTCATGGTTTTTCTCTGGACTACAGAGCACCGTGAGCTGCAAGTGGCAGCAGAACTTCTGGTGACTGACAAGTGATTGTATTGTTTCTTTCTTTCCTTTTTTCCCCCCACAGAAAACAATGCCTATAGTTTTGGGCGAACTACTATTGCAAATTTGAATGCAGAGTGAGTAAATGGTTTACTGTCACTTTATTATATGATATGCTGTACTTTGAAGCCTCATGTCGATTCTTCACTTGCTAATGCTTTCACTAAATCTTTCCAAACATTTATTTTACCCTTCGTTTCCTTAGTAATGCACTACTGTGGCTGCACACCACTTTTGCATTTCTCTACCTGTTACTAACGGTTTACAGCATGCGACGGCACACCTCCAAGATGCACTACAAGGAGGATGACTTGGTGGGTGGCATGGCTTCACAAAATGGCTGTTTTTATTCACTTATTTACACACTTTCTAATGACTTCTCTCTCTTCATTTCCATGCAGGTGAAACGCACTTTATTTGTCAATGGAATCTCTAAATACGCAGAGGAGTCTGAGATAAAGCAACACTTTGAGTAAGCACTACAGTCCAGTCCACTGTTGATATCTCACGAGGCTTCCAGTACATGACTCTGTTGAAATGTCAGTACACTGTGCATTAACTGTATTACGCGGTATGAGCGCCGTGCCTTTGCCTGTTAAAAGCAGCTGTCTTGTGCTGGCCCATATGGTGGGATCAGACAATGACGAGCCTATATATGTAATTGTCCATAATGGAAGCCAGATGAGCAGGATCATGCAAGTCATGTGTCAAGACGCGACGGGGTGTTTGGCTCAACTACGACTTAGCCAAATGTTATTAATCAAAATCATCTTTGCTCCTGCACCAAAAAAAGACCTCCAAACGCGAGTACCAAAAAAAAAATAGATAAGATGAAACTTCAAACTGCCATTAACTATTGGTGGCTGTTGCATTCATATCTTTTTTGGGACTTGCGAGTGTTGTTACAATGCTGTCGAGATGTGTCATCTACTGTAAATACACTTTGCTGTTGTCGATATGTGTAAGTTGAAACTTATCCAGTCTTTTGACGTGCTCCCTCCCTGCTCTTCTTTCGTAGGCAGGCGTATGAGAACTGTGCCGTGCTGGAAGCACGTATCTGTTACAATGTGGCCAGGCTGATGTATCTCAACTCTGAAAGGTATGTTTTATTCATAATTACACGAGGGAGGGTGGGGGCGTTTGCTCCTTCTTAGCATTTTAGGATATACTTGTGAAGTGTGTCCTTGGCTCCAGGACCGGAGCTTGTTGTGAACTGGTCCCTCTATAGTCTGACATGGGAGATGTTTTGCACGCAGGAAGAAGACCGAGCGCAGCAAGAAATTCTTCCTTGACTTGGTGGCAAAGGAGCATATTACAACTATGATCAATCCAAAACCCTGCGGACACCTTTGCTGTTGCATCATCAAAGGCTGTGAGCAGGTCAGAATATGTCGTAGCGAGATCTTAAAATGACACTCTCCAAAAATGGATTTACAACCTGATACTGACACCATTTTTGAGGTTACTGACAAACAAAGCATCTCTCTGATTTTACTTGTAGATTAATTAGAAGAGTCTGGGATATGCTGGAAAACATATAAGCAATTTAACACACAGGTACCTGCTCCTGGGAAGGGACCAAACCATATATCATCTCATCATTAGCACATCTGAGCAGAATTAAGCCGGTGGATGTTGTAGTCCCGAAGCTGCTTGTGCTAACTTTTACAAATATGGATGTACTTTGAAATTGAAGCAGAGTGCATTAAAGCTAACAACAAAAACAATTACAAATTGTGAAAATATTTAAAACTCAAATAAAATCACTACAAACACCAAAGTGGATCGGATGTAGCCAATAAAATGATTGTTTCCTCATTCAGGGAGTGAAGTGTCTCTTTATGCGATTTCTTTTTTTTTCTTGTTTTTTTCACGCCCACAAAAGCAAGTTTATGGTTATGCAATTACATTAGGAGATAATCGTAGACTTGACCTTGTGTATTAAGTGCTATTTACTAACTGTAATGTAAGATAATAAAAAAGACTCTGACTTTGATGTCCTTGTTCTTCACAGGAAGAGGCAGTGGGCTACTATACCAAGCTGGAGGCACAACTGAAAGACGACTACAGGAAGGAGAGAGAAAAGGTTAACAGGAAGCCTCTGGGAATGGCCTTCGTCACCTTCCAAAATGAATCCATAACTGCTACGTAAGTACATTTAACATGTGTGAATGTGTATCTGTGTCCTTTTTGTTTTGCATTGACCAATTATTCAGTAACGTTTGAATGTCTGTTCTTTGTTTTACACCAGAATCTTAAAAGACTTTAATGCTTGCAAGTGTCAGGGCTGTCAGTGTCGTCAGGAGCCCAGAAGCTCTCAATTCAGCGCCAAGCTCCACACACACAACTGGACTGTCAACTACGCCCCTGATCCACAAAACGTCTACTGGTAAGAACGCATTCAGGTCACATGATCTGTCCGCATGAATGTGTCGACTCGGGTGGATACGTTTTGGCAAGATCCAAGCACTTGATGTAACTACTCAAAGGGAATTTTACAAATGCACACTTGTTGATTTTTAGTGCTCTTATTTTCACGCTGAGGAACAATTAGACTTTATTCCACTTTGAAGGGACTTTCTCCCTCCAGGTGATGAACTGGTTTTTGAGCAGCAGTATCAGTTTACTGGCCAGCTGTGTCCATAACTGCGGGTCATCGGCCAGAGTCAATCTAACCGCTGCATAACCTTCATCCCACAGGGAGCATCTGTCAGTGGGAGGAGTCTCCTGGTGGCTCCGCTGCCTAATCATCAACCTTGTCCTCTTCCTCCTCCTCTTCTTCCTCACCACCCCGGCCATCATCATCTCCACAATGGACAAGTTCAATGTTACCAAACCCGTCGAGTACCTCAATGTGAGTGTTTTATTTCTTTATTTCTTTATTATTATTTTTTTTTGAAAGGCCTGTGGTCAGTTGAGGCATCTTTATCAATGCCCTTCTGAGCGTCCAGATCAAAGTCATCACAAGCCTGCGTGCTGTTGTGAAGGCAGAAGAATTCACCTCTCGATTCTTGGCACATTTTAATGTGTGTCTGATCTGTCTTTCAGAATCCAATCGTCACCCAGTTCTTCCCCACCCTCCTCCTGTGGTCCTTCTCCGCCTTACTTCCTACCATTGTCTACTATTCTGCCTTCTTGGAAGCCCATTGGACACGGTAAGCTTCACACTTTCTGCAATCAACTATCCAACAAATCAGTCATGTTGTTTTTATTCCCATTCAAGGTTTAGGTTAAGTGTGTAAATATTTCCTTTGGCCTTACAGGTCAGGAGAGAACAGGACCACAATGCATAAGTGCTACACTTTCTTGATCTTTATGGTCCTGTTGCTGCCTTCCCTGGGACTCAGCAGGTACAGGATGTTCTTGATTTCTTCCCTGCAACACAATGCAATGTAAAGCTAGACATTAATTCATTTTTGGCAGCCTGAAATTTGACCTGACTTCTTTCTTTCCCTGTATCTTTGCAGTTTGGATGTTTTCTTCCGCTGGCTTTTTGACAAGAAATTCTTGGCAGATGCTACAATGAGATTTGAGTGAGTATCATGATTTTACAGGTTTCAATACACAACTTCAAAAAACACGAATCAAAGCAGAACGGGATGAAATGTGAATAAAACATATTCAATTTGTTTGGAATATAATTGGCTTCTGCAATAATCAGCTAAATAATAGTCTGATTTCAGTCTTTTTTAATAGTGACTATTTCTTTGCTCTTTAGGTGCGTGTACCTTCCTGACAATGGAGCCTTCTTTGTGAACTATGTCATTGCGTCTGCATTCATTGGTAATGCCATGGACCTGCTGAGGATCCCCGGTCTACTTATGTACATGATCCGTCTCTGCCTGGCTCGCTCTGTGGCAGAGAGGAGGAACGTCAAGAGGGTTAGTGAGTCCCCTGCTCAGCAAGTTGACACAAGTTATGGGTCCATGTTCTGTTAAGTTTAAGAATTAATAGCTGGGTAAAACTGATCTCTAACGCAAACATTTACCCTGAAACATTATGGAGCAATTCATTGTTGTACACATAAATTAGCCAGTTAAGAAGCTAAAGATCAGAAAACAAAGACTTGTTTTTTTATCTTTAATCAGCTTCACGTGATGGATATTGAAATCCAGAATGTTAAGATTTTGTATTTTCTTTTATATCCTGTAACTGTGCCCTTACAGCACCAAGCCTATGAGTTCCAGTTCGGGGCAGCTTATGCCTGGATGATGTGTGTCTTCACTGTGGTAATGACCTACAGCATCACCTGCCCAATCATCGTCCCTTTTGGTGAGTTCGGCCATCTTTTACCCCCTGCAGGCGGTTAGTGCACCAGATGGCGTGCTTATTGAATGACGGCAGGAGAAACGCACAGAGGGCAGGCGGCATCCAGTGGCTCTGCTGTTTGTACAGAAGCTTATCAGCCAGCCTAATTGGATTAGTTCCACTAAGTGTTTTGTCTCCCATCTCTGCACAGGGTTGATGTACATGCTGCTCAAACACCTTGCAGACAGATACAACATGTACTACGCCTATCTGCCATCCAAACTGGACAAGAAGATCCATTCTGGTGCGGTCAACCAAGTGGTGGCTGCTCCCATTCTCTGTCTCTTCTGGCTCCTGTTCTTCTCCACTGTTCGCTCGGGTAAGACGAGGACTCCATCTGCTGGCCACTGATGTCCCATCACATGCCCATATTCAATTACAGCGTCTGAAGCGTTGTAATGTATACTAGCTCCTGCTAAACAAGAGTCTCTCCACTTTCTCTCCCCCAGGGTTTTCAGCTGCCACGTCCATGTTCACATTTATAGTTTTGATCATCACAATCATTATCTGCCTCTCTCACGTCTGCTTCGGACACTTTAAATATCTAAGTGCTCACAACTACAAGGTAACAGGATGGCCATCCATGTATTCATGTGATTCATGTCGTCCTAAAAAAAAGTATTCAGTTCAGCTGCTTATGGTAAATGCATGTTTTCTTTCCTAGATTGACACGCAGGCGGTGGACGGGTTGGAAAATGGGCGTCCAGTGTGCACTTCTACCGCCAACAAGGCAGCCGTATGTATTCAGTCATGTTTGTTTTATAAGAATATGAGCGACCAAACAATGGTATTAAATATCTGCTTTTATAAAAAATAAAAAAAATCTTAATAGCAAAGTCGATCTTTTGCTCAGTTACAGCCATGGACTTGGAAGAGTGTTTAGTTTGTTTAAAATATTAAAGTAATCCTTCAAAAACTGTTGTAAAGCAAATTGTTATTCAGTGTGCGCATGTCAATTGAATTGACCTTTTTTGTCCAAAGGTGAAACATAAACTGGGTATCACACTTAAAAGTATATCTCATTTCATTGTCTCCCCTACAGCAAATGTACATTGCTCAGGTACTTCAAGACCCAAATTTGGAGGAGGCTGGTTCTGGCAGTGGCGAGGACGACGGCCAGGTTTCCTCGCAGGACGAGGAAATCATCAATGTCGAAAATGGCCTAAATGAGGACTTCCAGTCTGGCGAGGACAGCCTCATTGATAACGAGGTTCGGCACTGATGCTGCCTGGAACAACAACAAAAAAAATCTTTTACTTGAGGAGTGCACTGAATATGTGAATTATACTAGGAACAGAACCAACAGTTCTCCAAAGCATCTCAACCTCCATGGAGGGACTTGACACTAACGGAAGCACACTGTCTACTAAGGATTGGATGGATTGTTGCTGAAGGACTTCTGCATTTTCTTCACTGGATCTCACCAAACATCATCTTCTGTCTGAATACCTGCAGAGGGAATCTACTCTGACAATGCAAGGCCAGCTACATCCTTCTGCCCCGATATATAGCTGAGGCACACCTCCCAAAAAAACTGCACATGGACCCATCAGAGAAAGACACTAACGCACAAATGAAGAATAGATTGCCTTGTTTTGGAAGGGAAGTGATGTTCTGTCTGTATTTTCTTTAACATGATTGCACTTGAAAGAGAGGACCTGTCCCATAAGCTCGAGTTTCGCTAGGGTACTGTAGAACAGCATGCCTTCAAGTTCAGATGGTGGGGGGATTTTCCTCTAATCATTTGCCAGTATCGCTAATTGTCTGCACTAAATGCTTCCCCTGAATAAGCAGATGATGCGAGAGGAGAGACCCAGAGAGGAGCTCTCCACACCTCCAGACAGCTTGGTGGATCACATGTGACGGTCTCAAAATGGTTCTTCCAATTCCCTAAAAGCCTTTTTTTTTTTTTTTTAATCACTGCTACTAACACTCCTGGACGCTTTTGACACTGTACAGCTACAAAACTCTGGATCTGTTAAATAGCCTTTTTTGACATTGGTATTTATTTGTAGGCATTGAATGTGAAATGCTCTCAAGCTTGATACATCCCTGAACTGTATTTTGGCACACTACATTGAATATGATCTTTTTGCCGTTCAGTCTCTGAGCCTTTGGGGTTTGCTGTTGGACTGCTGCTACTGGAGCTGCTCCCGGTAGGGGGAAGTCCTTGCTCGACAGCTGCAGGAGGACTGGAGGCCAGGAGCCTGCTGATTCTCTTGTGTTGCTCAGAGGATGGAGAGAAAGGCCTTTTTGGTTTTTGTTTTCTGGGTCCTGTCACAATATCAGCTTCACTTGATATTGTGACTGGTTTTCTTTATGTTTTTTCGTTTGTCTCTTTTTGTCCAGATGTTTACGTCTTCATCATGTAGGGATTTTTTAAAATTAGCATTCAGTGTAGGTGGCTACTGATAGTTTAAAGTCCTTTTCATTTTCATCATGTAGGGAGCAACCTGCTCCAGTGGTCATCGAGCATTGTAACTGTTTCCCATTTGCAATTACTCAATGCAGAATTGTAGATTGTTTAACTCAAATTGTGCAATTTTGGTGATAACATATAAAATAGGAGATGCCACTTGAGCGAGTTACTCCAGTGGAAAAGGTCCACATCTATTTAAAACCTTAAGTTTATGCTATTGACTATATGTTCATGCCGTTGAAATCAAAATGGAGTACATATTATTTATGTTTATGCTTTACTTGTTATGAAGTAATTAAGTTCTCCCTACACAATTGTACATTCCATTTGCAGATTCAGTTTCAGAGCAATAGTGTTGTACTACAACGCCACCCTTGATCTGCCGCAGCCATATGAAGCAGCTCCTTTTTCAGGTAGCGGGAGTATTCTGAAAGAAACGCATAAAAACAATACAAACTGCAAGTTAAAAAAATAATAATGTGAAACAAAAGTGCCCTCACAGCTATGACCTTACTCAGGATTTATCAAGCTTTCTGTTACTGTCATTAAACGTCCACATTACTCAACAACACTACATGAGCTGCCCCATTAAACGTAAAAAGGACTGTTGGTAAGGGAAGCAGACCTATGGCCACTACTCTGTCACCGTGGACCAGTTATTGTCATTGGGCCATAATGAACATATATTATCCAGCTGCGCTGCAAACTATTGTGTGAAATGTGCACTAATTTTATTTTCACTTGTTTGATTGATGGAGAAGCCCCCCTCCGTCCCTTTTTAAATGCAATGGTGAACCTAAACATAATTCCATAATTTGTCCATGGGTATATTGGCGCCACATATGGGTATATTATTATGGTACTAACAAGATACTTGTTTAACACCGGTGAGTCTGGTGCTGTTCTGGTCATGATGGGGTGGTTCTTATTGTTTGTCTTTTAAATACCTCTGTGATGTCTTTAAATCTCTGAATGTGTCCTGTCAAAATAACATCCCAGGTCTATCTCTGAGGAAGATGCATGTAATGTATCATGTTGTCTAACAACTCCAGTGTTTAAACACAGAATGTAGGTTCATTCCACGACTTTTTGATAAATTGCAAGTGGTTATAGCAATGGTGTGACGGCTGTATTTACGCAGCTTCAAAAGGACAGTCCACAAACTAACCAGAAATGATAAGTTTTGTACTTATAATTTAAATGCATATCTTACTGGTGTCCAGTGCCATGCCATGGCATTCCATTTGAGATCATGATCTACATTTGTCTGATGGTTGCAATGATTTCCAGTAGTCCTTTTCTAACTGCTCATCATGAATCCTTTTTGTTTTTAGTTTTTTTTTTTCTCATAAGATCTGTAAAGATAGTGGGACTCATTGAAAATAAATGGATTGTTTTTGTAAACAGCCGAGCACTTTCTGATAGTTCTCAGCTTATGTGCTCTGGTTGAGTCGTAAAAATGTTTCTCTGTCTCAAATCTGTGCACAATTAGAATGTCTTTGTTTGTGTGCTTCGACACTTTTATAGTTTTTTTTTTTTTTTTTTTTAAAGATAGGAAGAGTAACTATAGAAGATCTCAGCATTTGACCGTCTCATTTTATTATTCTTTCCAAAGGGCCGCCAGTTCAACAGATGTATTGTACCCCAACCCCAGCTCTTTGAACAATAAATCTGTATTTAATCATGTGTATTGATGTTAAGTGTTAATTATTTTTTTAATCAATTAAATTTATATATTTTACTCTCTCAAAGTTTAACTGTGAAACAATAGAACAATGAATTTGACATGCTGTTTTGCTGACGTACTTGGTCTCATATGTTCATGACTTCTAAAACCAATGGCTGTGTTCAAATCTCCTTCCTAATACAGCATAAACTGTTATGCAAAATAAACAATCATTTGATATTTGCAGAAAATAAAAGCAATGCATGCACACACAACCATTTGGTCAGGGCCTTACTGTCAATCCCACTTGTCACTGCCAAGTGAACCGTACAAAAGTCTGAATTTGTAGGCAATTCCATTCTGTTTGTGCATCGCACTTAATACCCAAAACATACTTGACAATCATGATATGAATTATTTTCTGGTTGATATGCTTTTAATTATATATATTATCTAGAGGCCCGAAGAGATGCAAATAGTCATATGAACCCCAAATGAGTTCTAATACTTTTGTTATTTTTAGAGCTGGGCATGTTAACGCGTTAACTTTTCAATCCGTTAACAGCGTTAATTATTTGATCATGCGTTAACTGCATTTTTTTTTTTTGCTTTTACTTTAAAAGGGATTTACCTACGTGCGTGCGCGCTTCAGTAGCCTCACTGACCGGCAGTGTTGACAACTTGCCAACTTGAGACTGATGTGGAAGCTTGTATTATGTGGTTTCTGTTCTCAACAAGCAGTGAGTTATAAGCTTTATGCCTAAACCTGCTCGGATTGGGGCGTGTTTCGTATCAAAATTTGCATAGATTTTAGTTTAAGACGTGTGACACGTTCGAAAAAACATCTCCCGACCATGAAAGCCATCACAGTCTGAAAAGTCAAAGTAGTGGGGGGAAAAAAACAGACTTGGATTGTTCAGGTTTTGACAGAAATGGGCTTCCATACAGGTATACCAAAAAAGAAAAAACAAGTAAACTGAAAACTATCAAAAGAAAAAAATCCTAGAATAATTAGACAATACTACTTGAGAATAGTACAACTAAACACTAACATCAAATAAATAGCTTCTTCAAAACAATCTCATCAGGAGAGAAACGTTGTGTTCGTCTTGTGGGCGCGCAGGCAGCTGATTGGAGGAGCGCAGGTCGACGTGGGCGGGAGGTGCAGAGAAAAGGAGGCGCTGCTGCGGCGCAGAGGGAGCCCGAGGTGCAACGAGGAGAGACCAGCATGCACCTCCGTCGGCAAACAAACGACACACACACGAGAGCTGACGAGCTTCCAGCAGAATGTAATACCAAACCCGCAGCTGACTGTTGAACCCGCTCATCATTGTGAGGAGGAGAACCGTCGTCATGGACGGGGGCTTGACTGTCACTTTGATATCGGTTGCGATGTTTGTGGGCTGCTTTGCGCTTGGATTCCCCCCACTGCTGTTTAGACTTTCTGAGGTAAGTATTTCTTTTCTTTATTTCTTTCCTTTTTTTTGCTTTTCTTTCCATAAACACCCGGAGATAATGCTGTTTTACATGGAAATCTGGAAAAACCGCTTCAGCTGCTGTGTCTGCAATGGAGTTTACCGACACACACACACACACACACACACACACACACACACACACACACACACACACACACACACACACACACACACACACACACACACACACACACACACACAACTGCACTGATCATCTGACATCACGTGTTAATTCATAGAAAAGCCTGCTGTTGGTCTCCATCCTGGGGGCAGGACTCTTGTGTGGGACCGCTCTGGCCATCACCATACCTGAGGGCGTGGGCCTCCTGGAGGAGTCGTGGAGAGGTGAGCTGGGCACACGCACATGAAACACTACTTCCGTCTGTATTTATTTTTGGGCGTGCCCCCTTCCAACTCTTTTTCCTTGGTTGTCTTGCCAACTGATCACACGTCATCCACCCCTTCGCCTCTACTTCTAACCCATTGAGATGGGCGATGAAGCACGTGGGGATGAAAGTGGGCTTTAAGCCGTCGACGTGCCGCTCTGCCCTGTTGTCTATTATGTTGATTTGATCAAAAAGCTCTAGCGCCCTTCATCTTTTTCTCTGCAGCCTCCTCCACCTCTGATGTGCCGTCCAGTCTGAACGCCAGTGAGAAAACTAGAAATGGCTCTGCCACACAGAAAGGCCCTGCGCCTCAGTTCCTCATTGGGGTGTCTTTGACATCCGGATTCACCTTCATGTTTGTAGTGGATCAGATCGGGAGTTACCTCTCCACGCGGGGCAAGTGGGCCTTTTCACTTTGCTGACTGTCAACAACATGTCTTCGTATGTATCTCCACAACATGTCCCCAATGTCTCATTTCAGACCGAACAACTCGATTGCCGAACACTATCGGCATCACAGCCACTTTGGGACTGGTTATTCATGCTGCAGGTACCTTTTATAATTATTGTCCATGCTGTTTCTATAGCCTTGTGTTTGACCCGAGGAGTTTCGGGCCCTAAAGCACTACAGTTGTTTCCTCATGAGACTATGCTCGTGATCCTTTCACTGTTTGAGTCTTGCATGTTTTAAAACAGGCAACTTCCTACAGCATGGCCTGGGGGCTTCAGCTCGGTTTAGATTGCATGCAAAGACACCTGAAACCAGACTCATCCATCGATTTGACGGATGAGTGAAGAGTCAATAATAATACTCTGTGTGTGTGTGTGTGTGTGTGTGTGTGTGTGTGTGTGTGTGTGTGTGTGTGTAGCTGATGGATTCGCTGTGGGTGCCGCTGTGGCCACGGGTCAAGTGACGGTGCAGGTTATAGTGTTTTTAGCTGTGATCCTACACAAGGTGAGCCTCCTCGACAGAACATTGCGGTGACGTTTATAAAATACACAATAGACAACGTGTAACAGAAACCAGAATAAGACCCAACCATCTGTCTCATCTCCTGCAGGCGCCTGCAGCTTTTGGTTTGGTCTCATTTCTGATGCACGCAGGCCTTGAAAAGAAGTATATTCAGGGACACTTACTGGCTTTTTCAGCGGCAGCACCGCTACTCGCCATCACAACATACTTCATATTATTCGCAGTAAGAAGAAACATGTCAGCCGTCTTGTCTCTTATTATAAAGTTCCAGTTGGTGCTTTTTTTGTATTTGATGGGTTTGTGTTCCACAGTCCGGCCGTTCGGCTCAGAACCAGCTCACTGCGACAGGTGTGGGGATGCTCTTCTCGGCCGGGACGTTCCTCTACGTGGCCACGGTGCATGTTCTCCCTGAGGTCAGCAAGACGGGCCAAGCCAGGGGTCAGCAGCAACACCATCTGGGGCTCCTGGAGAGCCTCACTCTAATCCTCGGGGTCGGGTTGCCCATGGTGCTGGCTCTCGGGCTGCACACCAACTGAGAAGGAAACATCTGGGCTGTTATCTGGGGGCACAGGGCCGCTTCGCCTGGAAAGAAGTTTTAGTTTCAGAGAAACTTGCCCTTAAGTCCAGCTATTGTTTGAGTATCAAAGTGGGTGTAAAGAATCTGATAGCTGTGTTTTGTCCATGGTGGAATGAGTTTCCCAACAGGGTGGCCTTCTCATGGCCCTTTCTTTATGTTCAGCGGTGACTTGATACATTTGGAACAACCAAATAATATTTTGCTGTAAGAGATACTTTGTCGTATAGTCAGAGCCAGACTTGAAGTCTATAAATGTAGCAAGTGACCAAGACTTAGAATGTGATTTATATTTTGTTGTGTGCAATTGTAGTTTTTAGATATAAAACTGATGGGTTTTTTTTTATCAGCACAACTGCCGAAGCCTCTTGGATGGGAGCTGCGATATGTGAAGTCCAGCAACTCTTTGAAGATGTTACATAATCCGTGCCGAGAATAAACTGGTGTAAGGCTGTATCGTACATAACTTGGTTTTTCAAGTGGGTACTTCCAACCACAGCTCCACTGAATTGATGTCCATGTGACTTTAAGAAGCAGGGTTAGCCGCTTCGTGTCTTGCTCTTTTAGTTTTGTGGCAGTCAGAAACTGATATAAAAAAACAAAAGGCATTTCAAACTTTATAAAGTATGATTTATTCATTAAGATGCAATAAAACATTCAAATACTATAAATAGTCAATTTCTTATGTCCCAGAACAGATTTGAAAAACTTCTCTCTTTTAGTTTCTATTCTACATGAACAGATGTCATTTCACTTGAGGTCGTGAACTGTCTGGCTCTGCTTGAATCTTGTGATTTCAAAGCTTTGCTTAATCTGCCCCACTTTACACAAAGACTTTTTTTTCTGAAGTGCTTCTAGCGAGACATGGGGATATGATCAGGGCCAGAAAAAAAGAACACAATGGTGCTAAACACAAAAGCTTTAGTCTGGCCTCAGAGCGCTGTTATATTCAACCTCCTTAAAGTCTTCCCCAACTGAATGGTTGCTCATATCAGATGCAAAACACTGATGACTCATTCCATGATCTGCAAGTCTCACCAGCACTATGTCTTCTAACTTAAGCTTAGAAGTTGATCACATCCACCTATCCAAGAATGTATTGTTGGGGTGTGATAGTGGATCACAGCAAAAACTGCTTTGATTTGATGCGTGTGTGATTAAACAAAACTGTAGTGCTCCCAAAGCTAAGCTGTATTTTTTAAATATACTATAAAGCATTTAGTTCTAGGATTAAGAAAGTGTATAGCTCAGTCAATCGGAGGCAGAGTTGGGCAAGTTATTTATTCTCCATCCTAGAAACAAAAACATCTGGCATGAGGGGATCCAAAGATAACTCACAGGGTTGCAAGATGATTCATAGGACACAACAGAAGAAACAGAACAGTCTGGTAGAGTTGTTCACAGTTCATTGACATGATGCAACCTGACCACAAAACGGATCTTAATGTCATGCGGTCACAATACAAACACACTGCTGTAAAGCACGCCTTTCGTATCCCGATGGGAGGTCACTACTACTCCGACTGCACTCCACTGTTTCATTCTCAACTTTCTCTCACAGTTTCATGCGGCTCATGGATGCGCTCAGCTGAGCCTCCAGGGCCATCTGATCAAAGGTCCGCCTGTGTGTCTGCTGTCTCACTCGGTCCCTCATGGTGAAGGAGGCCCGGGCCAGCCTGTGCGCCTCCTCCTGGATCTGCTCGCGCCGCCTCCGCAGCCTCTCCCTCCTCCAGTCCTTCATGAAGACGCAGCCCTCGCGGACCTTCCTCGCCGCCTCCTCCTCCCGCTGCCTCTCCTCTCTCAGCCTCTGGTGGCAGAGCTGCCGGTGCTCGCTGAGCTGCCGGGTCTGCTGCGTCCTGGTCCTCTGCTGGGCCGCCGCGTGCAGGGTGGCTCTCACGGAGCGGCGCTGGCTCAGCTGACCCAGGATCAGTTTGTGTGCGAGCTGCCGGTGGCCCTGCAGCGTGGCCCTCTGCCGCGCTCTCCGGACGCGCTCTTCCTCCTGGGCCGCCCGCTCCTGCAGCTCCCTCAGCCGCGCCTCCATTGCCTCGGCGTGTCTCTCGCGGGAGCGTCGCAGCTTCTCCTCGAGCGCGCTCCTCATGCGCGCCTCCTCCTCCCGCACCTGTTGTTCCACCTGCTGCTTCAGCAGGATGTGACGCAGCAGCTTCATGCGGTTCCCCTCCTGCAGCCTCCTCTTCTCCTCCTTCTCCCGCGACCATTTGCTCCCCCGGGCCCTCTGCTCCTTCTCCGCCGCCACCCGTCTCTCCCTCTCTCGCTCACTCTTCTCCATCTCCTGCTTCTCCCTCAGCAGCTTCTCCTGGTAGCGTTTGCGCCACCCTGCCTCCCTCTGCGCCGCCTCTGTCTTGTCTCTGCGCTGCCCCTCCACCTCCTCCCTCATCCTCCTCCAGCGGTCTTCTTGCAGAAGCGCCTCCAGCTCGAGTTGCCCCGCTCTCTCCTCTTCCCGGCGCTCCCGCAGCCTCGTGCGGGCCTCCAGCTCCTCGTGCCAGCGCCGCACGCTCTGCCTCAGTTTCTTCCCCCTCTTCTGGTCGGCCTGTGCCCGCAGGGCCTCCTCGCGCCTACGGGCCTCCTGTCGCTGCTGCTCCTCTTGCTGACAGACCTTCAGACCAGCCTGCTCCTCCTGGTGCTTCACCAACATGAGAGCAGCTATCTTGCGGTCCCTCTCTGGTAGTGTGACGCGCATCTTTGTGTTGATGTCTTTGGTGAGGCTGTCCAGCTTCCTCTCAGTAGCCGGGGTGTGCCTGAGGTCCCCCAGGCTGAAGCTGCAGACTGTGCTCCTGTCTCGGTTGGAGCAGGGGGACCTGCTGGCAGGTTCCCCGTGAAAGCACAGATCCGCATACGTGATGGAGCCCGTGGTCTCCCTGTCCCCTCTGTGGCCCTTCAGCACTTTCAGGTCCGAAGCTGCTGCATTAGCGGCCGGCCACCTGTCGTCCTCAGCCGCCCGGATAATCCTCCGCCTCTCATCTCGGCACATTTGGAGCAGCTTCAGTCTCTCCCGCTCGTAGGACTCGTGTATCACCCTCATGGCCTCGCAGGGCCCCGCGCCGCGCCGCTCCGAAACCAACTCGTTCAGCGATTTGATCAGAAGGTCAACCGGTTTGACACCGAGGCGCGTGCACGACTCCAGCGAGCGCGGGCTCGTTAGGACGTACCGACTCCTCTGTGCGTCGGCCGAGTCAAAGTTGTCCAGGTCCAGACGGGGCCCGCGGGACGTGGACTTCAACTCCCCCATTGTGGAGCAACTCAATTGCCGAGTGCTCCAACTCGCTGCTGGTCCCGTGCTCGTCGTCTCAGGTGCTATCTTTCGAGGTCACGAGGAGATAAGCTGCTGCTGCTGCGTCCTCCAGACGAGCTCATTGAGCCTCACTGTCTCTGACCTCAGGTGTATCGTGGTTTGAGTTGTTTCCCCTCTCGCTATTTAAAGACAGCTTTATAATACAAATGTGAGAACCCGTTAAGTCATAGCATATTGGACATGGATGTCATTATTTTCGCTGACAGCCAAGTAGCCTTTGAATTGATTCTTATTTATTAATTATTTGCGTCGGTATGTTTTGAAATTCTGAATGTGACATTTTTAAACATCCATACATGTTGTATAAAGTGTTTCCTCTCTCCAGCTCTCTGATTTTAATTACATAATAAAAGTTATTGAGGGAAACAACAGATCAAATCTTTGAAGAACATAGTTTGGGGTTGTTTTGTTGTTCAGATCTATGAATGAACACATATTTTGGAAGCTCGCTCTCGTGGCTAAAAGCGAAATGTTTTGATATCTATCTATCTATCTATCTATCTATCTATCTATCTATCTATCTATCTATCTATCTCTCTCTCTCTCTCTCTCTCTCTCTCTCTCTCTCTCTCTCTCTCTCTCTCTCTCTCTCTCTCTCTCTCTCTCTCTCTCTCTCTCTCTCTCTCTCTCTCTCTATATATATATATATATATATATATATATATATATATATATATATATATATATATATATATATATATATATATATATATATATAAAAACAACTGTACCACTTGAAACACAAGAGACGCTTCGTCGTCATCCGGGACTTGACGACTCGTTTGCCGCTCAGCAGAAACTGGTGCTGTTTATGATCACTGAAGTTGGTTTCATATCCGTCATTCGTTTGTTAATCGGAAATTTAAAGCGAAAACATTTTATTTCAAACCTTAACTATCTTAAGAATACATAAAACAACTTCACGCGTGTTTATTGTGGATTTTGTTTGTAAGAAAAGAAGCGGCAATATTACTTAATTTATATTTAAGTTGTCTAATGAATTGAAATAATTGTTCCTCAGTTGTTAGTTGCTAAACTTAGTGCAGTTTTTTTTATCGGTGTCCATCAATCAGTTTCAGGCAGAACAGTAAATCTCCAATATTTAAAGTGATGTTATTCAAGAGTGTGTTATCATACTCCTAGTTTTATTTTAACGATACATATTGACAGTTCTGTATACCATTGGCGTGTCTGTTTTGAATGGTTGTGTGCACTGACATTTAGGAGAAGTGTAGAGAGTTTGATAATGTTGCTTTAAAAAAATAAAATAGCATTGTTCAAATGCTTGTTCAAACACATGTCATGTTGCGTCGTACAGCTAAAAGTCGGCCCAGTGTTTGATCATTTGCTTTAAATATTACTCTAAAAACGTGGCGCTATAATGATACCATTCACCCACTAAGTGTCATATTATTTATGCATTGTTAGTTGATATTGCGATCATACTTTTATATTTTTTTCTATAATACTTGTATAGTTATTAGAGTAGAATTTTCATTTGATTTCACGTTCAAATTTCCATTTCCTTTCTCAGTTAAGAAAGTTCCGGTAAGAAACTGACTTCGAATCCGTCTAAACTGCTGAAACGCTCGAGGAACGCTTTCCACCTCCACACAGGTACAAACGCTGAAGTTATCTTAAGACAAATGAATGGATCTAGTTTAACAATGACCAAAGCACGCAGTGAGATTACTTTCAGTGCGACCTTTGCTCGGGCAGGAGCGATCCATGTATTCACATGCAGCTACGTTGTTCACACAACTGGGTTTGCTAGCTAACAGCAGCTAACGTTTGCTAAAATCAAAAATGCATTGAAACAAACTAAAACGAGTTTTGATTTTACTTCCGTGTTTACGTTTTTGCAAGGTAACCGGCAGACCTGCTTCTGTTTTAGCCGAACATATTTTGGGGTTTTATATATTTAGCTGCTATGGTACATTTGTTTTACCAAGCATCAACTTATTTGCAGTGACACTAATGGTGTGGTTTGTTGACATACAATACAACGCATCCTTTGCTAGTTAACAGCTAGCTTAACGTTAGCTATGGTTGGTTCCAATGTCGCACTTAACGTGACGCAGTCCGACGTCGGTGAGCCGAATGCATATCAACCACACCGTGTGATTATACTTTTATTTAATCAAACACATATACTCATGTCATGTCTTATCAGTCTTTTAATGCTTGTGATAATCTATAATACAACATCGTTTTGCGCGAGGCTTTGTCGTTAATGGGCTGGAGTGGCAGATATATATCTTGACTTTCCTCACGTCTTTGGCTCAATCTCAGGAAAGCCAGTTATGTCGGGTATGCACGTTGCAAAATAACAACTTAATTCAGATGGTCTTGCATATTCCTCAAAATGTGTGGCCACTAGGAAGTTAACTAAGCTATGCACGAACATACTTTGTCTCGAGTGATGTTGGTTCCCCTCGCAACGTGTTTTCCCTCTCGCGACACGCAGCTCGTCCACGAACCGACTGACGTTGAAGATGAAGAGGGCCAAAGCTGGTGGCGATGACGAAGGTCCTCGGCAGAATGGCGCTGCTGGCCGAAGGAAAGGAGAACAACAGAAAATTGACGTGGATAGTACCCCTTGTGACTTCACAGCCGACCTGCAAGAAGACGACAATGACCCGGGACTCAGGAGAGAGATCCGGAGCAAGTACCGGGACCTCATCAACTCCGTGCAACGTATGTAAGCCCGGCAGGCAGGTTGAGGACGTGGAAGTCGTTTTACCGTATTGATTGACGTATTTGATGTGTTTCCCTTTAGAGAATAGAGAAGACATGCTGAGACCCTCCAACAACAAGCTCACAGAAGTTTTAGAAGAGGCGAATAAACTTTTTAAAGATGGTAGGTTCGGATTAATTTGCGACTATTAAAGTTGCCTGTTTTGAAATCCTGATTTACTTTATACTGTAGTGTTTATATCAAAGTAATGATTCATACCTGAGTCAGAGTGATTTCCCTGTGTTCCCCGGCAGTCCGGCAGGCGAGAGAAGCAGCTCTGGATGCCCAGCTCCTTGTTGTGGCCACAGATCTAGGAAAGGAGAAAGCCAGCCAGCTGTTCTCTGAGGGCACTGCTTTTGATCCCACCG
Organism: Clinocottus analis; assembly: GCF_023055335.1. Taxonomy (NCBI): domain Eukaryota; kingdom Metazoa; phylum Chordata; class Actinopteri; order Perciformes; family Cottidae; genus Clinocottus; species Clinocottus analis. Next base: position 14,188,544 of record NW_027176240.1, on the reverse strand, counting down.
CTTTTGCTGAGCATCTTGTGAGTGAGCTTATTGTTTATACTTTTCTATAACCGCACACATGCATAACATATTGGCACACACAAACATGCACCACTGAGGTGGCCCAGTGTGCTGTTACTTGTATGACGTGACACTAGGCCGATGAATCAACTTGGCCAACGTTCATTCATTACAGTATTCCATTCTTCAGATTTAAGAAGTCTCTTCCTCTTGGTTGAGAAACTACTCCAAGAACAATGCACCTGCCATTGTTAAATTATTTTAAAAGTATCTTTGTCCTGAATTTGTCCAATACATCAATGGAGTGCAGTCAAATAAATGTATATAAGCTTTTTAAGATGACAGAAAGATATGAGTCAAGTTTTATTGTTATAACTACCTTTACACATGGTCTGAAGTCAGTGTTCTTCATCTGTTAAAGAAAAGTGTCACGTAGGGACACTGACATGCATTAACTTTAGCAGTGCGTTATTATACAACACAGAGAGACCTCACAAAAGAAAGACGAAATAACATAAAAAATCAAAAATACGACACATTCAGCAACATGTATAACTTATAACTATTAAAGATGTAACAGATCGTAATAGCTTTTCAATGTGAGCACCACGGCGGCAGTCATGTGGAGGTCTCTCTTCTTCTTGGACAGCTGTCCTTCATGGGCCTCAACCGACTAGAAGGCGGGGACGACGAGCAGCAGAACGGAGGGGCAGTAGACGGGTACCTGCCCCAGGATGCGTGGCACAGAGTGGCCCGGAGAGCAGAGTGCTGCCTCAGGGCTGCACCCTCCTTCCACTACATGTAAGCATCTCAGCGTTGGCCTCGGGCTCATTATAGTTTTTATTTATATTCATTATTGCATTTTCCCTGGTTATTTACTGTCCTTCTGCACTACTTTATGTTTCTGACATTTTCATTTCTGCGTGGTTCGTTTTATCAGGATGGGTTCGTTCCACGCGGAGCCTCCGCCTCCGAAGCAAAGGACAGAACGGCAAAGGAAAGCCCCTGGCAAGGAAGTCAAAAGGATAATGCCCACTCAGGTAGCTGAACGTGCACCACTGTTGCTGCACTTCAGTCATGTATTGATTATAGATGATTAATTCTTCCACCAAGCAAAAGTAGTTCTTTAGATGAGATCAGAATAGATATTCCTTTTATTAGTCCCGCAGTGGGGACATTTGCAGGATTACAGCAGCAAATGCGTCAAGTGCACACAAGAGACATAATAAAAAAAAACAAGTAATATAAATAAATAAACAGTGATAAAAATGGTAAAGAATGCACAATAACAATATTATTATATATACAGACGGAATAAAACTTTAGCGCCAGTTAGTGGAACGGTTGCCAAGAGGGACACAGACAGTGGAACGCATGCCTAAAGATTGGGGTGATTATTAACATTCATCTGGGTATTCCCATTCAATGTGCAATTGTTAAAGATGTGTTTGTGTTAACACGCTTCTCTGCTGGTTTTTGATTGCGGACTAGAGCGTTTTATTAATCCCAATGGGCTCTTTAGTACATTTAACATGAGGAAGGGAAAAAAAGTTGATAATGTTTTGCTTAATCTGAACCACATTTGTATTAACCACCGGCAAGTGTTCTGCTCACTTTCCTCTCGCTGTTGTCACTTGCCAGCAATATCCTTTTCGTTCCAGTGTAGCCCATTTACTTGCTGAGTAATCAAGCTGTAACAAAATACTGCAATGCGGGCATAACTTGTGCGTCTGGAGAGGTTTTTTACCACAGGTTCCAACGCAACTCAGCCAATCGTAATCAACGATCTGTTTCATAATTTTAAAAATCAAAGAAATCCTTGAATATAAATGTGGAAGCCTTTCATCAACCTACTAAACTGATAGTCGGTCAATAATCTTTCCAAATGCGTCTTGTCTGAGGGGGTTTAAATGTTCCAGACGCTCATTGCGTTGTGTTCATGTTGTCCGTCAGCTGAAGAGAATGGAAGGGTCCCATCAAGAAGCGACGGAGAAGGAGGTGGAAAGGATCCTAGGATACCTGAAGAGTTATTACCAAGATGATCGTGAGTTGAAAGCCGAGGTTACAGATATTAACGTTTCATCATATTATTATTTGCTCACATGTCTCTATTTCTATCACAGCAACATCACCGATATCGTATTACGAGTTTGTCATCGACCCCACCTCGTTTTCACGGACAGTTGAGAACATTTTCCACACGTCTTTTCTAATCAGGGTGAGCTGCCTTTGCTCCCATTTGTTTAAATTGAGCTTTTCTGCCCTCTAGTGACTGTTAACAGGTGTGACAATGTTGTCTGTTTGTGCTTCAGGATGGGCTGGCACGGATGCATTTGGATAATGACAAATTGCCTTGTATAGGTGAGCAGATGGAACATGTTGTATACTTCGGACCAGTGAATAACAGAGGAAATGGTTTTAGGCCAATTATTTTACCAGTGGTGTGTGTTTTTGTGTCTCAGCACCTGTAGAGGAGGGAGAGGTGGAAACTGGAGCATCATTGAGCCGTAAACAATGCATCGTCTCTATCAGCCCTAAAATATGGAAGGTTTGCAAGTTTTGGCCTTAACAGAGCTCTAGCAACAATACAAGACCCATATGATCATGATCATGATTTTAATGTTCCAACTGTTTTTTCCCCCCAGGAGCTTATAGAGGCCTTCGACATCAGAGACACGATGATTCAGCCTGTAAACACACAGAATGAGTGATGGACGCTGACACTTTTCATTAGCTGAAACGGAACATTGTTTTTAGGTGTGTTTAATGCTTTTTTAAAGTTTTATAAATAATAAAGCCAAATTATTCTACATTTTCAAATGCCAAATTTCAGCATAGGTCCCTCTTATAAACACATATCACAGTGATGCTCAGTTTTCTTTTTATTTCTACTTTTTATAGTTTTTAAAAGTTTGATTAATAAAAAAAGGAATGAGAGAAAGCTGGTACTGTTTTTTTTTTTTATTCATGGAATATGTGGTAATGTGACATTGTTTCAATGGTTTGATATTTACGTGGGTAAAATCTGGGTTAACTGGTCGATCTCCTGCAATAAAGGAGCTCAATATGATATTCAGAGCACATCTGTTGCCAACACACGGCGCCACGTGGCGACGGCTTGCAGCTAACAGAACGCAAAGTGCAAACAGCAGTGATGACTGAGCCAACAGTGTTTAGCTGGAGGGGAACCGGAGGGTGGGTGCTACGCTTCCGCATCGAAGCCTCCGGTTGGGAAGGTGTTGTCAGCTGTTAGTGCCTTATGAGTGCAGGGCGGAGGGGCACACTCGCATGCACTAAAGCACACCGCCCAGCTATGGAAACAAAGCACAGAGAAACTCGGATTACAACACGCGAGGAGGAGGTGTATTGAGGTTCTGAATATCATGCAGATAACCTTTTAAATATTTATTACATGCAAAACAAACTAAGTCCACGACCCATTACTTAGATATGCAAATACAACTCTCATAATGTTGTATTTTTATTTGAAAGTCCCCAACAAAACAAAACGTTATTCCTGTTTCTCCCTTAATTATGTAATTTTCAATTTTAAAGAAAAAGACCACTGTAGATGGTTAAACTGGTGGTTAAAGTCTTCTCCAACCTTGGGAACACGCATCGTCAGGATTCATGTTTCCGCTGATTGTATACATTTGTAAAGGAAGGTAGTGTGGATCAAGTAAAACACAAAATGATCCCCTGCTGTTTTTTTCTGAGTTAACTTCTCTGTGATCTAATTTGGTTGGATGAACACACTGATATCATTATGGTGATATACCACCATCATCCTTGCCGTATCCTAGGTCTTTTAAAGGGACAGGCACCCTTTATGCTGCTTCCCTATCTCTTCCTCTCTGCCTCTCTGAGCATTTTTTTCCCTCCAAAGCAGTGTTTCAGTCACGCCCGTGCAGTGATGTGAGGCTAAGCTGCATCTCAGGCTGGAAACAGAAGCTCCCTTTTCTCCACACTCGTTTGTTGAGGTTGGATTCCTTATGCAATGTAGGTTTTATATAACAATGGCTTGAAAATATATGTCACAGGCGCACCACGGGCTATGCAGGGCCGTGCACTTATTAGTCACTCAGACACACACTCATACAGCCACAGAGGCGTGCACGCACACTCACTCAGAAGCTCCAGCAGAGAGCTGTCTTTCCTGGCGATGCTCAGTCTTGACTGACTAACGATGCAGTTCTGCAGGAAGGTGCTCTGCAAGCCATGTAGTGCCAGAGTCACTTCACCAGAGGAGGACATGGAATACAAGATGGGGGGCTGCATCGGAATCCCACAAAGACAGGTAAACGGGAGGAGAGGGAGGATGCTGAGCAGAGGCTGCCTGCAGCTTAGCATCAATGCCTGTTTGAGCGAGCAGGAGACGGTGTCGCTTTCACCGGTCAAGAACTGAGTCTTTACTCAAGTCTTTACTCTGGCAAAGGCAGAGCGAGAGAAGGTGTACTCGAGTGTTGGAGGAGGGGCGACGTCAGCAGGGAAAAGGAGATGTGGAGATGGTGAGGAAGGGAGGAGCTAAGAGAGTGATGCTGATGGTAGTGGAGGAAGATGGGAGGTATGTTGACCAGAGAAAGGGTAGTGTGCATGTGTTGGATTTATTTTGACAAAAGATTGAATGACAGTTGAGAGAGGAGAAACCTGAAAGCAGAACACGTGTGTTTCAAGAAAGCTTGTCAGAAACGGAGCTGATCAAATCAGTGTTATTTATAGGGATGATATTAGGCCTGCTGAATCCCAGCCTGGGCACTAAGCTTCAGATGGCCTGTGATGAAAGCAGATAAAACAGGATCCTAAAATATATTCCAAACCTCTGATGTTCAAATATGTAAATGTGACTCCTGTTTCCAGGAGCTGCTTTGTTATTCTGCCATTAGTTGTCTTATTAGAGCAGGTTTTCGGTAGTGTTGTAACTGTTGTCAGGACATGTCAGTCACTGCTAAATGGACATGCGAGAGGCCCTGAAAGAGCAACACAGTGTTGGTCACAGTCCTGCCTAAGAACTTGCGTCCCCTCCAGCTGACTGCCAGAGCTCCTGAGCCCGTCAGAGCAGGTGATCCTTTTCCCCCGCGACCAGCCTATAGCAGACATGGCTTCCCCAGCTCCAGTTTGGTCTCCTCCCCTCAGTCCTGTCCCTGTCCTGTGTCCACCCTCCGTCCTTGTGCAATACAGAAATAGCAACAGCAGGACCGGGTCTCCTCAGTGGAGAGGACAGAAACAAACATTGGCCTAGAGATCGGCAGTAAACTGAGTGGATTTGGGTTTGTCACAAGAGTCTCTTGTTTGCAGCGGTGAGTAGTTGATGAGTTGCAGCAATGGTACCGATTTAGAATTATTTGTTTGGTTTGTAGGAGTCAACAGTATATGAAAATTAAAAACCACTCGGGTGAAGAGTGGGGATTGTGAAGGTTTCAATTGAAATATGTGTCTGTTTTCCTTTTATGATCATCTGGTTTTGATGTAGTATGATGATATTAATGTATTTACTACAGAGGATCTTGGTTTAAAACACAACTTTATCTACAGTACTAAGTGCACCTGCTTTCCTCAGTCTCACACCTTGCAGAATTATATAAGGTGTGTTATCTGAGAAGTACTATAATGGATTTTTTAAATTTCTTTTTTGTTAGAAATGCAACATTGCAGGTTATGTTTCTGCTGGGTTTCTTGCGCCAGTGGAGGGGTCAGTTACAGGGCATGAAACGGTAACATCATATCGAAGCGCTTACCCGAGGGCTCATGTTGAGTGACTGACAGGCCAAGATGAGGTGAGAAGAGATCTGGCAACAGTCGAATCATATGATTTCCCCCGGTGCCAATGAAACACTAAAGTACGCACAGCTTGATGGCTGAAATTACACCCCATTCTCACAAACAGCAAGCAGGGAGAACAGTTGCCACATCATAGAATAAGTGACAATTAATACTGTATGTAAGGGGAACTCCAGATACTACATTTCCCAAAGGGGTAATCAAAGGAAATATGCTGGACAAAATAATAATAATAATAATAATAATAATAATTTGCATATTTATAAACAGCCTTTGTAACATTTGCTTGGAAATTGGACAAATTATGCACAAGCCTGGAATAAAGTCAAACAGCGGTGGACGAGGCAGATCTCTATTTATAAAGTCTTGCATATTCGGGTCAGTGCTTCCTCACTATGCACAGAGCTACGTACAGCCCTGCAGTCGTATATGAGGAATGCACAAACAACATTTCTGTCCGCACGAGTGTTTACTTCTCAGCTGCAATTCATGCAACAAAGATAATTGTCAGAGCAGATATTTCATAGGGTTATAAGCTATTTTACCCGTATTTGATATAAAATAAGTCCACGTATCGAATATTTTACCCGTATTTGATATAAAATAAGTCCACGTATCGAATATTTTGTCCACTTCTTCCAATAATTCAAATATCGTTACAATGTCTTTTTAAAACATACTGTTTATGTCACGCTTACAAATTGGATCAGAGATGCTCCTGAATGATTTTAATAGCCTTGACTTGGTTAACAGACTGAACACTGCTGGAAGCCAAGAGACGCCACAATCTGTTATTTACCACACGAGGATTACCTGACTGAGCCTCAGTCACCGTGTCAGTGTGCTACAGGCACTCAGTCGCATCACACGCACGAGCACATGTGCATGTGAAGGTGTTTTCATTCTGGGAGGCAAAGGCCATTCATTTGAGCTAATCCAGACCAAAGGGACCTGCTGGTCACAGTAAATGTACCATTATAGTAATAAGAATATATTTTCTTATAAAAAGATGCTGTGAGGATGATGTTTCTGTTTATAAGCCCACATCAGCAGAAGTGAAGCCTGCACTTTGGTCTCGGAGGGAAGTCTTGCATCACAGGACCCTAATCTCTAAAACAAGACACATGGTCAACCGTTCTCCCTCCCTGCTGGCTCAACCTCATACCAGAAACCTCTAATCCTGTGCAGCATGAGTCCGTGACTGCTGAGGGACTACACATCCCCCGTTCAGTCTGTGTCTCTCTGGGAAGAGTCGCACTCTCTGAATTTCCTTCTGTGCCGGTGTCTTTCAGCCAGCTGATGTGAGAGGCTGTTGGTTGGGGCAGTTGTGGCGCTGCAGCTGGCTGAGCCATGGGGAACGAGAGCAGCACAACTGAAGCGTCGGTAAGGACGAGCTGGCTTTGGATGGCTGGGAGCGCTATACTTGCAGCCTCCCCCGTGCTGCTACAAATAGCTCGTACTCTAACAAAAACAATACTAATAATACTAATACTGGCTCAGATGATTACTAACTGTTGGCTTCAGTGAAACACATGGGATGTATTGGGAGCTGTGTACATTCCCACGCTTAATTGAGGCTTGTCTAATAAGCATGTATATAACATGCCTTGCTTCATTTCGTGCTTAACTGTTGTAAACCAGAGGAAAAGACATTAGATGTTGATGCCATCTGTGTTTACTGTCCACCTGGATACTTTCGAGCTTGCTTTCCTGCTGATAATGAAATCCATCATTCGTATGATGGTTGAAAGGCTGTTTCGAATGCCTCCAGTGTGCATGTATCGCTGGATTAGCTCGTTTTTAGAATACATTTTTGTTGTATTTCTGTTCTCTGTAATTAAAAAAAAAGGAGAAAGAAAATAGAAAAACTGTAGTTACCACATGTGACAGGACTTCAGCAGTAAAATTCTGGATTATTTTAATAGGATTAACTAAAACATTTATCTCATGAGCAACAGACTTTAAAATCCATGTGCTGGACCTTCTTAGATGTGAATACAGAGAGAGGCTTAACATTTTTACTTGTGCTTTAAAAACAATAGTGTTCTGTTTTCAGTGATTACTGCTATACTGTAATCTATGTTAAACGTCTCCAGTTGAACTCGTTCACTTCCTATTACAGCCAGAAGAGGGCGCTGCAGAAAATGTTCTTCTGTTTCCACCACAGGAAAATCTAAGTGACTCTCTCCAGGTAAAATGTGTGTGTGTGTGTGTGTGTGTGTGTGTGTGTGTGTGTGTGTGTGTGTGTGTGTGTGTGTGTGTGTGTGTGTGTGTGTGTGTGTGTGTGTGTGTGTGTGTGTGAGCGCGTAAAAGAGAGATCTTCATGTATCTTTTCACAGTAAACATGAATTCCTAAATTCTTAGAAATTATGATTTCATTAAAGCGCTCAATAGTGCGACTAAAAAGTCTGCTTTGTATATTTTGAAAAAAATCAGAATCAGAAAGTGTGTTCTTTATCTTATTTCATAAAAAGGTACAGACACAACTGTCCTTGTGTATTACAACTTGCATCATGAAAAGCAAATCAATCATACCAAAGTACCTACTGTTAAAGGTGCATTTCCAAAAAAAAAAAAATCAGATTTCAAGCTCTTTATCCCGATCACATTTCAGTCTCCCTGAAGGCGACGCATTTATTTGGCCATACAGGTGTGCTGCAATAAGCTCATTAGTTTAGGTCTATTTATAAACATAAGCATGATTTTGGAAAATGCATCTTCCGAAAGGTTGTGACTGCAAATCAATCAATCAAATGAGAAAGACCCTCTAAAAATACCCATAAAATAATAGTTATCAGCCGCAGGAGACACTTACAGCTGAACACATTCAGTGCTGACATATGTTTGTGTTTTTGTGTTTCTTACCCAAGAGGCATTCAAGAGGAACACACTGTGACAGGGGTAGAGGGGTAATTAAGTGTCAAGGTGAAGGTGCTGTCATGTCCATGCCTACTAATGATGTCATTCCTTACCAAAGCTCAGAGGTCAAAGTTGGATGAAGTGGCAACTTTCGCAACGCAGTAGCATCATAGTGTAGGATGGTGTGTGTATGCAACCAAAGCTGCTTGGAGTGTAACCCGATCCGCTCTCAGGGGGTCACTGCAGCCTGACCCTTGGCCTAATTCCCAGCATTCACCTGCAGAAGCTGTCAGTCAGTCAAGGCCACGAGCGACAACACGCAGCAGCGAGAGGGGATAGCCGGTGCGGAGGTGGATAGGGAAGGACGCAAGAAAGAAAAGAGGAAAATAAGTGACCGAGGAGGAGGGAAGAGAAAGAGAGCTGCGAGGAGAGTGTTTACAGTAAGGGGGGGAGGAGAATGCTCGGCACTTCCCCCGTGGCCATGCCCAGCCCCGTCAGTAGCAACACACCGAGTTTGTCTCTTGACTCCCCAACACGCGCAGCGAGAGCCCGAGGAGGCTTATCGAAATTGGCCAGGGGAGGGAGCGGCACAGTGGAAAAGGAGGAGGAGGAAGTTAGCTGAGTCACTACAGGAGAGCAGCGCGAGCGTCAGCAGCATGTGTTGCAGCATGTTTGTGTCTGCCCACCTTGAAAGCGGAGTCCCGCAGATGCTGCCTGTGCAGTGAGCGAGGGAGAATGGTGGAGGAGCCGCAGCGCACCGTAGAGTCACCTTCAGCACGGTGGAGCACGCGGCCGGGTAAGTGCCACACGGGGGGGTGAGACTTGGGTGAGACTTGACTGAGAGAGGGAGAGAGAGAGTAAGTGGACGCGTTGAGCCTATGCGGTGCGTGTCTTGTCGTTTGTGTGCCCGAGTACGCGCGCGCGAGGGCCTGGTTTCTGCTTAAGCGCCGCCCCCTCCTTGTTGACAACAGTCATGTGTAAAGTATTACAGTTGAGTTAGCACATGTTAGCACTGACAGATTGAATGGACTGTAAGGAGAGCTTCATGACGGGTGCAGCAGGAGCAGTTTCCAAGCAACCTGAGCTTGCTTTCCGTGTTGTTCCTGCTAGTTGATCAGTAACAGACAGTGCTTTATGTGTGTGTGGGTCAGGATTACTCATAATTCATCTCACTGAGCTTCAACTTCTTTGTACAATATCCAGGCATATTGTGGATGGGTGTCTTGAGTAGCTGTAAACTGGGACATGCTATGCCACCATGTTATTCTGTGTTGTAGCTGTTCTGACTTGAGTTTCCATTGTGACAACTTCTCTTGATGGCAAGGTGAGAAATTTCCGGCTGGAAACAAGAAGCCCAAGACACGTCAACATACAGCCATACTGATAATATCTAGGATAGGGTATGTACTTTATTCATCCCCAAGGGGAAATTCGGTTGTGGCAGCAGCTTACAAAGTTACATCTACATGTTCATGCCTGTAAGCACGGCAGGCGTTAAACAGTTTTTTTTAAATAATCAGATTATGCAATAGCAATGCAGAAAAGGACAGCAGCATAGAGATCACAGGCATTCAGAGTGACACGTACCTGCAGCAGCACTTCTTTTGGGTTGTTTTTTTCACTCTGTTCTTTAATGTTTTATGTTCTCTTGTGTATTTTTTTTTTCCTGCAACCAAAAGTTTGCTAGCAGAAGTAGTCTAAATTAGAATGTTTAAAAATAACTTAATACAGCTCGAGCTTGGCATACACAATGAAGAGAGCGGCTACATAATTGGCCAACATTCTTTAAAATTACATTTAACCTAGTGCAGTCAAGATTTTGACAAAGTTCATCCTTCAACTGCGCTGAATGTGTCACAGAAAGGAGACTCTTTTAGTAGTTAAACAGGAGAGCACCTCCCCAACACACACACAGCTTTACTGGTGAAGCCGTCTCTATCACATCCAGAAAGTACACCACTGAGGGGAGAGCTGGTATTTTGTATTCTATCTTGGAAGTAGGGGTTCAACATTTTTTACTTTTTAAAATTTAATCTATGCAATGCAAATTTGTCTTGTCATTTAGTTCTTTTCATTAATGGAATAGATAGATACTTTATTTATCCCGCAATGTGCGTTACAGCAGCATTTATATATACAAATAAAGCAATATTAAATATGAAAATATGCAAAAAATAGAATAATATTAAATGAAATGACAAAACAATAGTGAAAAGATATAACTAAACAAACAAACAACTGTAATGTAAACGAGGGAGAATGCTAGGATAAGCCAGATTTCCATATATTTTTCTCCAAAAAGAGTTACTCATCGTTTCCACTTTTCCACCTTTTCCTGTGTGCAGCCATGTTGTCTAGGACTGGTTCATAAATAATGAATGAACAGATTCAATTCTGAATCTCAGCTGATACTCAGCGGAGAGCGCAATGCTCAGTAGTATTTTATCCCTCTGTACACGCACGTTAAATCAACTTGCATCGCTATTTTCTAAAAACAGGACCACTGGGAGAAGCGCTCACATGTTCCAGACGTACTGAGTGTTAAAGGGCTGCGTTACATCTACACATGTTTATATGTGTCTGCGTGAGTTAAGGTTTTTTTTTGCACCTGCACACCACAGTTTATATCTGACCGGGTGAAATAATGGAAACTTTCCCTGCTGTAAACTGAGGACGGGCCATGTGGTACAAATTCCACCGTTGAGTGTTGTGAGGGCAATGTTGCTGCAACACGATGCCACAGCCAAGTGTTGTGGTGCGAGGCTGTGGTCGGACTCTGTCTGTCAAGCAGTGAGACAGACGGAAAGGAAAAACAGCAAAAGCCAAGTGCTCCATGTTTTGGCTACACATACGATTTCAAGCCAAGTTTTAATTGCATATTAAAGGCCTTCTTTTCCTCTACGTCTTAATTATTTACTTGAGATAAAGGTAAGAATGAAAGGCAGGACATTGCATCTTAATAACATGCTTTTGACAATGCTTAAACCACATGATTATACTTGTCACAGTCCAGCTGGACTGGTTTGCCTTTAATGATTACTCATTGGCTAAAATGTTTTATTGTATCAGACTTCCTTGTAAAGGGGAAAGCACCACACTTTAATGAAACATAAAGTTAAGTCGTTAATTTTTTTTTGAAGAATCGTAGTTATGTGACGCTCAAGGGTGCAGAAAGCTTGGCATAATTTCTCGGATATTTATGCTGGAAATAATCCTTTAATCATAGTGACAGTGTAAGAAAAACAAGTTGAGGAACAACGATACAGTTATTATGACCTTTGCATTACTACACCAATGACACCTAGTAGTTTAATTCATGGGTGGGGTTATTGGTTGGTGATTGGCTTTGAGCATTGAACCTGGAGGTGTTCCCAAGTTAGCACGCCACATGCTCGCACTTGTTTAACCTCACACTCTAACATGTACAGTGCAGAAGAGACTCAAGCACGTTTTGCTGTCCTGCAGGCCGAAGCTCCCGCTGAGAGTTTGACCCAGAGGGACGACCGAGCGCTTCTGACCGAAACCTCGACCAGCCAGCAGAGTCTGCTGTCTGAACCAGCGCTCCCAGACATCTCAGTCATCACCGGAGTGGAGGAAAGCCGAGGTGCATGTGGAGATCAGGACGAGCTTGAGTTTCCACACGACTTGCTGCCCAGTCTAGACTTCAGCAGTGAGTTCAACATCTGGGAGTCCTCGTTGGGGTAAGTTGAGTAAACACACACACACACACGCACACACACACACACACACACACACACACACACACACACACACACACACACACACACACACACACACACAATCAATGCAGGTAATTACTTTCACAGTCACTCTCATAATGTCAAGACAAAACTGGGACTTGTTACCAAAAAAAGGAGAACGGTTCTGGCTTGGCTTTTGTTGGCTGTTCGGAGGAAATATGAATCATGTTATTTTACTACAGTTTGTATTCCTTGTCTACTCTAGGAAGTATTTTTGAAGTTTCTGTCTCAGATGCCGACAACTTAGTTACACAACTAAGTATCAAATACCAAATTCACCCTGTGTAGTATAACTAGTTTTAAAGGCGTAATTGTTTTTTTATTATGAGCAGTGGGCTCTTCAATGAACCTCCATGAATTTTCAGTTATTTCAGTTGATAGGTTTCTATATTTGAGGTTTTGTCGACGCCTTCTCACTGCAGTAAAGCAGGGAAAGATGACATCACATACTTTAGAGCGCCAATCATAGTTTAGCAACATTTTGGTCACAATGCAAGGGATTCAGAACATTATCTAGTATTGATATTAGCAAGGCTTTTACCCAAAGTATAGTGATTTAGATACACCAGCCTTCACTGGAAGAAACTGTTTCATGATCAATAATTATTACATGACTGTAGATAAATGCATTCGATACTATCAGATGGTCTTTAAAAAAACTGATTTGTACCAATTCTTCAGTCAGGGGGAAAGTTCATCAAGTGTTTTTGTACATGTGTGGTTTGGGTTTGTGTTAGCAGAGCTCAGACGAGCTCATGTGAGAAGAAAAGTGAGCAGGTGAACCCCCTGCTGGCGGGCCTGCAGCACCGCACTGAAGTCAGTCGACCACCGCTGAATCTAGAAACAAGGTACCACCTAGACGCAGCATGATGGGGGAGGCGGCCGTCTGCTGTGGGAGTGGGGTCAGCAGGGATGATGAAGAGTAAAACCAGGGAGCATGGAGTGAAACAAACCTGATGATATCGCCTGTTTGGGTGTTGCCTGTCGAAGCAGCCTCGGATTGAGGTGGAGTCTTTTTTTTTGTCATGCTTGGGTGAATAATGTGCGGACTGACATCATGTTCTGTTTCAAGTGTTGCCTGGCATTCTGCCTTTGTCTGAGTGTTGAAAATAATTACACTAATTTGTATGACGCTTTAATGTGTTCTGACACCCCAATATTAATCATAATTGCTTGATTTGAATGTGTAGAGCTACGAGTTAGGATAAGAGTATCACAGTAACGAAGTAAATACTGACAGATAATCATGAAGTTTTGAGGGATTATTTAGTAACTACTCAGTGGGATGTACCACTTGACGCGGAGGTGCACAAAAAACCCTCCTAATTTGAGTTATAAATTATTAATAATTGTTACGAATTTGTGCTGGTCATGGTTAATTTATTAATCAGGAACTCAGAAAGTGGTTGTTATTCACTTGATTTATGAACTCATCATCACAAAATGATCCACTGATATAGTAGATCCCCGTCTGTTCTATAGTAACTCCTCCAGTAACAATTCAGAGTAATTCAGAAACTATGCATAAATAATTAATTAATTATAAGTACCAATAACTTACTACTTATATTTTTGTCTACCGTATTGTAAAGTATTACCAAACTAAGTACTGTGCAAAATATTCCCTGGATAGATACAAATTCTCAAACTGCAAAAAGTACAAGTGAAGAAGCCAAACAGAGTTACAGGACATACACGCGCCTGGTCCATTCCTCTTCAGGTAGACATGGCAGGCAACAGCTTGTTGCATAGCAAAAGTTTCCAGCTGCAAACAGTTCAGTCGAATCGGCTGCTCCTCCCTTTTGGTGAGAAGTGCCAGGTGAATGAGATGAAGGCCTGAGCAGCTGGTCGGTGAGGTGAGTAACATGTTGTCAGGGCTGAAGGTTTTGTGTTCACAAGCCTTTATGCAGAGACTGTATTGATCACTTCCATGCCGAGACTCTCAGTGACATTATGTCTCTTATATTCTCTTATTTATTTACATCTCAACACGAATAATGACAATAGCGGTTGCTGCATTAGTAAAAGATATTTCTTTAACTACTGCAGCAATAAGGACTTGGTTTTGTAGGGGAAAGATTCCAAGATACAAGCTGATGACATGAGTTGGAGTAGCCAATCTTATTAACTATTGATAGTGGATCCATACACTTAGTCTGGGTTAAAGACTCAGATTGTCCCACAGCATTATCCTGTGCTGCCAGCTAATGGCTGAGCAATGACTCAGCAGTTACAACTGACTGGCACCAGGCCCGTCTCGTTGTTGAGGCATTATCTGTACTTCTGGGAGTGTTCTGCAGGGCAATGCCACTGCTTTCATATCTTTTGATATACAGTATATTATGAGGCAGTATTTGTTTTGGTGAAAAAGCATGACTATGTGGAAGGTTGTTTGTCTGGTGACAGGATTTTCAGGATTGTATGACTATCCTTTTTTTCTGAAGGGAATGATAATAATGCTCTAATGTAGCATCTACAGTTACATCATAGAGTTGAGTATTCGTCACAGCGATCAGAATGATGGGATAGACGGTATTGCTCATTATACATAATCACAGTATACAGCTGTGGTAATAAGCATGATAAATACAAGCATATACATCCTTTTAGCTTTTTTTTTTTAGCTTTTAGTTCAATAAAAAAAATCAGGCAGTCACATCACAATATATAAATTATAATTAAAGGCTTTTTGAAAATTGCGATGCATAAGAAAAGTGCATGGATACGACACAGAGCAGCGTAACCCCTAAAGAAACAATGTTTTGGTGTGTATGAACCTACATGTTCAATAACGAGCATAAGCTCACAGACCGTTGGTATTATTTCTTGAAGGGGAATGTGCATCTCAGAATAGGCGTCCTGAGTACAGTTGTGTGTTGTGTGTGTGTGTGCATAGCGTGGCGTGTTGTGTCTGAGCATGTGCTCTACCGAAAGCAGCACTTTGTGGCATCGTGGAATGACCAGCTGTCTGCCAGCCAGACTCTTAACTGTGTCACCCTACCCTTGCCTCAGGCCTCATGACAGCGACCCAGTTCTCACAGATGCTCAACCTTCACCTCGGCCTGCTGCTACACCTTATCCCTTGGTCCGACCCGGGTCCCCTCCTCTATCTGTGCTCCTAGACCAGGAACTCAGAGAGGCCTTCCAGGAATGTGAAGAACAAATGGCCTCCCTGGGCATACTTAATCCCACAGGGCCCTCTAGCACCACGTCCGAGACGGTTAATGATGTCGGGGAGAAAACCGGAGACGAGACGGTTAATAAATCCAATGAGTCATCGTCACTGCCTCCAATCGTAGTCCAGCCAGGACATAGCAACGGGGTCCATGGAAACAAGAGTACACACGGAGAGAGTGAGGCAGCAAACAGTCAGACGGATACAGTTGTGTTTAGTTTCAGGAATTACATATTGGGCACTGGGAATAGTGCAACGGCGGCAAAGACAGAGAGTGAAATGAAAGCCAAACAGAGCCTGGATAAATGTCCAGAGGTTAAGACTGAAACAGAAATACAGATAGAGGAGCAGAAAGAAACATCCTCACATACACAACTAGAAACAACTACAGATGCCTTAAAAAAATTTGCGTTCTCTGAACAGAGAGACAATTTGAGAGAGGAACATGCAGATTATAAAACAGCCCTTAAGGAGCATGACACTCTAGATTGTAATACTGTGATCAGAGAGAAAGATACAGAGGCAATAACAAATATTGGAGATATAAAGGAAGATAATCATGGCGATAAGTCCATAGTTGAAACGGGAAAGACAGATGATTCAGGTATTAAAACATCAGAGAGAAGTAAAGATGCATTATCGGAGAAGACTACAGGAGCAAACAATGACAGTGATGAAGATCAGGAGTCAAACACGGACAAATGGATGAACTCATGCGACCAACGTACCGGGCTGGACAAAAAGGCAAAGAAGAAACAAAAAAAGAAACAAAGTAAAAAGAAGAAGATGGAAGAGAGGAACACGGAGACTGAACAGAAAGCAAAGACATCCGTGCAACCTGAAAACGATTTACAGGCTGTGTCTCTCGAGGAAGCAGGAAATCACACTAACTCAACAGCAAATGTAGAATCAGTGACACAGGCAGACGCTCAGGCTGTGATTAACGGGGAGCAGCCTGATAATGGGTTTCACTCAAAGCAACAGAGTCCCGGGGGAAAGCCCAGCCCCAGTTCACTATCATCCTCTCATAGCAGGCGGGATCATCTTACTGACTCGGCCTGTTCACCTGCGTCCAACCGGGCGTTTTCGCAGTGGCCTCGTCATTCAGACGACCACATCCATACGAACGTCCCACGTGGCATTAATCACAGCTCGGACGAAAGCGCACAGCGGAAGCAACATGTAACCGGAGTTGTCGTCGACAACCATAATACACCCATGACATATGTCCAAACTGGCGTTATCAATGCAGCCGTTTGTCCCGATAAGAGATCAGATGCACAAGCGCAGGAGGCTGAAGTTACATCAGAAGCAGCGGTACTCGCACATGAGAATCGCAGCCCACTCTCCAACACCCGAGCTTGTGTGGGAGCGAGCGGCGTGGAGAGTGCCCTTGAAGAGGCTTTAGTGGTGGTTGCTGCGTTGCCAGTGGCAACACCCACGATGCCAGAAGTGATAGAAAGCAAGGGAGAGGGAGAAAGCGAGAGGCGTGATTCACTGGAGAGAGTAGCTACTGTAGCAATCGCAGGGAGTGAGAAAGCAGCAGGAGGAGAGAAAGATCTGGGAGGAATAGAAAAGTGCCTCAGCTCCGCAGACGGAGAGAAAGGAGGGCTCCGGGGCAGCCTTCCCCAGCTCGCATTAATCTGTTCACAGGGCAAATGCTCACTTGCATTCACAGCCAAAGAGGGAGAGGCTGCATCTGAGGAAAGCTGCGGCAGCAATATGCCACACAACTCGGCTGAGACCGATGTAAAGGGACCGAGAGAGGCATCTGCTCGCAGTGCGGACACAGAGATACCAGCCGATGAGAGACGCGGAGAAAAGGACGCTCTCCGTTTAGAAGCCTATTTCAATACAGCTCCCTTGGAGCTACTCACTGGTGCTGATTGTCAGGATCACGGAGCTGCGGGATTGGAGGAAGGAGGAGAGGAGGTAGGAGAGAAAGGAGGGCTGACTGGAGAGCACAGATCATTCAGCCAGCCAGAAGGCTCTGCTAGCAGGGTGTCATCAGCTAAGACTGAGACTCGTCCGCCCACCGATGTTGCCGAGTCACAGCTGAGGTCACAGATTTGGAGTGAGCCGATTGCTACCATCTCTGAGAGCATCTGCACTGAACGGGACTGTCCCTCCCAGCCCAGCCAGGAGCAGCATGGAGCAGCAATTTTACATCTCCTCACTCACCCTGAAAGGAGCTTCAGCAATACAAACGGAGGGGTAAGGGCTGATCTCAAACAGAATTTAATTACAGAGGAAGCCTTGTCTCTGGGACACGCTTGTGAGCAGTCATCCATCTCAGAGACTGAGAGAAACTACCACCACGTCTTCCTGCCTTTAATCTCACCTCAGCGTCTGATTACTTCACAACAAATCCCAGCCGAGCAGCAAGCGATCAGCAGTCAACAGGTCCGACCTGAGAGTAGCACAACAGAAACCAGGACAGCCGAAAGTGCAACTGAGTTTCAAGACCAGAACCTGAGCAAAAGAGGTGCAATGTCGGTTGTGGGTGTGTACGCATGTGGCAGCCATAGAGGCAATGGTCGAAGCAACAACAGAGTTCACTTTGCGGACACTGTGAAACAAGAAGGCAGTTCCTCTGTGGTTCTCAGGGACATGACGGTGTCGGCTATGGACTGCGCCTCTTTGCCTCCGCTGACTGTACACGAGAGCTTGCACTATCCCGTGGTTGAGGCCAGCTACACCTTCCCAGATTTTCTCAGCTTGAAGAAGCCAGAAATCCCCACAAATGTAGGTCGTGCCACAAATGAACTCGCAATACAGAGCTCAGCCGACTTTCCAAAGCCACAGAAAGATGTCCATTTGGCTGCAGGAAGTACTAAAGATACAAAGGAAAAGATTTCATCAGGTCACAACAACTTGAAGGCAAACACTGTGGATTTACAGTCAGTCGGCGAGATCTGCTCAAAACAGCCCCCGTGTGCCACTGAGAAGAATGTGACTGGTGACCTTTCACAGACAGCAGAAAGCGGCACCTCTGAGGCCGATCATTCAACCTTTGAACAGGTGTCAGCAAAGATGACAAAGCACTCAGAGGCGGATACGGAGAAGGGTGCTGCAAATCTGTGTTCGCTGACTAAGAAAGAGATGGATAATTTACATGTTGAGCCTCAGGAGTCATCTTTAATTAGTGATGAAGGTAACCAACATCCTCTCTCATGTTCTGTGCGTCCAGCTGATGATGTTACCTGCAAGCCTTTAACGGAGTTACCTGGTGGGCAGCTTTCAACAGAACTTGAGTCTTGTTCAAAGACTGAAACTGTGACTGTGATCTGCACAGCCTCTTTTCAAAAAAAGCCTTGTGACCCCCATTATCAGCATACCACCCAATTGGATCAAGCAACTCCTCACGAACTAGTTAGCACAGATGTCGGGAAGCCCACAATTCATTCTGCCGATCTGATGAAGAATGAATCAGCAACTTCAAAAGTGACACCCTGTGACCAGTCAATTTCTGTTATCGAGCAATGTTCCAGTACCTCTCCTTTAGCGCTGCGGCCTCCTGGCCCAATGTTGAGTCACTTGGAGTTCATTGCAGACTGCGATATCTCTCTTCCTGAGCACGCAGATAACTGCAGCGCTGATGGTGACGGCACCAAAGTCGAAGGAGAGGTTGATGGCAACAAGAGCAGGGAAATGACACAAATGTCTTTAGCACAGGAACAGGAGCACGGCGAAGTAGATAAGATGAGTTTGAAACTGGAGGATGGAAATTATATTATGAAGTCTGACGCTAAACATGAGAATTCTGCAATTACCAATGTAAATATTCTATATTCCACATCTGATGATGTCATTCCTCTCTCTCACACTGAGCCAGGCCCTATTGGCATCAAACCTGGTGTTTTTGAAGCTTCCACAAAGGATGATCTCGTTAATGTCAGCTGCCGACTCAGCTCTGACCTGCCAACCAAAGAGGCTTATGATGACATTAATCAACCCGATATGACCGAGAAACTGCAAGATCCGACCTCTGTGCTGTTTGCAGAGCAAAATAAAAAAGTTGTTGAGGAGGCGACAATGGATAATCAAAAGGAAACGGCAGACAGCAGCAAGCAGCAGACAGGAAAGACAAGCAAAACACCACAACAGTGTAGTGGGCCAGATAAGGAGGCCGTAGAGGAAATTAAAGACCTGCAGCCACGACATGAACATCAAATTCAAAAGACTGAATTCACAGTAATGGATATTAATGAGGAAGAAGAAAGTAAAAGTGGGATTGCATCTAAAAGCCAGAAAGAAATGTCTTCCCTATCTCTAGCAAAACCTGCAGGGTCTCTCCAGCATGGGCTCAGTACGAAGATAGAGTCTAGTATTGAACCTCACACTGTGTACGATCTGAGTTTGCGCCAAACTCCGACGGCAACACTGGAATGCAGCCCCGACAGGGACACAGCACCAGATTTGAGTGCAGCTCTTGGCCAATCACCGTCCACACCAGAGCCAAAGTGTTTTGCTCAGCAACAGGAGCAACAGCAGTGGCGCCTGGGATGCAGACATCCCACAGAGGAATTACCAGGTAGTTGTCTAAAGCGGGAAGAAAAGACTAACAGTCAGGTCAGGCAGAGCCAAGCACTGGTTTTAGGGGTGAAAGAGGTGGTGGAGAGAGGAGACAGCTCTACTCGGAGTTTGTGTCAGTCAGGAAACAAGGGCGAGTTGACATGTGATGACAGCAATGGCGATGAACGAGCAATAGGTTTAGAGAAAGGCAAGGCAGAGGGAGCTCAGTCTGCACCAGCGGTTGACAGGGTTTATGTGCCGTCTCACCTTGCCAGTGATTTTAATGAGAGTGGAAGGGCGGCTGAGAGCAATGCCGCGGCTGACATAGTGAGAGTAACAGCTTCCTCTCATGTAGGTGAGATAAGCCCCAGGTTCGAGGTAGTTGAGTCAGACACCGGGTTTGCGAGTGATCTGGTTTGTAAAGGTCAGCAAAAAGGCAATCTATCAGCAGCCTGTCAAGACCAACTTAGAAAACCAGAGACGTCAAAGAACACTGCTGTATCTGTTGAGTCAGCATCACAGGAACCTGAGACATCGCCTATACAAATGTCTGTTGCATCAAAGTTCAGCACAGACAGTCATGGCATTCATACAACAGTTATTCCAGGTGAAAACCAGGCAGGAGAAATTCCTACAAACACATTCAGTGCTCTCGTTGGGCAAGCAGGATCTGTGAAAAAGGATTTATGTACTGCCAAGGCTGTAAAAAGAAACAGTGGTGAAACTGAGGAGTGTGAAATTCAGGATACAGTGTGCGAGCCTCTCGAGCTACAAAGCTTCAATAAAATGTCAGCTACACAAAGCAGCCCAGGATTGCAAACACCCATAAAAGGCCCTGATATAGAGGAGATCACAATGGAAGATAAAGCTGCTTTGGACGAAGAGAAAGCTAGCAGCCTGGGGAAGGGACAAATTGAGATAAAAGCAATGAACAAAAAAGCAGTGACAAAGCAGGAGGTCATAAATCAAACTGGGAGTGCTAAAGACGGTGACTCATTTGATCTTTCTAAGGCATCAGAAAATTACATTTCCCAATGTGAAGGAAGATCAGTTGGAAAATCTCCAGTTGAACAAGTAGCAGTGAACACAGAGGCTGACGACGTGTCAGAGAGTCCTGCTCCTGGACTAACGGCCGGAAAACAAGAAACAAGCTGGATACAAGCTCTAAAAGAAGCTGCGTACCTTTCTAAACAAGATACCTCAAGGTAAACACAAGAGCATGCATCTGTGTTCGAAATGATCATATTAGAAAAATGAAAAAGTACACATGAGATTTACACATAAAATTATATTGATGGCAAATAAATGCTGTGCAATCACACGTGTCTAAAAGGTCAGCGGAGGTCACGATGGACCGAACCTTAATGTGCTACACAAAGTAGGACGTTAGCATGCAGTCATTTATTATCTATTCAATTCTTTTACAGAGAGAATGACACATGTTTAGTCTAATTTATGTCTGTCACCAACCACAGCTAAATAATTACGAATTGGGTAGTAAATGTACATTTACTTGGATTTATTTCATGGGTTGTCAATCTATTATGTTCAGCCGACCGGTTAATTTGTACTCCTATATTGCTGTTGCTTATTTCCAATTTAGCATTCCAGTAACACCATGTCCGGGACTTGTTTTGGAGTGATATTACAGAGAGCTGTGTGACAATGAATATGAATGAGGTGGTAAACACAGAGCTGCACTTTGTTTTGACTTGAGCTTGAGTCAGATGACTGTGCCGTTTTGAAGTCTAATGGAAGTAATGCAGCCCTTTATATTCAAAGGATGACATCAGCTGTGACATCGGCCCTGCTCCCCAGGGCAAGAATGGGCCTTTTCTCCCAGTGTTAAACACAATGCAACAACTACACAAACACATGCACATCCACCTACAGTAGTTCTGCACTCACATACACACTTGTGGCGACACAAAACCCCCCCTAAACACACAAACACACACATTTGTCATTTGTCAATCCAACGTTGTGCATGTGCTGTAAACTAAACAACAAATCCCCCAACCCCCTCTTCTTTTGCATTGTTTTTCCAGACCCCTCCCATCTCTGGAGTCTCCTCAACTCGAGTTTCATACTCCGACTGAAGAAATAGCTGCTCCTCTGAGACAAGAGGAGATCCGACCACCAGACGCAGCAGCAGTGAAAACAACAGAGATACCACCTCTGAATCTTGTGAAGAAGCCAGTGGATCTTCCTGAACCTTTAAAGACGACAGCAGAACTCCTCGAACCAACACGGAGCCCGGGAGTAGAGCTCCCAGAAGAAGTGAAGAAAGTAGAGCTCCCTGAACCAACACTACAGACAGTAGAGCTCCCAGTAGAAGCGAAGAAAGTAGAGCTCCCTGAACCAACACTACAGACAGTAGAGCTCCCAGAAGAAGCGAAGAAAGTAGAGCTCCCTGAACCAACACTACCGACAGTAGAGCTCCCAGAAGAAGCGAAGAAAGTAGAGCTCCCTCAACCAACACTACAGACGGTAGAGCTCCCAGAAGAAGCGAAGAAAGTAGAGCTCCCTCAACCAACACTACAGACGGTAGAGCTCCCAGAAGAAGCGAAGAAAGTAGAGCTCCCTGAACCAACACTACAGACAGTAGAGCTCCCAGAAGAAGCGAAGAAAGTAGAGCTTCCTGAACCAACACTACAGACAGTAGAGCTCCCAGTAGAAGCGAAGAAAGTAGAGCTCCCAGAGCCAACACAGAAAACAAAAGAACCACCAGAAGAAGCGAAGAAAGTAGAGCTACCTGAACCAACACTACAGACAGTAGAGCTCCCAGAACTAACACAGAATACAGCAGTAGAGACCCCTGTAGAAGAAGTTAGGAAAGTAGAGCTTCCACAAACAACCAAGAAAGAAGAAGAGCCTCCAGAAGAGCTCCCAGAACCAAAAAGGAAGCCAGAAACTTCCTCAGAAAGAGCAGAAAAGACAACTGAGCTCCCAGAACCAACAAAAAATGAAGAACCAGAACCAGAAAAGAGGCTGAGCGGGGAGCTGCCGGAGGAGCTAGAGGAAGGACCTGTAGAGCTCCTACCTGAGGAGCCATTTGAAGTGCCAGCTGAGGAAACTGCAGAGACAGAAACAGCCGAGGAACCTGCTAAGGAGCTACAGGACAGCTGGTGAGTGACTGTGTAAAATCGCAGGATCAATCACGGAAATATTTCTTTTAACACTGCACCCAGTGTAGCATTTACAGTGACAACATCCATCACCTATTTGTGGAGTAATGTTTCTCTATGAGGCTGCTGCTCTTTCAGAGCTAATTTAGTCTGGATTTTAAATACATGTCCCTGTAATCTTAAATCAACTAAAATCTCAGGATTATAGCTTTTCACAAGGAAGAACAACAGGTTTACGGGGATAACGGTAAGTTTGTTGTTAACATGGGTCAGCAGAATGAGTTGTACATGACCTTTCAGACATCATAGTTTTTCTGAAGCGCATAACATTTCCAATACAGTGATGTAATGGAATTGCCGCTCATTTATTTGTGAAAAGGGAGAATCGCACAGTGACATGTGCTTTACAGCTCAGTAATGTTGCCTGTCACACATTTAAAATGGATTTCCATGCGCTTGGAGATTTCCTTTGGTGGCTTTGTTTGATTTTGGACAGTGCGAGGGCGTCTGGTAGGTTGTTGCTGTCTACAGCGGTTTTGCAGTGGATTGGAGAAGAAGACAGTGTTACAGATTTGTTTGGGTCGGTGACACGGCAGTGAACCGTTTTTGTTAAAACTCTTGACTTAGTTAAATACACATAGTAGTAAACCAGTTTGTCAGCCATGTACATTCTGTGTTTATTCAAGCTTTTTAACAGCTCTGGCTTGACTGACTTTCCATGTATGTCATTATTTTACTGTAAAACTTAATGTCACTAGAGTGTTCATTGTGTACTTAAGGGTTTGTTTTTCCAGTTCATTTAGTATGTGAGGAGTGGCTTTTTGATATATTCTTATTCACTGCAATAATTGCTGCTTTATTGCTGCATGTATTTCCACGTAGCTTTAGCTTTCCTCAGCTCCCTCAGTTATCTCTCTTAGTCGTCACTCTCTCCTGCGTGCCCAGCAGCCATCCCACATGCCAGAGTAGCACTTGCTGCTTGTCACTCACAACACTTGTCTCATCACTGCTGTTGGAGACATAAAGGTTTGTTCAGAGGAGGAGTAACAGTGCTATTTCCACTATAGGATTTACCCATAGATAAAGTTACATGTATGTGTGCCAGGGAAGGAAATGTGACTGCATAGTCCTGTGTCTGTGTCTGTGTGTGCATGTGTGTGTGTGTGTGTGTGTACATATGTTTTTTTTACCCCCGCCCCCAGGGGCTGTCCTAGCTGTCAGTCCTGCTCTGTCTGTGCGGCTTTGTGAACTGAAGCCTGTAGTGGGAGGAATTTAGGCAGGCACTCAGCCCCACTGAAGTCATTTGCACCGACCAGACGGAGTGGAACAAAAGCCAGAGTTCAGAGAAACACTTGAGCATGTGCTGCGGCGGGAGTGTGTGGGGCAGAGTCGTCCGAGCTACAGACGGAGGCAAGAAGGACTGGGACGTACATGCATGGGCTCTGGTGTTTTGGAGTTCAGCAGTCGCTCAGCAGAATTATTTTCCATCACTTACTTGTAGTTTGCTCTGAATGTTTGTGATGGATTCCTCCCCGGCAGAAATCTGAGTGAGTTGACAAGACGTGGGTTACCTGTGTGTTCTGTGTGTTGGTCTTGTGTTTAAGTCCCTCCAGGTTGATGCAACAGATGGTCTGTAGGTAACTAGTGCTAATGACGCTCTGTCTCCGCTGACCTCACTAAGACGGGAGGAGTGGAGGGACAAATAGAAACTGAAGGGGCAGAAGGCAGAAAAGAAGGAAACGAAGTTGCGAAATGGACGGTGTACTTATTAAAAAAAAAAAAGAAGTGACAGGTTAGAGCATGTCGGGCTCCTCTGGGGCCGCCTGATAGTAGTAGTACAGCTAGTGTTTAGATACTGTCAAACATCTTGCTGGCATGGTTCACTCTTGGGGCCAAGCAGGAAAGTGCCACTGACTGATTTACTGTATGACATCAGGCTTTAAAGAGTCATAGTAATTGTTTTGGAAAATATTGCATAACTAGTTTGAATAAAAAGTAGTGCAATCGTATTTGTAAAGCCATTTTTACGCATGAAACACTATAGGAATGATTGGAGTAAAAAGTGAGTAGGATGAGCTGTAGCCCACATGGTACTGTAAATAGACTAGTTGCCTTGGCGATTGTGAGTTAAACGGCCCTTTTGCTGGCATAAAGGAAATGGATAATCACATGTCTGTCATTCATTCAACCACATAAAACTGCCTTTAAGTAATAATTTAATCTCTGTAGTCGCAAAAGTAGATTTGGTTGATTATGTATTCATGAAGTAAGTGTTTACAATTCATACGATGCCTTATTGAATGCACAGTAGGCCTACGAGAGTGTGTGTCTGGACAGTGTGAGCTCACTGCTGGCTGTAAGACAGAAGTGGTCCTCCCATTGTTACAGCGTACAAAAAACACACGTTTCCAAGTACTTTCAGCTGGTTTTATTTACAACTTTCTGTTCATCATTAAACACCCTGCCTGGGCTTGCTGTCTTTCTCGTCCAGCTGTTTCCCGGAGATTACGCTAAAAGTGTGTGAAGGTTGTAAAATGTGTTTTGGTTATCTGGACTGTGATAGAAAGCGACTATATGTCGTGGGACGAGCCTCGTAAATGCTCAAATCAAGAACTGCTTATGAGGTGATCTTGAGTTATTAACAATAACAAACTATTGGACCGCCTCCAGGTGTTAATGCCAACCGTAAAACTACACGGGCGCGAAGAAGTGTGATGCTAAAGAACAGCATATGTGCTAAGTCTAACTTGTTGCATTCCCTTTGTTATGGTGATAATTCATCTCCACGTTTATACATATCTGGAATAAGACATAATTATATATAAGAAGATGTTGGAAATCTCCATCTGTTAACCTGAGTGGGTCAGCTGCTATAATCTCCACATCAAAGATATTTAACCAATAAACACTTCACAACTTCAATTCAGGGGAATATTTTTCTCTTCCGTATATATGCTTGATTTATATTTTATATGCTCCATTTTTTTCATGCAGTTCCTGTCCATCTGTGGAGGCAGCAGTGAGTCTTATGCCAGTTTGCTCTGACTATGTTGTGCTTTGGTTGTTTCTATTTCCAGGCTGCATGTGCCAAGTTGACCACAGATGCTGACATATGTATAGCTTTGGCCTGCTGGTGTAAGTCACTGACTTGTAACGAGAGGAATGGGACCAAATAAAAATTCATATAGGGATTTGCGAGACCTTTCCTCTTCTTGCAGCTGCCCTGTATCAATTAGAAAGTTCTGCCCTTTTTATAATGGCAACCAGATTTGTGTTCGATGCAAACTGTGACGCCCTTAAGAAAAGCACACGCCCTCGTTAAATGTTATTAAGTTCTGACTTTACCGGAGAGAGGGCGATGAAGAATAACAGAGCTCAGTTTCAGTCAGACATGTGCTGGAAAAGACGTTTGGAAAGTGCTGCTCAGCAGACGGTTGACTTGACGCTTGAGTTGTGTACATGTGCTTTAGTTGATGGAGGTATGGGGAAGTTCTCCTCTTCAGAAGAGGCTACTGGGGTATTTTTAGAGCCAAACAGGAGGCATGCCCCAAGTGGGGAACAGCTGCATGGGCGTCCATCGCATTGCCTGTCAGATTAGAGAGCCTACCACTCCTGATAAGACGGGCCTGGATTGGGGCCAAATGCACTCCACCAGGTGGCCATTGATGACAGGGCCAGACGTTCTCAAGCAGGCTTGTAGAGAGAGGCAAGCAGAGCGAGCAAGGGAAACATGGCTTATCATGTAAGGGGACTAAGAGAGGAGTTACAGTTTGTTCTAATTGAAATGGCAAAGCGTACTTAGAATGGTTCTGGCGAGCAGTTCAGGTCGAGGCAAATCCAGACGGGTGCTCCTTCTTTCTCTACTTTGACGTAAGTTTCCGTTATGGTTATTTTTTTCTCGAGGCGAGTGAAGTGTGTCCCCAGAGTGCCTTCCTAATCGCAGCTCTTGGCCTTCTTGTGGCTGGTCCGTCTGTTGATGTTTTGTGCTCCCTCCCCTGCAGGTCCTCCCTCGCTGAGCAGGCAGTGGGAGGCGACCGTGTCCCCGCCTCTCCCCCGCCCTCTACCTCCGAATACCACCTCGTGCCTGCCATCCCTGCTCACCTCCAAGACACCACAGACTTCCCCACTCCTCCTCCTACACCCCCAGAGAGGCACACTCCTGAAGCTCTACCAACCCCACCTGCATCTCCCTGCTTCCCTCCTCCTCCTCCTCCTCCTCCAGCCCCCGCCTCCCCTCCTTCACCTCCTGCTTCCCAGTGTCAGGACCACTGCCCTACTTCTGCACCCTGGCCTCCTCCTTACAGGTATGCACATAAACTCTGCCTGACTGTCACTGTTTTCTGAACCAGGTCATTGGGTCATTTTTATTTTTTCCTGTGAAGTTCATAAGTAGAAGATTTGTCCCGTGCTGACATTGATCCCTTAGGCTTGCTTAATGAAAAGTAGCCGTGTCTTATCCTTCCAATCCCAATTTAAGTCAAATTAAAGCATTAAATCGACATCTGGCACACTGAATTTCCTCGTAGATGTTGATTTTTCAGAGCTCCTTAACCGAGCAAGAAACTACTGGAAACATTGTCATCCACACCGTTGCCTTTTTCTAACTTAAAGGGATAGTTCAACATTTTGGGAAACATGGTTATTCTTTTTTTTTTGTAGAGAGTACAGTGAAAAGATTGACATGGTAAATATGTAGGTGGGGTAGGCATGTAGTTATCTTAGCTTAGCATAAAGAGAGGGGGGCAAACAGCGAGTCGGGCTGTGTCCAAAGGAAATACAATCTGCCTAGCCACACCTCTATGTGCTGGACTATTTCTTGGCTGGTCGCAGTAACACTTGGAGTCTCTGCTGGTTGCCTGATTACAGTACCCTGCCAAGAAATAGTACACATAAACCTCTGAGGGTTATTGAAACAAACAAGATATAATGTATTTAATAGTGAGTTTGATGGGTGATGCAGGTAGGTGGAACCTTGGACAGAACGAAGTTAAGCTAACCAGCTGCTGGCTGGGGGCTCTTTATCGGTCGGCAAGAAGGCGAATAAGCACATTTCCTAGGATGTTGCTTTATTCCTATGAGGGATCGTGAAATATAACTCTGAGTGCTGACTTTATACAGATATGTCACATAGAGCGTTATTACCATTTCTTAAGTGAAATCCATAGCAACTTTCTTGTTTTCAGCAACCAGTTTTACCACCTCAGAAAATTACAGATTAGCATTGCTATGCATGTCTACCACATGGACAAGGAAACTGGATTTGTAAATGTTGAATTTGGTGGTCATGGAAACCCTAATTTATACTGCATAATTGTGGCTTGTTAATGGTGGATATAGCTAAAGCATCAGGGTGAAATGTTTACCCTTCAGATACAATATAGCACTGAGACACCATGCTTTTTATTCATTAAGGCTTATAATAACCACATGACATATTATGACTGGCTTCTTGCCATTAAAACTGCTTGGTTAATATTATGGTACAAAGCTACAAAACAATGATTTTCTTTCATAACGCTGATACTGATTACATTAAAAATGCTCCTCATTATTTTGCCATCAGCACAGCTTCCACACTGAAAATACTTCACACATTCTTGCAATGTATTTCATGAACATACTGTATATTATAAGAGGTAATGACTCTTTAACAGTGCACTGTTACTTACAACCAGCAGAGGGTGTTTTCTCCTCTCACAGTCCAGTGTTCATAGTCCACTGCCAGCCTGTGTCTTCTCTCTGCTGTGTGTGAGTGCTGCAGGTATATGAAAGCAGCACAGCGAGACACAGCAGCTCAACTATCTATGCATCAGTGTTGAATTGGAACAGACTCTGTGTGGTTTTCTGTGAAGAACTATGCCATGACCAGATGAGGATAGAATAGTGTTTTTGTATTATTTATGATATCTGAGAGTCCTGTTAGGTAACAGTAGAGAGGAGAGGCGTACCAACACATGGAGCCATCTCATTGGATGCCACAGATCATCCTGTTTGCCAGAAAGCACGACTATGCCAACATGTGTCCATGTCTAAACTAGACATTTAATCTGGTATATTAGTTTGAGTGTGAAAGCCATTATGCAAGCCAAAGAAGAACACAAAACATACAATCACTGGTAATAAAGTGATGACGGATCAAGCAATCTGCTCGACATTTTTTCTAATTAAAGAAAACAACAAAAAACTGAATGATTCATTGAGCGTTGCATGACTAATATTTAAATCCTTTCAGATGAAAAGAAAACAGTCAGGCTTCCTTTTTACAATTAATAATTAATCAGTCAATAACTCCAATGCACTCTGTACTCATGCTTAGTTCTTCAGTTTTCTGGATTTCCCTGAATACCTTGTCCAAAAAAACCCATCAGCTCCTTCCCTCTTCTTAGTTTGTGACTCTCTGAGACTGTGGAGAACGCCAGATATAGAGCACTACTTTTTACAATAGTTACAGACAGACAGCCCTCCTCATTTTTCTTGTATATGAAAAACGTGTTCTCCACATGATCTTCTTCGCTCTAACACATGTCTGCGATGGAGATAATGTGCGGACGGGTAGCCTTTCTTTATGAAGTCTCCTATTAAAGTGCCCCGATTACTCCACTGATTGCTTTCATCAATTACTTTGATAATACAAAGAGTAGGAATGCTACAGAATCTTAAAAATATGTTGTAAGAAGAGCTACTGTAAATGCAGACTGATGAAGTCTGAGTGTAGGTTGTTTTGTATACACAGCCTGTGGGAATTGCTCCCAGGAGGGATTGTTTATGGGAGGAATGCAGCCTTTACTTTGCATATGAGAAGCAAAACTTTGTTCTGGAGAGAGATCAGATCAGCAACTAGCATCCTGTCACAGATGTCTGAACTAGGATCCTCTAAAACCCGTATTTGAATTGCATGTCACTGTGACAGTGTCTCTTTAATTAGTTATTTTGTTATGACCATACCTGTATTCACTGTGGAAAGGTGGTCCCATCTTTTGTGGTCCTTTTGTGAGGTTTGGTTGAAAAATTATTGGGTCCTTGAGTTTTCGCAGTGCCAAATTAAGGGGTATATTGTTTGTTTTCCTTTGTTTAATTCAAGCCTTTGGCATTCTTTGAGACTGTACCTGTACTTAAGGTACATCTTAACAATGACCCCTTTCAAGTCACTCTTATCATATCTAATCGTAATTTAACTGTACCTTTTTAGATTTGTTTAAACACAAAGAAAACCCAGTCAATGGGTTACATTTTCTTCTAAATTGAATATGTTTTTGCCAAGTCATTACACTGAGATTCAACAGACGGCCATGAAACCACGAATTGCTCTGCTCCATCGCAGTCTTCCTCAAAGCATACTTACTCTATTTCCATTCAAAACCTTTTGCAGACTGCACACATGCGGATTGTGGTGACCTTGATTCCTCTTGAGCATCGTTATGAATCTTTAAAAAAAAAACTGCCACAGCCATATCTTCCAGTGCCTGAGTTTGTTGAATTTTTTATTTCTTCATTTTCTTTGGTCGAGAGTGGAAATGGCAGTGCAGGGCCAGGCTCTTAGGAGGACTGTTTCATGCTATGTCTTTTGATAGAATAGAAACTTTTACTTTACACAGGATGTTCTGCCTCAGATGCATCTTTGAACTGGTTTGGGGGTAGGGACGACAACGGGAATCAATATTTTTGCTTTAGCAGGGGTCTGTTTGTGAGTGGGCTTCGTTTTTACTTGTCCCTTCGGGCTGTGAAACATCGACCAACAGGCTCATCCGAGACTAGAGTCACATCAATATTATTATCAGTTAATGGACTTCATGTTTACGTGCAAATGCTCAACTTTTCAAACGTGGTGTTCGGTTGGACCTAAACACTGGGTTTTTGTGTGACCCGTTGAATTGGAGATTCTGTCTTTTTTAGTCCTAGTAGGATGAGGTACAACACCTGAAACCTGACGACAGCAAGTTTGTGTGACTCACAAGTGCTTCAGGCTGGAGTCGCTATTGTAGCGAGCCCTCAATTCCTTACTTTCCCATGAGTGTACAATAGATTCATAGATTCATTCTTCTCATATTTCCAACGCCTCTCTTTCCCATTGCTCCTTGAAAATTAATGAAACATTTGCAGAACCTGTTCCTGCTCCTATTTCCATCCCACAGGACAAATTCTGTGTGTCTGACACACTTACACACACACACACACACACACACTCGTGCACATGCACACGCACATGCACACGCGTTTAAATGAAAGGAACGGCTAGACAAAATATAATTATTGCTCCCCCAGTCTTTGATGCAATTCAATGTTTGATGAGAGTGCCAGTAAATTAGATTACCGGGCCAGCCTGCTGTCCAGGGATTTAAACACAGACACTTATTCATTTAGAAATGTGGCATATGTCCTTACTTCTTCACCAAAAAATGACACCACTGGATTAAGCTTCTATAATTCAAATATTTATCTTTAACATTTTGAGTCTGATAAGGGTTGTTAGAGGGGTAGTTTGATTTTGGTCTGTTGTTTTGGTCTCATAATACCTGTTTGGTCAATGTGTGCTGGTGGAGTGGCTTGAATTAAGGGGAATATAATAGGGTCAGACTTGAATAGTACAAGTGCATACTCGTTTCTCATAGTCTATTGTTTACCTCAGGCATCACTCTGGTTGGCCACGCTGCGTGTTGGAAGCATCCATTGTGTGAAAAGGAGACACAAAAATGACGTTTTCACTGTGCAAGTCACTGGCTGAGAGAGGAGGAAGGCGG
The DNA here is from genome assembly GCF_023055335.1 of Clinocottus analis. Classification (NCBI taxonomy): domain Eukaryota; kingdom Metazoa; phylum Chordata; class Actinopteri; order Perciformes; family Cottidae; genus Clinocottus; species Clinocottus analis. The sequence goes on along the minus strand of NW_027176240.1, from coordinate 14,156,590 downwards.
GAGGTACAATTGCTGTGTGAGGGAGGAAGAAGGAGGCCGACAGAGCGAAGGGAAAAGCGCCTGTTAATCAGGTTTCTTTTGGGGGGGGGGGTGTCTGCTATTGTTCGGCTCCCTTGCATAGTCGCGGTAGCAGACCAGAAAAAGCTGCTTGTCTTTTTAAATGCGCAGGAGGCTGGAGTCGGGGGAGAGAGAGTGGATGAGAGAGGGGGGAGGTGGCAGGGAGAGCAACAACACAGCTCAGCAATATCAGCAGCCAAACAGAGAGGAGGCACCTCAGACACTCATGCAGGACAGCAGGATTGTTATTCCATCCTTTTTCTTTGGGATTATTCTCTTCTTCCAATTTATTACTCTTGGAGATTGTATTCCCCGTAGTGTTACGTTTTACCGCCAGATGAGACAGTGGAATATTCTGTAAGCAGCAGCGGCTCAGGGATGCGGCGCATAAAGTGAGGAGCCGTTACTCATCTGCTGCTTCGCTCCGGATGCGAGCGGGACTCGCTCATCCTCTGCACTGCAGCACCGTAAGCTCAGCCGGGGCTCACCTCCTCTGACTCAGGCTGCCTGCCTCCTCTGTAAGAGTCAGACTGAAAGGACAGGGGGTTTTGGAAGGGGGTGGCGGGAGCAGGTGGATGTGGAGGCTGGCGGGGAAACAGGAGCGGGCAGGGGGGTCGGAGTTAGCTGAGGATGGGAGCCAACGAATCCATGGAGCAAGGGGAGACCCCCGGTCCCTCTCAGGAACACATGTGAGTTTGACTTCACTTGCATTCCCTAGAAAACCATCTCGAAGGGTCTCGAGAGCAGCTCCAACTGCTTTGTTGTTTATATTTGCAACATACATGTTCATTGTGGATGCAGAGCGATTTATTATGCACAACGCAAACACCTTTGAGTAGTATTATGTGCATGGTTGCCATTTTCGACGTTAATTAATGTTGCACGGTGAAGCGTGACAAGACAAACATCTCTGAGACATTGTGTTCTGTTATCTCCCGCAGGTTTTTGCTTTCCCTTACTCTTTCCTTCCATGCGTCTTTTCACAAAACCTTCTCATACTGTGAAATCCACTGTGACCAACTGAGCACATTGTCGTGGTCGTCGGCATTGTTGTTGTTGTTGTTGTCTGCTTTTGTGATGTAAATACGGATGGGAGAGTTGGGAGCACGTGTGCAGGCTTCAGTGTCGCTCGACTGTACGTGTGGGTGAAACATGACAGCTCTCCCGGTGACCCCGTGGGAACCAGAACTAGGCAATGAGTACAGTAAGGTGCCGCCGGGAGGCCGGTGGGCTGATGTTTTGTTCTGCAAAGGAGGACGAGACTGCCACGCTGGGAGCGAGAGCTGCCGACCGTGTTGAAATGGAGCACGCTGTGTGGGGGTGGAGAAAGATAACGCAGGAATATCAGTGGACGAGAGCGAGAGAGAGTTAGGGAGGGAGAGAGACGTCGAAGAGTGCTCCACTTTACTGTGTTTTATTTATACCTCAGACACACGACGGCACAGGGGAGGAGGGATTAGGGGAAGAAGGGGAGGGATAAGGGAAATTGTGTGTGTGTGTGTGCGTGTGTGTGTGTGTGTGTGGGCTGTTTGTAGTGTTGAAATTAATGATTTATAGCATAATACATAAGTCCTTTTTTTTATCTCAAAAGCTCTGCTAAATTCAGATCTGAGCAAACTGAATATTTTTTAAGAATATCAGCAGCAAAGTGCTTTTGTCATTGATTGAATTACCACACATGTCCACATCATCCCAACCATTACTAATGAGGCTTTTACTGAGTTTATGGGAATGTAAAATGAGTGGCCAGTTTGTTTGTGTCTGCACTGATGGAGGGCTGGTCTACTCCTGAATGAAACTATGGCATCTGATCTCATCTTCAAAATGGAGAGGTGTTTTAACCCCCTCCTCGCCGGTGCTCTGACTCCCTGGCCTGGCCTTGTTTAATGTGCCATCTGCTCGCAGTCAAAGTCTCAGATTAGACTTGATGAGGTATTACACGAACAGATAATGTTAGTCTGACACCTTTTTAAAAAAAAAAAAATTCTCAGTGGCTTCCTTGTTTTGAGACTGAGTGGATTTCTTGGATGAAGGGATACAAGTGATGAGAGTTGACATCGGTCTGGATGGCGATGATCATCTGCCGTGTTTTTATAACCTATCGGTACAGAGTGATACTCCTTATGAATCAATTGCAGAAAACAAAAGCCGATTTGTGGTCTTGTTTCCATCACAAAGCCTCCTCGCAGCTCCCTGCTCACCACATCACATCTGTGTAGAAACTGAAGAGGCTCTTGTAAAAGGAGAATAGGTTGTTGTGCTGTTTCACAGAGTGTTTAGTGCCTCTGATGTAATGCATTGTACCCAGACACTCATTCATCAGATAACAGCACAGGAGCTCCCTCTGTTGGTCTCTCATAGGAAACTGTATACAATATAGGAGAGACTCGTAGTCTCACTCCATCTTTTGTTATTATATAGTTTCACCCTGTTCCTTAAGTACATGCTCCAAAATATTTACATCGTAATGGCCTTTTACGCACAGTTCATGATAAAATCAAATTTAATGTATACATTGTATTCATTCAATAATTATTGCTCAGTAACTGACTTTGACAATTTAATGTTTGAGACATATTCTTTGTGCATTGAACTGCCATAGCCCATTTTCATGCCTTACAGACAGGCACTTCTGGTTCTTAAATGCCCAAAAGGCCCGCAGCCTATTGAAAATCATCTTAATATTGAAGAGACGAATCGCTAAAGGAGGAGGAGGAGGTAACAAAGGGATGAAGAATTGTAGAGATGTAGTGGAAGGTGAAAAGGACAAAATGTAAATGGACAGGTGATAGTTGAGTCCTGGGTTCAGAGGAGTTTGACAGCCGAGAGACCATAAAGGGGATGTGAGGAAGCTAATTCATTGAGACTAATCACACAGCTGGAGAGCAGCAGCCTGCCTCCATTCATCCATCAATACATGTTTAAATCAGCCTCCATCAAGTCACAGTGGCCTCTTTATCACTCTCAAATTCTGGCGTCAGATTGAGCCTATTTTTGCGTAGAGCAGATAAATGCCGACATCACTGCGAGCTAAACACTCAACAAAGTCACGACTGTTTGCCGTCCGGGCTCCTCGATGGTGGAATGAGCTCCCCAATGACATCAGGACAGCAGAAAGTGTCCACATCTTCAGTCGCAAATTAAAAACTCATCTTTTTCGACTACACCTTGAATAAAGACAGTAGCAGCAGCACTTTGGCAGCACATCGATGGCTCTCACTGATAGCAATATGTAGTTTGACTTTATTGAAGAAATTGTACTCTCTTGATTCGTGTTGTTCTGAGTTTGTACTCACGGTTGAATGCTCTTATTGTAAGTTGCTTTGGATAAAAGCGTCAGCTAAATGACATGTAATGTAATCTTCAAACTTTTTTCGGCGACGTGCATATGTAGGACAGACAGGTGGGCTTGTGTTTCCATGTTCCCCCTCTGCCCCGGGGCTGGCGAGGGCTCTCCCTTCAGCACTGTGAAAGCTGTGGAGGGTTTAGCTCGGAGCAGAAACGCGTCTGGCTGCCTGATTCGGAGCGTTTCCCTGCCTCACGCTGCAGCGTCTGTCTCCAGGCAGTCATCAGCCTGTGAGAGGCTGCTGTTAACTGCTGCTCCCTTTGTTTCTATCTCCCCCCCCCCCGACTGCTCACCACACGCTGCTTACTCCCTCGCTATGTTGTGTCTGCAACCGAGTCGCATAAGAGCTGCTATAAAAATGGCCGCATTAACACAGAAGACATTCTCAGATTGATTTGTATTTACATTATTCATTTATTTAATTACAGTTCTCATTTCAATGTATAATTTCATGTACAGATAGATGCCAATTGTTTGAATGTTAAATACCGATAATCAATATTAAACATTCTGCAAGGAAGAGACGAGTAGAATAATAAAAAAAAATCTGTTAAATCAATTTATGGGCTGTGATCAGAATAATGCTGACGCAAGCACGCTGGACCTCACTAGTTAGGCAAGCCTCAGTTGAGTGTGTGTGTCTGTGTGCCGCCATCTTTACTTCCAACGTGGAACATATTGCGGGAGCAACCTCCTGTTACCATAGCAACACAGTGTTTGCAGCCCCATGAAAAACGTCCTCTGCAAGGACGGAAACGGAGCAATAAAATGAGCCCCAATTACATTATTATCTAACGGTCTTCAGTTTGATTTCCATTCTCGAAGAAGCAGCTTCTTATCCGCAAATGTTTATGTTAAATAACAAAACTAAATCTGTTATTGGTCTTCATAGATGAGTTGGTTTGGTGTCAGGTTATTTGCTCTTTGTAAGTGGGTCCTGTCCTTGGAGCTTCCCGTCAGACCATCTGACTCTGTGGTCCTGCTTCCCAGTGACCCAGATGGATCTCCAGGCAGACCAGTCTCACCCTGCTGGGACACACTGGGCCCTCAGAGGTTACTGCTCTGGCTCTTTACTTTTGTACGACCGTCCTCCAAAGAAATGGAAGGTTTTTTTTTAAGGAAATTGACAAAGGTTTTAACATATGAAAATATAACAAACAGGCACACATCATTGTAGACCATGTTGGCGCTTGTGTCGCCTTTATAAATTATTTAGACTTGTCAGTGAAGCAAATTGCAGTGCAGTCTAGCCATGCTGGTGGCTTAGAGGAACCTCCATCTCGACTGGGATGTGACCCCAGGGAAAGCGAACATATTGCAAATGACAGCAAAAGACATTTATTACTAGCCTCCTGTAGACCGTGATGGTTGTATCAGACATATTGAGCTAGATATTGTGTCAGGCCCCCCATGTCTTCCATACTACAGGGTTTTATTTGATCCATGTTGGTGTGTGTGTGTGTGTGTGTGTGACAAAGAACCCACATAGGATGTTACATTGCTCCATCAACGCCCTGAGCTGAATCCCTATAGATTATCTGGATCAATATAGCGTCGGGTCATGGAGGTGTCATTTTACTGTCTCCTGCCTGTGCTCTTGTGTTTGTGTGTGACTGTCAAATGGGGATAGAGGTTCACAATAATAGCAGCTTCCTCTAGCCATTGCATTTTTCATTGCTATATTTACATTGTTTATTGTAAAAGACTATCTTCATTGTTTCAGATATAGTAGTAGCGTGTATAAGCAGCTGCGTACCTTCATTTGTGGTCTGTATCATGCAACACTTCACTGGACCTCACGAGTTAGGCAAGCCTCTGTGGTGTGTGTGCTTGTGTGGGTCTGTGTGGGTCTGTGTGGGTCTGTGTGGGTCTGTGTGGGTCTGTGTGGGTCTGTGTGCCGCCATCTTTACTTCCAACGTGGAACTTATGGCGCGAGCAACCTCCTGTTACCATAGCAACACAGTGTTTGCAAAAAAAGACCTTCTTTTCAAGTTCCTGTGTGTCTGAACATGACCCCGGTTTGACGAGCACAACCTGGGTGTGTTTGCGAATGACCAAAATGTTTTGTCATTAGGTTAATTAATTTAGGCAGAAAAAAAACACAAGGTGAATATATAATAATATACAAATATGAGTATGAAATGCACCGGTGGTAAAAGTAATATACATACATATCTAAGATGTCTTAGAGCAGGTTTGACTGGTGGGCAACATCCTTTTCTTCTGTTTGGACACAGCAACATGGTTCTGGAGCAAGAGACAGAGAGGGGGGCAGGGGAGGGAGGGAGAGAGAGGGAGAGAGAGAGAGAGGAAGAGAGAGAGGGAGAGAGATTGAATATACAGTTGCAGGCGCTGTGCTTCTGCAGCCAGTCCCGTTTAGATTGGGAGGCATCATTACCTACTGGGGAGGAGTGGAGACAGACTGATACGGCTACAGATGACAAAGAGGAACGTGAAAGGCTGTGATAGTAGATTAAAAACAACGAGGTATCAGACCGGAGAGAAAAGGACACAAGGCTGGCTGGTGGTCCCACTCGCCATCCGAGGAAGAGGCTGTGGGTGTCTACCTGTGTGTCCGGCAGTAGCAGCGTAGTGCGAAGGGCTGTAGCCCGCTGGCCGCTATGGCAGTGAGTACGTGGCAGGCGCTGTCTCCTCTGCAGTGGGCTCGCTGGGGCTGGGACTCGCTGCTGGGAGGGGCAGGAGACGGGGACAGCCCGGGCTCGGATCCGGCTCTGGGGCTCCTGCGGAGCTTCTCCTGGGGCTCACGTCATGACAACATGATCAGTGCGGCCGCGGAGGCGGTGAGACAGAGGTGAGGCGGGACGGGGGGCTGAGGACAGTAGTAGTCGGGTTGTCTGATGAGTTTCACTTTGCGTGCGTGTGTTTGTGTGTTGCCGAGGAAAAACAATTATTATGTCTTTTGCGTAGGTAACGTTGTAATTTTCATTTACAGCCTATTGTCTTGTGGAAATTGGTCATTTCTTCATTTTCGATTCAGTGTTCCCCTTAGTCCCTTTCCCTATCTATTTCATGTCAGTGATGTAGATCTTGAGGTAATTTTGTGTGTTCGGATGTTGCATGAGTGTGTTGCGGTACGGTGATCCTGTGTCTCAGATGTGTCGTTATCTGTCGCCTCACTGCAGATTCAGCTTTTTCATTTGTAGCCATGAAAATCAATAAGAAGTGAAAACAGAAACGCACGCTCGCCCAAAGGCCTTTTTTTTTCTTCTTCTTTTTTTTTTAACACATGGAAATTGCACCTGCTGCCCTCACCTCACTACCAGAAGCACAAAAAACAGTGCTTTCTTGGGAAAAAGATGTATCCTTCATGATGTCCTCTGTCATGGCGTCAATAATCCAGAAACAGTCACAAGAGTTCAAATGATGTCACTCTGATGTATGCTCATCTTTTGTTATAGGAGTTCAGACTCTGATGGAGCGTTTGAGACCCCTGAAGCCACAACCCCAGTGAAGACTCTTTCTCCTATAGATCCCCCAACCCTGCAACTAACGTCTGATGACAAAGGTAGGGTACGAAAATTACGCCATGATGTGCGTACGATGCTGCGTTACGTCATTAAAAAAAGAAAAAAAACAGGCGTAAGAAAGTCTTGTTGCGCCATCTAGTGGAATACATCAGTATCTCCCATCTGGCTTTGTTTGCTGAGATGAACATCTGGAGCTTTTGGGATATCCAGGAACGGTTGGCCAATCGGTTCAGTCTCTCTTTCTCTCATGTGGTTAATTCTCCTTACTTTTTATCCAACTGAGAGACTCTTATTGAATTATTTAGAGCCGTTTATCTCTATAATTGGATGTTTCAGCAGCAGCGTTTAACTCCATGCAGACTGTCTTGTTCACAGCTGCCTGTCGCCCACAAACCAGTCAGAAAATATAATCATCTCAATTTAATTTCAGTAAAACCTCTTTACGCTACGTCTCTCCATCTTTTGCAGTAGCAGACACATCAGTCAGTCCTCCTGACTCTGAAGTGACTTCAGCTGATGCCACCTCTGGTTTTGACGAGAACAAGCCCATTGCAGCCAGTGGCCAATATAATATCGAGTATGGTGGAGATGCAAGTCACACTCTGACCCGCTCGCTCAGCTTCCAGGGAGGAGAACTAGAAAGTGCTGGCCTGTTGGACGGATCCTCGGTGGGAGGCTTTCGTCCACATTCTGAATCCTTCAGCGTCGGCACTGAGAGCGCTCCAGGGACGCTCCGCAGGCCCAAGAAAGTCCATCCTGGGTCTGTGAAAAAGAAGCCTATTCTCAGACAGAACTCCAACCCAGAGAGTCCGAGGCCAGCCTCAACCAGTAGCACCCCGGAGATCAAGAAGCGAGCAAAGCCTCGAACGGCCAGCCCTCTCCAGCCTCAGGAGGAAGCGGAGGGAGGATCTGCAACCCCCAGCCCTGGAGGAACCCTCCGCAGGACCAGGAAGAGCCGAGTGGAGACTCCTCCTCCCCTGCTGGAGGAGACCAGCCTCACCAGCCAAGAGGAGCGCGGTGTCCTCCCTGCTTTACCTTTGTGCCAGGAGGAGGCCCCTCTTGTGAGTAGTCCAACAGGCAGAGAAGAATCCCCCATCCCCCCAAGTACGTCCTACAAATGGGATCCAGATAATTTTGAGAACATCGATCCTTTCAACACTGGAGGTAGTAAAATTGCCAATTCCCCTGAACTGTGTCGTAAAGGCTATGTGTGTGCCCCCATTGCTGCTCCCTCAGAAAGCCCCCCTGTCTCTTCTGTAGAGCCGGGTCCCCCAGCTCCTCTTCAACAGCCAAACACAAACCCTGAAGAGCAACCCATAATAGCCAAGCGCCAGGCAGTAAGGCTGGAGTTTGACTACTCTGAGGAGGGCAGTGAGGCGTCACACCAGGCCTCCCCCCCACCCAAGAAAGTGGGCAAGAAGCCCGGTGCGAAGATGCCTCTCAGGAAACCCAAGCTGGGGCTAAAGAAGGCCCCTCAAGCGCAGACCGAGCAGCTGGACAACGGTCCACCAGCAACCCACAATGGCAACGAGGAGGAAATCACTGCTCCTGCAGTCTCTTACAAGTTTGAACCTGACAAGTGGGAGGATCCCAGCTTCAATCCGTTTACTTCTAAGAAAGGCATTCCCAACTCCCCCAAACTGTCCCAGCCGTCCTATTCCTTTGACACCAGTAACTTTGATGAGTCTGAAGACCCTTTCAAATCCTCCGTTAGGATGGCCAGCTCCCCGCCAAAGGCTTCTGCCTCCTTCGAACTGTCATCCAATGACTATGACAATGAAAATGACAACGACAACATTGGAGAACTGGGCGACCAAAATCAGAACAAACCTGGCAAGAAGAAGAAAACTCCTATCAAATCGTAAGTTCACAGTCTATTACCACGGGGCCGCAGTCACGGGAGAGTCCATACTCACTTCCAGAACATTGTATTCATGTGAAGGAGTGTAAGCGTCTCTGTTTGTGAGGTTAGTCAGTGTTTGTATGTGATCCTCTTGTCTGTTATGTCAGTGTCCTCTGTCTGTCACCTGTGTCTGTGTATTCTCATGTCACAGGAAGTCCAGGGGTGTGTCTTCTCTATGTTGTCTGTTGTAAGTACAGGGACAACGCAACCATCCATCCCTCTTTTGATTCTTTGATTCCATGTGGCTCCTTTAAAGCAGCATGTTGTCCTTCTTCCTATTAACAGAAACATCACAATCCATCCCATGGAAACTTGTTTTGATCCTGTTTATTTTAACATGTTGTATTGTGTACAGTACAATCTCGCCAATGAAATGGCAATTGAAAAACACCATAGTACAAATAGAATACTAGAATGTATTAGAATAAACATTAAAGAGTTGCTACGCACAAACTTCTACTTATTCAGCTAAACTATGCGTTACTCTACGGTTGTGTCTGGCCAGCAGCGTAAAAAGATCCATCCAACAGAGGTCCATGTAACAGGGTTCGATGAGGTGCTGTTGAATGACAAACGTAACACATTGTGTTGTTATTGAGTTTGTTGTGTTGCCGCCTTTGGCAGTCTATCTTTACAACATTTAGAACAGACTCTAATAGTTTCCTGTCAGCACTAAACAAAAGTTAATATAATATGTCTCGATATGTTTTTCTCGTGAAGCTGACAAAATACCTTTCTTTGTTATAAACATGTGTTAAGCTGCGTCCGGTCTGCCAGTGTGTAACAAAGAAGGTGCTTGTGCTCCCTCTTGTGTTCATTTTTGGCTATTGTTGAAACTCAAACTTTAAGATTATTATTACTAGACATTTCTAGATACATATTTTAGGGCAAATTATGTGCCCAATTATTTTAATTCCAAATGAATTCTGTTCCGAATTTTAATTATGAAATATTGGGCTAAAACAATTTTTTTGTGATAGGTGCAGACATTTTCTGCTCAGATATGTTGTAAATTGATATACAACAACATCCACTTCTTTTATATTTAAAGTTTTTTGGGATCAATAAATTGAAAACTAAAGTAACCAAAGTAAAAGGCACTAACATGTAACCTACATTAATAGATTATGCATCAATGTCCTAACTAACCTGTTACATGAACAAACACATGGTATCTGTGTTAGTAGTCTATGTGTGTGAAAGGTAAACTATTCATAACATTACATTCCTTTACTACTACTACTACTGACTGCAGGTAACTAACTAGATTCAACTCATCACGACATTTCACTGTTTCTGTTCATTACACCCTCACGTAGGCTACAGTAAGTGGTAATGTCACTCCATCCAAAGGATGTTGTTATTTTATGAAAAAGCAAATGTACTCAACTAGGTTTACATTTCAGTATTTGCAACTATACACACATTTGAGATACAACGCTCGTACACAATATTTGGTCTTCGACAGTGGCAGATGGATCTAATAAAGCTCTGTACTGAGTGACTCTGGATCTTGACAATTTATGTTTTTTTCCCCATATTTTCAGTAACACTTTCAGAGTGAAAAGGTCGCCAAAGAAATCCCCATCGTCTGACCCTTCCCAGGTACCTAATTCTTCATACCTGTACATCTCTCAGTACACTTGAGTCTTACTGTCGTCTGCCTGCATTTCCCCATCTTCCCTTCGACTCCTACGTCCGCTGATGACGCTCCCTCCCTCTGCCCACAGGACGACCACGCCACAGACGAGGAGAAGCTGGCCTCCTCCACCAGCCACAAGTGGGCCGCCCTGCATGACATGGATGCAGATTTGACCTCTGACCAGCAAGACTTCCCTCAGCCATCCGACCTTACTTCCTTTGTTAATGAGAACAGTCTTCCTCACCAGACTCCAGGTGAGGCTTAGCTGTCTGACTCTCTTGGAGTCCTCTTTGTGCCCTGGGCCTTGTGTGTTCAAAAGAATGCTGACCGAGATCAAAGCACACCGCAGAAAGGCGGTGCTCAAAGGACATTCAAAGCTTATGTGTGGATAAACCATCATGTGCAGCAACCATCCCCTTTACTCTTCATTCATCCAGCAATGCTATTGATTGTTGTTGTGGCAGTGAAATAAGCCTGTTGGCCCAGTTCTCTAGTGCCCTCTGACCTCCAAAAGAGCCTCTTTTTCCCAGAGGCTGTGTGGCTCAACTCATCTGGGTCAGAGATGAAATAATTACCAGACAGCCCTGCCTCCGCCTCTGACATCATCAGTGCAGAGCTCTACACTGGCTGAAATGCCTCTCCATTTCTTCTTCTGCCTCTCAAACTTAGTTTTGTCTTTGTCTTTCGACAGTGCAAGACTATGAAATTGAGTACATGGAGAAGCTTGGCTCTGCTTCACCTGTAAGTATTTTTATGTTATTCAGAGAATTCATTACACGTTTGCTGCTTTCTTTATTAATAATAGTTTGTTGTGTATATAGTTTTAAAAGTATAATTCAGAAGGGTTATGTTTTTTTTCCCTCGTGTGTCTTTCAGCCACTGTCTGTGAAGAAGCCGTCTTTGTACTTGAAGTTGGACTCAGTATCTGACAGCTTATCCAAGAACTCTTGTGCAAATGAATCTGAGCCCAGCTCCCCCTGCACAGGGTACAACTCACTTCTTTTGTTCTGCTGCATGTTTATTCTGTGTATTCATCGTGTAGTTTTTCAGACATTTTATGTTCCTTTATAATGTAGTAAGTCTTACAGCATATTTGTCAGTGCATTATGGTACAGTATACGATCTACTTTGCTAGTGGTGAACCCGAATGATTTAGATTGCATAATGCATGCCGTGCGGCTGCTCCAGCAACTTTTTCATTCACATTCTCATTCATCATATACAGTAAATGACACACCTTCTCTCACTCTGAGCAGGAGTTTTGAGGAGATGGAGGCCCAGATAACAGCTGGTATGAAGACACCGGTGCTGAGCTCCCGGCCCGGTTTCGAGGGCTCCGCTGCGGACAAGGGCAGGAAGAGAGAGAGCGAGGCACTTAGCCGAACGCAGAGCTCAGAGAGGGATGAGAAGGTGAGCCCAGTGCTTGTGTAAACGTTCAAACTCATCGAGCAGTTATCACATATGTTGTCATTGCTGTGTCACCATCACGTGAGGAGAATTTGTGATTTTGTAGAATTTACACCATGTCATTGTTAAGTCTCGAGGGGGCAGACTGCACATGCTTTATTGAAGGCTGGGACTTGGCCCTCCCAACATGAGCGCCATCAGTCATGGTGATTCTCATTACAGCCTTGTCACCAATGACACATAGCCAGCCCGTCACACTAGCTTCCCAGCTTGAACCCAGTGACACAGCTCCCGATGCTGCCACTAAAACACTCAGCGCTTTGCTTTGCCATGCTGACCCCTGCCCTCCTACCCACTCCTCCCGGTGCCCCTGTAGTCCCCTTACCAGGGCCCTGTGGAGGCCCCTGCTCCAGTCCCGGCCATGCCTCTGTTAGACAGGCTGTCTGAGTGTGACGACCTCCTGCAGTACCTGGAGCCTGACCTGGCTGAGATCAACCCCACTGCATTCGCCCAAAAACTACAGGTGTGTTGACAGACCAGACATGACCCCTCTTGATGAACCTTATAGGTCTGACATCTTGTGGCCAATTTGTGACCCTTAAAGCCGTTTGTGTGTTTTTCACGTTGTTCTCACTGTGTCACCTTACTACATCCTGCCTTTTCATTTTCCCACTGTTCACCTCCTATACCTCAGTTGCAGTTTTTTTTTAGCTTACTGTTTGAAATAGATGACTAGTGTGTGCGCTCAACTCAAGTTTCTATGTTTTCCCTTTGCTCTCTCATCCTTGGGCCGCAACCTCCTTCCCCTTCCTTCCCCCCGAAATCCATCAATCCCCCTCCCAACTCCCCCATGTGTGCGGCCCAGGAGGAGCTGGTGCTTGCTGCCCTGAGGATAGAGGCTCTGCAGGTAGCCAAAAACATCTCTCAGTGCCCCTCCCTCTCCACTGTAACTCCCCAGGTACTGCGCTGAGACCTGCACCTGCTGTATGCAAGTGTGTGTGTGTGTGTGTGTGTGTGTGTGTGTGTGTGTGTAAGAGGAAAGATGCATCTCCTGAATGAGTGATTTTAGAAAAGCAGGTGTGTGTGAAATGCACGTGTGCGTGGCTGTAGGTGTGTGTGCATGAGTGTGTCTCAGGCTGCCTCCCCTCCCCCTTGAACACACCATTTTGAGTGACTGTGAGCTCATGGCCTTATCAACATGGTGGTTGCACCGCTACATTCGCAGACTTCAACAATCCCCCACATATGAAATATTTAACATGGCTTAACGTGTGAGCTCCCTCCCCAACTAGCAGCAGCGAGCTGTTCCAGGTTGTCTCCTCAGCGATGGAGTGCTGTGCCTTCTTTGTCCCTTGCCTTTATTTTGCATGTTGGGCAACATGCATGTTGCCTGTTCATGAGAGGCTTACATGAGCACGAATGTGACTGGGAATGTCTCACAGTTTTAGGATTATATCAGCTGTTGAGGAGTTATGAGGGTATAACTCTCCCAGATGTACTTGTTGCTGCTTTGCGGTCATCGTCCCAAAATCCCAGTCACATTCTTGTTTTGTGATTCGGTCCTTTTCCCAGACTAACAACACTAACAACCAGGTCCATCAGGTAGGTGACAATGTTGGGTAGCACTTAGTAATGTTGTTGGTTGAAGGGATTGTGTTGACACAGCCCTCGCCTTTATACAGGAGAAGTGAGATTTTGTTGCTTAATCAGTAGTGAGTCTACAGTGTATGGTCAGTGGAAAAACTCTCGCAGGGCAGTCACTTCTCGCTCCTCTCTCCATCCACGTCTCATGCTGATGTCCCACACGGTTTACAGTCTCGACTCAAGAAACCCAGCACTCGGCGGTGGAATATCAACGGTTCACCCTTACTCAAAGTAAGAGGAACATGTAGCCCTGTGATTTGTCTTGGCCTTCACCCAACTACAGTGCAGTCCAACTATTTGGACATCCACACATTTATCATTGTTTTCGGTTTAGTGCACCAGCACACTAGATTTAAAGTAACTATGAGAGTTAAGGGCTGATGGTGAGTTAAGGGTTGATGGTGGATGAAGGTGTTGTAGCGTGCGTGTAGGAACCACAGCCCTTTTAAAACACAGCATGTCTAATATTGTACAGTGCAGAAATAATAAGTAATAATAGGGCTCGTCCGATGCTGCAGGAATATAAATGCCCTCTAATGAAGACTCAGCCCTATACTCACCTAGTGCTGAAGTACAGAGCCCAAACAATTGTCCACATGGCCACAGACTGCACTGTGAACTATAAACTCCTGTAGAGCCCAGAAGATCTTGTTCTAGGTTTCTCTACAGTTTAGCTTTCCATAGCTGTACATTGTCCCAGTGAGCAAGTTTGTCCAAGTTGTGTTTTCTGGAGTTATGTAATAGTATCTCTCGTGTAGTACTCTACTAATGGGCTCTTTTGTGTTTGTCGTAGCTTGTCTTGTGTCTTAAGTTGTCCATTTCTTTTAACAGTTTTGTTCATAGTTTTTCCACAAGTTGACAGTAGCTGTTTTAAAATGTTTGCAGTTTACTTGATCCAGAAGAGTCTAGTAAGGGATTTTGTACTAGACCTAGTACATAACTGCCCTAGGACTGGTTGTTTGTGTGTGTGTTACTTTGTGGTAATTGCATGCAACAACCTCCTGGTCTGAAAAGTGAAGCTAAGTGCTTTGCACTTGTATTTTTATAATAGCCAGTTGGGGGAGACTCATCTGTTTGAAATTAGTAAAATTGGAAAATGGTTTGATGAGAAAATGACCATACTTCTCACTTAATTTACCACCAGTATGAATGCACTTTAGGATATTACATACAGGAAATTATGGCCCCATTTAGAGTAAAAAATAAATAAAAAATTAAATTAGTAAAAGTTAATTGCAACAGTTTTGGTCGCCATGTCTTTTTCAGTGGTCTATTTTTATACAGCTTCTGCCATCTGGTTGTAAAAACACAAAACAAGATAGCAATTGCCACCCGAGGCTTCAAAGTACCAGTCCACAAACCAGTGGGTGACGTGACAGTCTCTACAACCACTGCTTACATACATCCTATGGGCAAAATGCACTACTCAAGGACAATTAGTCATTGTTCCAAAAAGTGGCGTTTGCATTTTTACATGCGATTCATCAAATTAATAATATTATATGTGTACAGACATACAGTCGATCTTGTGCAGCATAGTATCGCAGTCTAGAAATTGTGGTTATTTTTATGAGACTCTGGCCCAAATGGATTGTTTTAATTTGGGTTGTGGTCAATGGGAGCCTGAAGCAGCAGCAAATGTACTTTTAGTAAGGATACACATTTATTCAAGGTATCGGATGTTGCTCTTTTATACTTCATTACAATTTATGGTACTGGCATTTTAACGTTTCTTGTTTTTTTTTTACCAGGGTTGTTTCTGTAAAACATAACTGTAAAATAAAAGTTACTGTGAGTCATTACATCACTTAGTTTTGGCAGATTCTCTTTAAGTTTCTTTTTAAACCTCACTGAAGTGGGAGGGTCATCCCACTCAGCACCTGAATAAAAGCAAAAGAGGTTCATGGTTACCTGAACTCAACCGGTCTTAACCTTCAGTGGAATAATGGAGTTACTGCTCTCGCCAGACCAAACACTCTTTTCAGCATGTTAGTGGATCTCATGCTCCTTGTCCCCGGTGAGCCCAGACTATTTCATCAAATCCTCCCATAATCCAGCTCTCCCAAGGATGACTAAATCCATTTTAGAGCAGAGTTTTAGGGGAACAAAAGTGGTGCTAGAACAAGGATTGTTTTTGCATTTTAATGTGATGAACTGTGTGAGGACGTGGTGTTGGTAGGGTCAGAGGTTGCAATGGTCACATGAACACATACATACACACTTTGTTTTGTAGTGTCTCTCAGTACACCGCAACATGATATCCAAATTTAAAGTCTTTCTATGAGTAAATCCTGTAAAGCCTTTGTAATAGTAAAATAATCAAGGCATTGCTGTGATTCTAGCCACAACAGGTAAGACCAGTATGTTGAAATACGCTTTACCATGAGACTAACATCTATTTCCCATGCTTCCTAGTCCGCTGCCTTCCCCTCCCTCTCCTGTATATGATGCAGCCCTTGCTGTATCAACTGCTGCCCTCATTCCTCTGTACCTTGCCTGGACCTAATCACATCCAAGCTCCTGACTGCTCAGCTGGGGGCAGCATCAGCCGAATCACTCGGCTAATACTGTGGCAATGAAGACTGTTTCATCCAATCATGTGACAGCTGACCAAGTCTTCAGGAGCATCACCAGCCAATCCCATTTACATATTAATTTTTGGAGTGTTTTACATTTTGATGTAGTTAAATGCTGCCTCGCCGTTTGATTCAGGAATGCGTGTTGGCCCCGGCGGTGAGGGTGTCCCATCTTTAGCTGAGTCTGGTTTATAACTAGTTATGTTTCCTTTCCTATCCCGCCTCTCCGCCGGCTCCTGGCAGCAGCACAGAGACGTGTCTTCTCCGGTAGAGAGCGGCGTGTCCAAGAACTCACTGTACACCAAGACCACCACCAGCTACATCGAAGGGGACAGTCCCCACCTGCCCAAAGAACTGGACCACTCGCTGGGAATCGCACGAGAGGAGGTGCGCCTAAAACTCTTTCTTTTTATCCTACAAGTCATAACTACTGTCAGTACATGAATTCAACATCACACACCTAACTGTTTTGTCACCCTCCTCAGATTGTGACAAAGGAGAAAGAAGTGCTGGAGTGGCAGAGGAAGTATGAAGACAGCCGACAGGAAGTGGGGGAGATGAGGTACGAAGTAGCACCTTACGTTGTCGCCGCTTCCATCACTGTGAGGTTCCACCCATACACTAGAGGAAGGACTTAACACCTTCCTATGTGTCTGTTCAGTCGTACTCTGTCAGGATGCTTAGTGTCTTGTTGTCAGACTCCACCCGTCATCGTTTAACCTATCAATTGGTTTATCTTGCTTTAAGTGTAAAACAAAGTCACAGCTAATGCAAAGCGAAGAGCCAGTTAAAGAAGTCTGAGTCCTATTGTCAGCATGAGCGTTATAGGTGGAGAATAGATGATTATGATATATGGGAATGATCCGTGATAAAATCTTTAAAGGGGCTTTAAGTGTCATTTGGGTTACACCAATATCTTAAAACTGTGATTATATACACTTACATTTACGTCTCCAGATGATCGATACATGTCCGACAAATATAAGTTCAAGGAGATGGAGATGCAAGACCTTGTTCTCTGTCAGCAGGTGGTGTGTGTGTGGGTCCAGCTGGCCACAGCTCAGGTGGTGTGAATAAGACTGAGCTTACTTAATTTGACTGATTGTGCTCAGGATAAGGAGAGGCTAAGAGGCTAAGGGGAGGCATGGCTAATCAATCCTCTTACCTCTCTGGCAACCTGCTTTTGCCAAAACGAGGCTTCCTGTTGGGCCCTGCTGCTCTTTGGCTTGGAGTGTGGGGTGAACTTCTAGCTTTAAGACTCAGATGGAAACTGGACATAGTGCAAATAGATCAAAAAGATATGAAGCTAGTTTAGGGCGCTTAAAACTCTTCAATTACTCAATCATTTTATTATCGAAAGTTGCCGACTGGAGAGCAGTTTCCTGTGTCATTCACCTGAATTTTAAGAAAGTATCTTACTGCAAGATTAAGATTATTACACTTAATTTGTAGTTTTTAATATTAGATGATTCCAGCATATGAACACAATATCAAAATTTTGATCGAGAGCACAAATCACAAGTGCCAGATCCAACCAGGTCAGGCTATATGTTATTATTTAAACACCCTCCGAACAAACTTAAATAGTTTTAGAGTTTTATGAATAATTTGTGATACTGATGTTGACCCCTTCCATGTACTGATGAGCTACGATTTTTCATTCATAGGAGGATTGTTGCCGAGTATGAGAGGACGATTGCACAGATGATCGGTGAGTTCAGTGTTCAATACAGGTACTCAGTTGCAAACAAAAAAACGACCACGGTCCCAAGTTACTGTGTCTTTATTACTGTGACATTTATTTCAAACCAATTACTTTTGTTCCCTAACCTCACCACTTTTTTGCTACACTTGTTTATTTGCAAGCTGAGCAATATATACTGTATTTGTGTGCCACAGATTTCAGAGAATTAAGTGCTCTTTTTATCACTCGAGCTAGCTTTGCCATGCGCTTGCTTCAATGTTTGATGGATATGAACTAATTCTTGACGTCATTGGTGCTCACTTCTAGCCCACGCGTGTTCAGCTTCTCTGAACTCATTAAATCCCGATGCAGGTTCACACCGCATTATTCCTGCTCTCACCTTCTTCGCCACCTGATGATTTGATTTCCTCTGCTGTCTAATTTCTTACTCTCACTGTCACAAAAAAGGAACGATCTGTCTCTGCCTGTGTCTAACACTCGGCTCTCTCACTTGTCTTGCCCCTCCCAGCTTGACTTAACACAGTCCATTCTTTTCTGTTCTGCTCCCATCTTTGCTCCCCTTACTATTTGATAACCCTGACAGGCATGCCAGGTGAGTAACACAGAATTCTCCTTCACTTGTTTGTGTCAGCTCACATCTCTCCACCCGTCCGTCAGAGAGGGGAGCAGATGTGCTCACTTTCTTCATCTCATCCAGTGACATTTGTTTGTCCATTTTTGTTGCATTTTATCCTGTATGTTTGTTTTTTAAGGGGTAGAAAGAGTAATTTGGCATTTACTTGATGTAATTCTTTAGTGGCTGGTATTAAATGGAGCGTACACATGTACATATGCATACTGAGAACCTTTATATGCACACCTGCACTGTACATGGTTGCGGAAGTCATTCATGCAGTATTAGTAAGTTAAGCAGGTTGGTTATGTCTAAGCTGGTGAAAGGAAAGCTGGAAGGAGTCTAAAATACTTTGTAAGCTTTATCATGTAAAACTGCAGGACCTGGAAGCCAGAACCAGCTGCCAGTTCTGTTTGATTGGTTTACAGGTGTCTTTGATTTTCACACTTTATTTTTGGTTTGCATGCTCAGAAATACTCATATGGTGTACTATAAAACGCTGCTGAATCACACTAACCCACAAATTCATTTTAATATTGTCAAAAATCCAGTGTGTGTTTGTGCGTATGTGTGTCGGTATATGTGCCTGGTACAGCAGACTCTTTAGTACACATCGACCGGTGATCTGATGAACATTGTATTTGTGTGTACCCATCAGAGGATGACCAGAAAGAGAAGTCTCTCTCCCACCACACCATCCAGCAGCTCATCATGGAGAAGGACCAGGCCCTGTCTGACCTCAACTCCGTGGAAAAGTCTCTGGCCGACCTTTTCCGACGTTACGAGAAGATGAAAGACGTACTGGAGGGCTTCCGCAAGGTGACTGTCGCACATTGTTCACAACCAATGAGTCTTTTCAACATAACCCGCCTTGTAAGTCATCTGAAAATTAGCTGGACAATCCTCATAGAGAGTAATACAAATATTTCTTACTCCCTTCAGAATGAAGAGGTTCTGAAGAAATGCGCTCAGGAGTATCTGTCCAGGGTCCGTAAGGAGGAACAGCGCTATCAAGCTCTGAAGATTCATGCAGAGGAAAAACTAGACAGGTGAGTCCTACTATTGTGAGTTTATTCCACCATGACGGTGTTATTTACCCCACTGGAAAATACACCAACTACACAATAATTCAATGCCGAGCTAAAATATGTTGACATATAGGCAATCGCTGTTCCTATTGGTTTCTAAAGATCTGTTGGATATTGGCTTTTTAAACATAAGGTTGTGCTTGATTCTCATTGTATCACATGTGCGTTTGCAGGGCCAATGCAGACATAGCTCAGGTGCGGGTCAAGTCCAAGCAGGAGCAGGCCGCCCACCAGGCCAGTCTGAGGAAGGAGCAGATGAAGGTGGATTCTCTGGAGCGCACTTTGGAGCAAAAGGTCAGTCCAAATTCCTCAGTCCTGTGGGTGTAAAGGGGTGTGAAATCATCAAATACCAATGTGAACACGTGCATGAATTTCTATTTTTGCAATCGTTTTATAGAACAAAGAGATCGAGGAGTTGACAAAGATCTGTGATGAGCTCATCGCCAAGATGGGGAGGAGTTAGCGACCACAACACGCCCAGGCCGAATCTCACAGAGAAGAAGAGCGGTCTTGGAGGACACAAAATAATATTTTACACTCTTCCAAGGACTGATGGACATTTAAGGCCAAAAATGGTCTCGGGGTTACATTTCCAAATGGTTTTGTGCAAACAGGATCCACAGGAATGACTTCCACCGAATCACTCTGTACATTTTTGATGTGTCAGTGTATCATTCTGTATCAGGGGTCTCCTTTAAAGTTTAAGACAATGTATCATATCACTAATGAGTGTGCCTGTGTGCGTGTGTGATAATGAGAAAATGAGAGCATGTGAGTTAAATTATCTATAATGATGTTGCCATGACAGTCGCTGAGGGAGAAGACTGTTAACCCGTTCCTTTTGTTGTCTTCTCTTGGTACGAGAGGAAAGATACAACTTTGAAAGAGAGATTCAGATTCATTTATATAAAAATGTTCATACACCACTGAGAGAACACAAACTATCACAATAGCTTACTGCATGAGGAAGAGAAAGGAGAACTCGTCATGTTATGTATGTTTGTATATACTGTAGGAAATTCCAAGTATAAAAAAGATTAATCTGCATTTTTGTTAGTTTTCTGTCATCCTCGGCACGCTTTCCTTATGTAACATTGTAGATATTTGTCATACTTGTCATAGCTTTCTCGATGAAATTATGTGACTATTTTTTGGGATTTTATTTTGATATAAAGCAAACTAATTGTGACCTAATTCAGTCATGACAGGAGTAATTTAATTGTGGATGGATATGTCCTTGTTCTGCTGTGGTCGTTGTGTCACACTGAGGAATAACTTTTCTGCACAGCTGCTGTACAGCATCTGCTTACAAAGTGCAATAAAAGATGGCAATACAGCACATTGTATCTGTTTGGCTGATCTGGCATGACCAATGGTGCGTTAAATTCAGTTTATTTATGTTATTATACATCAGGATGATGTTGTGATCAGTATTTTTTGACATTGTGATGCATTGATGCATCATCAATGTTTGTTTTGGGTTTTCTTTTCTCTTACTTTAGTTCTATGATTTCTAATCAGGTGTACAGGGGTGTGTGGGGAAAAAACTAACTATGCTGAAAATATACAAATTATATGATTTATAAACATACATTTGAATTTAGGAGGAAATTAAACGCACGGATAGCATTAGAAAAAGCTTGAGGCTGATCGTAAGCACATTTATAGCCACAATAACACAAACTACCAGCTACAAAATCCCAGCTGCACAGGACATGCCTTCCCATCATATGTTGGGATAGTTTAAAATGGATCACTGAAAGTAATGGATAGATATAATTAAAAATCAAGCTTCTTCCACTTCCTGAAGTGGCAGCGGTATGAACGCAAACCTCCAGACCAAAGAAATAAACATCAACCGTTCAAGGATTCCACTCTCTCGTATGAAAATAATACTATACCACCTGTAAATAAGAAAAAGTGTTAAATAACATCCAGTTTGAAAGAACACAACACGAGTGGAGTCCCTGAACGTGAACAGTACTTGACTTCAATAAACATGTGACCGGCATAACATACTTACAATAGCGCTGCTATTGAGAGAGATACCAGCCGACCTGGAAGTATTTACTGTAGTTCTTGAAATGTAGAATATGTGATTTGTAACTCTAAATACAGAGAGTTCATCTTTCCAAATGTCCAGCTGAAGTAGGACAGTGAAGGCATGTACATAAGCATCAGCAGAATGTGGCCAAATAGTAATCGCACGCTGTCACGCATACATCACAGAACAAGCATCCTGTGGCCAAATGACCTGGCACTGAAGAAACTACATGGACATCTGTAAGGCCACAACGCCAGTTCAGAGATCAGGTGGAGTCGGGGCCAAGAGAGGGAGGAGCCAGACTCATGGTGGGTGTGGCCACAGCTCAGTGGTGAATGGTGCAGTGAGTACAGGACGCATCCTATTGCCAATCCAGGCAGAAGAAGCAACTATTGACACTCAACACGGAGCTGTGGGCCCCGGTGGAGGGGCTGCTAATTCACTGATCAGCACAGGAGGGGTATCGGCTCATGCAATAGCAGATTAAACTCAAGGGGCTTTAGGAGCAAACAACCTGCTTTTCAGTGTCACCAGGACCACCGAGGACCACCGACACCATGATAACTGTCCAGTACTGCCTGCTGCTCCTGCTTTCTTTGGTCTTGCTAGCGACCAACAGTAAGGACTATTGTTTTTTATTGTCCCACCCCCCTTTTTAGATGTACCCACTACCCTTAGTCCACCTATCATTGCTTGGCGTCTTCTTCCAGGTACTCATCTCCCTTGTCACTTCTGTATTCCCAAAATAGTGTGTACACTTGCTTTTTTACTGTGTTTCGGGTCATCTCTGAAGAGGCAGGCACCTGTTGTGTCTATCCAAAGTCGCTGCTCTCAGTCATCAGAACAAAATGTCCTTGTTTAATGATTAAAACAAATAAATAACAGCTCAGTTAGAACTTCCATTGACACTTTACATTATTTTCTAATTGCTGTTTTTCTCGTTAGTTGTGCTGAGTTTTTCCTTGTGTGTGTGTCTGTGTGTGTGTGTGTGTGTGTGTGTGTGTGTGTGTGTGTCATCCTCTTTAACTAGCATGCAAGCCCCGCAACTAATCTCTTAATAGGCCTGAAGGCTAATACTTATAGCATGTGTGTGGAGCGGCTGTGCTGTGGGGATAGATTGGGGTCAAGTGCGAACAGCAAGGGGGCATTTATATGTCATGTCAACACACACAATGGCACAGGAAGCAGAGGAAAGAGACCAACTGCTCAAATTCATACAACACATTATGCTTTGCTGTTTTTATTGCTCTGCTCTTAAAGTTGAGCTTTTATTTGTACAAGGGTTGAAAGGGTCTGCTATTTTAGGGATGTATTACTTATTACTGTTTCTGATAAGGTTGAATTGCAGGTTTGTGTCGACAATTTGACCCAGATTGGACACAACACTTTGAGCGTCTGATCAACTTTTTTGTCCGGCTCATCATAACCGGATGACACAAGACAAGTTTGGTGTTGATGGAGGTTATTTTGATGGCCAAGACGAGATATGTGCTGCTCCAGAAATGTTTGAAGTCACGATGATTCCTAGAAGCCCAGCTTGGTTTGATCCTCTTAGGAAGCAGCATTAAAGGTTGTTTCTGAAGGGCCATTTTAGAATTTAGGAGAAGGATGGGGGTTTTCAAAAGGAAGCGTTCAACTGTTTTTTCAAAGGTCAGCTCGTTCTTGGAGCAGCGATCCCTCCTCTGGAGAGCTTTATAAAGACATTCACATGTTTTATGTGCTGAAGAGGGCCCCTGAAGCTTAGGTACAGTTTAGAAAGATGTTTTTTTTTTAAATCTGAGCCCACTTGTTTAATTCTTTGCTTGATTTAGGGGCAACTTGTGTGAAGGAAGTGATCAAACAGTGCTCTCTTTTCACTGTACTCTCCCTGTGCATCAGAGATGAGAATTCATCATGTCTGTGTGTACCATGCTCAACAGACCCAGAGATCATGTGGTGATGATGGGTAAAAATATCCTGAGTTGAGGCCTTTGTTCACACTGCATAAGCTTAACTAACAATGGACTGGAATCTATGATAAATGTGGACGAGTTACATGAAATACGTCACAATGCAATGCAGTCTTTAGCATGCCAGAGTAGCCGCAGCTGGCCCACTTTACAGATGTCAAGACATAAATGGCAGACTATTTTTGCCTTGAAAAAAGCAAAAATGTCCAAAACAAGGCTTCCAAGAAAAGAAGAGAAACATGTAGATATTTGGTGGTCACCCATCAACTGCAATAACACGGAGAGTGACATAGCGCTGGCATTTAAAATGTGCTTTTCATAGAGGGACATCTTTGATGCTGCATATCTCTACACAACGAGCTAAAACTGTGCATTAGAGATCAGTAAACTTTTTTTCCTCAACATGCCATGATGTTGTATTGCTGTGGTAAGCGTGCACTGGAGCAATGTTTTTCTCCTCCAGGTGAGGCTCTGAAATGTTATTCCTGTATGGGCTCCAATAACGACGACTGCAACCGGCAAGGCTCCAAATCTTGCCCCAGCTACTCTGATGCCTGCGCTGTGGTGGTGGGCCATGACAGTGAGTCCAACAGCGTGGAAGCCTTTTAATGTTTTCTTTCTATGTACAGTACAGACAAAGCTCTATTTCTATCTGTGTGTGAGGATATATGTGTTTATGGAGGACAGGGTGCTGTCTGGAGACGGACCCCATGCAGCCAGCAGGGGGCCCGAGGCGTTTGAGGAATCGAAGAGCTTTGCTGCCCCTTCTAGATCATGATCCTGAACGACGACACCATGCGCTCATGTCACAGAGACAGATCTGCTTCACAAATTCAATTTAACTCTGTTTACTTATTTAATCCTGCATGAGAATTTGACATAAAACCTTACCTTATTAAATTATCAAAAAATGGGGGCAAAGAGAGACCATCATCCTTTCTCCAAATTACACATTGTCAATGCAACAGTTTTCCCAAATTAAAATCTGCCATCAGGCACGTGGCAGTGTATATACAGTGTGACCCCATGAACAAAGTGATAAAATAAAAAGATAAAATCAGAAGCGGGTTTCATCAAATGTGTAATGGTTGGTCAGTAGAACAGCTGCAACACCTGTGACTTCTGTTTCTGTCGTTTGTTTGTCAGGTGGGGTGATGAAGTCCTGCTCCTACAAGTCTTTCTGCAGTCAGGCCAACAGCCAGGGCTACAGAGCCCCGGGGGTCAAAGTTCACTGCTGCTACGGCGACGACTGCAACGTGAGCAGCTTTGCCGCCGGTCTGCCAAGGCTCCACTACCTGCTGCTGTTTCTGCCTCTGTTGTTCCACTGTTTTTGCAAGTAGACTCACATTCACGATGCCAACAAGATGTCATCTGCAGCGCAAATGACAACTAGTATTACATTTACTCCAAATTGCCAAATAACCCTGCCTGATTTTACACTATACACAATTCCACTCTGCTTTGCTTTACCGTTACGCATCTAAAGGAAAGCCTTTACATTAAGGAGTTACTGTACATGGAAGAGCTGAAGGTGTCACTGCGTGGATTATACACACGTTGTTGGATTGACTCCATTAAGCAGTAGTCAAGTGGATGCGTCTTTCAATGGATTTCACTTAGCTAATAACGAGAGGATGCTGAGGGACAAGCTGGAATATCAGGCAGAGGTAATTTATTTTCTGCTTCCCATATTTAAAGAGGATGATGCCGTTCATCTGTTTTCCCACTCTAGTGTGCTACTTAGGACTCAACGTGTGAAATTACAGGATGAAACGAACAAGTGTCTCTCTGCGTTTTTACAAATCACCTTTCAAGTGACACTTCGCTGCTTCCGTCTTTCTTTTCACCTAAACCGACACGTCCAAGTGTCTCAGTATTGCTTGTGTTGCAGAAGACTTTCTTGCTGCTAAATATTGCACCCAGAGTTCAAACTGATAGCGTCAGCCTGTCAATTACGTTTCTGACGAGCTGTGTGGGATATTTTGGAAGGCAAAGACGGTGCATGGTGTGTTACACAGACAAGGTGAATTCATTTCGTTTGAACTTAAATAATGACTTCATGAGCAGAGTTTGAGCACGCCGTACTAGAAGGTGGCCTGAGGCTACTGTGTATATTGTATAGAAAATTACATTTTAAGATGAATAATGTCTATTTGGTGACATGTTCTGTTTATTATTTAATTTTCTTGGAAATCTTGTTAAGAATTTCTTTTTTTTTTACAGTCTGTTCATTAAATCCAACAATCTGCAGTATGAAATATAATAAGTTCAAGCAATCTGCGCACTAAAATCTTTTGTGGATTCTTTTACTTATTTTTTTATATGATTCTCATAACGTATGAAAATAACACTCCATTGTAATCTAATGTAAAGAAACTATGGATGCCCATATTGCATATTGTCAGGGAATATTCTCAACAGCGAATACTGGATTTACAGAAATAGATGAAAATGTTGACGTTCATAATTCAATGCAAATGTAAAAGTCTCTCTGTTACTGCCTCTGTGTGTAATAGTTTCTGTCCTCACATGCCAATGTCCATAAAACAAGCTGAATAATGTCTACTGTGTGAGATTGTTTCACCTCATCTCTAGATAGCAGCGTGGCTTTAGATAGATAGATAAATAGATAATTACTTTATTGATCCCCAAGCCGGTCTGGACGGGTATATAACTATTGGAACTGCATAACTATAGGGGAGGGAGGGGGGTAACAAGTCACACATTTTACATTAACTGTAACAAAGTAGTTTTATGTGTACTTTAGGGAAGTGAAAGTAAACATAAAACTACTTTGTTACAGTTTGTTACTGCATTTGAAGTAACACAGATAATGAGCACATTCATATATTATACTTAACATTTATTGCATTTCGGCATAAGTGAAGAGTTTTATGTACATGAATTAATCTTGGCCCCACCCGGCCAAATCAAAGGCACCCAGCAGGTGAACTCTGGGTGTGGCAGAGCTTTCTGCGGCTCAAAATGACAATATGTGGAGCACATTGTGTCGCAGCCACTGGAACTGGTTAAACATTTTGTGTTGTTTGCTTTGACGGTGATTTATTTCTGCTGTTAAGTCAAGAAGGGCAGGTTATTGAATATGTTGTTCAATAATTAGTGCACTTATCTGTTTTGTTCATAGACTTTTTGTTTTAATTTTTTATATTGATCCGTTTTATTTAATCACCCGAGTTGTCTGATTGATTATAATAAGACCTTCACTGAGGAGGGGCATCGTATAACTGATAACCAGATGTGTAAGCAGCTACAAAGTGGCCTCTATAGTAAAGGAATATATTGTTGTTTTGGACATAATAGCTCCTCAATGTAATGTCTATAAAGCTTATTTGTAAAAAATGTAGTATGAACCGTTGCATGTGGTATATACCATTGCATGAATTATAAACCATTGCATGTATTAGAAACCGTTGCATGTAGTATGAACCATTGCATGTAGTATGAACCATTGCATGTAGTATGAACCATTGCGTGTAGTATGAACCATTGCATGTGGTATGCATTCAATTGCCCCTTCACTAAGCACGGCTCCTCGCTGCTACTCCATCAAGCTGTCACAGGTGCGGAGCCCAAACTGTCACTAACTGCACTCCCTGAAGGCATTTTTGTTGTTGTTGCAAAAATACATTTCAGAGAGAAACAGACACACAGTTCTACAATATGCATGTGAAGGATATATCCAGAAAGCAGATTAAAAAGATAAAGCTAGAAGCTAAAGCCGACTGATCACAGTGCAAAACTAAACCTCACACTTAAAACAAGGAACATCACAGCTCCTGTAAAGCAGGGTGAGTCTTTATTCACTGTTACATTCGTTAATCAATGTATGGTAGTATGGATACCCCCCGACCCCCCCTCACGTTCAAATGTGCAAACCCAAATCTAACAGCTGGGAAACCACAGCTGTTCTCAGGTTGAACCAGGTTAGCACATTACGATAACACTTGGAGTGACATCTGTTTCACTGATGATATTCACTGCTTACAGAGAAGCATCGACACGTTCGTGGACTGGGTATGAAGATGCATACACTGCCAATGTAATCAGTGTGAAAAGACTGAAGAGACTCACAAGATTAAATAACATATGGAATAGGATGCGTGTACATTAAGCTAAGTGGTAGGGTGTTGGTAACAAGAAGGCTTACAAAAATATTTCATAATTGATCACAGTTTTTGTGCATAACTCAACGCTCTCTGTGTGAGTATTGACCTACCTACAGGGGCGTCTTCTTCCCAGCATATCTGCTCATGCAGTTCACACAGCATCCACTGTGAGGCAGTCTAGCCACACTTCAGACCTCGGCATACCTGTCAAATCTATAAGACTATTGCAATTCATATTGACCAACCACGCCTCCAGGGGAGCGCTGAGATTGGCTTGAGTCAATACTGATAATAATTGCACTGTTTTATTGCCGTCTGCCGGGGTTTGTACTTTATTTAAAAATGTGGAAACTCTCTCCCTCTGCTTCTTGCTTTGACTAACTCTCTTTTTCGGTTCTCTCTTCCTCCCGCTGCTCTCTCCTTTTGAGAGGCAGGTGTGAGAGTGTGAACGGACTGCCCTGCAGGGGGATAGGCACTGACCCCAAACCGTGAGTCTCCAGGCCCGGTCAGCCGGAGCCTGTTTGTGGTGCTCACGTCTGCAGACGGCATAAAGAATGGGCCCCTTGTCGGCCCCCGGCAGCTTTATTTGAAAGGCTTATTTCTCATTAATTAGGGAGAAAGGGGAATGTTTTTATAAACCTGAAGGGCTGATGGAGGGTCGACGGGTCAAGGTGCTGCTGATGTGTCTGAAGTTTGTCTTCTGGGGCTCGTAGTTCAATTGGCTGTTCAACAGTGTTAGATTTAAGTGGGACTGTTTGTGCAATACGCAATTTCCCTGCTGCACGTCTCGTTTGAAACGCTGCCTGCACCTCTCACCAGTACACATATTACAGGACAAAGTTTATAGTTTGATGGATGTTTTTTTTTTCTTCGAAATTGGAAACAGCAGTCACTGTATTTCCCCCCCCCCCCCCCCCTCTTGTGTACGTCATCTCAGCTAAAACTGAAGGTCATCGCCATGGAAACATTGGTGTTTGAATTGGAGTATGTTTAATCCCAATCCTCTGGCACCTGAAGACATTATCACCGCAAATCCCACCGTCAGTCATCAAAGGGATGAGCTGGCTGCCCTTTAAGGGACTAAAGTTAAGTTAAGTAAACCAGACAGCTTTCACTCCATGTGAATGCCACTGAAAGTCCCCAACGCCAACACATCCGTGATTATTTTTGGTTTGTTTGTGTGTTTGTTTTGCTGTTATCAAAGAACATTTATCAATTGTTGAGTGTGTGTGTGTGTGCTGCTGAACGATTGACGTCTTTCTGAGAAAATCGCCTTTTGTCACCAGCCCTCGCGCATCCATCTTTCTCCCTGGAGATTGTCTGTTAAGGCCTTCCATTTCCTTATTATATTTATTTGCTTGGTATATTGATTGCGTGACCTGTTTGTAATGACAGCTGGCTGCTGCAGAACTGATTAGACTGGTCAATACAAGAGGTAAATAACAATTAATATGCTCGGTATTTTAGGAATGCGGTTGTGTTTTTCAGTCATGCTACTCTTTCTTTACATTGGGATACTGACATCAGGCCGATGGCTTTGATTGGAGACTCCTCTTAAACAGCGAAATGAACTTTTTGTGGAATCCAGGTCCGGCCCACTTAAGCAAACCACCAGTTGATCTAGGGCAGGTCCCTCCTGGATAAAGAGCAGCTTCCAGTTGTCCCAGGACGGGTCAGACTGTCTTGGCAACATTGAGCTTTGGATGCAGTCCCCCAAAATAACCAAGTGAAAAAAAATCATCTTAAAGAGTTACGTCCAGCTACTTTTTTATTGATTTTTTATTGATCATTGAGTCAGGTGCCCAACATCATAACCGACTGGTTGAAAACACAAACAAACGCGTCCAAAGTAAAAAGAGCACAATCTGCTCCATGAGATGCTTGAGCTATTATGGGGTGGGAACAGAAGCGCTCGGGGGGGAATGAGAGCGTGTGATACGTTGGCCGTGTTTACAAGCACTCGGGTCCTGGCTGGTTGGCACGGGTTCACCCAACGGTCACCAGTTCTGAGGTCTCCGGGTCTCTGGTCTTTTTGAAAAAGATCCGTGAAGCAGAATTAAAGTGATCTACCTCCGGACGGAGGACCAGAAGGGCTTTCGGTCTTTGAAACGGGGGAGGAGGAGAGATACAGAGAGCTAGAGTTGAGGGGGCTAAAGAGGGAGACAGGGGGAAAGAGGAGAAGAAGAATTATGTGTAATGAGTGTGTTCCTCTGCTGTAGCTACTTTGAAATGTGACTAAATGGCCCACCTTCTGTGAGGCCTGTCTCTGGTTTTGAGGGCAGCAAAGTGACACTGAGAGAATCTGAAGCTGAACCCGGAAACGTTGCAGAGACTCGGAAAGGTGTTCAGCATGTCTGGATAATATGTCCTCAAATAAACCTGGTAACGAAATGTAAAACAAAGTAATTAGCATGAAAGTAATCTGCTTGAGACCAAATAAAATGAACCTTGTCAGTTTGAATTGAATCCATACGATGGGAATTTGTCAGTAAAACTGTTCCTTTTGTTTTGGACCTTTTTCTGAAATAATTACCTCACTTCTAAGTTGAACCATCTGCTTTTCTGATGTCTAACATAGAGGTAAGATGTATGTCGTGGGGTTATTATTTGAACCTATAAACACTACTTTTCCTTTTTTTTTTTAAAGAGCTGTTCCAAAACACCATCCTGCAAACAGATTTCATGAGCGATACGACCAATATTCCTCAACACATTTCAGATGTAGAAGCTATTCATTAGTGGATGAATTACAAGTAAACATGCTTTGAGCCAATATACAGCATATAGCGTCTCCACCATATGTTCTCTACAGTTTTCACCTCCTTCCCGGTTCCCTCTCTTGAGAAGACAGTGTTTGCACCATTGCTGTGTCAACTATAGCTGTGATACAGGCTGTCTATTTTTGCTATCCCCCACAGGATGAACAAAGGAGCAGGATTATATAGAGAGGGGGCTCCTGTGATGAGCTTTTTGTAGAATTACCACAGTTCTGCTAATTCTGTGCGTCTTAAAAGGAGGAACAAGACACGCATCCATATGCACAGGCTCATAGTTTTTAATTGGGAGAAACGCAAGCATAACAAGTCGTCATGACAAAAACACGGAGGGTCAACACATAGCACGGAGAACTGTGGAGAGGGAAATGGGGCTAGACTCGGTTGGGAGGGTTTACTGCGTTGAACGAGTGTGGAGGGAAAGGAGGATAACAAAAGAGAGGAGAGGAAAGCAGACCTCGGAGCCAAAACCAAATCACATCAGTAACCGCTGCGCCCCGGGGTGAGGGCAGGCTCAGTCAACCGTACCGTGCAACTGGGATAATTAGTTTTGGAAAGGAATATCAACTGATATAATTGAGCATTCTCCGCTAATGAAGATCTTCTGTGTTGTCACTGGCGAGGCGCTAATTGATGAGAGAGGGATGGTGCGGGTGAAGGGCTGTGCAGGATATGATGGTGGAAGTGCTGCCTGCGCTGGGAAAGAAAAAAAAGTTCTCCAGGTTCGTTGATCTCTATTTTACAGGTTTTATTTAGCAGACAGTGACTCACTGTATGCTTTCATTCACACGAAGGCAGGTTATTGTGTGTAAGCGCCGGGCTCATTTGCAGCCGTATGCTGTGTTCCCTCCTGAAGGTTTGCTCGGACATGAAAGAAAACCTGCCGTAGCGATTAGACGGATAAGAGTTGGAGGCTAAATAAAAAATGCAGGAGTCCACAGGATGAGGGGGGGGGGGGGGGGTGGAGGGACTTTAGGGGTTGCACAGGTCGTGTTGGGAGTTTCGATCGAGGGAAGCAGAGGGTTGAGGATTTGTGGAGCGAGGGCCGTGAGGAGGGGTCATGGTGGAATCAGTTGAGGGAATAATAGGAAAGCAAATTGGTTTTGACAAGTTTGGGGAGCTGGAAGTAATGCGGCCCTTTTAAAAGGGGAGATGAGGGAATATCCAGCAAAACTATGAGATAATCAGGGGTGCCATTCAGAAGCAGAGTGAGGCGAGGGATTCGAGCCAGAGCACGGGGCCTGCTGGTGACCCTGAAGGGCCCCGGGGATCCGGGTCAGCTCTCATGTGCAGCCTGCAGGGGGCGACATGCTGTAAGCGGAGTGAACCATTTACTGGAAAGGGGAAGTTGTGCTGAAACGTTCTCGGTTTCTGTAATCTTTACCAGATGACACACCTGCATAACCTTCTGATAACCATCAGTCTTCTAAGAAACAGTTTTTTAAAACCTTTCAGGAGATGATATTTGTATTGATTAAATGTAATTCCACGTCATGAATAAATCAAAGAGCCAGCTTGCCAAATGAATAATGCTTTTTATGAAGATGTTTAAGACATCCTTCTTAACTCGGAGACGACAGGCAGGCAGACGGATGGAGACACAGTAAAGTAGATGTGCACAGTAATACACGCACACACAAACACAGATAATCAGACAAATGCAGACAGACGATACTGATCAACTATTCCCTGTCACTCATCTCCAGAAACGGCGTCGTCCCTAACAGCAGGCGACCTGCCAGATCGGCTCCAATTGGAGCCAGCTGCACGGCCCGCTCACAGCAGCCAGCGTGGCGACAGACCGACGCAGAGCATCCAGCTAAGGTGTTTGAACACAAACAGAGGATTAACAGAGTTCTGGGCACGAAGGTGACGGCAAATAAAACACCAAACATGCCCGCTCCACGGGACAGCAGGTCCAAACAGAAACATGATTGTACAATACTTTCACATTAATGTTGGCGAGCAGTGGAAGCCGTGGTTGAGCTTCATGCTGTCCCGTCCTGGAGCTGGTGTTAATATGAAGAGCAGAAAGGAATGAATCCAGTTAAGATGACGCTTTTAAAAAAAAAACGGGGTATATTGTGCCTTCTCCAGTGAGAGGGGAAAGGCAGGGGATGATCTTTTGTTGGGCTGAAATTGAAAATTCCTCATGGTTGTCAACACGGAAGTAAACGGTTGAGATAAAGTGAAATATT
Organism: Clinocottus analis; assembly: GCF_023055335.1. NCBI lineage: Eukaryota > Metazoa > Chordata > Actinopteri > Perciformes > Cottidae > Clinocottus > Clinocottus analis. The sequence continues at coordinate 14,124,029 of NW_027176240.1, read as the reverse complement.
CTCCCTGCGTCTGCTGACACCTGCATGGCTTGATCTCTCTTTCCAGATAACATCACATACAGCAAGAGAAACACGCGCACACGGGCCTGATGCACGAAGGCCGCCCCAACACACCAACCCCTACCAGGCTGATCCAGAATGCAATTCTCTGCTGTTGTTAACCTTGACAATTTCAGAATGCCCGTAAAACACAATCGCACAGTTCTTTATGCGCATCCCAAAATTGCCATCTAAAGTAATAATGTCAAAGATTTTGTGTCAAGAGAAGTCAGTATTTCTGACATGAGTTAACATGATAGTGAAAACGTTGTGACCCACTGATGAAAGCACTTGCGTTTGCAGTCGGATGTACTGGCTGTTTGTGGTGATATTCCTGGGGAAAATCTTGATTGGTGCTCAATAATTGAGCAACAGACTCGCTCTTCAACTTGCGTGTGTGTGAAAAGGTATACTATTTTTATTTTGTTTTTCTGGTCTCTGCTAACAATGCGAGTAGATGGCTAGTGTGGTCGAACAAAAAAATGAAACAAATCCACCTTTCAGGAGGAGTTGATAGTCGAGGAAGTTGAAAGGCTGGAATTTACGCTTATCGCCATCAGTGGTTCTTTAGAGCTTTATTTTTGCATTTATTAAAACAAAAGAGAAGAGACATGAAATAGCATAAGAAAATGCTGAGGTGTTGTGAAAGGAACCAACCTCTAGTGTCACCCAAGAGAACGACCCAAAAGTCTTCAAGATGGTAACTCACACATCCTGCGCCATCGTCTCCCAGATCTCAGTTGTCAAAAGTGTTTGTCTGAACCTGCGTGTGACAGTTCATACAAATCCATTGAAAGCCAGAAACAATCAACAGGTTTTGCACAATGTACTTCATTTATTGGAGTAAATCCCATCTATTTGATAATCAACAAGTAAAACAAAAGCAGGGACTTTTATCTCAAATGATTTCATCTCAGGCTACTACTAACAGCTTAATACATCATCAATTGGTTGTATTTCCAAAGGTAAAGTGTGTGTCCACGGTCAGCAGTCAGGGGATGCGTGCTCCCCACTTTCAGCGCGCCAGCCTCCTTCTCCGTGTTTTCCATGTGACTTCATATCCCTTCACATTAGTGCAGTCCGCCGCAAAGTAGCTTCAAGAATCAGCACGCGGTCAACTGTGGCAGGGGAAAAAAGAAGGGAAGAAAGAGAAAATATTTAAGGCCTTGCTCCCTCTGTCAGCTTTCACCTCCTTTCCCTCCTTGTTCTTGTTTTCACAGCCCTTAATCCTGGCGGCTCCAACGCGGAGCGGTCACAGGTTTTGACAGCAGACTGTAATGACCTAAGCTGTTCTCGGCTGGGGGTGAGGAGGGTTGTTGGGGTGGGCGGTTTGAGGAGGGATGAAGGAATGTTTAATGAGAGGTTACTTGGCGTTTATTTGAAGGTGTAATGCAGTTCCTCATCTTGGCCCCCAGGGGCGGAGCACTTGCAGACATGATGTACGAAACCTGTTCCGTACTTGGAATACTTTCAATAAATCAAACAATCCACCAGCGAGGACATAATTCATGTTTAATAATGTACAAAGTCATCATCTGGTTACACAATATGTAAGCAGCACATCTGCTGTGCATAATTGTGGCTCAACAGCGTGCAGCAGCGTTCCAGTGAGAGGCTGCAGCAGGGAGCGTCGTGCTGGCTCCTGGTACACTTATCTCAGCCACACATTGAACAATGCAGAAAGGTTTTAATTGTTTGAGGGAATGAATTGCATCTCATATGCACATAGTTGAGTTGAACATTTAGCAACAGGTTGTACTGAAAGTTTCACAGTGTGTCTCCACCATGAAACACTGGAAACCCCTTTATAAGAAACTGTCCTGCAAACATTTCAGAGGAAGTTTGTTGTGTGTTCTCATTTTCGTCATGTCATAAAGATGTATAAAACATTGTTAACTTAGACGGACACAAACTTGGAATTGAGTGTTGTTATGAAACATACTGCGTTTCAGTTTTCTTATTCTGTTGGAGTAAATTGTTAAAAACACAGTAAAGTGTGTTTATATTATTGCACTTGTCACAGACTAAGGTCACAAAGTTCTGTACAGGAGTCAGAGGGGAAAACCTGGTGCCAAAAGCATTTAAGCTGTTGAGAGAGCAGTAAAATACACATTAAAAGATGGTGCAGTAAAAAAACACCATAAAACAAATAATACAATAAAAAAATAATGAAAATAAATAAATAAAAACAGATTTAACAGTAATAAAATATGTCCTATGTTTTGACAAATATTTAAAAGAAAACATGCACAATATGCTTATTTTTTCGCATGCATTTTATGCATTAAGCATTTGTTGCCTCAAACTATTATATCACTTAAATAATTTTATGAGGACAAAAAACAATGCTAAGTGTTACCTATACTAGCATTTTCTTCCTGTATTTTAGCTGCAAGAATTATATATCTGTCACACCACATAACATCTGAGGTGTTTTTGATTTAATACATGAGGCTTATTTAAAAAACGTCACATGTCTGTGAAGTCTTCTCGTGAGCTCAGTCGAAATGCCAGTCCAGTGGTTCAGGACCATGCCACTGATCTAATTCTACAAATAGTATAGTACGAATATTATTACTGTAGCCTCATCTTTATCTGCAACTTTGCATAAATTGTGTGGTTGACCAGAATCAATTTTAATATACAAGCAAAAATACAATGAATAAATCTAAAGAATGCTGATTAGGATCTAATACAGCGTTGGCTGTATTGAACGAAGAGGAGCCATTCCACCAACCACATGAACATAGTTATATCACAGGCTATCATAGGATTACCATGCTTTTGGGAAAAAGTTGCACCTCTGTCTACACTTCAATTGGGGATGAGGCAGTAGGTCAGCTGAAATTGTAACGCACCTGCTGAGAGATGTGGCTCAAAGAAAAGAAGGTCTACAATCTACAGAGAGCCTCGCAGCCGCAACTTTGTGCTCTGTGGGATTTTATGATGCTTTAAATTTTAAATCACACGCCAAAAAGAAAATTGTCTCTCTGACTAGTCGCAATTATTTTTCTCTCCACATGACTTGGACGTTCTGTGTGTTCAAACTGGAGGTTGCAGTGAAACAAATTAAGTCCAAAGTGGCACATGGTTTGAGCGACACAAAACTTTTCCAAAAACCCATTTTCAGACATAATTCCACAGTATACTTCACAATGAGTAATTTAAATATTGAGCACATTTCATAGCTGTTCAGTGTACATATATATATATATATATATATATATATATATATATATATATATATATATATATATATATATATATATATATATATATATAGTAAGAATTATCAACCTTCCTCAGCAGCTCAGCCCACTGCAGCTCCATATTGAACAAAAATGTGATTAAAAAAATCAATCACATCATATCGTTTTATTTCAAAATAGCCCGATTGGAAAAGGTTTTTCGAATTGAACATCATCACTTACCATCAAATGTGGCCAAAACATATCATTAAATGTGTTCATTTACATTTTGTTATTATTTATTTATTCCAAATTAAATCCCAATTAAGGTGTCAGATTTGACAGTCGGGTACTGAGCTTTGAATTAAATGTCACTGCATTGTTGACACGCGGCTTTACCGTCGAGATGATTGTCCTCTTTAAAGTGGGTGCTTTTGTATGACGCACTGATTCAGAATTTGAACATTTGTCTGCAGAATGAGACGTTTCAGAGATGTCGATAGCTGCTGGCAATCAGGAAACACTTGTGAATATTTCGGGTTTATTCATGTTTCATCAGTCCCTCACTCCAACAAACACAAGTTACTTTTCGGCCTACTAAACTAAACAGCCCACCGCTCTCCATTTGAGCCCATTCTGTGTTCTCTAGTGGAAGTTGGCAGCCCCACAGACACATTAAGCAGGAGGAAAAAGAAGCAATTATCAGTAGTGTGTGGCCAGGAGAGGCTGCCCAAAAAGCTGCCGGGGCAGCAGGGAGAACACGGAGCTGCTGCCCGCTGCAGGGACGCTTACACAAGTCTCTGATGACTCCTGGTACCACCGGGGCGTGGAGCACGCTGGTACCATGTGGACTCTGGGGAACCCTTCAGAGCCCCAGGACTCCTTTGACAAAAACAGAAGTTTTATTTTCAGTTCGGTTCTATATTCAAAAATATTTGAAATATATGGTAGACTTATGTATAGACTTAAACTGATGTGGATTTGGGTCAGCCTTTCTTGTGGGTGGCCAAAAGACGTTGGTATTCCCGTCTGTTTTACTTATGGGTGCTGATCGACTACAGGCAATACACAGGTACTTCATACAATTCCACTACATTAGAATCCTAAAATACAAATAAAACCTATAAACCATTCTTTAAATAATTTCGGTCGGTTTTGACCCATTACTTAAATCAGCTGTAAAATACACTAAAAACAATTATCTATCATCCAATTTGTTGCTCATCTCCCTGCTATCAGGAGACATGCTGAGTGTGTGTGTAAGATTAAACAGAGACAGTCAATGACAAGTCTGAATATAAGAGTGAGACAGTAACTGATTAAGCGTAAATAATTTTTTCATCCAACATTTCCCAGGGTGTCCATAGGAGAAATAAGGTGTTTACAGCTTTGCAAAGCAGTCAAATAAAATGTTTGCCAGAGTCAGAATATCTATCCTTTTCAATACATTTGCATAGACGTCATTGAACTCAACCAACGTGAAGGAAAAAACATGTTGACTAACAATCATAGATATGTTTTCAAAATGGATTGAGGTATTTTCAACTAAATAATCAGATGCTTTAAACAGTGGCAAAAGCCTTGAGGAAAGACATAATACAGAGGTTCAGGATACACTAGAAAGAATTCACTGTGATAACGACACACACTATGTAAACACAGTTTGATCACATTTGGCTGCTGTGTCTGGGACAAAGGTGAAATATCAATGTTCCTATACTCCACAGTCAGCAAGACTAATATATAAAAGAGGTTTTTACTGCACATGGCTTTTCTAAATACTTAAAAATAAATCTAGATAGTAATTTAGTTTAAGGGAAATAAAACTATCTAAAAAAGGTGAACCAATTGTCTGGAGAGTTTGCCGCTGATAAACCTTAAATTATGGATACCGAGCTCCTCTTGTGTGAAGTCTGGGTAAGCAGGGATTTGAATTCAATAGGATTATTTGTCTAAAACCATTGGAGATACTAACAACACACAAGAGGATTAGAGGTGTCCGTAAGGTGGGGCTTCAGGAGGGAACTTTTGCAGAAATTGGTAAAGTAATGGAGTTAACATGACCATGGCATCTGATTAGACGAAGACACAATTATTTACACTTAATCAGTTACTGTTTCACTGTTATATTCAGACTTCTCATCTTACTGTCTCTGTTTAATCTGACACACAAACTCAGCACGTCTCCTGATAGCAGTGAGACTGGGGAATCTGTATGTTTCTATCTGAAAGAACGAGCAGTTCCTTTGTTATCATATGATCATTTCTTGCAAACCGCTCTATGGGACGAGGGGAAAGGTTCCCGATTAGGCCGAAGACGTCATGAGCGTTTCTGTTAGTGGGTCATGATGTTTATTTAAGAGGTGGCTCTTTGAGAGATCTTTGAGCAGTCTTGGATATGCAATTTGTCTATCATGTTGTACTTCTGACTCTGCTCCTTCTAAATGTTCCTGTTTTAATGATTTTACTCCGAGGGGGTCGAGTGAATTTTTCCAACAAAGGTCAAGCAAACAACAACCAATCAAGCAAATCTTATTTTTATAACCAACCCATAACCAACCCCAACAACACAAAGGTCATAATTTCAACCAGAGCATCTTATAATTTAGTGAAACAAATGTTTTATTTGTATTTTGTTGAAATAGAGGTTCCTGACAAAGTCAAAAAGCCTTGACGCAATAAACTAATTTACGTGGTTCTTTTATGCATTTAAAAACCTAAAACGGGTCGCTGCTGACCCTAACACAAGAGGCTAAACTGTAAATTGTCTTCCACCACTAAGCTAGTTTGCCTAACTCTCCAGTCTCCCTGCTGCTGCTGTTTTTAATTTTTTTTTTTTTTATCTAAATGCATTCAATTTGGCCAGCTTCTTTAAAATATATACTTTCTCGTGTAGGGTTTGAGAACTAAATAAATTCAGGTGAAATTTGACAAACTGGGGAGCAGCAATGTATACGGTACAGTTTTATAACCGACCTGACAACAAACTGCTCAGCACTGAGACCATAAGTGATGACTTTTGATGTATATTTCATATAAGTGATAAAAGTTCTAAATGAAGTGTTGAGCAAATATTTAAATTTTAAATTTACTGTTGTTCACCTTCAAAAAACATTTTAATGTAATTGCTTTCTTCCACGCAGCCCCACTAAAATACAATGATGGAAGCAATACAGCGGGCTTTTCCTCCACGGCCTGCTGCTGTGAAGGCACCATGATTCAGCCCCCGACTGACACAATTTTGCATTACTTCATCCAGGAGATAAACAATTTGAATCTTTATCAGGTCCGAATTGCTCTGTTTTGTTTATCATTTTCATTCCACCTTCTGTTCCTCAGTTTCATCTTATACTCCTTCCTATTTCACAAATCCCATCTCATTAGTTTCCACCCCTTCAGAGGACGAATGGCCGTCTCACCTCTTTCTTATTAAGCCCCTATCTCACAATCCTATGCAAACTATAGCACTCCATGGGCCTGATGTTGAAATTATAAAGACCCATTCCCTCGGGACTGGAAACCAGTCAAGTCCCAATATGAGACAGAGAATGGTGGACTTAACCCTGCCCCCTCTTATATACCAATCAAGTAGATAAATAAAGGTTTAATTAAGAAATGCTCCTCAATGGGGTTATGGGGATCGGGGTAGGTGATTGAATGGGAGGAGGATATGAAAGGCACACGAGGCAATACTTCACCTATAGAGTAAAGCACAATAAAGGGATATGTATTAAATATCTGAGCGCCCACAGGCTATTGGACGTCACATACAACATAGGCCATTCATGATGGGAAAACTCTATTAAAAAGAGAGCACCATTACAGCTTAGTCATTACAAAAATATATTAAATAATCAATTATTTTGCATTTTATCACCACTCCCAATGAGCACAATGCATCGTATTGGAGAGACATGAAGATTAATTGCTGTGGAAATTAATTTGGAGAGTAACATCTCATCATAAACAAAATTACATTTTTGCTTTATCTGGATGAGTCAGAGCAGCGGTGTTTGTTGTGCGGATGTCCCTTCTTTGCCACTGCTACGACTCTGTGGGCAGAAATGCAGAATCCAATCTGTTATAAACTTGCGACTAATTTGGGTGTTTTGAAATTCCTGAATGAAAAATGAATCTGTCAGTCATGCACATTTAATGAAAAATGCAGGAAAGTAAACAAACCAAAAACATTTTCTAACAAGTTCAACCAGTAACTCCAGTTGGTTACACAAACTACTTTACCACAAACATAGTGAAGGTATATAGTTTGCATTGTTGCATAACCATTTGGATTCAAGCAGACATTGAGCTCTTGCTGTTGCTCTGCTGTTGGATGCAGAGGAAGGGAAAAAATATATATATATATATATATATACTTCATGCTAATTAAAAGCGTTTTGTCTGCATCTGCTATTGTCTGTTCCAATCACATCGACTGGCATCAAGACAGAAAGGCAGTGGTTAAGTAGTAGAGTCCGCCTCTTGCTCGAGTTGATTGATTGGCTGCTCGGGTCAGAAGTGAAATTGATGAGCGGTGCGACTCCACGCTGAAAAGGTTGAGAATATTTTAACTTTCATGGCTGACTCAAAAGCGGCAGGCAGGAACCACAGGAAGAACAATGGTTTGGTTTTGTGGGTGACGCGTCTCTGCCTCCGATCCTCATGACATCTCCAGACATGTACAACATCTCTTGATCAGACTTACAAGAAACGTCAGGGTTATGTGACTGAAGAAATGAATTTGTTTCATCTCTGTGAGGGTTTATATGGCAACCATCCATCTTAACAAAACGTAATGGTAGACTCCGCCAACCTCTCTGCCATTTTACAGTACTTGCCATAAGTAGAGGCTTTCTGCTTTAATAAGCTTGGTGATTACAACCAGTTCAGTTGGAAATATGTAGTTACTAATTTAACTAGACTACAGCTCTGAGCTGCAACATAAAAAAAGCTGTTTTCTTCAGAAAATATAGAGGACATGCATGTGAGAAATCTGTGCTTTTATGGATACATCATGTATCTAAGGTGAGAATAACTTCCTCTATCATCAACACACATCCAATCTTTCATCTATTGGAAAATATGCCCTGAGCGAACCCAGAGGTGACGATACAAAGCAAGCGTAATGGTGTTGCCACTCACACCTCATACAACGCGTGTGTCTGTTCTCTCTCCCTCTCCTGCCTCATATCTCCCTCTCCCTTGCACTCTCTTCCTTTATATCGTCAACACACACACCCGCATGCATTCAGTCACACAACTGAGTATTGTGTGGTCAGATCTCACTGCTGTGTGTCACACAGTTTATGGGCCATCTAGCTTTTAAGTGGCCTTTTAAGATGTTCTGCTGAGCCATTACTTCACCATAAAATTATACCATTTAGAGAGCTGAATCACTGAGTTGTGCCTGTGCCCTGAAAGACTGGGGTTATAGGACTAAAAGTAGGTCTGTCCTTTTGTGAAGTAAGTTGTAACTTGTTCCTGCATGTGCTCTGTGTCCATGCCAGTGAGTGTGAAAGTGTGTAATATATGGAGTGGGATATTTTTTATTTATATATCTTCGAGCAGAGGAAGTGAACAAATGGCCTGGCTGGCCTTTGCCGGAGGTGACTATGGACCTCCATATGGAGCATGCCCATTTCCTGGCCCTCACTCCCCGCATCATCTCCACCAGGGGACCAACTGACCCACCTCCATCCTCCACTCTTTGTCCCTCCATCGCCGGCCGCAGCTACACTACGAGTAAAACACTCCCGCCTGAGGCCACAGCTGACTTTCTCTGCAGTTTGCCGCGATACGGCACGCGGCGCAGACAACCCCTCTCCGTCCCCTCAGAGGGGAGTGAGTTAGGGTTGACCGATTTAACAGCTGCTGGGTAATACACAGAAAGTAATTTGTTAAAATCTAATTGATCGCTCCATTTCCACCTCCACACAGCTCTACACATATCTCTCTGAGCGCGGTTGAACAACAGATGCTGTCTGTCGTACGGAGGCAGGAAAAAAAAACACAGAGTTGGTAGGAAAGCAGAACAAGATGTGATGATGAGATAACACGGTGTACATTGTAATCCTGTGTGGCTTCATAACAACCAGGGCCTACAAGTATGAATTAGTTTTTATAAATGCAGTAATATAGCTGATCTTGAATAGCTAGCAAAAGGTTTCAATGTTAGAAACAAGAATAACACGATAAGAGCGAGTTTTCACTTACCCTCCACTTAAGTTGATCTAATTCATGGTTCATGCAATCTTGCTTTTTGTTCTATTCACTGACATTGAAGGGACATTTCTTTCAGGGACTGAGGAAGTGCACTTGCTAACCCCTTCCCAGAGAGAGCGTTTCTCCCTTTTTCATTTTCACCTTCCTGCCAGGACCAAGCTCTTTCATCTGGAGGTGCAGCCCGCAGCTGAGTTCTCACTCCCCATATGTACCAACAACTACATCTGCCCCCGGCCCTCTGGACCCTTGGGGAGACTGTGTGGCGCAGCACCGACTACTTCAGGCCAGACTGACCGACCAGGGCCATCCCTGTGGTCTGCGCGCCTCGGAGCCGAGTGAAACGCAATCACTTCGCGTTAAAGCAATCAGCCACCGGCCTCCAGGCACAATTCTCACCCGCTGAGCGGTGAGAGGGCGTACGCTATCCACACCTCGCTCCAGCCTGTCGCTGTGACCCCAGTCAACATATACAGCCATGCATCTACATATTAACATCGCCGCTGGTTTGCACATGAGTGCCTGCCAACCAGCCATACGCACTCGGAGGGAGGCTCCTGCTCCGTGTACATTAGTGGCAGAGAGCAAGTAGCTAATTATAAAACCACTCTGGGTGCCTGGTTGTTCCTAGGCATTGCTGCTGTGCTGCTCCATGCAGAGTGGGGAAAATGAGCCTGTCAACCCAGTCCCGAATTGCTGTGATGAGTGCAAATGAGGTATAGCCCTGGAAGCCTCTTGGGGAGCTCCATGAGGGGAGGTGGCGCTGGAGGGTGTGTAAAGACACTCACGCACACACACACACACACACACACACACACGCACACGTACACACACAGACACAGACCGATGGCTCTGATTTGTAAGCTGTCAGGCAAAGTGGGTCAATATGTGACAAACAAGAAGGACTTTCAGATCCTCGCGCCAGCCCGCCCGGCGTGATTGACCAACAGGTCTGTGGCACACCGGGGCTGGGATCAGAAACCCAAATACCCACAGGTCATCTGGTAGTTTTAAGATGTGAACAAATGCTGTCCCCTCTTCACAGACTGTGTGATATGAGCATTCCTCCTGAATGCCTCCATTGTGCTGCTGTCGTTAAAAAAACAGTGTTTGTGGGACCTGATGCAAAAAAAGAGAGTTCCTGCGTCAGTGCTGTGAGACGACGGTGGGGTGCAGCATGTCGTTATGGAAACACACAGGAAGTCACAACATTGTCCAGAGGAGAAGATAATTAACAACAGTTCCTCAAGTATTGTACTTTTCTTACTGTGCAGTATAACTTCAGGTCCTTTGCTTGACTATTCTATTTTCTTCCATGAGGTATACAAGGTTGGTAAAATTAGTTCCACCTTCACCAGCTGCAAGTGATGTACACATTAATCCATCAAAAGAAACCAATTATACATTATTTTGAGTAACTCTACTCTGTGTACTTGAACCAATTCTTATATTTTAAACTTCAGTAAAATGTTTATTGAACGACGTTAACTTTGGGTATGATTGATTCGTCCGGGGTCTGAGTATACTGCCCTGCTTCGCTTTCACATCGTAGATGATGTTTTGTACTTGTTATTCCATAAGCACCTCATCATTTTGACAAATATAATCCAACTCAAATCAAATTCTACTCAATATTTTATTTGCACCGTCTCACCACCGCAGTGCCCTGGAGCGCGTCTCCTCGAGGAGAGGGGCCGGATCGCACCGACACATGATCAGCTATGGAGCGCCCAAAGGTTCATCATCAGCATCATCAGTGTTTAGAAATCCAGATATCAAATGGCACAGAGTGGCTATAATTTAATAATATCTTCTAAAATCTGCATATATCCACAGGTAAGATTCAGGTTTTTATTTAGTTTTTGTGTTAAACTGTTGCAGTGAACACAACTGTACCGGCAGGCACGCTAAGTCTGTGTTTAGTCTGCACCTCGTGTTGTAAGTTACCGGACCACCTCCTCAACTATAGCATGCATTTTAAACCCATTTCACGACATAGAATATAAAGAATATTCTTGATTTAGACATTGACCAACTGGTCCATGTTCTTTTGATCGGGTGGTGAAGATAATATAATGATTATTTACGCACCGCATCCGTTACTCTCTCACAACATTGGTCTGTTGTCATATGTAAATCCGTGTTGTCCAGTCGTGCTTGAATGTTTTTGTCTGCTCAAATTTCAACTAAGCATTTACACAGAGGCCACGTCTGAACGGGATACTAGCCTTATCATGAAAACAAACTCTAAATTAAACACATTTCCTTGTTCAGGGGCCACGACAAGGCCCTGATCGTGTTCCAATCTGACTTTGTACTGCACCTTTAACACTGGCTCAAAACCACTAAAGAGCTCGCAGTTTATAAGGATACATGTGGCAGTGGATGATTTAATGAGACCTGGGATTACCCCAAAACTATAACATTTATTACAAGAAACACTTTGACAGTCGACCGGATTTAAAGAACACACGTCGAGTGTCTCCCATCACCCTGACCCGGCTCCTTGCAGAGAAACAAGCTCAGGGCTCCCACTAATTCAGCGTAATGGTGAGATGTATTTTCAAGCACTTTATTGTTGTCTTCATGCCGATTGTATCAATTTATTACGTCATGTTTAATACGTCACATTAATCACGTCATATTTATTGCCCACACTGTAAAGGCCGGTCCATGAAAATATTGTCTGACACAAAACCAGTCCGTGGCGCAAAAAAGCTTGTGGACCGCAGCCCTAGTCCACATGATCCGTGCCTCAGACCACCTTGTCAAGAGGACTCGGGCAGCACAGTGTCTGATCTTTTTCACACAGACAGAGCGATCGCCTGCCATGATCACAGCCTCCGGTGTGCGCAGAACAGTCGGCTTTGATTCCACAAGTTCATTTATCCTCCTGTCTCTTCAGTTGTACTCCTCCACTCCCTGAGGTTTTGAGGTATTATTAGCGGCCGCTCAGAAACATATATTTTCTTTCATATTTCTGATTGACAGCCAAGGTGTTACCTTCCCGTCATTTGCATATTATGCCGTTTATTCTCTATGCCTGCCACTAATGGTGGAGATTCCCAGACTGCCTTTCCTGAATTAGTATGCTCCAGCCTGGGATCCAGGGCTGCTAATCAGAAGCTGTGGGGAGACGAGAAGGACGGCTTCAAATTACATCCTTCACAGTCAACAGGAGGTGCACATGAAAGTGCGACATCCCGTCGTTTTCCTCCAAGCTGAGGAAGTTTGCAGATCGACAGTGACAGCACCCCGCTTACCTCTGAGACACCGACGAGAGCATCTCCAATTAAAAGCCTCCTATGATTTCCTCTATTAATAATAAATGCTTCTGAGCTCCGGAGCTGTGATTGGTATGTGTCTGTGAGGCATTTTAGGACATGCACACATTAGCGTAAGCAGCATGTTTTCTCTCCATTGTGCTTGTGCATTCTTCCCAGGAGAGTGTCCATGTGCTGTCCCCTTTTCATGCGCATTCCCTGCAGCGTTATGTTTCATGTGGTCTCCATCTCCTGTTCGTGGCGGTGGTTGCCTCATAATCACGACTGAAAAGCCATAATGCGCCTCTCTGGAAACTAAAGATGCCACATTGGATTTCAATAGGAAATCTGAAGAGGTGCCTCTCTCCCCACTGCTGAGGTAGATGCCAGGAAGCTAGACACAGTTTTCCTGGAAAAATGTGTTGCAGCAAACACCGTCTGTCCCCGTGACTTCTGCGCCAACATTTGTCCTCTTCCAGAACACCTTGAGTTCTGCTACTCTTGAGTAAAAGCATGACTTGGTTATTACACCGCATTTACGAGATATGGGCTTCATATCCACTTCCGACTTAAATAAAAAGGGCAACATACAATAGGTGGAAGCGCACCGGTAGCCGCAGCACACCGCACCTCATCATAATAACAATCATTGAGACAATGGCGTCTAAGTGGAGGGCAAGCCTTTTTTTTCAGGGTAATTTGTAAAAATGCTGGTAGCCAATGAAGTGGATAGAAACTTTCCCATAAATAAGCCGAGAAAATGTTTTCGCAGAGGACAATGAGGCCGTCTGGTGAGGGCATGACTTCAAAATGAGTCATCCACCTGGTTGCTCTGTTTCTCATTTAATGAACACCGTCAATCACAGTGGTGTACCGTCGCTAGGCTGGAGCTAATGCCTCCTGATAGCTGCTTTATTTACATCTCATATCACTACTGCACAGCCCTTTGTATTCAAATGTCCTTTACTCACTGCTGCAGCGTTCAATCTACCTCTCTGTTCTGCAGATTCAACTGATTTTGCTAATGCCTCCAGGACTTAATCAATATGCATGACTTAAGGTGTCAGTTATCAACACGCGAGTGGTTTTCAGGAAACATTATCCTTCGTCTTCTCCTGCTTTGTACCTGAATAATGTCATTTATGGGTTGTCGGTGAGTGTGTGTGGCGGGTGATCAACAGACTTTCACTGTGGCATGTCATAGACAGGAGTTGTCCCAGAAGGAAAGATGACCATTGCATATTAGAGTAACACACTTGGGCTGAATGGCCAGAGTATGACCTTGAAGGAGGTCTTTCTCTTTTTACCCTTCTTCTCCTCCGCCTCATATTTGACATCCCCCTTTTTTAATCCGTCTCTCTCCCCGGTCCTGTTTCTCTGTACTGGCCAGTGGAAAAATATCCTGTCCTCACACATTTTGTGTCACTTCCCCACTGTTCATTCATCCGCTGGAATTTCCACTCTTTTTACTTTAAATCAGATGAGCACCAGACTTAACATCCGAACAATAACAGCCACAGCTCAGTGTGGTGCACAGACGCGCTTTTCATCAGGAACACAAACAAATCTCTAACCCAGAAATAAAATAGACTTCCTTTTTGCAAACATCTCGTCCCAGTTTTTCTCAGAGATGCAGAAATGTGACTTTACAGACCTCAATTACAGGCAGATGTTTTGAGAGGAGGTGGTTGTACATTGTAGGTCATGCTATTGTTGCTTGTGTTTACCAGACCATGTGTGTATAGACCGTGGACAGATTTAATCCAGAGTGTCACTGCTGATCTGTGTCAATAGGAAAACACTCAGCTGTGTGATGTCAGTCAGTCGGACCGTTGTCTGTGTTGGGCCAGACCAGGCTAGTAAAACTGCCATATGTGTATATCGGGCATAGTTGGATTGCACGAATTGAGTATACTGAAGCAACTGCACAGAGGCGACATGACGGATGTTGCTGTTTGCTTGGCAGACATGCTTTAACTCTACAGATTAAGATGTTTGCAGAGACAGATTCCCAAGTTTAAAAACTGACATGATAAAAATACTTTGAATACATCTTCACGGTCAAAATCGCCTTTTCACCGTTGACAGCTTCCAACGACTTACTGACGCCGCCGTTCATCCCTCATCATTCGCTAGGAAAGTGAGCCTGAGGTCTCCATGGCTCTGTTATGGCAGGTATAGTGATGCAAACACACAAGCACAAACAGACACATTTACATACAGGGGCCTTTTTACCAACCTTGACAGCAACACTGATACTGTTTTACATTTGTTTAGTCGGTGTTTGTCAGGGATGAGACGCCATTGCATTTTGTCGTTGATTGTTATAAACAATATTCACAATAAGTTGGAAAGATTTTTTCTAATCAGGATAATTGTGAATATCTTCACGAGTGACTTCAAATGGCTGTATAGCTTCCTTTACTTTATAAAGAAGTAAAGGAAGGGAGCCTGATGAAAAATCATGGAAGCAAAAACGGATTCTAGGGAAATTGTACTTGATGTGAACAATCTGTGCTGCAAGAAAAGTTCGTTTTCCAATAAAAAGATTGAAAAAAACATTCAAACAACTCCAGTGTTTTAGTACCTTTTTAAGAAGTTTTGGGATAATATCATATGATAATATGAAAATATGGGATTATTCCGGCCAAGATAATCGCAACATGACTTTTTTTTTTAATCATTTCATGCCCCTGGTCCAATTTGGCACCACGGCTGGTGTGATCCCAGAGCCAGATGATCTATAGATGATTTTATATTTAGTGTTTGGCAAGTTCAAATGTAATTCGTTACATTATTTCACCTACAATGTCAACTCTTGCACATCAAAATTCTGATTTTGATGTGCATGGAAATAGAAAAAAAGCCCTCGTGACAAAGTAGATGGGGAGCCAGAACATTCACTATGGGGTGAGGCAGAAATCATGATTATATGAACATAACATGTATACAATTACAGCTGTTTCTTCCAACACGGCTGTCTGTAACCATTGGTAACCACTTTTAGAGGACATTTTTATGCTGTGGCACAGTAGGTAAACTATTTTTCTTGGAACATGGAGGATAAAAGTGCATTCTGTGAAGTGCCTCTATTCAGAAAATAATCAAAGTGCAGGAAATTAGCTTGTCCAGACTCCACTGTTAAAACATCGGGATTCTTAAATCTATTCGCATTCCTGGTTGATCTCATGTCAGGTTTCAACCTGCTTGGTCTTGGAAAAGCTGTGTTTACCGACGGCTGTATTCACAGTTATGGCAAATCTGAAGCGGTATTAGACATTTTACATCACTGAAAACCTTGGTGCATGTCACCAAAATACCATTGAACTGTAAGTCAATGAGAGCGAGCAGGGCCTGTGCTTTATTGGTTCAAGTTATGCTTTTTTCAGCAGCTATTTCCTCAAAGACACAGATAATATCAGTCTATTAAGTACAGTATGGTAAGCCATATACCAGCAGGCCCATCTTCTTCCTCTACATATTTGAAGCTCTGTGGGTCTCTGTCATTGTTGGAAGAAAAACGTATTCACTCTTAATCAGTTATTGTTTCACTGTTATATTCAGCCTTCTCATCTTACTGTTTCTGTTTAAACTCAGCACGTCTCCTGATAGCAGGGAGACTGGGGAATCTGTAGGTTTCTGTCTAAAAGAACGTGCAGCTCCTGAGTTATCATATGACCATTTCTTACAAATCACTCAATGGGATGACGTGGGGAAAGATTCACGATTAGACCGAAGACGTCATGAGGGTTTCTGTTAGTGGGTCATGATGAGTATTTAAGAGGTGGCTCTTTGAGAGATCGTTGAGCAGACCTGGATATGCAATTAGTAAAGTAACACGTTGTGTCTCTGTCTCTGCTACTGCTTCGAAGAGTAAATGTTCCTGTTTTAATGATTTTACTCCAAAGTGTCGAGTGAAATTTTCTAACAGTCATACACTTCTTTCTGTGTATATGCCACTTGATGTGAACACAAGAGCCTGATATAAATACATATGGTCTCTGCAGAAACTTAGAGTAGCATTCAGCTTGTGGAACAGCTTTGACTGACAACAAGAAGAGCATTAAGGCTATGAGCATTACATAGGCTATAGAAGGACTGATATGTCACGTCCTTACTATCCAGCGCTTGCCACTCATCACACAAACACCATTGAATGCTTTCCCAACCAAGTTATCGTTGTGATCTGGGCCATATCCATCAAGAACCTGGATCATTTATTCTGTCAGTCCTTCAACATCCAGGCATTTACAGCTGCTTTGTATTCATACATAAGCACTATGGAGATCTGTTCCTTCGTATTTGTGTCTTTAGTTTCATCTGTCATAAGGGCAATGGCTTACTTTGGTTAGCGTGTATGAATATTGGAAGCCCGGTGTAGCTTCCAGAAGAATTCAGTTTGACAACTTCTCTCTTTTCCGTAATGTATTTTTTCAATCACAGGTAAAGTAACAAGCGTCGCAGTTGCAAAGGCAATGAGTTGAACAACCAACTTTCAGGTAGGCAAAAGAACAACTGCCCCACAAACGGAAGTGGGGCCTTTTCATACACAGTTTATCGTCACAGGTTCGTTTCCCCTCGTCCCAACATCTGATTCGCTCTATCCTGTCGGGAGGAGGAGAATCCTGTGTTCTCATCTTTTCTCATAGAAAGAGACGTGCAACGTCCAGTTTGCTTCTCTAGTGTCAACATACTGATAAACAGCTGTGTGGGTGTTGAGAAGTGAAGGCGTGTGACTAAAGTTCCCTTGAGAACCAAACATTTCTAGACACAACTACAGCTGCATGTGTTGTGCTGACCTCTCTAACCTAATGTGAACTTCACTAGACATGAATATAAAAAGCATCTACAGAAATTTTAGATTTATATTATCACTTTCCTTGAGTCCAACTATGATTCAAGAGCATTCCCTTTTAAGTATCCAACATTTAATTCTGAATCTGGTAGCCTGTGTTATTTGCAAATAGGTCATGGTTACCAATCATATCCAATACAGCCAAAGTTGCCGCTGTTGTCTGCATTTCCTGTCTCCCTTTTGTGATGTATTTTGGATTGCAGTTCACAGTAAACCTTCTGCTACATTTTTTGTGTTTGTGTTTCTTAAGGCGCTCATTAAAGATAAATTACCTTATTCTCCTCTCTCAAGTTTCTTCCAAGCCATTGCATGTGTTTGTACCTCTCTCTTTGCATGTACAGTTAACCCTCCATCTCTGAATGTCGCCTTCTTTTCAGGTCTGATATTCCAAGGCTGTAAACACAGACTCTGTATTTGTGAGGCCAAATTGCATACATGTGTAGCTGTACACAGTCCTGGCTCTGTGACTAAACTAGCCATGAGTTGTACCACAAGACTTGAAAGTGTATTCACGTTTTACTTCACGCTGCTGATTTCCCAAATGTTTTATTCTGTATTTTTTCGTTCCCGATCTCTTCCACCTATAAATCCGGTACACTCAACCTGCAAAGTAACAGGAGGCCATTGACCAGTTGATTATTGGACTATTTGTCTATTTAAATGCTTTTTATAGACTCTGGCATCTTCTTTACATGAAAAGCACTTAGAACATGGTAAAAGAGCACCCTGTCCGATGTACACGCAACACACCAGTGGACATCACAGAAGCTAACACTGCAGTGTGTGTGAGAGAGGTGCACCCAGAGGCCCACTTGAGCCAGAGCTCTTCTTCCTCGCTCTCCGAGTCTGCCTGTCTGTCACCCTGTCTGTGCCTACTCTTATTAAGCGATTGCAAAATGCAGACTCTATCAACCATACCATCATTATAACAAAGTTAATAATAAATATGTTTATGAAATTAAGCCAAAACAGATGTCTCTAACCAAGCTGCGCTTTGTGACTCATTGGGAGTGAGAACGAGATGCCATCAAATGATAAAACACTTAGCGAGCAGATCTCCAAATTGTTGAAGCAAGAGAGCGTTACTGGGATTAGTAAGGAATGGCAATATCTTTTCCAGATCTCGAGTTGGAATTGCTTACACTTCTCGTTACAGATAATCACATAACCGTTAAATTGCCTCTCCCATGGTTTCTTTGACCACACCATTAGAACAGTGAGAGCACAATGACTGTGCCCGAAAATAAAAGCAGCTGTAATTTGGCTCAATGTATAATTATACATGGAAAAAAGGTTTATTGTACAGGAGGCAAACGGTATAAGTATAAGTGCCAAATGCATCAGGTTCACACTCCCACTCCCCAGTGAACACTGAATGTGATCCACCGATAGTTTGAGTGGGAGAGAAGCACATTACAATACATAATATATTATATTATATTAAGTATATATATATATATATATATATATATATATATATATATATATATATATATATATATATCATGTAGAATGTACTGGATTTAAGAAGTGGAAACCGAGGATAGTATCTTGGGCAGCTCCCACTATTTCCCTCTTTACGGTACAAAAAGAGATTTAGCAATTAAAACTGACAGCGTTGTTTATTTTTCTTCCATAACATGAGACGGAAAATCATCACGGAGACAAAAGAACGGCCGAGATCATTTGACATTGTTTTCAGTGTCAAAACACATGAATACATCGCCACATACGTGAGCTTTATTTGGTTGACTGAGCCTTCACAACACTGCTAGGGTCTCACAAGCCACAAGAGATAAATTAAACTAATTTAATTTCCTAATTAGCTACATTTCTTTCCCTGTCCCGACACAGTTAAGTGTGAACGTCGAAATAATCAAGCATTTAAATTAATCTTACGCTGTTCTGTATAGCCCTGAGTTTTGGAAAAACATGAATTCTAATCTCAACTTTTTGTGCAATACATATAAAATCTTGGTAATTTATACTTGAGAGCAGTAAAACACCTGCATACATGTACACAGACCACCGATTTCCTCGTACACTGTAGAAGAATAATCTTTTAAAAATTTGAATTTATAGCATTTATTAAAAAAATCACATGCCACTTAAATAAAGAATGACTTTCGAGGATCTATTGGCAGAAATATAACATAATATTGATAATAATAATATTGCAATTAAGTTAAGTAGTTTGTCTGGAAAAAGTTGATATATAAAGTTACAGAAACTGCTTATTAACTAAAATAACTGCTGCTGAATAGTACTGAGGCACATAACACATGCACACAGGGTTTGAACGGCTAGAATCTAACATGAAATTAATTTAATTAAAATACAAGAAAGGTATCATTTATTTTCAATATAACTTTACTTTCTCTGAAAATACTGGTATGATTTAGAGGCTGCAGACTGTGATTATTTAGTGAAACATTCCGCAATAATTCAGAGCTCCTTTACCTCCACGGTGACTTTAATCATTTTAGCGGCCGAAGGACAAACCTCTCCAGCTGCAGTGATGAGAGAGAGCGAGCTGTGAATTTGGTATGACAGCATGTAGTATAATAGAAGTGTCTGCTCTTGTGGCCCTTGTTGGATGAAGAATGGTCCCCTCCACAAAGAGTCGTTGCCATATTTTTTTTTGTTTGCAGAAGAGTAGTATGAAGTGACCTTTAATGCCTGGCAGGCGAGAGGAGAACACAAGACTTATAAGAAATGGCAGATCTGCAGTTGACCTTTAAAAAAAAAAAAAAAAAAAAGCCCTCATATTGCATTAAGACCCTTTGATCACTTGGATAATCCACTGCAGTTTTAGACCTCACTGGATCCTTTGATCAGCATCTGTGACAAGGGGATAGGATATAATTTGTGGTCTATATTTGGTAGGGTATGATAATGGTTCTCAGACTATACTATGTAAAACTCCTAATTTTAGACATACAGTATATCACAATGACGTACAACACCTGACACATCAGCAACATAATACGTGTTTGCAAATTTCCAGGTAAATGGACACTTCCCAGTTCCCAGTTCGAGCTGCTTTGTCGAGAGTTTTGATCATCTTTGTTCTCATGAGTCAGTTGAAGTTGTAACGGGGGACAAATTATCCAGTCTGAACACACTGGAGGAGTTCAGCTGTATGTATTTAATAGACTATTCTGTTGAAGAAAAGGTCGCTCTCAGCAACGTTCTCATTATATAAGAAAAAAATGTCAACCATGTCAAATGGCTCCAGTTGCCGGATTTAACCCGTACATTTTTCTTTTTCATATTCAGAAAAAGTATAGTAATTCAAGCTCTAAAAAAGACATTTACTCTCCATAAATGTAATTAATGTTAGTATATTGGAATACATTGCTCTAAGTTCGTGATCAAGCATCTTTTCAACAAAAAAGACATCAAATTGGGGGGTATTCATCAGTTAATTATATATTCCCGGCTCAATATAGAGGGCATCCATTCAGTGGTTATTTAACAACCATGATCTTCAGGTCCAGATAACCTGACACTGCTCGTCATTAAACGTTTTAATGTCACCAATGGAGGCAAACTATATACAGTATCACATTTTGCAACAAAACTCTTGATATGCATTTCTAATGTCCGAAAACAAATCAGTTGTTGCATCGCCACATGCAAGCAAGTTGCCATCATTCTCATTAACACTTCATATTATTATGACTTGGTACAATATTTACCCTCGAAAGCCTCTTTCAGATATTGTATCTTACTTAAAAAAACCCTGACATCTATCATGAGCATATGTTTCTTTGACACAATGTGACTGAAACATTAAGGTGTTATTGTGCTGCCAGACACGGGGGCACCATGATAGGAATCTGAAGCTAATTATGGGAATCCCTGGAGATGTTGGCAGTTGTTCTTGAACCAGGTGCTACATCTTCCATCTCATCTCAACCCGCCAAACCGCTGCCAAAGCTATCGCAACCAGCCCAGCTTTGAATCACAGTCAGTCAGGTGTTCATAACTATAGCCTTAAGGGACACCAGGAAGCTTGGGGAGACCCCTTTGATACAGCCCCTTCACTCTGGACTCCACCCGTCTTTAATATCTAAATCACTGCTGTCACATATGGACGAGGTAATTGACTCCAGTGATTTAAAGGCAACCTGACCACCTGAATTCTCTGCATGCGTCCCGGAGATAAAACATGAAAGATTGTTGTGTTAATCTGTTCACAGACCTCTTCCCTCACACTGCAGACATCCAGTGACCCGTCAGCAATTCTAGATTACCGTAATGTGAAGATCTTCCCATCTGCCATAATTACCATGTTACAAAGGGCTGATTTAAATTACACCAGGAATAATGGCTTTGTGCAATGGGAGTTAGAGCCAGCTACCTGTCTGTCTGTCTGTCTGTCTCTGTCTGTGGTCCCATACATGTGTATTTGTATGAGATGCACATAATGCTAATTTGTCAAAGATGGGTTTAATTAAAAAAACACCCTTTGGCTAATAAGGTCAATTTTTCAAATATCACTTGCCTTAGCAGGTTATTTGAGATGGACAGATAGACAGATGGATAATTGGCTGATTCACACTTATGCATTTAATTTTGGGCAGGCAATAAGGTTTGTCAAATATGATGTGTTCAACACATAATTCATGAACATTTAAATTTAGGAAAATTCTACATATTGTAACTATGTTGTAAAGGAGTGACATCTGTCTCCTTTGTCTGTCTATTTTTATTAAAAACTCAATGCCTGCTATTAGAAAGTCCCTGTCTGTCGTTCGTCCTCCTCCAATAGTTTTTGTTCTCCCTGTTTAATCGCAGGTTTGGGAAATGCCCAGTGCATGTGGCAAGTGGCATATTCTGACCCGCACGGAAAATTACAGCCATTTAACGGCGGTGAATTTAAATTACCTTTCTCGTCGGTGTCAAACTGTCATCAGGCTCATGCAAACGTTTCAGAAAATGTGGGTGTTGACATCCCACATTCAAACTAATTCATTTAAATCTGCTTTTAACCTGTGATGCTCGGTAAGTATGTTACTGTTATGCAATCTCTTTTGTTTACATTGCTATTGTTAAGCCGTTCACCTCAAAATCTCACATCTTCGTATAAATCTCAGCCATTGCTCCACAAAAAGCCATGATTTAAATGTAGCTCTCTTTCTCACTTTGCCCGCTAACATCTGCTCACAATTTCGCTGCCTTTCACTGAACATCAATTTATGAATGAAACCATAAATGCTGACTTCAGTTGCCTCCTTGTCTTCCTCCGTGTTGTCTGCTGCGTGTACGGGTCTTTGTTTTAGTCATGAGAGCGTTCAGGTCGGTTAAGGACTGTGACCAGTTCACACTGGCATCTGATACTGACCACGTTTGAATTACATTATGAACAGACACACAAAAAATCTGATCTCAGCAAAAAATCAGAAGGTTTTCTGTGTAAATTAAGCCAAAGTGTACACTTTGTGTATGGGGCTGGTAATGAAATGTGCCTGTGTAACTACATCCAGTAACTAAACATTACTTATTTTTGGAAATAATTCAGACAACATAACATGAGAGCCTTCTTCAAACTGTTAGAAAAATTCACTCGACCCCTCGGAGTAAAATCATTAAAACAGGGACATTCATTCGTTGCAAGGAAGGAGCAGAGTCAGAAGTACAACCTGATAGACAAATTGCATATCCAGGTCTGCTCAAACAATGAGCAAAGCACTACCTTCTTAAATAGCTTAAGGTTATCAGTACACGGAGGCCACCATGACGTCTTCATGGCTTCATCCCACCATTACGTCTTTAGATTGGCCTCGGCATGGCATTATAATAATGGAATTGCACGTTCTTTTAGCTATGATGAGACATGCCAAGCTTGTGTGTAAGATTAAACAGAGACAGTTTAATGAGAAGTCTGAATATAATAGTGAAACAGTAACTGATTAAGCGTAAACATTGTTTTTCTTCCAACATTTCCTCCATTTTTATACTGAGTATAAACATTGATTTAAAGAAAAGCATTTAAAAACAAATCATCACATTAAAAACTTTATATTTATGGAGAAAATAGAAACCTTATTTCAGGATAAAAGTGTTTCTTATCTGGCTGAAGCTGTCGGGTAATGATGTTTATATTAGGATGAAAACCTTTTCGTAGGATAAAATCTTATATAAGCAACGATACTCAAGCAACAACCCTCAAATTAAAAGAATATTCTTTTCTTCATCAAACGTTGATGGGATCATCACTCTGGAATGTCTCTTGATGTTCGCCGTGTGAATCATAATTGTTTTACAGTCCAGTGTTATCAGTTGGTTCAGACAGGGCCGTGATGGCCTTGTCCATCTGTGCCTGAGTCTGTCGCTCTGCCTCTCTGCTCACTGTCTCATGACATGGAGAAAGTCCTTAGCAAAGGACACAGCCGTGCACGCCACAGGGACATCGTGGCACTGACTGTAGTTGACATTTGTGCGACCAGAAAAAACAAGTGGCTTGGTCTTGGCCTTGTCATAATCCGGGGGGTGACCTGGATGGTCCCCCAGTGAGTCTCTGCTGCCTCATTCCTCATCCTCCAAACCATAATTCCAGTAGCTTGTTGAAGGGGTTGTAAATCCCTGCATTCAGCTACTCCTTCGAACGTGACGTCAGTCCCTGCTGCTCCCCGACCCATCCTTCTTCCTGGAGAGTACGCAGGGAGGCACTGCCAGTGCCCACGGATGTAACCGCCATGCCCCGTGATGTTGTACGTCACATTGCTCCACCTCAGAGTCCCCACCAGCGTTCATGTCAGTTGAGGGCAGCAGAACAGTTGCAGGACGCATTTGAAGCCCGCCAGGTCCTGATATGGTGACAGACGGAAGGGAAGGGTTCCCAGACTCGATCGAGATGGACACAAGCTCACACAATCAAACCAGTTCATTGTGTCAGCAGAGCTCCACTTAAGCCACACATTTCATCAGTCAACCCGGTTTTTAGTGTCTCGAGCCTCTTTGAATGTAGCTATGTTGAAATAATTTACCACATCTGCATCAAGATCTTTACTGCTCGGAGCGGTGGGGACATTATCGTCAATAGATGTTTTATAGTTGTGACTGATTTCAGTCTTCTCTGAACATTTATTTACCATAATTTTAAGAAAAGGTTTGGACATCCTGTCCAGTGTTATCTGCCAATAACGTAGAATCCCCTGGATCCCTTCGACTATTTCACTTCTTTATTGTGACCCCATAATTATTCTATTGGCTTAAATCTAGTAGTCTAATCAAATGCTATCTATCTATCTATCTATCTATCTATATGCAGTAAAAAAAAACTGCAGTAAAAGCCTCTTTTATATATTAGTCTTGCTGACTGTGGCTAGTAGGAACATTGATATTTCACCTTTGTCCCAGACACAGCAGCCAAATGTGATCAAACTGTGTTTACATAGTGTGTGTCGTTATCACAGTAAATTCTTTCTAGTGTATCCTGAACCTCTGTATTATGTCTTTCCTCAAGGCTTTTGCCACTGTTTAAAGCATCTGATTATTTAGTTGAAAATACCTCAATCTATTTTGAAAACACATCTATAATCGTTTAGACAATATTTATTTCCTTCACCTTGGTTGAGTTCAATGACGTCTATGCAAATGTATTGAAAAGGATAGATATTTTGATTCTGGCAAACATTTTATTTGAGTGATTAGCAAAGCTGTAAACACCTTCTTTCCCCATAGATACCTCCCTCCTGTTTGAGGCATGATTCAATCCATGGCTCCAAAGGGCTGCATATCTATTTAATAATCACATTTAGGCAAATATCAATCCACCTTCAGGAAACCTGCAGCAATCTTTGCCATCCCTCCTACAGCTATGTTTATTTTGATTTATTTTTCTTGCTGTGGAGCATTTGTTTGCGTATCTTTTCAATTTGAATGATCTTCAGTGTTGAACTTCAAAAGTAAAGAAGTCAATATCTTAGTTTCAAACGAGGTTGTAAAAGCAACACTGCCATGCATGGAAGGTGTCTCGCAGGTGACATGTCAGCGATTTTATTCTGCAGGAGCAGGACTGCTGCTGCATGTATTACTTTTAGTGTTAAAGGTCTGAATAACACGATCGGCGCAGACAGTTTGCACAGCCATCGAGGCTGCCATTAACTTATCATGTGCTGTCATACGTTTGTCGTGAATAAATTTCGACAGAGGTTTTCCCAATCCAGCATAATTAGGAAGCCAACTTCGGCAGAAATTAGTCATCCCCAAAAAATTACATCCTTTGTCTTTTTTTTTTTTTTTTAGGTTTTGATGCTTTCAAAATGGCTTCAGCATTCTTTAAGAAAAGATGGTAGAATTTCCACAATACCCCTAATTCTAAAAAGTGATATTATCCCAGTAAAGATTAGTTATTCTTGTTTTTGCTGCAAGGCTTAAAGAACCTGCTCACATCTTTTTCCTCTGGCCCTGAATAAAGGACAGCGTGCCCGTCCCTCGTTTGTTGTTTGTTCTCGGGATGGCGAAAGACACATCTATTTTTCTTCTTGGTTCCTGCGTAATAGATTGTGGTGGCTAGGTCTAATTTATAAACATAGTCTGGTAGCTGATTATAAGCTCACTACTTTTATGTCTTTTGGCATTGAGGGTACTTTATTTATCATTTTATTAATGTGCTGTCTTTAGAGGTTAAAAATGCATACTCCAGAATTACCAAAAAAATATTATTTTATATCTAGTCTAGTTTTATATCTAGTTCCCTCATGTAGCAAACACTTTAATATTTCTCTTTTTATTTAGTGTCCCCAGCCCCATGACTTGGTGTGTTTGTGTTAATACAACCTGGTCAGTCAAAGTGGGTCCTTGACGTCCTTGTCCCCTCGCCGCTCTCCCTCCTGCTCGCTCCTCCTCCCTTCAAGCAAGCCTCCATCTTTGTGTCCTCCTTCCATCCATGTGTGTTGTGTTGGCTGTCACTCACTCTGTCTCTCGTTTCAGACTCCTCCCCCCTCGTGTGCCAGGCTCATGTGTGATTGCAAGCCCCGCCCTCATTGTTTCCACCTGTGTCTCTTCCCCTGTGTAATTAGTCTGCGTCTACGCTCTGTCTTGTGCCAGTGTATCATTTGATGTTACGAACGTTTAGAGTAAAGACTCTGTTTTTCGCAACAAACAATCTGGTCTCTCGTGTCTGCTTTTGGGTCCAACCTCCTGTGGTCCTGGTCTTCCTAACACCTTGGAGGCCAGGAGAACGGTTCCTAACACCCAATACTGAATCCAAACAAGAAGCTTGTACTGCATTAAAGGAATGCAGCGCTTGTTTGCTGGGGCTCATAACACCAATTCACCAGCATTGTTTTATTTCTCCCCACTTTGGAGTCTGTCTTACACCAAAAGATCAGACTCCCCAATTACCACCCCTTCTTAAATGTAAGATCCTCAGTCGATGATGATTGAGTCAGTCTTTATTCATCTTAACACCCCTGATATTACCAATGTTAAATTAGGAGACAAGCACCCGCCGACAAAGAAAAGGAGACATACACACCTGCAATGATTTCCTCCTCTGGTCGGTCAAAAACGGATCTCTCGTTTAAAAGATAAAAGAAAATTCAAAAGTAGTAGTCCTTTCAGCCATCTGACTGTTACAAATCCAGGTGCTTTCGAGCCTGAGAGATACAGTGGTGTACTTTGTGTTTTAACAGATGAGGCATAGTGTTGTAATAAGGAAAAATATGTCTACAACTATATGTTTAGCACCTACAACACAGTTAAAAAAATGGAAATTAATTACATTTCCTAAAACAATAATATTGTATTTTTAATAGACCCATAAGTATTTACCAATGTGACATAATTATAAAAGTATAGCTGTGTTGTATTAATAAATGGATGATGGTATCTAAACTTAGTAGGATGGAATTAAATGATGATAAAAAACACCATGTCTCTGAAGGTAAAGTTACTTTTGCTTGACTCAATGCTTTGCCCTAACTGTGCTAGCTTTAGAAAATGTCCTTCTAGTTTTATCTTTCCGAAAAGAAAGAAGGAAATTACAAATTAAAATAAGTTTCTTCTTAATTAAAATTAATGTTGGAGATTTCGAGAGTGTAAAAAGCTGTCTTGGTATTGAGCCCCGCGTCCTTCGAGGTCTGTTCAAGTAGTCATATAAACCCCAAATGAGTTCTTATACTTATTTCATTTTAAATCATTTTCTTCAGATTTTATTTGTGAAACAATGTAAAAAAAAAGTAAAAATGTATACCCTATTTTGATCATAAATATGAACATCCACCACGATCTGAGCAAGATTTCCCAAAAATGCCTTTTCGAGCCGCCCCCGAGTTTTTCCAACTCCATGGTTCAAGGCCTAAACAACAACCTACAGAGTTGTAAGACCCCTCTTTGTAAAGATATACCCAAAGAATCAGATGCTTAAAACGTGAAGCTGTCGCAGTCTTAAAACTTAAAGGAGTAGGAAAAACATACAGCCCGGCCGCGCTTGGATTTTTCAGGTACTGATATAGAACCCACAAGAATCTATCGTACTTTATTAGATTCATACAAAGGTTACGAGGTTAATGTTATTACATAAACTCAACGGTAAGTTTCATTTTTTCTGTTTGGATACAACTATTCCCACAAGGCTTTACTGTATTTCAGAAATTTAAATGAAGTTAATCAACATTGTGGTTCCGTAAATCCTGTAGGAAACGTCACTTGACTTAGTTTATCATTTCCTTGTCTGATTATGGATGCTGCGGGGCTTGAGCTGCTCAGGGCTGAATAGGTTAATTTCCATGAAAACACAGTGAAACGTTACTAAATCTGTGATGACCTCTCATTGTGTACAATATTTGTTTACAGCATGTTGCATATGCATCAAAGAATCCATACGAACGAAGGACTTTTCTCCCACTTAGCTTCACCTTTTGCATTGTGCATCCACTCAGGTGGGTGTCACGCCTGAGAAATAAAATGACTGTCGAGCAGCTTCAAGCTTGTGTTGTTTGTGCTGACCCCCCACCTGTAAGATTCTGCCAAACACGACAGAATAAAGCTGCCTCTGAGCTCTTAAGATAAGTTCCTCCTGCTCACAGATCTGTCTGGAAAGAATGACCCTCTGTGCACAGCGGGCAGTAAAGCCACGAGGAAATATCTGTCTTGACTGTTAATGACACTGCTTGTACAAATGGCCTATGGAGCGTTGTTTTTTTTCATTCAATCTTGCTCTTTTTCTTTCCCCCACTCACCTGAGTCTGGGTAATACACACCAAAAAAGTGTTCCCATAAAGGATGTACTGTTGACCCGCGCTGTCCTTTTTGCTGTTTGCAGTTCCTCACAATTACGCTGGGTCTGTCTCCAGACAAATCGAAAGGGCCAGCTTGTCTCTGACTGTGTGCTATGCTGACCGATCGATGGGCATCACAGTTAATACCCTCTCTCGTTTTTGTCGAGTTGTGGAATGTTTATCGCTGATGGACACACCCATCGGCCGTTCTTTCCCTTCGCCAGATCAAGGCTTTGCTCCCCTTGGGGGACAACCTGTCGATCCCAAGCTGTTCAAAGTGATCTGAGTCACTGTCCACAAAATCAATAGTTTTCTCCCCCTCCTTCCCTGTTTACTACTTCCTTACAGCACTGTACAAAGTCGTGTACGTCTTAATGGAAAGAACATTGTTTGGATCAATTAATCAAATAATCAATGGGCTCGGGGGAGCATGCAGGATAGAGTCCTAGGGAGGAACATGGGACTCGAGGCTCGGGTTCTGTGTCTGGAAAGTCCTCGGGTTGGCAGGTCATTAGAGATAACAAGATCCTTATTGGCAAACAGGAAGAAAGAGGGTATGTTTTCAGCAAAGCTCAAAGTAAATACATCTGGAGTTGTCTTGTCTAAATAGCTTGAAAACATGGACACATACAAATTTTTCATAAAAAGAAAAAACATTCATTCTTCAAAGACTGACATTATCATTTTTTGTTGAAACAACAGCACTTAGTTGCACTGCCAAGTTTCATTATATCTGACAAATCATCTTTCCAGAATTCTAATTATATTTTTGAAGGATAATCCATTAGCTTGTGTTATGGTGTAACAATCCAACCACACAAACAAACAAACACACACACACACACACACACACACACACACACACACACACACACACACACACGTGCAGTAGAGGACGGGACCAAAGAGGCAGAGGCATCAAGAAATATGGCGCCCTGTACGAGAGTGATATCAAACTTAAATGTGCAGAGGTGGCGTGACCTCTCCTCCTGCTTTGATTCAGAGACGGAAAACCACGAGTGCTGCTCTTAATTAATTTTTGTCCAATGCCTGCAGAGGTTCACAGAGTTGATTATGTTAAGTGGTTGTTTGATATGTAACTTGTTGCAAAGTGTATTTTGTGTATTTTTCAATCATCACCAGCAGAACTACATGTGTGTACAAGTAACAGTATGTTGTTGTGTTGAGTATATACACTGCTATGTAATAACCTTTCTTGTAAAATGTCAACCTTTTCGTTGTTGAAAATCCAATGTTATTAAAATTAAAAGACATCCCAAATCAAAATATGCCTATATTAATTATATAGTGTATTTATATATATTGATATATTCATATATATGTATATATATATATATATATATATATATATATATATATATATATATATATATATATATATATATATATATATATATACATATATATATATATATATATATATATTGTATTTTATTGTATTTCTATTTGGAAATTGCATGTGAAAACAACAATTGATGTGACCAACTCTCTCTGTGTGTGTGTTTATAACAAAAAGGACTAACCAGGTGACCTTTGCTGTGCTTTAATAAGGAACTAATAAAGAGCCTCATTAGGAACTGAAAGCCTCCAAATCAATCGGTCACCACATTCAGGTCTTTGATGAAACACTCAGTAGTCATCATGGGGGGCAGTGACGTCTCAACAGATAAAAGACACGCTATTTTTACTCAGGGAAAAGAAAGTATTGTCTTACAGGGAAACTGCCAACACACTTAAAGTAAGCATTGCAGCTTAGTCTATCAAAATGTATCTGAAAACTGCAGCGAAAAAAAGGTTGAAAGAACAACAAAAGGCTTTTAAACTTATTTTAGGACAATTTGACCTTAGAAAGTTCCTGTAATTGTGAATATTTTGAGTAATTTTCGTGCCATTTAGCCATTAAAGTAGATGTATATGCACATTTTTGGAAACCTTCGCCCGATAATCCTGATGGCAGAGAAAAGGTTCACAAACAACAAGTTTTGCTGCAGCAAAGCAGATCAATGATGGAGTTGCTGTTCTTTGTTGTAAGTACTTGTTAATGTCTTGTCAAAAGCAGTACAGCCTAGATTTGTTCAAATAAAATCATATACGTCCACGCCGGCCTGGTACTTAAAGAACATGCCCAGTTTGTCAAACTAAAGATCTGATTTGTTAAAGTCCATGACAATCAACCACAACATCCAATCCCTGTGTAGTTTAATCTGCAAAAGCCTTCTTAAATTAGTTATCACATGGAAGTAACCTCATACACACAGTGTACACTTAGGCTTGATCATCAGCCCCCATCCTTGTTTTGCACTGTGTATTGCAGATTACATTAAATTAATAGAGGTGCTGCGGTGTTGAGGGCTGGACATTTAAGTCTTATAAGTCTGAGAGCGTTGACAACACAAGATCCCCATGTCCTTATTAGAAGGAAGTAGAGACAGCTAATGCATCAGATTAAAGAAACCAGCGGAGCCTGCAAATGCTCAGGGATTTACTGAACTTTACTCTGCAAAAACACATTATACCTCTGCAAACAAGCAGCGAAGCATCATTGACATCAGCCTCTCCCACTGGATTTTCCGTCGTCATTCTTTCATCTCTTTATTGGGCTTACACATCTCAACAACTTTATCCGCAGAGTAAAAAGGGAATGCATGGTGTTTTGGATGTGAAAAAGCAATATTGCTCATGCTCATGCAGCTTACCTTGCCGCTACCTTTTTCCACATTAAAACATTACTCACGCTAAAAAAAGCAGCTTAGAGAAATTAAATCACCATGTGTCCTGACAGCTCAATAGATTTGCGTCTCCACTTGGATACACAAGAAGACACGATTAATCCTCTGCTGTTTGGGCACAGAACAGAACTCTAAATCACAGTAATTACTATCATCTATGCCAATTTTCAGATGACAATCGAAATTTGAAAAAAAGAAGAAAATAAAGTCAGTTAATTACACGACACTCCCATCGTGCACACACACAAGTCTCCAGTGTAATTTTTGTTTTACACGTGTAGGCTTTTAGTAGGAGCACCTCTGCAAGCCTCCGTGTGTGTGTGTGTGTGTGTGTGTGTGTGTGTGTGTGTGTGTGTGTGTCCAGTCTACGTCCCTTAGTGACATTCTCAGTGTCAGTGTTGTAGTCACTCTGGCTACAGGCATCCTGTCGCTGCGGTGGATTTACTGGCAACATGCGCCCCTCCCTCCCTCCCTCCCTCCCTGGCCAGCTCTTTAATTACCCTGGCCTATTGATCCACCCAGGGACGCGGCACTCTGAAGCTGAAGCCAGGTCTGCACCAGTTAATGACTGATTATTCCTCCGTGGGCCCTTGGGAGCAGGCAGGCAGCGTGGGGGACAGAAGGAGCCTGAGAGCAGCGGGCCTGTTCTGTAACAGCATTCGCACTTTTCACCGGCCCACCTCATTGTAGAACTGGCTCAAAATAGCATTTTATATTCTCTGCCAACCTGATGAGTTCCCCAATGAGGACAATAGACTGAGAAAGTTTAGACAATCATCATAGTTTATTTGTAACATGTTTGTTTTTAATAACTCATATGTGCCCCGGTGTGGAAGAAACTTTAGATTTATTTTGTAATGACCTCCTTTGGTAACATTATCATATACTGTAGGTTTAGTAGTCTTCAGTGGAGTGAGGGGCATCAGAGGGATGATGCTACTAATTAAGTACCAAAAGGTGGTTATCACTTGTTTCTAAAGCTGCAGTCCTGTAGGGACACAAGTGAGACAGAAAGCAACGGAAGCTAATGATGACTTGTGAGCATGTGAAAAGCAGAGTGATGGTTGCGAGACAGAGAGGTGAGGATGGAAATGTAAAGAGTCCTACGAGGCGATAATATTTATTTTATTTTCTCCAATAATTATCTCCCACTGTGTTCTCACCCCAACACCTTCGTCATATTTGTCACCCTGCTCAATATACAGTCACACGAACTGCAGTTGAAACCCAAGAAGGAACCAACCATTAACGTCTTTTCTGCTCAGCCGTATTAAGGCCTTCACTGTATGTTTGCTTACTTTCCCGTTTTCTTCTTTAAACATGTCACATCAGCTTGAGGACTCCCGAAATTGGAATTGGAGCTGTGGTGGGTGAATGAAAAGATTGGAGTATTCCTGGTTCTTTATTGGGAGTTGTTGAGTAGTAATCGATGGGGCCCTCTGTCACTTTGAAACATGTCTTCAGAGGAGACACTTGTTGAATGAAGTTGACAAACAGCCATCTGTGTCCGGGAACTTGGTCTTTCCTTGTGTCACAACCGAGTGGGCAAAGACTCAGGGGCAGAAGAAACAGACAGGAGGCCAGGTGGAGGGCAAAATCTAAAAGGGATTTTACTAAACAAAGACACAAACAAAGATCTTTACGGGAAAGAAACACTAGAAAACTGCAGCTTGAATGCAAAGTACATACATGGGAGACAACGAAGACAAGACTGCAACTGACAGTGGGAAGAAAGAGTAAATACGCAGGGGGAGGCAGGCAATGAGGCACAGGTGGAAACAATGAGGGCGGGGCTTTACAATCACACATGGGGAAGGCACACAAGAAGGGAGGAGTTTAGACCGAGAACAGGTAAAGGGAATAAACAATCAGGAAACACTGGGAAGTCACACATGGAAAACAAAGGGTGTTCCACTCTGAGAGATGACCTAAGGGGAAATTGGGTAGTGTTCACGAGGAGCGATCTTTAGCCATCACTCCTCTGAGACTCACGAGTCATATTTGACAGGACAAGAAAGAAAAAGTGACAGACCAGCTTCAAAGAAACGAGTGTGGGACAGGCCTATGAGCTAGCGGTGGAAAAATCGCAATCAATCACAAAGGCTAAAAACCACAAGACAGGCAGACAGACGTTTCTATTCATACTGAGAGTCTTCAACACACCTGCGTGATTTTAGATCATGAGAGGAATTCTGAGCACAGAAAGCAGCAAGATACCATCAAGCTATTGATCATTGGTCCTTCTTGCTGAGAGGAAGCACTCCTGCTATATGTAAGAGGCATCAGAAGCCACAATGATGGTCTCCTGGGGTTTGGATAGCATCAAGACGTCAAAGTTAACAAAGGTCAGCTGCTCCAACGTGGCAGGAAAGCCTGATCCCTGAAACTGTCCCCAGCATGGGGGAGAAGCCGAGGGGGGCAGTTGTGTCCATCCATCCATTCATCCATGTATCTCTCTTTGAGACATTTCCCCATCATTGTGGTGATGGTTTTATTCATTCCATGCTGGAAACTGATCACAAATCATGCATGATTGCAAGTGTGAACATCTGAGCATTCATTTGGCAAGCTGCAGTACTTGCTGACTTCGTACGATGCTGCCCTTGTTTGCTGCACCTCTTGCCATGTGAGAAAGATGCAAAAGTAAAGCAGGCTTACCAGCCCGGTGGCACAAACAAAAAGGAGAACATTTTGCAAACACATGCATATGATTAATGTTCCCACACATATCATCCATCCCTGCCTCCTGCCGCCGTATGCTATATTACCCAAAAACAAAAGCCTCACAAGATAGAGCACTCTGTAGAGGAAATATATCTTTTAGTCGCACACTGAAGGAATATTATTAGAGTAAAGAATTAACAAGCTTTAATAATGACTTAAACACATTTACAAGTTTTTCATTGAGTCATAATGCATAAGGCTATGAAGTACATGTTCTTTTCATCCGCCAGCACAGTTTGTAAGCAGTGCGTTTGGTAACAATATTAATTATGTGATAAGCAAAAACACTGGTTTGCTGTGCTGTTAATTGTTGATTACAAGATATATACTGCTGTGTTAATACAGTTTGTGTGCTTCCATGTCTATGAATTTGTAATTATTGTGCACTATTCCTAATCATCATTAAACACAAACAACAATACAGATAAAATAATTGGCTGTCTAATCTTGCCTTTCTTCTCTATCTCTTTTTCAATCCCACACTTTTGTACTATTCTCTTTGCCACTGATTATATAAAATGTTAATCAAAACTTTTCATCTACCATCAGTTCAGCAAACTAATATAGATGTTAATTCTTACGACGCCCTTATTATGGTAACAGCTTCGCTTAGAAAGAGGAAAGTGGGAAAATAAGAGTTGCTAGTTAAACAAGCTGCTGTATGACTGGACTCTTCAACATGTGTGTGTCTTTATATGCATTTGTAGGCAAATAAGTATGTTGGCAACATCCTACAGACATTCAACATAATTAATTTAAATTGATTGTAAAATCAAAGTAAATCACTCATTGTCATGAGAATAAATAAAATACACGACACAGATTCATAAAGATACTTCAAGATATGAAAGTCCAACCCATGGAGCTAAAGCTCTGAAGGAAAACCATATTGTTGTATGTTCAGACGGCCTTTCTCTCCTCCACGGTGACCTGTGAGTAAACTATAGAGACAGTCTGTGCCGACGGATGGACTTTTAACAACGCTGTGTGTCTGCAGTCTGAGTGATGTGCAGCTTGACAGCGTCTGCAGATGACCTCGCTGAGGCTAACTGGACTAGCCTGGGCCGTAACACATGTCAGTGCTCACTGACAGCTGTCAGGCTACCAGGACGTAAAGTAGAGATTCTGTGTTACTTTACTATTTAAATGATTTGTGTCAATTGTCACGTTTACTGCAATAACATACATAACATCACTTTGTCTCATTCATTTGACACAATTATCTAATTAAAGAAAATAAATAGTCCTTGCTTCCACATGAAAGAGCGCATGCGTCTGTGGTCACAGCACATTCAGTCATCTGGCCGTCTGACAAATCTGCACCTGTGCCTCTGTAATCCCGAGGACGACTGCAGCGGCCAACCAGTGCATCCAAACGCTGCCTGTACGGACCTGACTGAGCTGCTGTAACGTGTCCTCACCATAGTGCCTGGGCAAAGCATCTGTAATGAGTTACGTGCGGGCATTGAGGTGACCAATTGGAATCTGGTTTACAGTTTTCACATAAAAAGATTTTTGGCAGCACTTTATAATAGGTTCACACTATTTAGAATCAGTAAAGCATAAATAAACACTGAATGTGTCATTTATAAAGATTTTTCCCAACACGAACACTCATTAGTAACGCATTAAGATGCAATTCATAAACACAGTTATAAATGTTTCATTCTAGATTAATAATCTTGGGCTTTCATACTTTATAAATGATGGATTCACCATTTATAAATGAAGTATGAAGGACTTACCATAAAATGTAGGATATAAGGTGTACCATTTAATAAGCCACATCTATAACTGTGTTTATAAATTGCATACTAATGAGTTACTAATGAGTCTTCATGTTGGAATAATGCTTAAATTCAGTGTTTATTCATGCTTTACGAATGCTCAGTGTGTACTTATAAAGTACTACCGGAATTTGTTTTGGTACATAAACAAGAAACCGCAATACATAATATATATATATATATATATATATATATATATATATATATATATATATATATATATATATATATATATATATATAAACAATAAACATTTTTTTAAATAAGATTGTCCTATGATTAAGAAGAAAAACAAATGTATTTGTTTAATTTATTTTAGCGGATGTGCAAAGGTTTACATTATTAAGAAAAACCCTGCAACATGCAAAGATACTCAAATTTAAACATACTCTGATGTTTCTTTGGTGACATAAAAAAAAGACATTGTGTTTTTAACTCGACATTTATTTAAATGAACACCTCTACCGATTTTTAGACGAGACATTTGATCTCAATGCTTTTAGGTTAAGGTTTGTATTAATAATAATAGTAAATGAGCATGAATATGACTTTATGTTTGTATTGGTATACTTGCCTGTAACTTGTATTGAGCTTGTTCCATGACGAACACAAAATGCCATTGCTTGTGGCAAATAAGTCAGCATCGGTGCAGGTTTACTGTTGGAGCACTTCAACACCTTTCCACTTCCTGATCATTTATTTCGGAGGGCACTAAACATGGAGAACCCTCCACGTAAACGCACAAATGGAGCGGAAGTGGGTAGGTAAAGGTTGATTTGAAAAATTCAACCATCATTCATTTTAATAATCCGTTAACCCCATATCTTTCTTTAATAAACCTAACTTAATTGCATAGCCAAACTAAAAAGGGTGTATCTCTGCAACCACGAGGTCTGTTTGAATAGTTTTTCTGTTGGAATGAACAGTGAAACTTGAGGCATTGTACGGATGTGTTAATAGCACTATATATATATATATATATATATATATATATATATATATATACATATATATATATTTTACTGGTTAATGACAGCTCTGCTTTTTTTGCTGTGACCTGTCAAAATATCTTTCAATCAAAATTCAGTCAAGATTATATCAAGACTATTTCCATCATGCACATTTTTCCCCAAACACTATTTTGTCAGAAGGTAATTTTATGCCGCAGCAAAGTACACCATTTATAGCATACGATGCTGCAGATTACGTAAAACAGCAAAGTACAGAACCGCTAAGATTACATTAACTGTCAGACATGTGTCACAAATTTCAGTTTCATAAGACATAACTTATTACTAAACAGTTTTATGGTAAGAAGTGCTACTTTATAAATATGCAAGGGCACTTTATTTGATAAGGTTCAATATAAAGATTTTAGATCATTCATGATGTGAAGGACAATTTTTCAGAGCATCAGCAATGAATTTTAACGTCACCAAGAACTAGACTGCTGCCAGAATCAGAGTTGGTCAAATACATTTTCAATAAAATGAATGAAATAACACGCGCCCTGGTAGCTCTGTTGCATCATACTCTCTTCAGTGTAACGTTTGTGTTTTGTCGTGGACAATACCTCAAACACTCTTCAGTAATGTAATTATTCCATCATATACACTGGTATTAATCATTGCACATTTTATTGAGTTTGCCTACCTCATTGTAAACATGTAGTGAATTCTTCTCAAGGGGAATTAGGCTTCTTCTGCTGTTTCAGCCCACACAGTCTTTAAATAGACAATAATATTTTTTTGCGTGGCATCTTCCCTCTGTACCTTTACTCCTCTATTGATAGACTCCACATCTAAACGCTCTCTCCCAGTCACTTCATTTGTCCCACAGCTCTGAAACAGCAGTGGCAGCAGTTAAACGTGTTAACGGCAGCTCCGCAAGGAAAGCTTAATCTCGACGGTGATGTACGTCACCACATGAACGCACATCACCACCAACCTGCACACAAAGACAGATGGAGTATTATTTTCCATCAGGTAGTTATTGATAGAAATACAAAGGCACTAATTTCGTGAAAGCGTTTTGAATACGTTGGATGATTCGAGCTGACTATTTAGCAATAATTAGAATATATCTGACCTAGCACATGGTTTAGTAATTAATGTTAACAGCACACAGACACCTTCGGATGATTAAACAAGACTGTAAGATAATCATGAGTTGTGATCACGAGGACCATGAGTGCTCGAACCGAAGCATGTGCTACACGTTTAATTGCGAATGCATGCTAAATAACAGGATCCATAAATAAATGCCTCTTGTCACTTTACTGTCACACATACATGTATCAATGTCCAATCATCACACAATAGCTTTACTTGAGTGGAGCAGCTTAGGTTTTGGTCTTTTCAAGATTATTATTATTATTAATATTATTATGTCAATAGATTATGTACATGGATACTTGGATTGGATAGAATTATAGAAATACAGCACGAATAACTATATGATGAGTTCAAAGACTGAGATGAATCTTACTACAGTTGAATGCAAGTCGGCAGCACACGCCACTTTACAGAAAACAATAATTAATCACGAGTAGCCTGACAAAGCTGACTCGTTCATGTACAAAATAGATTCAAACCTCCACAATAATTGCATGTGTCAAGGGGAAATATGCCAAAACGATGCTAAATATGGTCACACTGTCAGAAGAGGGGACACGGCTAGTTACTCGAACAAAGGAAGACAGACACTTAAAGATGCTCAGCACCGCAGCCCCGCATACAACCTCAGTAAACACGCCTGTGATACTGTCGACGACAACTCGACAATGCAATCTTACAACGCTTGTATTTTTGTCAAAGCTGCGGTTACAACGCATGCAGTATCCAATGATAACCTGCTGTACTTCTGGAACCTGGCAATATTATCCAAGAGTAATCTTTCACTCTCCACTTTCTGAGGAACGCTAAATGCTTCAAACCCACAATGTCTGTTGCCGACTGGTTAACATGGCAACAGGGCTGTAATAGTTGGGGCAGCCATCTACTGGGGACCATAAGGTTTGATGATTGTGCTGCATGATTGCATAACAGTCCAAGAATATGAAGCCAACCAAGTGCACCCTGGTGATTGTCCCTTATAGATGAAAACAATGCATGCTGCTAAATAAATTAAAAAGTGGTTCCATGAACACCAGGGAGAAGTCACACACATTTTAATTGAAAACATCTAAACATAATTAGACCGGTGAGATTTGTTTTTAAGAGGATTTTGTGAAGTATTTTCAGCTCCTTCATCCCTAAAACACAGAACCTTGTTGTTGAAGAATGGTTTAATATTGCATCTCGTACAGTGTAGGTCGCCTGATGACTCAACTCCAAGGATGTTCTTAAGATGCTCTACCCCCCTCATGCCAGCTGCCTTCCTTTAAAAGGTTCTTTCAGTTTGGTGTTTCATTTATTCCTTTTTGACCTCTGATGTGTTGGAGGCATGTTGCGTGTTTTAAGTCTGTTATTGCGTGATGGCAGCTTATTCCACAAACAGTCTTCCTGTACTCTCACAGTCTGCATCTGCCCCAGAGTCTAAATATGAGTAGGTACCTGTCTGCTATAGGTGCATGATTTATGATAGTGAAGTCTCATTTATGCTCTCCATGCAGAACAGGTGTGCTTTGTTTGCAGCTCCATACTTCCCTGACTTGTCTTTTTGCAATTGTTTTCCTTATTTTCCATTACTCTGCCAGTCTGCTCATGGAAAGCAGCAAGTCATCAAACCGATGCATAAATCCGTCTCTCTCTGGAAGAAGGCTCGAGGTTGTCATGTGCAAGAACTTTCTGGTTCATCTTTGACCTGTGAGTATTACTCCAAACCTCTTTATGTACTGTCATTATATTGGCATCACTCACTTGAAACTGTAATAAGTAATTTCTATGGCTAAATGTATAATGTAAAATAATTGAGCACATCTGAATGCTAAATGTCTCAGTGACAGCAGTAGCTTAGTTCTCCTGCTGTTTCCATTTGAAAATGAATTACTTGTAAAAAAAACAAACTTAAAAAAACCTTGCAACTAATGAGGAGTCTGAAGCACAAAGTCTGACTGCTGCTATCAATCACTTCAAGGCAGATTTCTGTGTGGATGGAGCCATAGGAGGAATACGAGGTGTCATTATTTGCCCATTTAAATTTTTACAGCTTACTAACATTTTTATGGTGATCATTTCCTAAATTTCCTTTTTTAAAGGCTAACATTATTCTGTGTTTTAGTTATTGTGATCCATTAAAAGAGCCAAACAGCAATATGTTCATCCTTTCCTCAGTATTTTCCAACTTCACTACGCTGTCTGTATCATTCAACCCCAAGTCCATTTAATCTGAAAACCTTAATATTTAAATTGTGCATCACTTATATGTCGCTTCATGTTTATTTAATTATTTTAACAGCT
The DNA here is from genome assembly GCF_023055335.1 of Clinocottus analis. Classification (NCBI taxonomy): domain Eukaryota; kingdom Metazoa; phylum Chordata; class Actinopteri; order Perciformes; family Cottidae; genus Clinocottus; species Clinocottus analis. Next base: position 14,083,570 of record NW_027176240.1, on the reverse strand, counting down.
TGGCCACACATTAAAACACATTTGAGGCTTAAGTGAGTATTTCCAGCAGCAGGTTGCTGTGCACGGGATTGAGTCAAAGAGCCAATGATAATAGTAATAAAGGAATATGTTGCTGAGTGCAACAGTGTGGCTCATTTATGGTTTCTGTTATAGTTTTAACAACATCGGAGCTCTGTAGCATAACTAAATAAGCTGTAATAAGCTGTGGATACACAGATAATACTTGTTAATACGATCAATAAAATATTGGTTTTGGTCTAGCGAAGGAATTTGTTGAAAATAATATTTTTGCTAGGCTAATTTGTTTATGTTTTTTATTAAATTAATGTCATAGGTGTTTCATGGGGTTGCATGCTGTCTTGAGCACCAACGGGTTAACTTCTAGCACAGGATAGAGTTATGACTCAACATTTACAATTCTGAGTTTTATTTCTCTGACAACATTGTGGTAATTGTTGCTAAATAAAGAACGCCATCACAACACGGCTGTCCAAACACTAGGGGCTGCTCTGAAATGTGGGACTACTTTTTTGGAGGTCTCTGTTGCCGTGTTGCAGAGGGCGTGGGCTCAACCATGGCAGCACTCTTAACAGGAACTTATCATGTTCAGACAAAGTGCCGCTGACAGGCAGTTCAGGGTTTAGCAGCGGCCTTGCTGTGCCATGTCTTCCCTGGGGTATTTCATCAATGCCTCCCATAGAGACACCCAGCGCCACACAGCCAGTAGCATAATGTAATGATGGCTCACACTGCTCTCTGATTGGCTGCTAGAAGGCTTAGGTGAGCTTGCCAAGGTCCAAGATTGAGCAGCGTGGGCGCAGTGTTGGGTCTGGAGGGGGAGGGGGGTTATGTTGGGAGTGGGTAAATTAGACTGTTGGGAGCCATGGTGATAATGGCCCTGCTCAGAGCAGGGGAGCGCAGGGAAAGCACTTTAATTGAGATATAAAAGACTTGGTTCCAAGGGTAAGAAAAGAGATGCCAGCTACTGTACACATGCTTGCTCAGTCTAAATACTAAACAATGATGCAAGGCCCTTTGCTCTGTATTTAGAACACTGTACACAAGACAGTACAAAATGCATTTATAATTTGCTGGAAACAACACATGCTATATTTCTTAATGTTTTGAGAGGAGATTGAAGTACGCATGACCATCAGGGGTTGTTTGCATCAGCACATTTGCCTTTGTAATCCAAATGATTGTTGCCAATTGTGCACGACAACTCTTTCAAAACCTGCTCTGGATTTGACTAAGAAAGTCATTGTTGTGTCTGGTGAATGAGCATGAAAGGAGCACCAATTTAGAGGTAATATCCTGGTGTCTTCCACTGTCGATGTGTGTTGAGGTGACAGCAGCACAGTGGATGGGGTGTGGCACAAAGAAAGACACATGTACTTCGTATCTCTCTTCGTACAGACACACCAGCAGTCCATGACAATGAGCCATGGCATGATGGAGGAAACTAAGCAAGGATCGGCAGGTACATCTGCGAGTTCAGTTAATGTGTAATTCAAAATGCATCCCAATCAAATGGTTATGCAAATACTAATGACAAATATTTGCTTGCTGAGTTCAAGCGCTTTTGCATTTGTCTTTAGGTTGAGTGAAAATAATGATGATTAGCATGTCCCTGTTCAGCATTTTCCACCAGTGCTGTTTTGTTTTTCTACATTTTCATACATTGTCCTGCCTGGGCACAGATTCTGGTAATCAAAGTCTAATGTTACTTAATTCCTGAAATGAATGCGTGTGGTCATGTGTATTTCAGACTGCATATGAAAACACAGCAGGCAAATGCATCTGAATATAGTGTTAGCATTTACATGGAATGCACATATTGCTTAGATAAAACAATGCTGGTTTGGGATGTTTCCAAACTAATATTACATGATCAAACCTCATAGGTATTCTCTCTTACATTCATCATCCCCTCCCTTCTCTCCTCCTGTACACACCTTTTAAACATGCACTGACATCACAAGCTCTCTCTAACACACATAGAAACACATTTACCCTCACTTTTCTTTGAGTCACTTTGGTTCAGGACTTTGTTGTTCCATTGATTGAACAAGGCCATCAATAGCTTTCAAATATAGCTCCCTGTCTGAAGAGGAGCTATGAAGCATGAACAGCGGCTCCTCAAAAGATTTCCTGCTAATACTTTCTTTCCCCAGGAACAGAAGGCACTTTGCTATTATTTCCAACCTTTTGCCTTTAGCGATTTCTTTCTGTTCTGAGGTGAGAGGGCTTTGTCGCCACACAACCACAGAGCAGAGCCACCAAGACACATAGCAAAGTCAAGGTAGAAATGTTTCCATAGTACCTGGCTCAAGGTCATTTGGACAACAATATGAAATGAGCCCTCCTGGGACTGCAGCTCCTCTGGCACCTCCGCTTACGAGTCCCGATTTGCCACCAGTGCTCTTTCTCGTCTCTGTTCCCCTCCCACACAGAAGAATAAGGTTGACTGGATGTATTTTTCCCTGTGTGCTCCAGTGGGATATAGCTGAGCAGAGGAGTTGGCACCTGCAGGGGAAAGAGAAGAGGAGGGGTTAATGGTGGCTGAGGTGGGCAAAGTAGTCTGAAGCTTGAAGGAGAGTGTAGCAGCTTGGCAGTGGTCTCTGCTCGGGTCTCCCAGGTCTGGTCTAATGGCCCCACTTGGCACAACCTACTGCTGGTGGTCAGATGGCCTGCTCTGCTACGAGGCGAAAAGGCCAGGGGCAGGCTTTCACATTCACTTCAGCCTGTCTTTGTCAAAGACTCTCAATGACTTTCCAAAAAGAGGCAAGTGGGAATTCAACAGAGGGGGAGAGGAGTGTGCAATAGATGAAAAAAAGGGTGAAATAAAAGCCAGTCTGAAGTGCGGAGGTGCAAAGGAGCAGCATATGTTGTTTTAATGCTCTCATTACAGACCCCACGTTCTCTCCCCAATGCCCTCAGAAGGGTCCTTTCATTTACAACAAATTCCAAAATGACAAAGCGGCCTGCTTTTGTGTGGGCGGCAGAAGGAAGCATTTAAAACTTTCAACAGCAGCATCAGTGACCGTCGTCGTGGCCAAGGATGCAAAATGAAACAAAAGCAGATAAGCAGCAGGGACTTAAGCCAGTCACATGAAACAAAAATAGACCACGCCATGTCTCAAACTGTGCTTCATAGTGCATTTGAGACATCTGATGTTTCGCCTGGCAGGCACTGTTTATCTCAATGTGGCAGACCGGTATTCAAGATGGAGACATTACCTTGCGTCAACCAGTGCCTGGCTGCCCCCCTCTTCTGCCTCAGGACCCCTTGTCCCCCATCAGTCCCACATCCCTGGAGGACAAGCCTGATAATTGTTAGAATTCCCAGCAGGCAATGATGGTGGTTTAATCGAGTTTTGGTGTAATCCTCATGCCCTATCTGGTGCAGAAAGGCCCTCTCCACACCTGCAGCACCTCAGAGCTTTTGCAAAGAACCGCAGGAGGGAGATGGCTTTCAAGTAAGAAATCCACTTTGTGCGCACATGTTTTTTAGTGAGCAAACAAGGGGAAGAGAATAAAATACGGGAACAGAAAACGGAGGCATGTGGAATCGCTGGAAATGAGGATACGTATTTTGCCGAAGGATATTTGAGATGGGATGTGACCTGTGCAAACTCCATATTCCAGACAGATTGGAGCCAAGCCTCCCCAGGCTCTGCCCTAAGGGCTGGATAAATGTTTACTTTTGTGGGCTCAGTGGATAGAATTATCTTGGATATCATCCGATAATGAATGACTTGCTAGAATAGCTGCTCTTTTTCCTAATCTATGTCAAATATTCTGCAATTTTTGTGTGTGTGTTACAATGCTGGGCCCCACACTGTGTGGATGACTTTACTGCTGGCATGGAAATCACACAGGCTTCACTTGGATACACATGCATACGCACCTCAATCAGCATGTCTGTTTCCTTCTTCAGTCAAATTCAGTTAACAAGCATGAAGGAGCACATCTCCACCTCCCTGAAGGTCTTTCTACAACAGCACTGTATATTCTATTTAAAATGGCTTTTCACAACCTGCAATTTGCTATCTATTACAACCTGTTTTCCTTGTTGACCTTCAAATCTCCTGTAGAGACCCTGCACTGTCATGTGTCAGTGTGAGCAGGCATTAGTTGGACTCTTTCCTGGATCCTGCTTTTCTAATGAGGGATATCAGCACTTTGGCACAGCATACTGGCAGCATGCATAAAAATGGATGGGGACGGGGTGCAGCTCAACAGAACTGTCCCACAGTCTTGGTCCAAGAAAATGGTGTCCAGAAGGATTGTGTTGCATTATCAAATTTTGTAAAATGCCCATTATTTTTTGCAGTTATATTGAATTCAAAAGCACCTTTGCGTTTCAGGTTCTATGTAGATAATGTCACAGTATGCTGTGGGGTTTTCTGTACATTTTTTTGGTACATTTTCTTAATTAATAGTTTTGGTCAGTTAGTTTAGTCTCTTAAATAATAGTTTTAGTCAGTGCGACATATTCGTATTCAAAAGCCGGACAACATTGTATCTGGAAATAGCGGTGGCTTTAAATAGACATATGGTGAACATCGAGGAAGATTACAGTATCATTTCTCCAAAGGAAGAGATACAAAGAGATAATACACCCATGGGGGATGTTTTCATGGGTGCTATAGACTCATTATCTTGTCATGTATCATAAAAAAAGACAGCACAGGCCGGCATTAGGGGGCCTCTGCGAGTGTGTGTCCGCACTCCCCTGGCTCTTCCTCAGCTCGACGTGGCAGCAGCCTCCCTCGCCTCGTATAACGAGAGGAGGCTTCAGACGTACGCCCTGGTGAGCAGTATTGATTGTCTCCCCAGCACCTTCTGCTGAGAGGTCTCATTCTGTCTGTCACACTCCCGCACAAGTGAGGCGCACACACACACATAAACACAAACTAACCTGCACACATAGTCAAGTACGCATGTGAACACATAACTTAGACAACTCATACCACCCTGGAGGGCTCCGCTGTTTGACATCTTGCTCACCAGGTGCTCAATTAAAGTGTGGCGTTAATGCCTCCAGCACTAGATTCTGTCAGTGAAGAATCACTCTGCGGACTCCCACTCTCTGCCCTGCATGACTTTGTGACTTTCGAGCAGACCTCGCTGGTGCCCACTCTTCGTCAACACTGAGCTGGGGGGCTGTAAAAACCGCGAGGCTTTACTGGTCTCTGCAACTCAGAGCGAGGGCAAAAATATCCCTCCCTGTTAAATAGGATTGAATGGAGATGATGGAAAGTTTACCACCCATCTTCTCTCACTCTCGTTTCATTGGTCATGGGTCTGTGCATATGCGTAGGGCTGCTCTCAACTGATGACAAGTGAATCACTGGGAATATATATATTTTTTTATTAAATCCTCATATGACCATTGAGCTCCGTTATAGCTTTCCCTCTGCAACAGCATAACCTCTCAAATTAAGATTTTATGGCCTTTGTGGCCTCGTAATTCCAAAGCACGTACTGCTGAATAAGTATGAAACGCACAACGCTCCCCTTTTCTGATATACTACTATCCTGCTTTGTGATTTGCATCTATCTGTGCACTGACTTATTTATACAAAGGAAAGGAATTAACACCCTTTTGAACCACTATATAAAGGTACAACATAAACATGTGCATGCAGATTCAAACATGTGTGGGGGAAAAGTGTTAATTGACCAACCTGCCAGGCAATTATTGTCGGTTGACCTCATAACCAAAATGTGTTTCTGATTATCATGCTTCAGAGCGTCTGTTGTCAAGGAAGCCGTGTTTTAAATTGTTTAGACAGCACCTTCCACAGTCCACGGGGGACTGTTCTCAATCAGGCGAAAATGTAATCTAAGCTAAGAAACTAATGAAAAATGTTTTTTTTTAATGCTTTTTTCCGATTTGAATCTGATTACAGAATTCTAATTATTTAAGCTCGGGGCATGAAAAGATGATTTGCATGTAAACAGACCACTCCAGGACTGAAAGATGTCATATACAGATTATTATGTTGAACATTTCACAACTGTGAACTGGTTATTGAATTTTTTTACAAATCTGTGTAAATGTCTTAACAATGGCGCGATAAAAGTGAATGAGATACGACTCAATCAAGAAATAAAGCTGACGGCTCTGTCTTTATTCTTTCCTAGTTAATTCATTCCCAGTGTAAAGGGTTCTTGGGCGTTGGCGCCACAGCATGAGTACAAATGTCAGGGTCCAGACAGGCAGGGGTTGAGCTTTGTGAGATTAAGATAGCTCCGGTAAAGTCTGTTTGTCCAGGAGATTATAATCTTGCGCTTCCTGGGGATAAACACAGCCATGACAGCGCTCTAATAATGTTTCACCTTTATCAGGACGCACAAATGTGCACTTTGTGTCTGCTTGCTTTCTGAAGCAGAAGTCATACTGCAAATGGAGACAAACATCAAGTGGTGCAGTAAATTGGAAGAAAAAAAATTGTCTCTGTATCTAAATCCTTTGAATTCTCCAGGTCCCCAAAGTAATTAGAGTCTCAGGCGATTGGGGCTCATAGAGATGCCCAGAGTCCCTTGACTCAAATAGAGGGAATGCCCTATGCCTGGCCATAAGAAAATGATGTCCCAGACCTCCTCCATCAATTACCCCCCTCACAACTCAAATTAGGTGCTACACTGTACTCGCTGCAGCAAATATTTGCAGTCATACACTTGCCTTCAGGCTTTCAACCAGCTCAACAAAATGTACAGTTGTGTATTTTAGGATCAATCTCACTTTGCAGGGAGTTTATGTTTCCTATAAGCAATATTACCGTGTCTACATGGAGGTGATAAGCCTCATACAGCTGTAGGCTCAGTGCTGGTTATTCATCCAGGCTGAGAGGACGGCAGCAACAACTAGGATACCCACAGGGTAAATGTTATCTGCTGGGCAGTAGGCGGGTGTTTAACAGGACCACGATAGCCTTGCCTTACCTGGCCCGAGGCACAGTATCAAACTCCCTGTCAAAGAAAGATGACGTCAACACAGGCAGTAAAACTGAGGTTAATGGCACTGAAAGCGAGGGCGAGGACTTCTATTATGGGTCAGCGCCTTATCAAACTCAAGCCAGTCACCTGTCAATCACCTGACTTACCTGCTATCCATCTGACTGAGTCTTCAATTAAGAGTGACACGTGTGTACAAAGGAACCCTATATCTGTGAAGTGCAGCTGACCAGTCTTCCCCTTTTTTAAAAAAAAAACCAAAAACAATCCTAGAGATGCATTGGTGGAGAAGAAAGCTGACAGATGGACAAATGTCTATCATGTCAACATTGTCTGAGAAAAAAAACAATGATTAATTATTTTAAAAAGAACAATAATAGAGAAAATAAAGTTAAAAGTGTTCTCTTTTAGCACCTTTTAATATTTCCTTGCAGTCAGTGTTCTCCACTCGGGCCCAAGCCACTTCAGCCCTCTCTTCAGCAAGATGTTACTCCACAGATCACCGTGTTATTAACTCTTTGTTACTTCCTTGTGGTCTGATACACCCTCATGCCTCGTATTATCTCCAGCTGCTTTTCTTTCTACAAGAAAAACCTCAATGTACATTCAAGTGGAACACAAGCATATTTCCTTTATTCCACCTCTTTCATCCCTCCTCCAATCTCTATGCCCACCCCTCACTCTTTTGCCTCTTTGTTCTTGTTTTCAATTCTTCCCTGGCCCCATCCCTCTTTTCCTATTTTTCCTGTCAATGGACTGATTTCTTTTTATCCAGGAGCGCAGCAGATTAACAGATATTGTATCATGGCCAAGACAGGCAAAGCCCCTCTCTGTCCCTGACATCTAATTAATGGTAATCCTTTAATCTGCTGCTTGTAGTGCAGACCCCTTGGTTGCTGTCCCATTTGCAGCAACAGAAGCAAGTCTAAAGACGGGACAGAGATGGAGTGGGCCGAGAGTGGGTTTGCTAACTCAGCAGGTCAAACTACGAGGCTGCTTTGGACAAAGACACATAAAACACAATGAGAACAATATATATTTCATTTCTAGGGATTAGTCATATTTCACTTGTGCTGTAAAACTAAGTAACTGTCCCGGCCGGAGAGGGACATTTGGCATTACATACAATGCTAATCATTATGGAATTGTGCACCATATACCTAACACTGTTCAAACATGTGTGTGCACACAAACATACACAGGCAAACACATGCTGAGCTTAATCTATAACATTGGCTGTGCATGGATGACATCTGTATTTACGACATCAACCTTGCACGGTAGTCACAGATGTAATTAACAACGGGGGCGAGGGAAGCACATCCTCCCATCTTAATTAACTTAATTAATAGATATAAATAATCACCTTCAGCCTGTCTTCATTTGTTAAGCAATAAAACTGGGTATTAAAACTTAATCTTGGTTCTGTCATAAACAATATGCAGCCTCTCTCTCTGACGATGACACCACAGATGGTGTTTAGAAGTCATCTAACACATTTGCAGTGTAGTTTTATTGCGGCGGCACTGTCTTGGACTTCCAAAAAAGATGCTGCAGCTCATGTGACAAACTTATGTACAACCGGGCACGATGAATAATCGGCCACAGAGAAGCGTCTTACCAAAATAAATATATAACACTCACCATCTGCATTGTAAAACACAGTTTTGATTGTAGGTGTTTGCTCGTTATCCACCGGGTTTGATTGATCAATTAACACCAAAAGTTAATGTTCAGCACGAGCACAACTTTTTGTGTTCATACCAAGTCCAACCACAGTGTCTTTTACTGGCAGAGACGCAAAGGTGACATTTGCGTCTCACGTTGAAAAGGGCGGTTCACCTTCTACATGCACGCTGCAGTTATTTACCCAACAAATACACACACACACATATCCAGACGTAAAGAGCATTGCATACACACGCACGCACAGCAACAGACAGGGTAAAGATACCCGTAGACAGAGCTGTGATTAATGCAGAAGGCACGGAGCCCTGCTGTAGTAGGTGTCTGTGTCTTAATCACTCTCTCAGTGTGTTTCATTAGCTCCTGATGGTCTCTGATGAATGGACTTGCCCTGGGTGTCCCGGCGTCTCTTCTGCTGTTCCCCTTACGGGTCAACTTTGGAGGTGCGATCGATCCCACCCCCTCCTTACCCACCCTCCTCCTCCTTCCGCGGGGAACCCAGTCACAGATTGGCAGGTGTGTCTGTCATGTTGTTAAAGATATGATGCTGATGAGCGCAGCCCGCTCATGAATTCATTAACCTACATTTGAAGGATAATTTAGGCACCAGTCGCTGGCCATATGTTCTCTGATTGCTGGATTCTTTCCCACTGTTGGGATTTGGTGCAAGTCGATGGGCAGTTTAGTATCCATGCAGATGGCCTCTAGTGTTTCTTCATTCTTACTACTAGTCTCTCTCATCCTCATCTCATCTGGGAATGCTGAACTTATGCTGCACTCTTAAGATGCTGCACTTGCTTCATGTAATATACTGTAAATCCCTCCAAGTATAATAAAGCCATGCTTCCAATTATACAGCACGGCTGAGATTACGCCACAGCTCTTTCCCATTATGTGTTTATATAATAGGAGTAAAACATGACTGCTAATCTGCTTGATGTACATAAAGTGTGAAGATAATCGTTTGGAGAAAGAGAAATAAAAAAATCTTTTTTTTCTCCCATTTCATTCCACCTGAGAAGGCTTCATCCTTGTATAATATCTCTTTCCCTTCTCTGCTTGATTGTAAACATGGCACCTGAAGACCGCAGAGGCTGTGTCAGCTAAAACACATGTGGACCTGAAGGCGATGCTCCGCTGGAGCCTTAGCCACCGAATGACTTCGGCTATTTTGCGATCTCGAAAAATAACACAGAAAAGTCGATCTGTTGCCATTTTATTCATAATTTGCCTACAGTAAGTGAGTAATTGCCGCGTTGGGGTATGTTGTGGGCTATTACCTCCTGTTCTAAATGCCGTTGCTGAGATTGTTGCTGAGGCAGGCAGTGCAGTGTTGGGGCTTTGCGTTGGCACAAGGGAAGCAGAGTTTGCCAACTCTTTCTCTCTCACCGCTCTCCCGGTGCATTGTGTGGGATGCGAGCAGCCATCGTGCCAGAGCAGAGGTGGAGGAAAGGGGAAGTCGCCATCTGGGGCTACAGGAGGCTGTCTGGACCCCAATGCTTCCAACATGTTTCAAATTAACACCCAGCTCTGCCCTCATCCCCTCCTAACAGAATAGGGCGCGCTCACACACACTACCATTCATCTTAACTCTGGGCTGGAACAAAATTCACACAAAAATTAAATACACTTTAGTGAAGTGTTTTTTCTGCTTGTATTAATAGCCCGAAAGAATAAATGCTTTCATTGGATTTTGACAAGATAGAAAAGAAGGACCAGTTCCTTACAGTGTGTGAAGATTTCTCACTAAAGTTAGATGATCACAGCAAGATAGGATGAAATGAAGCCCAAAGGCAGTATTGAGCTGTCCAGAGCGTTTAGGCTTTTTGTGGTCCTTACGGAGCCTCGTCACCTCTGTTGAGGTCACCGCTCACCTTATGAATTGCTGTCCTGTCCTGTCCTGTCTCCTGCTAGCACATTGTGGTCATTATCATTATGAAATTAATATAGTGAAACATTTTCCAGGACTCTTATTGAGTCAGTGATGAAACAGGCTGATGTGGCATCAACACATTTGTATCAGGATGCCAATTTAATCTCTGGTGAGCTCCTCTATATTAGCTAATCCCACTTTCTGTGTCATTTGAGAACACTCAAGAAACAAAACCAGTCCAGTGTTCCTGAAAATGTTTTTCAAATAGGACAATTCTACACCTCAAAATGTACATACAATGCAAAGCTCAGTAACAATGCAGGAAGTTTTTTTTTTTTTAAAAGGGGAAGTAAGGGTTAACGGCTACCAGGCAGCAATTATTAAGAGATGTTTTTTAACAATAACCACAATCTTCCCTCAACATGAACCATACACTAACCTTAACGCAACAATAAACAATATTTGTGTGTCCCAAATTTATCAGATGACTTGTATGTGAACATGGCCAATAATAGCCCACAGAGAATTATGGCACAATTCTGCAGTCCCGCTCAGCTCTACGCGGGAATTAAAGCATTTTTTAGCTCATTGTTTTGTGTTCCAGGAACTTAACCGTCAGATTCACTCTCACCGCTCTCATCAGTGTTGTTTCCAGATGCAGCAGGATACTGTTCTAATAAACCTGCTGCCTGAAATGAAAATAAGCGTTCCTGAAACTAACTTTGTATAAGACGTGAGGGTTGGGTTTACAACTTGTTTCTGCTGTTCCACGTGGGCATTGTAGCAGATTTAACCAAACCTGAAGCAGCATTTGCCACAGCTACAATCTTCACCCAGTATACATATATTAATCAAAGCTGCTATGCAAAGTTGTACGTGGGTGATGCATAGTAAAGTCCAGTTGTGCCAGCAATGCCTCAAGAAACTCTGCAGTGAATGTGAATACTGCTAGCGAGTAAACAATGGTGTCAGCAATGGAGCTTTAAAAATGTTTCATGAGAAATAAAATGCATTGCAAAGTGTTTGTTGGGCCTCAAGGATATGAGTTTTTAACACTGAATGCAAAAGAACTTTTGTTTGTTTACAAAAACTCAGCGCACCTTCAGGAGGCATCCCTGGCTCAGGGACATGATAAGTGGAAACTGCTTGATAAATAAGACGAGTTAATCTCAAGTGCGAATGTATAAGCTGTATTGTGTTTTCCTGAGGCGCTCTTATAGCACCTCAGGAAAACACAATACAAGTTATAGCAGCATACTGGCTAGTAATTGTAGACATCAGTGATTACTGAAAGACAAAGATGATGTGTCCTTTATTCAAACGCTTTAATTTAAATGTCCAGAGCCTGCACTCTCGGCTGTTTCTGAATACAAATGAAAACAAGCAAAGCCTAAAAGGGTTCTTGAATGATAACCACAAAACAGTAATCTTGTTTGAGAGCGATGCAAAGCGAGACTCATTGTATCTGAGAGCACAGCTCGACAGTGAGGGAGGATAGGCTGGTGACACGGAGTCGTGTCAAAATGTTCTACCCCACCACATCCGTGCGTCTCCTCCATCTTCTCGCCTCCCCCCATGCATTTCATGTTCTCCCCTGCTTTCTCAGCCACATCCTCGCCGCTCATTTGCTTTCTCCATCTCCTCCTTCCCTTACTCCTCCTCCCCCTCTGTGCGCTCTCTGCTTCCTTGCCAATCCCCTGTGTTGTTTCACACCAGACGTAGAACAGACTAAAAATATATGTGTTTGGTTCTGGCCGTCCCAAAAGGCAACTTTATAGAGAACAAAGGAGATAGCAGGGCAGATCAAATAACTCATGAAGAGAGAGAGAGCGGATGCTGGTCGTGGGGCTGTGTTGCCCCACTGGAGAACATTATTACTGGATTATTGATTTACAGCACAAAATGGATGGAACATAAGTAGCGTTAAGCTCATTAATCCCTCTCCTGTCTCTTTCATGAAAATGGACTTGTTATCAGTGATTATTCTAATGGATTGTTATGATCGAACACTTACTGTGCAGCACGTTTGCTGCCTTAGCAGAAACACGGAGTGCATGGACAGCAGAGGTGAGGTTTGGGGACGTGCAGACAGGATGAAAGAGGTGAAGGGCGGCGGCAAGACACAGAGGTATCTGCTGAAACGAATGCACCACAATACAAGCTCAAAACACAGACAGTGGAATTGCTGACATTCTGGTGACATTTGGTGCGTCAGTGGCATTTGGCAAGACATACGAGCAGGTAGCCCAGTTCACATCACTCCTAGCATGAGATGGGAACGCACACCCTCCGAGGCATTCAAGCTGCCTCACAGAAGTGATCATTAGCATATTTAAAATAACCTTTTTACTTTGCACATATCGGCATACGACAAAGTGATCTTCACTTTCTATTGTTTTGATATTACTGATTTTCTCTTATGAAGCTCAATGAGTTTAATTTACAGCAAAGAAAACTGTAAGACACCTCAACCTTAATCCTTGTCTCCCTGCCCTCCTCCCTCTCTGTCCCCTCTCCAGGCTCCATGTACATCCATCAGGGAGTGCTCCAATGGAGCGCGGCGGGCCCGACGATTGTCCTCATAAATTGTGTGTGTGTCGGGGTGCAAAGGGGCTAAGTGAGCAGTAAATAACAAAGGGTCCTGCCGCCGTCCGCTCACCGTCGCAACGTTTCCGGGCACGCAAGATTACCCAAGATGCCTCAGGAGGGGTGTCCTCTTCCTCTCTGTGATGAGTGGGCAAGTGGCGGGAGGAACACGCCTTCACCACCCGGCGTCTGACAGAGAAAAGGTTAGACACAGGAACCATGCCGATTTAAATTGATGAGTGTCTTTATTTCACTGTAAAAGAAGAACGACGCTGTTTGTCTCCCTCCCTCTGTAATAACAGATCGCGCCGCAGATATCTTTAACTGCCTCCATTTTTCACTGTCAGACCCTTTCCTCTCTATTCCACTCACTTTCTCTTGCTCTCATGTGCCCTTTTCGATTTGTCCTCTCTTGCCTATTTTCTGTCTCTGTATTGACTACGCATTCACAACTGCCTCTGGTCACTTATTCGTGACCGTGTCCCGATACTTGTGTCCTCATCCAAACTAGTTTCTATTCCTGCTCTCTCCTGTGATTGCTCCTCTGAAGTTCTGCTTTAATGGTCCAGGGGGAGACTCCATCAACCCTTAGTGCCACTCATGGTTTTCTTATACACCATCTATGGTTTGTTAGGTAAAAGCCTTTTGATTGATGCAACTATTACTATTACAACTATTGTGTATATTTGTGTTCTTTTTTTATAGCAAGTTATACCACTTTCTTCTGCTACATCTGTGACCACCCGCTGACTTTTTCTGACACCTGGTTCTTGACTTTTTGCCTTGCATGCTCCTACATACTGTTCCATTTACTTTAATACTCAATATCACTCCTTCAATCTATCATGGCCACTCTCTCCTCTCCCATTTTCCAGATTTACACCTGGCAAAGTAAACTCCCCATCCTCAACAACATCTGTTTTTATCTTTTAATCTCCCTATTTCCCTACGAGTACAGATTGTGTGTGACTGGTGTGGTGTGCGTTCAGTGATTTCTGTCCAGCTGCTCCGTTTAGTTGAATGACATGTGGGTGGCATGTGAAGAACGTTAATGTTTGGTTTTGAGATAGTTGGATTTGTTGAGAGAGATGCTCTTTGACTGTCCATGTCTCTCAACTGGAGGAGTTTTCTCTCCAAACGTTGACAACTGGAAGAAAGAAGATGAATAGGTTTGAAATGGGTAGTTTGGCCTTTTTTTCTGAGATATTCTTAACACAGCTTATGTAAGGGCTGGGTTATACGTACCCCTTTTAAATGTCCCCTTCCCTCTTTCATTTTTTTATATGGGAGAGAACATCATGTCAAACTGCGTGCCGGAAACGTTAAACTGTCAGATTTTGGCATTAAGTATGACAGGGTGTTCTCAATAGAGGGAGCAGCAGTTATCAGGGCATGTGGCCAACTCAATGGGGATTATTCGCTTCTCTCCCACACCTTCTTTGCCATGTGATACTGTAAGTGTAAGAAATCAAAAATAATGAGACTGTAGTAATGATAATTGTTCTTTGCCATTGGACGGGTATAACATCTACCGAAGCACTACATATCGCCAATGGATCAATAAAATATTTTAATAGTTTGACGTGTAACCTTTTTAAGAATATTGATTTGTGCAGTGTTCTGCATGAGCGCTCAATTTGGAGCATATCGACTGTAGTGTTGTTGTGATATGGCGAGGGACGGCCTTGGGCTCCGGGCAGACGCTCTCAATGCCACAATTATTGAGCCTCTTGACCTTCTCCCTACAAAGACGATACCGGCATGTCTGTAGTGGTCCCTGCTGTAACAACGCAGAAGTGATATAAACACATCCAGTCAGTCTACCTTTATTAGAAACAAGAATACGTGAAACGTTTCTACCCAAAGCCACAAATGTAGTATTCACACTAGAGATGTGTAGCACACCTTAACACCTTTTGAACAGCGCCGCCGCTCCCATAAGGCACACTACGCGCTGTGCGTAGGGCACCAGGCCAGGAGGAGGGGGGGGGCACCAAAAAATATGCACCAAAAAATCCTCATAGATATAATAATTATAATGCCGATATATATTTTTAATAGAAATATTAGGCACCTTTTAGGCATGTGTGTATATCACAAAACAGGTAGAACAAGAGGTATATTTAATTGCCCAAAAATAGTTACGATGGTGCCCCTCCCCCCTCCCCCTCTGCATTTGTTTGTGAATGACTTCACAGCTTTTTGAGACTCCCCTGCCGCGCTTGGGTCCGTAAATGCGTTTTTAATCAGATGTCAACCCTCATTTTCAACCAATCACATGAGCTCAACTACAGGTGCTCCATGTAAAAAAAAAATGCATCCGTCCGTGGAAGGAAGGAGGGGCAAACAGCTAGCCTGATTTAAAGCTCACAGATGCCTCGCTCTACTTGACTCTACTTGATAGTCTACCCTTAGTGTAGGTGATCTTCTTAGCTGATGCCATAGCCACGGCTCGTGAAACTGCCATGACATGCAATGATGGTGTCCATCTATTGGCAAAGAAACAGATGAATGTCTGTACTCTGTACATCATTGTGTATGGTGTGGTGTTGCACTCTGCCATATTTTTAAACCCACGGTTGCTATTGACTGTCGGTAGATTTTAAAATGGGAGGTTTGTGCGTTATGTTTTTCGTCACAATACTGACGATTCTCTGACAAATCAGTCTGCAGTAGTTTAACTCCAACTTACAGTATCTGCTCAGCTGGCTTGGAACTTCGACTGAGGTGGTATCATGAAAACACTACAGAATACTGTCCAACTTTTGCTCATGGAAAACCATCCGAGTCGAGTTGCTTTAGAAATGCGGCAAAAACTTTACATTTTTAGGACTCAAGTTTAGAAGTGCTGGAACCTGCCTGGGCTTGTGAGACTTTTTGGACTGAGCCAGGCTGTTTTCTCCTGCTTCCAGTTTCATGCTAATTTAGCTAATTGTCGTCAATTTAATAAAGCTGTATTACAAAATTGTGTATGTTGAGTGGGATATTCAGCCCAAAGCTGCCCTTTTTATGACTGAATTATTGTATGAAATAGAAAATTGTAGAGTCTGTAATTCATCGTGACATTTTAACTTTTAAATACCTTAACTTCTCCCCTACAATTTAAAATAAAGTTCTGTGGGTTTGAATAATGCGTGTCCACAAGACATACAGATGAAATAATGGACTCATCATGGGGTCTATGGGGTTGAAGGGGCAAATGTCTGTTTTTATTTCACCTGCAGACCATATTTAAACTGTACAGCTGTGAAACCACAATGACTTGTACAGATGACCAGATGACCAGCTGGTGGACCGGGTGGGCTGGCTGAGCGATATCATATCTCTTCAACTGTCTTATCGGCTCTCCTCTCATCTCTCTTTATGTCTGTCAGCCTTCATGTTCTCCCTCTATCCTCTTACTGCTGACCTGGGCATCAATGCAAAGGTAAAGCCTCCCTTGGCTAGAGGTGACCCCCTGGACCCTATTAACATTGCACTCTCTCGGAGTGACCAAAACACACTCCCTAAATGAACCCGCCTCTCCCCCTTAGCCACCGTCCTTGCCAGAGCCCACCGCTGGGTGAATTAGATTGCAGGCTTTTTAATACGGCTCTTAATGGTTTATAAATTGCACGTAATGATTCCTCCTTTCCCCTCTCTTGCGGTGCTTTTTATGACCCCCCGGCTTTCGAAGGGAGTGGGTGGGATTTAATATATGGAGGAGGCAGAATGAGGAGGTGAAACTAGCCCTGCATGGCTTTTTGCCTGCCCTTAACACTTCCCCTGGCTATGGAGAAGGGAGTTTCGGAAATAATGCTGGACACTGATACTATCTGGCTGTAGCGTATAACGGCTGGGACATGACAGTACTGCATGACGAACTGCTCACCAGAGGAGTGCAAATAATCAAGAGTGTTTTTTTGGCGGACGGCGGAGAGTGTGATGAGAGGTCCGATTCGTGAGAGTGGCCACACCTTGGGGAAAGACGAAAATATGCACATCCCAACCAGGTGCAGAACCGACATGAACAAGGAAATAGTAGCACACTCAGAATATCACCCCAGAGTAAATGTTAATGTATTTTTACTCCTTGCCAGTACAGTCCAGGCATTGCTTGAGCCTGAATAGAGTCTTCTAGTGGTACAAACTCATCATTCTTTGTGTACCTTCTCCTCAGCGAAGTAAACCAGCAATAAAATCCCTCCTCTACAGAGACGGGACAGTGATCAAGCTCTAGCTTTCTTTCCGGTTCAATATTTTTCTATTGCAGCTTTTTAAAGGTCACAGCGTGCTGTTGGAATTGCTGTAACTCCTCAGGAAAAAAAGTAACCAAAATGCAGCGATCATAGCGTCTGACAGACGTGAGACATTTTAAGACACAGTTTACCCCAAAATCAAACACACATGTTTGTCTTTTTACGTGTATTGCTGTTGATCAATCTAGAGTGTTTTTGGTGTGAGTTGTCTTGTTTCAGAGATATCAGCCATAAAGATGTCTATCTTCGTGCAAACATAATGGGATCATATGGCACTTGCCTTGTGGTGCTCAAAGTACCAAATGAGAATACCTTTGAAGAACGTTTTATTTAAAGAAATCATCACGAGGTTAGTCAATGTCATCCACAGACCTTGTTTTAAGCAGTTTTATGCAGAAGTTTCTACAGCTAATATATCCAAAACTAGGGAAGTCACACCTAAACAACAAAATGATCAAAATCATTACATGATTATTGATAAAAGGAAATACATTATGTTTTTGATTTTGTTCCGTTAAATGTATCAAATATCGATCATGTTTACAAAATAGACACCTTCTTTTATTTGTTTAACTCATCTCAACACTTCTTTTCCTTGTTAGCCAACACTGTGCTTCCCAAACTGTCTAGAGACTGGAAATTAGAGCAGTGTGGGAGGTTTTCAATTCCTACTGCAGCACCATATGAACAGTGGCCAGCATAAACCCAGTGCCTTATGTGATGGTTCATTGGCACTAACTGAAATTCCTATTAACTGACCCAAATGTCTGTAGGGAGGGTTTGTCTGATGGTGTGGTGAGAATGTAATTATGTTTTCCATCTTGAGTTTGGACGTCATCCGTGTAGTGACAGGCAGCAGCGGCATCTTGTAGTAGGTCCAAGTGTTGCAAAGGCAGTTGCCTTTTACTTCTCCACTCTGCCTCGGAGGAGCCGTAAAATGTGGCTCATTATGTTTCTCCAATGGTCCATCGGACAGCAGAACTGAGGGAGCACAATAGAGGAATCATTTGCATTGTATGAAGTGAAGCCCTTAAGGGCTGAGCGAGACTCCCTGGTACACAGCCATTGTCATCCTGAGGTGCAAGTTCATCCTATCCTAACATTGCCAACAATGACTTCTATCCCCTTAAGAGTCTCTTAGGAAACAGAGCCATAGGTAGAAAAAAAATATCAGCCACCAACCTCCTCTATCCAACTGAGAACAGGTGCAGAAGCAATGCTCTGTAACTGTCCCACGCTGTGCTTTAAAGAACGATTCAAACCATTTAGTTTGTCAAAAAGGGACTCCTGCCTTAATGTCTCCAGCTTTCCGTGAATCTGCAGCTATTCTAGCTGCCGCCAGACCTTTGCTGAGGTGAGGATGCCTCCAGAGACTGCAATGTGTCCCTATAAATAAAGACCTCTGTGTTTAAATACCCTTTTGGAAGGATGATTAGCTTAAAAAACATAATTAAATGTCGGTCTCATACTTGAGCTAGTAGCACCACTTGTACAGGCGTGGCAAAAAACAAAAGGAAAGAGGAGAAGCGTGTAGCAATATCAAAAGTGGTTGTTGTTTCCGAAGGACAGATGAGTAGGGAAAGTTTAAGTAAAATAAGAAACACACACACACACACACACACACACACACACACACACACACAGAAGCGCAAAGAGATAGGGAGTGGTGAAAAATATTGCTGATCCACGGTCCCTGTCTGGGAAAGCAAAAACAGAACATTGATTCTGTAGGATCCACAAATGAAAAATCCATGGGCGTAAGGAGCTCTTCGGCCTTGTGGCAGAGACGGGGCACCGGCGGTCAGGCTCTCGTATCGCAACTGACACCGAGCTGGGGCCTCTCGCTGGGTGGGAGTGGGTAGTGCTGGATCAGCTGGACAACGGCCAAGACCAACCCAACCAGCGGGAAGCTCACTGAGAAACAGATAGAAAGAAGATCATTTAGTGCTGCGCTTGAAGGACTGCTTGTCTATTTGTTGAAACACAATGGTCACATGATGTAGGCAAAATACAACTAACATCACAAAGAAAGTTTGAGCCTGTTATTTTCTATTCCTGTATTGGTTTCTTGGCAGCTTGATCGCATTAATCCCTGAGTGCGCATAAAATTGAGGCGACATGGTCACTCCCTCTACCTGTAAAGAGCAGATAAAGAGGCTTTGCTTCTCAATCTTTGGTTTCATTTGAACTCTCTGTTAAACCAGCGGATGGAATTCAGGGCTGGGGGAGGGAGGTCCTTTTTTCTCATTATCTCCCTCTGTTAGTACATGTACACACCACAGCAGCACTAATCTGTACCCCTGATATGCTAATCCCCCCCTTCCCCCCCTCCTCAATCCACACACACACAGACACACTTTCTTTCGATGGCAGCCACACCTAAATGCAGAGAGGGCAAGGCGAGAGGAAGTCATTAAAGCGTGCCCTGCAGGAGCCTGCCTGGGCCTGGTCTGGTTGAGATGGGACGGCAGCAGAGCATTGGGTGTGTGTCTACTGGGGTCTCGAGGGAGAGGCCGATCGGTTTAGTTGCTGGCTCTCCTCTGGTTCCCCCTGGGGTAGTCCCGGTCCCCAGCAGACAAGATAGCAATCAGACATGCAGGGTGTGGAGCAAAAAACATATTGTCGTGCCAGTGGTAGTGGTGGTGGAAGTATTTTGTTGTGTGTCTGTGTGTGTATGTGGATTTGAGAGATTAAAGGTGACAGTCGTTGATTTGCTTAGACCTGCTCACCTGCCACAATCTGTCAGTAACCAAAGCGGCTCAGCGGAGCATACTGCACCTGTCAGTGAGTGTGTGTAGCGACGTGCACACACTTTGCACATGCACGTCTCGCTAGCTCTTTCTGTCTTTTCACGTACATTTGTATTAATGGAAATGTTTTCAAAAGAGGTACTGGTGTTGTGTTGCAGCTTCTAGGAGGACAATCTTCCTTCGGGTGGGCTCGTTTCTGCCATAACAAAAGCAATCATATGCATATGTGGGACAGCATTATCATTTCAATTCATGTTGGGTTTTGTGGCACTTCAAAACCTCCAGATTAACTTGCTGTTAAAAAACATGTGGAGACTGGTTATAAGCGTGTGTTTGTGTGTGTGTGTGTGTGTGTGTGTGTGTGTGTGTCTGTGTGTGTGTGTGTGTGTGTGTGTGTGTGCTCACGTACACACACACACACACACACACAGATTTGTATTCCTATGTACATGGGAGAGAGAACTATTGGTGATATTGTTTGCAGTGTTCTTTCCTCCAAACTTCAAAAACTGCAGATTAACATAATTAAAAATATATCTATATAAAAGGAAGGGTAAATAGACAGGGACCGACAGACAGCCTTGCTCTGCCTGAAGCATCTTAACTGATCATATATGTCTCCTATCAAAAGATATGAGCTGTTTAATAGTTTGAATATAACCTCTTCATTTGTCACAGGCAATAATCACACTGTAACTCAGCTTTAATGGCGATGCGCAAAACCATAATGTGAAATCATACTGATCACTATGTGTGCATGTGTGCGTGCATGCGTGGGTGGGTGGGTGTATTTCTGTGAGACAAGGATGTCTGCACATCCCTTATTAAAGATGGATATTATGACAACGCTGTTTTTGACACATATTAAAGAGTTTTTCTCATGTTTATAGGCCCTCTGTATTTTTTGATGTTTTTTACACTGGAACAAAGCAACTGTTTTCTGACTATCTTAATCTGAGAGAGAATCCTGGGAGGTTCAAAATTGCAGTCCAGAAGACAAAAGTGGAAAAAAAATTCTGATGATTGAATACTTTTTAATGAGCTAACGGGAGATGAGTGTTGCATTTATATGCCCTCTGCATTCACATCCGTACCTTCGTTGTAAATAAATATGAGCAATCCGTTAAGACGGGCAATAAAGCGCCCATAAAGAGCTGCAAACAGTCAGATGGGGGAAATTGCATTTCTCCACAGACACAGAGAGAAGATGGCAGACCGAAATACAAAAGAGAGTCGCAAAATATATTTTTTGTTTGACCTCGATGTTGAAAGAGTATCTTGAAGGTCAGGACAAAAACATGAAGTTCATGGTATTTAGACCATTTGAGCTCAACCCCGGTAACAAAGAGATAACAGCAGGCAGCAGCACTGGTTCTGAAAGCAGAGAAAGAAGGAGTCAAAAAGAGGTTAAAAAGAAGTGCTGTATCCTCAGCTCCCTCAGCCCTGCGGCGTGGGGTCACCTCAGAGACTGGAGACTGAATTACCCAGAAGCCCCGGCCGTTCGCAGGATCAGGCGGACAAGGGGAGAGGACAAGAGGAGTTAATGAAGAAAAGAGACACTTTGGGTCTCCTGAGGACCTCTAGGCACCTGCCTGGCGAGCTCCCACCTCCCGGACTGCTCTGATTGGCTAATTATCAACATGGATTTAGCCCAGAGTCAAATCACTGATTGATTGGAGTGTTTTAAATCTGTGTTTGGTCTCTCGCTGGCTCTCCTTCCCATCTATTTCTCTCTCTCTCTCTCTCTCTCTCTCTCTCTCTCTCTCTCTCTCTCTCTCTCTCTCTCTCTCTCTCTCTCCCTCTCTCTCTCTCCCCCGCGCTACAGGGACTCACGCAGCACAGCGGCAGCACAGTAGCAGCAGGTGACCGGTCCTAATACACAATGTGTGGACACACGGCCAAATGTGATGATTTTGTCTCTCAGTGGACAGATAAGTCATGTGTTAAGTGCTTAAAAAGAAATCATTGAATCAACAGATAATTACTAATTACAGCCTACAAAGTGACAGAACATTTTTCAAATGGGAGCAAGGGAAGGAAGGTCGTGGCCTCACTCATATTGGGTCTACATAATTCCAGTAATAGATGTTATTTGCTACCACCGTAGCTGTGGAGGTGTGATTAAATAAGTGCTGCTCTGTTTACGTATATCCATTCATCAGCGATTAAGTAGCTACTGGTCCAGTAGGAATCTTATGCCTGGTTCATTAGACTTTACATTGAAAGCCAAGGGGAATTAATGCTGTGCAGCTTATGACTGTCAACATTAGTCATGACTTATAATGTGACTGCTGTTTCTCTGTAAAATTGCTTTGTCTTTCCCGCTGATCCAAAGGGAACTTGTTGCATTCAGCTTACTCATTCTAAAGCTGATCAGACTTACAACATTTTCTCCTTAGAATTAGGAATAATTATTCATACAACATAAGCTACCTTGTTTAATATCAAAGCAGTCTAGAAAAAGAGCAAAAAAGAGATTTAAATTGGGTTTCACAGGATATTAAAGCTGTATTAAAATGCGTCACTATGTGGGTGTGCATAAGAAAAGCGTCCCTTTTGTTTCCTTATCTTATCCAGTTCAAACTGAGTGCATGAGACGTCGTGTTACTCCACTGAAAGAACAAGAGACAAAGAAGCAGCAAAAACAGGCTGAGCACATGTTGCTTGGAAAAGTATGCAGCTAAGCATGTCTTCCTATTTTTCCATGTGTCAGATCAGTCAGAATCCATTCTCTCTGCTGCGGGGGGAAACACAAGGGTTGTAGGCACCGAATGGTTCTCACAGTGTGAAGGAAACACCTCGCCTGTTCACAACCCCAGCTGAGAGCTTCACTGGGAAGTAAGAATCCTCAATCCCAACCCGACATCGCTCTAAAGAATGAGGCTAAGTCTCCTTTGATAGCAGATTTAGCTCCATGGTTACAGTCCGCACAAATGTTCAGGATGTCTCCCTCTATTTCGCTGCAGTGAATCCTGGAACAGGACATCTATGGCGGTCCCGGGAAGCTCCGGGGGAGGCTGGGGGATTAGCGCTGGCCTATCTCTTTAGAGATGGGAATTAATTAAGTAATTATGAAAGCCAGGAAGGGGAATGAAATATGCACAAGTCCTGATTGGGACGTTTGTGATTGTGTAATCTAATTTAAACCGGCGGCCCGTTCCCGTCAGTCAGGTAGAACACACGCGATAGACGCACACGCAACGACAAAGCTCTCAGGCCACACAAAAACGTAACCAAAGATCATTCTCACTGTCGGCAGACTGAGTATTCTGAGTAACTCATTATGTTAATTAAAATGATGTAATCAGTGTGGATTAATCACCATAGTAATGAGGATTGAACAGCAGATTATGTCTTTTTACCTAAACCACATAATTGTATTTGTAGAGGCACGAGATTAATATGCTAGCATCAAATTCTTAATGAAAATGATTGATTAAGCATGTGTTTCACTTTGGAATTCTTTTGGAGTGAGAAAAGTGGATTTTTGTTTTGCTTTGGTCTCCAACACTATTCTTTGTGGTTTTATGTGTTTGTGGATTCCACTGGGCTCGCTGCCGGTTCTCTACTGGGCTCTCTTTCTCTTTATTGATGGACTTAAAGGCCTGTTTGCAGCAAAGAGCTCTCCCTGTTCCCCTGAAAAATACTTCCTGTAGAAGACTCAAACGGAGTCGATACCAAACAAGAGATCAGTAGCCACGAGACACGCCACAAGAAAGACTGACTCTCTCGCAATTCACATGTGCAGTACAACCATACACTATAGGTCTTAAGCTTAACCACAAACATGCACACACACACACACACACACACACACACACACACACACAAGGCTCCAATTTCCTCTCAATCACCTGCAAGTCTATCGACCCAGGTGCATCCTTCTTCCTTTCATTTATTTCTTTTTTTTTTTCGTTTATTGATTCACACATTGGTGTATTTGGAAAACTGCATCACATAGTGCTGGTATATCATGTTCTGTTTCACCATTTGTGTCTTTTTATATCCACGCAGTACTCTCCCGGTTTCAAAACTAACATTCAGGGTAACATCACTTCCCTTAATATACTTTAATTAGAACAGTGTGAGGCTATTCATATAAATGTAGGGATAACCTTAAAAAAAAAAGAAATGGTGGGTAAATGAGCAAAACTCTAAATGTTTCACCATATGCTCTAGTTCAGTGGAGCACTGCAATGGGAACCTCCGGTATCTAAACTGGTCCCCGGTGTTTGAACTCTGCTCAGAAAGCAGAACATAAAGCAGAGAGATGAGAGGATAGATACAGAAAGGGGAGCAGAGATGAAAGGCTGCGCTGTGCCC
The DNA here is from genome assembly GCF_023055335.1 of Clinocottus analis. Lineage (NCBI taxonomy): Eukaryota > Metazoa > Chordata > Actinopteri > Perciformes > Cottidae > Clinocottus > Clinocottus analis. The sequence continues at coordinate 14,059,148 of NW_027176240.1, read as the reverse complement.
TCCAAAGGGATGTGGGAGCCCGGGAGCACGCTTACTCACAGTGTTTGATTGTTCCTTTGTCTCTTTTAGTCGCAGACGGAGCTGCTTTACAGCCCGAACACAGGAAATGTGACAGAAGGACTGCAGGTCTGTTTCAAGTTTACATCCCTGCTGCTTTACACATTGTGGGATTACTTTCTTAAGGCATCTTTGAACTCCATAAGATTGCACTGCAGAGAAGGTCAGAATTCATAGAGATGGAGGTTTTGTCCAACTAACTACCAGCACCTCATGTAGAGGATGAGAGGAGCAGGTGTGTCTCCGGCATCATGTTTCCACCTTTTCAACCCCTGTCTGTGCCCTATCCGCAGGTGCGATATAGTTGCTCATTAATTTCATCTCGGGTTATGACCTCCTTACAGTATCGGGGTGCCTTATTTGTTCTTCTTGTTTTGTCTCCTCTGTCGTTTCTTTTTAGTTTTTTTACTCTTCTTTTTAGTTTTTCTTTCCAGTTTTTTTTAACTGATTTAATGATCTATTTTCTCATTGTTGTGAAATAATCATATCACACTCCTTTTTCCTCTCATATTTTCTCCTTATGATTCTCACCAGTATGTAAAGTGGCTCATATTTCATGCTTTTATTTTAATTTTTACTTGACAATAACATTTTGTGCCATCTACACAGTGTGGTTTAACTCTTGTTAAAAAAAAAACTCTTTTGTTATCAGCTACTATAACAGAAATGCTGTAAACAGAGTCACTGATTCAATGAGTTTAAGTGACTAAAAACAGTGTTTCCTGTGGCACATCACAACAATATGACCTTATTCCATGCAGCGTAAGCTCCTCTTTCTGATTTGAGGCTTCTGTGGATTCAACCTCAGCTGACTGCTTTGCATGGATTTGACTGGTATCCACAGATGGATTTGCATCCCTTTAAAAAAACAAAAAAAACACCACAACTGCCAGAGCACAAAGGTCAACGATAAAGAACATGTATGGAAACAATTTGAGTTCAATTCATTTTGTATAGACCAAAATCACAAATTACAAATGTGCCTCATGCAGGGTCTTTACAATCTGTACACATATGACATCACTGTCCCGGGACCTCACATCGGATCAGAAAAAAAACTCCTCCAAAAAATCGAAAAACCCCTTTCACAAGGAATAGAAAGGAAGACGCCTTCAGGAGAGCAACAGAGCAGGATCCCTTTCCTCGGATGGACAGGAGCAATAGATGTCATGTGATCTGAATGAACAACGTAACAGTTACAGCACATTCAATGTAAACAACTCCCGATTGTTCTTTTAGCTTCTGGTTACTCTGATAACCTGTATATATATATATATATATATATATATATATATATATATATATATATATATATATATATATATATATATATATATATTGATTATCCCCATTTACCGATGTCCAATCCATGGAAAGGCCCTCAGTGTACAATCTTTGTATGTTCACGATTAAAATAAATTTAGATTCCATGGCTTTTACAGTGATAAGAATATGCCATTTATTATCATGTCCGAGTGTATATATTCAGTGTCATATTCAGAGATGACAGAGATGTTACACACAGTCATTTAGTGTGGGGAAAGTGTGAGTATTTCCTTCTAACCATTTTCCATCCAGTGTTGGCTTCCTCCACCTCCGGAGACAAGGTGATATTGGTATGATTGGAGACCAAGTTCAAGCAAACAACGCCCGCCCACGACTGAGCTTTTTAGAGGCTAATAGGATGACCGCTGGCTGGCTGGACTGTGGGGTCAGTCCTGTGTTATCCATCCCTTGTCTGCAGAAATCCAACCTGTTATTATTAACTTGATTGGTCGTCTTGTCAGACACGTAATAATTGTGTCAATTTAGTTTGCATGAAGATGTGAAAAAAAAAACTTGCCTCTACTTGCTCTTCCCTGTCTATATGCCTGAAAAGGTAAATTGGAATATTAAATAATTTTGACTGGCTGATATTGTGCTCGAAGCCATTATGACACCCTGCTGTGCCGTATTGCATCATGGGATGTGACGAGCCTTGTCTTGGCGAGACACACATGCGGTGAATCAACAAATTCATCATGCATTTGGTAGAAAACAATTAACATTTTATTGCTGTGATATTTGAGCTGAGGCAATATTTCCTGTTTTTTTCACCATCTCTTGTTTGTGTTTTGTACTGTGTGAAGCACTGCTTTTATTTTGTTTTATATATCTGCTGAGAAACTACTCAAATATGTTTGGCAAAATCCAATTGTTTCATTTCATATTCACCTAGATTAATCTGAATGTTATTGAAACCAGAAATGTACCGTTAGGCAGCAGCTATATTGAAAATGTATTAAGTTGTGACACGAGTGTAACATCAAATCAAACCATAATTTATATGTGAATCTCACACCTCTGAATAGCAAGCATGTATTATATAACACGGTCATTATATTCTGCGTCGTCTCAATAACAATAATCTGTTTGTGCAATTATGTTAATCACAAAAAACACACCAAACCAACATGGTTATTTCATTTTCGCCTCAGCGGACCCATTCTTCTACACAGGCAGAAGTGTAGTCGTGGCAACTCTTGGGTATTATTTAACTGTCAGCGTTTCCCCCCAGATTAAGGCTGGTATTAATAAAATGGACCTTCTGGTTCCCACCAGCCTATTCTCACCTTCTCCCTTCTCACTGCCTTTGCAGCACATGCTAGTCTCCAAATGTCTGCACCCCGGACAGTTTCCTCATTCTCATTCTCTCCTTTTGAGCATCGCTGTTCATTTGCTCTCTCTCTCTCTCTCTCTCTCTCTCTCTCTCTCTCTCTCTCTCTCTCTCTCTCTCTCTCTCTCTCTCTAGACCTCCTGGTAAATGATGCATGGTCGACTCACAGCCGCTGAGCAATCATTAGTGAGGTGGCACAGGTGAACGGGAGCGATGGATGATGAAGAGAAGGAGGGGTGGAGGGAGTAGCAGAGGACAGCAAAAGTCATGTTTCCAATCCGAAGCATTTCCCTATACTGTCGCAAAACTATGGTTTGTGTAAAACACAAGTCAGTGGCTTTTCTTATGCCCAAGGTCATTAATTTAGACACATCAGCACACTTTGGTGTATGCTCATACACACAATACAAAAATGAAGCCATAATGTTGCTCGCACGGATAAAATATTGACTCATAGTGTCCTAAAGCCCTATGCTACCATAAAAAAACAAAACAAGTCTGGACTGGACTAGAATAGGGACTGTGCTGAGCAGCCAATATTATGAAGTGTGCATAATGCTTCCCTGGTGAAATATCATCACTCAACAATGCCCTGACGCCCCTCGTCATAAACAAAATTTCAGTTTATAGTTCATATCAGGGCTAATAAACTGAAACATTACCTGACAAAGCCCCATAGCGGGTATGAAACTCCCACATGTGAAACTTACTGGAGGCAAGATTCAGAGCACAGGATGTGTTTCCCCCCTCCTATCAATCAAGTAGACATATTTTGTTTGTTATAAAATGACAGTAACATTGTGTTTTCTAATAGCTGATGATTTGATTGTCAGCTTCATAGCTGCAAGTGCTTCTACTTCCAACAGATGTTAATGTTTAATTAGTGTTCGCTCCCACTCTTCCATGCCGTCTCATCAACACACCACACTTCTCTTTACACTCCTCTTTCCTTATCTCTGCTTCCAACAACTTCAACTGTATGAACAGCAACACCTTTTTTGTTAGTTGGTGTGTCTCAGTAAGACAATTAGAATGTGCAAAATAGCGCACGCTCAGTGCATCACATGTGTGACTAGTGAGAGCAAGTAACCAAGCACAGAAGTACTTATGCTTTTTGAGGTTCTTGTACACTAATTAGTTGTCAAACATTGGGGATTGTTGTTCAGATAGCAGTTAGCAGTGGCAACAAAGACATCTTCTCTAAACCTCTCATATAAATAATACAAAATAAATCTAAGTTTCTTCTTTCCTTTCTTACCCCATGAATCATCTCACAACCCTAGTAGTAGTTAGCTTTATTGCAATCTTACCAGCTATAACAGTAAAATGCTGCTGCCGCATTGTTCCACCAGTATTAACAATCTGTTAAAGTAGCATATTACCTTTGAAGAGTTTTAGTTCAAATTTGAATTTAAGTAGCTAGCAGATAATTTCCAAGTTGATAACGTCAACAATTTATCCCCTCGGGACTCACTCCAAAGCCACTCCCCCAAAATTAGGAAAGTAAACATATAATGAACATAAACCATAAATATGGCTATTTTTAGAACTTGTATTTGTCAAGCTAGCAGTTTGAGGAGGACTCTGGTACAGGCAATGAGTGCACAGGCAGAGTGCGCGCAGGTAGGTAGACAGGCTGTCAATCATTTCCTTTTGGGCCGAATTAAATCATAATTAGAGTCATGCGACAGCCATAGATTACTAATGTGTTCCTTTTTCTGTCAGAGTGTTTCATGAATGTATGCTGTCAATTGCTGTCTGTATGTAATGAAAATATCATTAAATAATAGTTTTAGCTGTAATGAAGTATGTCTGTGATGTGGTTTTCTTTCACCACTGGGGGAGATGCAGCTGCTGTTCCAATAATCCATGTTTCTCATGTTGCATCCCTCACTCTCTACTGTAGGATCCCTCAGCTTTGCATATTACAGTTACAGCCCTTATCTAAACAGAGTGGAGATGCGAAACATTTGCAATCTCCTCAGGAACTCGTCAATACACTCTCACAGAAGTATTTAGTGCAAACGACCATCGTGTTGCTCCTCGGTTTGCTGTTTACTAGTGATGTGTGTACGGCTGAAAGAGAGCTCAATCTGATCGTGGCCATAAGAGAATACAATGAGCATTAAGCTTCCTATCTTGCCTGAATATCAACAAATACAATTTGGATTTGAAGGTACATTCAACAGGGCAATCATCTGCAATCGATTGCAGTAAGATGTGTGTAGCTGATGAATCCTGAGAAATACGCTTTTACGGTCTCATAAGAGGAAGAGAAAACAAGTCTACATCAAACTAAGCTATTTTTAGTTGAGATAAAGTATATATATATATATATATATATATATATATATATATATATATATATATATATATATATATATATATATATATATATATATATATATGTAGTGTGTTAGAGTTGGATTTATATTAAAGACAGCTTGCGAATAGATTTGTTCGTTTTCTACATGTTTCTGTCAACTTAATTGTATTAAATGTTTTATCCCCTGAAGCAGAAGGAGAGCAGAGCTTCTAGGGCAACAATCAATGTAATTGTCCTAAGTCTGACACATGCAATCTGCTAAAAGCTCTGAAGCCCAAAGGCCCAGGTGTACCAAGGGATTACAATGGTGGAGGACAGGTGAAGTCAACGCACACTGACAGGGACACACACACACACACACACACACACATATTTATACATATGGTCATGTGTATTCGATGTTAGTTTCGATGTTAAGTTGCTTTAGATGTTAGTTGATAACCAAACACACCATCTAAAGTTCAAACCAATCTCATTATCTTCCAGCTGATGTGTAAATAGCATAAAGTTTTATATTCTAAGGAAGCAAAATGGGCCAAAAAAATTGCATAACTTTGAAGAAGAAAAAAAACAAATAGTATTATTATTTTGTGGAGGATGACGTTAGGAGCCTCACAGCCAGAGGAAAGAAGCTGCTCTGAAATCTGGCTGATACTTCAGTAACGCTTGCCAGACGACAGTCGGGCGAACAGGCTGGGGTTAGGGTGAGTATTGTCTTTAATACATTTTGAGCTCGAGGCACCTCAACAATATCACTGATGCCCAGTAGATGTGTACCAATGATGTTTAGGGCAGCTTTAATCACCCGCTGTAGATCCCTCCTATTCTGGAACGTGGACATCTCATGCAAGTGTGCAATGTTTCCACCCGAATGTTTTCTATTGCTCCTCGGTAAAAGTAAACAAACTTAGCACAGTATTTTTGTCTTCTTAAGTCTCTTCAGGAGATCCAGCTGTTTGTGAATTTTACTAACAAGAATGGAGATGCATGATGACCATGTCGGATTGTTTGTGATAACCGATTCCCAGGAACTTAAAACTTCTGAATAGCTCCACCTCAGCTCCATTGATGTGGATGTTTTTCTAAAATCAACAATGTATAACAAAGGTTGTTCTCTGACCACCACTCTGCAATATTTTTGATTTCCTCTCTATTTGAGGCCTAATTGTTCTTTGTAATCCGGCCGATGACGATGGTGCCATTTAGAAAATTCATAACAGAGTTCTCTTTATGTCTGGTTGAACTCGTACAGTGTGAACATGAGTGGGCTGAACACACAACCCTGATGGGCTCACAATGAAATAGGAGTGGCTGTCAATCTGAACTGGCTGGGGTTTGTTTGTGAGGAAGTTTAATAACTAGTTGTTATAGTTAGGTACTCAAGGTGGTAGCATTTCTGTCCACATTTCCAGTTTTTTTCTAATGATTTTGCCCGTGTAATCAATCAGGTGTGAGTCGGCAGCAGGAAAATATGGTCTCATTGTCCCAAGTGGGCGCGGGGGGGAGTTTTGTAGCTGCAAGAAACATTTGGGTAAACATGGTCCAATGTAAGATGGACATTTTGGTTCAATTTAGGTAAAACAGATCTGAGGTTTTTGAAACACGAGGAATCTCGGATGTTATAAGGAAGTCTCTGTAAAGATGTGTGAACAATAGTCTCTGATTTCCGGTTGCTGATGGTGGGTTTAGTTAGGGTGACCAGACGTCCTCTTTTTCCAGGACATGTCCTCTTTTTGAGACCTTAAAAATGCGTCCGGCAGGGATTCCAAAAACGTCCAGGATTTTTGTGTTTCTCTGGGTCTATCACAAACTGGTTATTACGCCCTCACAAGTTTCGGAAACGGTATCTTACATTCCACGTTCTTGCGCGAGCTCTGACTGTAGAGTGAACTGTCATTGGTCGACTGATCTCAGTGTTGCCAGATGCAGGATAACTATCCTCCAAATACGACCATTTTGAGCTTTTGGAATGATACTTCGCCATTCTGGCAACACTGAGCACTTTGTCACCTCCACTAGTTGCATTGTTTACAACAGAAATATGTATACACAATAGGGCTGTACTTGGCTGTACTCTATACTTCATATTATTGATCTGATTGATAACTACAACTATCATATACATGTTGTAGAGTAACAATTATATTACTTAAAAAGTTGTGTAGAGGGAGAAAAAATTTAAATAATCGACTAAAGTACAAGTGAGAGTTTCAAATATATTTGCTCAATAGTTTAATTAAACTAAAGCACACAATGTACATTTCATTCACCTCTTTTGCATTGAGGTGGAGGGAGATTTTCTCAAACCTTGGCACATGAAATGAAGGTTACGGTATTGTAACCCTCCTTCTATGAACTCAAACGGAGACCTTTAATGGCAATACTCTCCTTAATCATGGGCATGTATTCACTCACTGAACATTTGCATAAACATAGTCTAGCAATTAGGACGTACCTATCGGGATACATGCAGACCCAGCACACAAGCCAGCACACATCACTGTCAATATACAACACCGGAGCAAAAAGACCTCTATGTCAAAGGCTCAGTCTGTGCCGGCAGATGTTATGTACATGCTTCAACACTGAGACATCATATAAACCGGTTTCAACATGAGGTAATAGAAAGCCAAGACGCCGGGAAAGAGAGGTGAATGTTCTCAAAACATTCTTTACAATTACAACGTGAACGTCAGAAAAATCAGCTTTATGAACAACATCCACCATAAGAACCTCACCATCCAGGTTAATCCCAAAAAAAAAACCTCTGTGGCAATGGGGGCTCCTAGAAGATCGGTGGATTGTGAGATAGTTGGCGAACAGGCAGACGCCACAGGGGCTTGTGACTGGAGAACACATTTGCCGGAAAGTTCAGTAGTCCAGTAGAGGGCTGAGCCTGTGTGATTTTGAACCAACGCTTTCTGGAACTTTTCTGGCTTAAGAAAATTTGATTTTTAGGTTTTTATGATGTGATATGGATGACCTGAAACATTAAATACAGCCAAAGACAATGTCAGAGGCCTCCACTCTGGACATCCCGCAAGCCAAACTCTAATAATGAATATTATTAATTTTCCACAGATGTTGTCTTCTTGTCTTCTTGGTCAGTGGAAAGCCTGCAGAATGGATGCTTTATTTCGCTTTATTCACTGCTACTAAATTTATTAGGCATGTTCTCCTCTGGTCTGCAAGAAATAATTAGTCTCCTGGATAGGTCAACTTAATCATTCCTGAAAATAATATTCAATTATCTCCACAGCAACTTCTAGAGCATGTCTCCTATATTTAGACCCCCTCTGTTTTACAGAGATAGGAAGTGTTATCCTTTTCATGTCAAGCCTGCTACACAAAGCAACGGAGAGTCAGCAGTGCTAAACAGTCCTCGGTGGACAAACTATTATGCCTTAATAATAGCTCTAGCCTTCTCATTGTCTGTTCCTCTGTGTGATGCACCGCATCAGAGTTCCATTCGACTCGATTATGGCTCTCCTTTCCCACAGCTTCCCTCTCCAGCTTTCCATTGCGTGCCCTTGGTGTGTATCCTCAATTAGTCTTAGCGACGGGTACAACAAAGTAATATATTAAATTGTGGCAAGTTCAACGTTAGGCTCGTTTGAGATGAGCCAGGCCAGAATCAATCCCGAATGATCGCCTCCAAATGCATGCCAATTAGATTTCAGTCCAACTCGATCCCGGCTTCCCCTGATGTCATGTACGAGGCAACGATATTCTCACAGGATCGAGGGCGTCGTAGCCAGGCGTCGCAGTTGCTCTCCACGGCTGCACGACCCAAGGCGTGATTGGAAATGCCTGCTTGCAGCTTGATCAATGAGCTGATTGGCTCTTAGTTTTGACCACAAACATGTTTTGTAGAAAATCACGTTTTGTAGAAAATCACGTTTTTTTTTTCTTCAGAAAATACTAATTTCCTGTGTGGATTGTAGGCTATTAGTCCCGTGTTGTATATCTATATGTGACTTCCTGTATATTCCTGGATAGAATCAAACTCAAAAAGAATTCCTGATCTCATCCACTTCACGCACTTCATCTCGACCAGGACTTGTGTCATCACCTCATTAACAATTGTGGATATGAAGGAAAAGAGGGCAAATTGTCCAGAGCTTGTAAATGGTTACCATCCTGCATGACCTCAAGAGAGGTGTCACCAAAGCCTGTCCCATAAAAACTGTTGAATGAGCTCCTTACGCTGAAGTGCTCTATATACTATGAAACTCACTAAGTGAGGCGATTAGAAAAAGATCGTGGATAATGACACATAAGTATATACTCGATATACTCATTAATGCAGAGCACAGAGCTATTAAATGAAGGGGCAGAGCAGTAAAAGTGGCATAGAAACACAATCGGAAACTACAGCATGCACAGGCATGCAAACTAAAAAAAAAAAATGCATTTGCAGCTCCATGAGGTAAATCTGTCTCAAATAGAACCAGCAAACTCCATTTCACGCACAACCTCTCTCACTCTCACTGTTTCTGTCTGTGTCTCTCTCTCTGTCCCCGTCTCCTTCAGTCTCCTCCTCCCCCTCCCGCTCTCCATCTCTCACCAGTTATAATAAAGACTTAGAGAATAAATAAATAATCCAGAGTGTATTCTGTGCTTCAGGAAACAGCATAATTGTCGTCGGAAGAGAGAAGCATTGGGAGTCATCACTTGTCCAGGAAATTCTACCCTTTGAAGTTGGATTCAAGCAAAGTACAGCGACGCCGTTCTGTTGCCAGATTCTGTCACATCTTGGAGAAAGGCCTCGCTCGAGGCTCAGCAGCATGCATGCAAACTTGTGCCTTAACCTCTGGGCTTCATTCGATTTTACTATCATGTAATCTTATTTTATCTTTAGCGTTTTATAATTAAGTGTTAATTTGATCTCTATGTACAAGTCATGCAAGGATAAACTGTCTCCTCATTTATCATCGCCGTGACTCAGCAACAGAAGGTATGAATGGTAGACTCAGTATGAGCCAGAGAGTGATGCTGCCCCTGCATAATGTTATGCTGTAAGTAATAATCTGTGAGGAAGACAACATTGTCCTTTTTTTAATCACTGTAACATGATTCACATCATTTTCATCTTCATAAAAGCCTTCCACTGTATGGCCGCATTTATGCTCTCATTTAATTATTGTGGTGTTTCCTTTCTTTAAATTCAAATGCAGAGTTAACACAAAGCAATTTGCTGTTCCAAAAATCAGTGTTCAGTAAAGGCTTCTCAAGTGCGCAGGAAGTGACATGGTTACCGCTACCAGAAGCAAGAACCACGAGTGTTTCTTTATAATGAATTAAAGAGTAAAGTGGCTGTTCGGTTGAACAGTCAATATTACTGCAGCTCCGCAGACAAAGATAAGAAATCCTAAACTTCAAAAACTCCGAGAGGATTGTTAGAAATGACAGGTGATCTCAGAGAACAAAATACAACAACCAAAGATTCTTTCAGTCATACAGAAAACCACTTCGATAGTCAGGAGTGCTGCTGAGGAGTCATCCTTATTGGAGTTAAGCTCATTTATGAAAGGGTGCTCTCTTGTGGCCACCGGTAGTAAAATATGACCCAGGGATGCGGGAGGGACAGATCGACAGGGAGTAATATGTTCTCATAAAAATCCTGCTGGACTTATTTTATAGACCCAGCTGCCCTGACTACACTTCAGATAGGGCAGCAAAGAAAGGTGATTAACTATGTTATTTCACTAAAGTTATTATTCGATTTGGAAATATACAGACAGATAGATGGATAGATAGTCTGATTAATTGATTCTCAGGAGAATCTCACAACCTTACGAGTCTGCAGTGGGACCACAGCCGCTGAATCCGGAGCGGTGCCGCGCGCTCTGGAGTCCGGGTTTTCTTTTTCTCCCCTCCCATCTATTTCCTCCTCGCTTGCCACTAGTTTACCTTCACTTGTTCAGCCTTCACTCTGAGAGGAGGAGGATGGTATGTGATTGGCCAGGCGGGGACTGGTAGTCCGGAGGCTGGCATTGTGCTCCGCGTTGATCCCCGTGTTCTTGTTTACACCTTGCGGACGGGGACCAGAGCAGGCACCCAGGGGCCCCCAGAACAGACTCGGGAGTCCAGTCAGCTGTGGACGCGGCAATCTGCCAGCATCTCCGCGTTGTACTTATTTTGTAGAAGAAGTTACTCCTCTGCTGGGAATCGGACTCTGTCGTCTGATTGAACCTCTCCGTTCAGAGCAGCAATGCGTCAAACTTTTTGGTGACTTTTGTGGCACCACTGCGCTCACCGCTCCCAGACAAGCAGAGTAAGTGCAGCTGGAAATGAAATCTACCAGGATTTTGTTTCTCCACATTCACAGGGTGTGATAAGGACCTTTTCAAAGTTTGATTACGGGCGGAAATGTTTGGTCAAGAGTGAACTATTTAGCAAAACAACGACACGCAACATCAATTACTGGACTCTTTCGCTCTTTCCTTAGATTTTTGTTTCAGGAGGAGAGACTTTGCAGGACAAGAGTCACGCAAAGGGTCAGCAACACCGCAGGTTACGCAGTGTTGGAGACCCCGGGACGTTTTGCAACATCGTATACGGAAAAGATGCTCTCTGTTCGGATGCAGCGTGACCACGGGCTCGGTCCTCTGGTTCTTCTCCTCTTGGTCGGGGGATATGTCGTGTCTGGCACTGGTGAGTTGTTATTCACAGATCCGTGGTTAATAGTTGTTCGACACGGAGTTGTTTTTCAAAGATCATTGCGAAATACTGTTATGTGACATTGCGCAACATTGATAAAACGCGCTCACGTGTGTGCGCGCGCGCGCGCATACACACACACACACACACACACACACACACACACACACACACACACACACACGCACACACACACACGCACAGACACACGCACACACACACACACACACACGCACGCACACACACACAATTTAAGATTTTCGATCCGATTTGGGTCCAATCCCATTATTACCTCCACGCCCTGGATAATAAAACAACGAGTTAAATAAAAAATAAAAAACCTGCTTTGGACTGTGGAGCTGAAAGAGTTCCGGGATCTGGGTTCGCCTGCTGACCAGCACTTTCTTCACCACACAGAAAAGTCTTCAGCAGTAGAGTTGACCCGAGCTTTAAGAGCTCTCTTTTCTATTTGGAGCGGAAAAATAAAACTCCCCCGGTGAGCAGGGAGTAATTAAGGTTTTGCTCCATGCCTTCTTGGCAAAAAAAAGCCAAGAAAAGTAAGACGGAGCACTTGAAGTGATTCAGGGAAAGACATTGTTTCATTTATTTATTTTCCCATGGCAAAATCTAAATTTACACAAACTTATTTTTAAGCTTGGGAGTACATGTTGTGCCCATTGATCACAAACCATCGATACAGTGTTTAATAATTAATTGTTCTACATGGTATTTCAGTCTGAACAGAGCAGACTTTGATCAGGGAAGAGCAGACGTCAATCAGTGGATTGCTCAGAGTTAATGCCCTCAAAGAGTGCAGCAACTCTCATGGAGATGAAATCATTTGGTACACAAGGCAGGACCTGGACACCAAGAGGACACTGCCTATCTCCAGTGTGAGATGGATGACTTTACTCAGTGGGGCCTCGCGGTAGACAAGCCTGGACTGTTCATCCCCTCCCTTTACCAGATAGGATTGAAATACAAGGCAGAAATCCGAGGGTTCATTGGATTGTGGATTAAGCTCAGTTTACAATCGGAAAATAAAAGAACAATGCGGTCAACAATGAGTACAGAATCCACACAAGCTTTGCTAAAAGACCTCTCCAAGAAATAAACCTGACTTTCTGGTGAGGAACTCCATTTTTGACTTAATGAAAGCAGTAATCTTTTGAAGGACGCGCTGACTGTGTGTCCAGGTCTGTGGCCATTTCTTCGACTGCCAATAAGAACCCCTCCCCGTACCTCCCGAGGTCCTCCTGTGTGTATATTATTCCCAGAACAGTCAGAGCAGAAAAGCAGCTTACGTTTATTAAAATTGTGGCTCGTTCTGAAATCCTCGCATGAGAAATGAGAAACGTTGATGTAAACGGTTGAGGATTGAAGTGAGGTCCTGTTAGGGGAGCAGACCATGGAGGAGGAGGACAACAGGGGACAATAGCTCAGTATGCCACAGGAAAGTTTCTGTCTGGGAGAGAGAAAGGCAGAGATGTATTTAGGGAATGCATGATGGAACAGACAGATTGCGTTTATCTTCTCTCCCACTGTGTGTACACCTTTCCTCTGCCGACGCCCCTCAGATCCCTCCTGTCTCGGTCTCTGCCTGCATTGTGGATCTGCTGAGCTCACATTTCGGCTATGGTGCTTCTCTTTCTGTGTTGACATACACATTAATTACCCAGACTGCCAGGAACACTTGTTTGGAGTAACTTCCCTGCCGTCCGCCGGGCCTCTCCGTGTGTGTGTGTGTGTGTGTGTGTGTGTGAGAGCCATTATTAATGACTTCATCAGAATTAGAAAACCGACATACGGGAAGTGTGTCTACACACCGTTTTTTGACATCAGGATTAAATGAAGACAACAAGGTTCCCAGTAAGCCCCGTGTGGGGGGCGGGACAGGAGACCAGAGGCAAGACATGGCGGTCAAGACAGCAGGAAAGCGAGTGCTGTATTAAAGAGACAGTCGAATGGTCAGAGTTAAGCAGCGCAGCATGTCAGACATCTGGACAAATGGTGACACCCCTCTAGGTTGTGCTGTTTCATTTGTGTTCAGCGTGGGAATCCTCTTGCTCTCAAGAAGACTCTTCAATATTATATGTGAGCTAATAACAGGTTGCTGACATATTTGCTGCCCTCCGCTACAGTTTGTTCTGACAAAATCTGTAATTTTCTGACAGTTAAAAAATACATTTGAATGCATCCAGAGAAAGGAATGTGACAACAAAGCTAACCGCCAACATACACCAAAGTAGATTTGGCTTCAAAGACGCTCAACAGATTGAAATGTCAGATTAGATTAAAGTGTCTCTGAAACATGTTGTCATAACAAAAGCGCTGCCAGGCTGTGGCATCTACAGAGATTTGGACAGGTGATCGGACACCCGAAGATAAACAGACCGACAGCTCTCTTTAGGCCAGGCCACAGGCCAGACTAGTTCCTCGGGCAAGTCCTGCTGGAAGACCAGACCAGGCCACATTCTGTCCCAGAGCAGTGCATTAGTTTTATGGTCGTCAGGCGGCAGGCGGCAGGGGATGGGATCGCTGGCCAGCCGCTGCCCTCTCTGCTGTATTATTCATACGTGCAAAGTGGTCTTTGTTAATATTTAAAATGTGCTTATGATGCTCAAATTCTTGACATCAGAGACAGCGAAAGAGAAAGAAGTGGGAGGGGAACAGCTGCTCAGCTCTCATTGGCGGATCTGACCCGGATGGCTGCAGGGGGTCAGGAAGGCTTTTAGGGTACCAATATAGGCATTTATAGATGACATAAAAGACTGGCAGTTTGAGCAAGTGTGCCAATTGCAGCCAGGGGCTGTTGCAGAGGACGTGTGAACCAAACAGGGAGAGGGGTTACGCAGGGTAATGTTATCCATCTGAAAGTTAAGAGGAAAAACAGAAAGAGGAGATAGAAGAGAAATGAATGTGCGAGAGACACATTGAGATGGATTGATTTCAGTGCTTGGCTTTTAAATATCCTTTATGAGAAAAGAGCAAAGAAGAACCCTCCATAGCAATGGCATTCAAGCGTCATTAAACCTCTGGCACGGGCCAGAGAATGAGGTGGAGTGTGGGTGGTAAGGTATGAGAGGGAGAGGAAGGCAAGGGATGTGCAGCAGGACCAGTTTAAAGCGAGCAAAGCAGAAGAAGAGTGACGGATATTGTCGAGGAAGGAGGCGGGGGGAGGAAAGTGAAAAAGAGACACACAAATCCACTTGGTGGATGTTTTTATTAAGGCTCTTATCGATGGAGAGAGCTCACAGTATTAAGAGTAGACATGTTTAATGCTTTGCCAATACTCTGCATGTTAGACCAGACCATAAATCTGCAGCAAACAGCAAGTGC
This sequence comes from Clinocottus analis, assembly GCF_023055335.1. Classification (NCBI taxonomy): domain Eukaryota; kingdom Metazoa; phylum Chordata; class Actinopteri; order Perciformes; family Cottidae; genus Clinocottus; species Clinocottus analis. Next base: position 14,044,107 of record NW_027176240.1, on the reverse strand, counting down.
TCTGCAGGAGGCAAAATATTGAGGTAAATGGAAGACAGAGCTGACGATAAAGAGTGGAAAGAGGAACTGGCAGCAGAAGAAAGTTTTGAGTGGAGATTGGCAGACTTGAGATGAATATAAATTTCGGCGCAGGCCATTATTTTCTTCTTCAAAGACAATATGTTCTCAAAGTCTTTAGAATCTAGGGTAATAATTATCTAATCAATATGGCTGAGCCTGACAATCAATTCAAACTGCTTGTTGTTTATAAAGGTGTACACAATTATCATCAAGTGAAGCTGTTTGAATATTTTATGTAATGCTTCCTTGGATTCTGGTCACACCAGATGGTCTCCTGCCTGTGTGCCCTTATACAGAACAGTAATACTATGCTGAAATGTTTCATTTCAATTCAAGATGTAATGCCATTGATTTCATTTAATACACAATTTCACCAAGCTATTTAAACCAAGGTCAAACTAGTTTTTATCAAAATGGTAATAACAAAATGTAGTTTACTTTGTCAATGACTTTTAAAGTCAATATTTTCTGAATAAAACAACAATTTTGTTCAGACCTTCAGATAGCCAGAGAGTGCAGTAAAATATGTAAAGCTGGAATGAGAGAGGGGGATGGATGGATGGATGGATGGATGGATGGATGGATGGATGGGCCGGGGGTGGAGGAAGAAGAGTTTCGGTGGCAGATGGGAGCTGAGTTGCTGCTGGGCCGGTAGGACAGGGTACCCCCTGCCCCTCCATCCTGCCCTGTGGGGCAAGATGGGTGGGGCAGACAGGGAAATAGGAAGAAAACCTCTGTGGGGTTCCATTGTGCTTGTAGATGAATAGGAGACTCCACAGACCTTTGTGTGTGGTAAAGGGGGGCAGAGCACACATGCACGCGCGCACACACACACACACAGAGAACTGCTCACTTCAACTTTAACAGGAACTACACTTGCATTAATGTGTATGTGTGCTCACAATTCTTCAGATGTGTGTTACTGTTGTATGACCACACATGCTTAGGTTAAGATCACACCTGCCTGTTAAATCCTTAAACATCTCCGAACCTCATTACGATTGATATGCTAAGACATGCTCAGTGACATCTGACATCAAAAGGACACCACCCACCCACTCACCCACACCCACATATGCAAAACGGAGCCACATCCTCTAATGAAGAGGTAGCATTTATTTGTATAATGGTGGAAGACCTGCTGGGTCACTTGGGAGGAGTGGGAGAGCGAGTGCAGGAATTTTCATTTAGGATCTCAGCAGCATTCTGGGCATCGTGACCAATAGGATCAGGATTCACCACGGGGGGTCTCGCAAGATCCTGAGCAACCTCTTTACGCTAAGATAGACGCATACACACACGCACACATGCGCACACATATACACACACTTGGCAAAAGTGGTTGCGTGGCTGAGGTCCATTGACCAGAAGCAATGTCAGCACTTGATTGGCTGTGCTGTGGTCCAGTGTGTATTCTCGTCTAAAAGGGGGAGATTTTTCAGACCATGTAGATTCCCCTTATCTTCTTAGCAGAGGCTTTTTTTGTCTTTAAAATTCCGTTGAGCCAAGTCCACTCAGAGCTTAGACCACATACAATCTGTTAATGCCTGTGTTTGTGTCTGTTTGTGTCTCAGTGTGTCATCTGGGCTCAGCTAACTGGAGGAAAAGTCAGCTTAAAAGTCTGTTAAAATGTGTTGCATCGGGAAAGGCGATGGCATTTGGTATTATTCTGGCTTCCTTTCATGAATGTGGCATACAAAGCTACATTGCCCCACATCCACGTTAATAAATTGCCTTCACTTGTCCCCATTTCCCCTTTTCCCCTTCCTTCAGTCAAGTTGATAGTCTCATCAGGTGTATTTATAGCTTCATATTCTCACATATACCAACCTCTGTCATCCATATCTCTCTCACTCCATCATTTCTTCCCTCAGCCTGCTCTCTGGCGGAGTTTGGGAATTGCTCTTTAGAAGGCACTGCGAAGAATCCCATTTCTCTGAGTGTAACACTTATTAGGGTCCCATCTGCCCGCAGGGCACTTATGAATGGGGAGGGGGGGGTAGGATTGTCGTGAGTAGGTAAAGGGGAGGGATGACGAGGAAAGGAGCTTTGTCACGCCTGTGTTGTCAGTGGATGTGGGTGCCACTGGGGGCTTGTGCGAGGCGGGAAGGGGCTCCTGCACTGCAGAGCACACATCGAGCAGCTGGTGTGTCTAAAGTAGGGGAATGACATACAGACCTCCCCGGAGAGATGGCGTATTGAGCGTACGTGTGCATATCTCCGGCTGAGAGAGGGAACGGAAATGATCCTGCCTCCTTCTGTCTGCATGGCAGGCAGCTAGGCAACAGCAGGACTTTCAAACAACTTCCTTTTTTCTTTTCTTTTTTCTCCCTCAGGCTTTAAATCAAGGCGAATGATGCTTAATGAGTGTATTTGTTATTTGTGAGTGTGTAAAGGCTGTGGTGGGGTGGGGTGTAGCATGGGCTTGTATGATTGGCTATATGTCAGCAGTGGGCTGCTGTGTTATTTAATGTAGTGATTGTCGTAAAGCACCATGTTTGTCTCTCAAGTCCATTGCCCCGTCAGTAATGGACCAGTGATTAACCACTTCATCTGAGGTCAACAAGGGCACCTCCAGACCTTCCCTGTCCTGGTCTCTCCGTTGCTGCTCCTTCCCTGTTTTCCTTTCCTTGTCTCCTGTCCTTGTTGTTCTGCTCCTCTTCTCTCCCATCCTCTCTTTGGCTTGAGGTTTAAATATTGTGCTTATGGAAAAGGTCTGCTATGCAGTATCTGACTTCATCCCCAAAACATATGACACATACTAGCACGCACAGTCGGGGCAATAATCCCTCTTTCTGCTCAGAGACTCTTGGATCACAACCACAGCAAAGAGAAGAGCGTAAGAATGAGATCTGCCCTCATCCACTCTTTAATTCCTCCACCCGTCTCCAGCTCCAGGACTTAATTCTCACTTCTCCTCCAGAGGCTTTGACTGGGAGGCTCCAAACACACAGTAAAGATTCTGTTCTCGCTTTGGATGCAGGTCTTAATCAAGAACTGACAGGCGCCTCTTGGCTCGGGTTTGAGTGTTTGCCGTGAGTGTGTGTGCGTGTGCGCGTGTGTGTGCGATGGGCGCGCGCTGATGGGAAGCCAGCCGCATTACTTAGGTATTACTCCCTTTTCTGCATGGGTCACAGTGGGGTCACACTCCCAATCTCAATCAGCACACAGCTTGCACATACACCCATCTCTCTCTTGCTCTGGCAGGCGCTCTGATTGCACAGGAGGAAACCTGGTTTATCCTCCTGGTTCATTCACTGAGCCAGGTGTACGCCAAGTATTCTACAAAATGCCACCAGGCGCCGGTCGCTGTAGAGTTAGGCATCGTTTTAAATGGGCGCCATGTGTGAAGTTATGGACAAGGCCTTGTCTAATGTGGCAGATGTACCCGCATGTAATTAAGGTTAGATTTAAGTGTATGAGCTCACACACGCATCAAGTGTGTCAGCGGGTGTGTGACTCAAGCCTCTTACCTGCTGCTGACCAGATGGGCTCAACAGCCGACCTCACGCTCACCTCTTCCCGCCACTCCGCTTAGATTAGCTGGTGTGCTGAGCGAAGGCAGACGGGCATTATCATGGACACATCAGTCGCCCGCCCCACACCGTCCTCCCCATGCAGCACCCAATCTTGCACACACACACACACACAAACACACACACACACAAACACACATACACACACACAAATGCATCACATATGTAGCCCTCGTTCTTCACGTTAGATATTTAGGATGACGACATGCCGTTTGTGTGTGTAGCTGGTTGGGCAGCGCCCGTGGCCTGCTGTTTATGGGGATTATCAAAGCAGATGGACAGCCATGCTGACTATTGAGGGTTCATTAACTCTGGGTGTCTCCGCTCTTGCTCAGCTTCACTTGCCTCCAATCCACTCAGCAACAAGGGGTGGTGAGTGTGTTTATGTGTGTGTGTGTGTGTGTGTGTGTGTGTGTGTGTGTGTGTGTGTGTGTTGGTACAGCAGGTAGAGAAAGCCGCTCACACAAGCAAGGGAAGGCCATACAGATGTTAATCGAATGGGGGATAGTTAAGTGTGGCTTCAGCCGCATGGGGTCAGAGACCCCATGCTGGAAGCACACTTCATGTTCTCCTGCGGGCTTATTATTATTATTATTCTTCTTATAGTCAAACCACTACTCCTCCCAGAGCGTTGCCAGCACATGCGCAAAAATTACATCGAAACGTGCGGTTTGCGCGGGAATCGTGAGCTATGACTTTTCTAAGAGATTCGCCCGTACGTTTTCCCGAAAAATGCAAAAAACATAAAAAAAATTTCACGAAACGTTCGTAGAGGGTGGCGCGCCAATTAACAGAGTGAGAAGAAGCGACAGAAACTGTTAAAAAAATAAAACGTATTTTGTCTTTACTCCCACAATGTTCACTCTTCATACACCATTGTTGGATAGAAACGTTGGAAATCTTGTCTTCTGTCATAAACTGCGGTCGATAGGAATCCAACGGACTCAGACGTCTTGAAATCGGACTGAATGTGAGAGAAAGTCCACCTCGCTCTGCCATCCGCCGCCATGTTAAATCTCCCTCCAAAGCCACGTCTCCCCTGAAGCTCGTACCTGATTTGTAAATCGCCCGTACAGACACATGTTTTATCGTACAGACTCGCCAGTCACAGTATCTGTTCATCAGGTCTTCCTAACGCTCAATATGCGATATCGAAGCAATAGTGGCTTTTAAAGTACCATTTTTTAAAAATAGTTTGAAAGGAGTTCCACAGTATTTAGGTCTATTAAGCTCAGCGTAAGGAAGTCCCTTTGAAGTCATCACCATGGCAACCTTTGATCTAACGACCCACAGGTGTTCTCGTTAGGGCAGTTTAACAGACACACAGACACTTACACACGCACACACAACACAGATGACTTCTGTCTCTCTGTCTGTTTGTCTCACACACACAGACACACATACACACACACAAACAAACAAACACATACACAAACACACACACAAACAGACACAAACACACAAACAGACACACACACACAAAGACGTTTACGTGTGTTTTATATTGTGTAGTTGTCAACACTGTGATCATTAATAAGGTCATATGATATTTCATATACGTTTGTGTGTGTTCAGGACGTTCAGTAGTTTATTTCCTTAAGTCCACAGTCCAGTCTGCCTCTAATCAGTCTGCTGGCGCTCACTTGGTCACCATGACGACGGCAGCACACAGGTGCTTCATATCAGCCAATCAGTTTAACACACAAACCAACTCAAGTGCTTTGGAGGAGAGACGGGCGTCAGAAACAAAAGCTATATATTGCGAGGTCTTACGGCAGTAGTAGCCACACTTTCAAAATTTCTTGCGAAATTTTCTAGTTTATATATGTGCTTCACGTTTTTGCCTGATTAGTTTACATGGAAGCGCTGTAGTGGATGCCTTTTTCTTTTTTTACTGAACTACTCCCGTGTTGATTCAATTCAATTCAGTTTATTTCATATAGCCCTTTGATGCAGTTGGTGTCAAAAAAAAGGTCCCTATACATGAAAAGCAGCATCAGAAACATGTTCCATGTAATCATACTAGGGCCGACGGAGGAGTTATAGTTTAGCAAGATGCGATATCTTCAGCAGAGGGCCATTTCCATAGCATTTCGCTGCTCTCCCGGGGGAGATGGATAGGTATAGTTATAGAGGGTCATTAAACTCTGAGCGGTGTCTCTCCCTGTCAAAAACTTCAACCTTCACGCCGCAGCCAGCTCCAGCCCCCCTCTTCCACAGCTTAATAAAAGAAACATGTATCACACTGGGACAGATAGACGTACCTGTGGAGAGCCAGGCAGGCAGACAGACAGACGGACTGGCAGATTCCTCGGCAGATGGGTTGTTTGAAACCCCCCGAGACTTCGGCGCAGACAGAGCAGTGAGTCACCTGGTGTCACGACATCTTGCCAGAGATGTGACCAGGAGCAGGAAATATGTTCGAGACAGTACGAATACAGTAACTAATGATTTTTTTTTCGTTATTCATTCGTATCTTGATTATTTTTCATTACAATTAGTCTGTTAAATGCCAGGAAGATAGTGGAAAAGACTCATTACAATTTCCTAGAGCCCACGGCGTTGTTTATAAATTGACAGTCCAAACCAAAGATATTCAATATGCAATGATATAAAACAAAGACAAATAGCACATTTTCAATTTTGAGAAACTGGAACAGTCAAATGTTAAAGATATCAACTAATTGATAAACCAGTAAGACCCCTGGTGTGGTATGTTACAACTCAATAGCAAAGGTGCATTCTGTGTTATTGTGATTTGGTTTCATTTCTGCCTTATGACTTTTATCACATATCATCCCTTTTTTCTAACGTTACTCTCAAATGTATCATAAGCACTTTGCTGTTTCCAAACACCAGCTGTAAGTAAACCATTAAAAACAGCACAAAAAAGCCTCAGACTAGTACCTCAACCTAACCACAAAGGCACAGGGAGATCATTTACAGGTACCGTTCGGTGTTTTGCCCTTTTAATGCCTGTAATGGAAAAAATGTTTTATTGTGGAACATTGACAGATTGTAACTTCTCTGCTGCTCTCAACCCCTTTGTGATGAGGTGATGGAGTATTTTTGGTTAAGGATGAATGGCAGAATGAAATAGAACATTTACGTGTGCGTGTCAACGTCCGCCCACGCCTCTGAGAGTGTGTACATGCGTGCATTTGCGAGCACGCACACTCATCAGCCCGTGCGCGCTGAGATGCTGTCGCTTATGACGGCGTCCCTCTTTATGCTTCTGTGAGCGTGAGTTTGTGAGTGACAGTTATACAGTGGTGTGAAGTGTGTAAATCTCCTTCCCTCTAAAGCGCCCAGCAGTGGGCCTTACATTAGCGCACCAATTTACACATCTGTCCTGAGGCGAAGAATGGGAAACTCAGACAATAATGGAAGTCTCTCAAAGTGTGTGTGTGTGTGTGTGTGTGTGTGTGTGTGTGTGTGTGTGTGTGTGTGTGTGTGTGTGTGAGTGAGAGAGAACGGTAGGGGAGACTCTGTAAACAAGCGACAGAGGAGGTTTATTAAAACCCCACCACCACTCACCATCCTTTTGTCCTTCTATTCTCTGTCTCTCACCTCCCTTCCCACCTCTTTCAGCCAGAGGAGCGATTACATGCCTCTGTCTCTCCTGTCTTTCATCTCTCTCTGTGAAGAGGAGAGGAATGAAGGTCTTCTGTGGCGTGTAATTACACAGAGGGATCCTGGATGAGGGCGTCTGCCTCCACAAAAAAAAAAGAAGCAACCCCTGTCCCCCTAAATACCTCTTGATAGGGGGAGATCTAAAACGAGACATTTAACTACCTTTGATCCACCGCAGGGCCCTTGTCTTTACCTGCCACTTATGGAGACCTAATAAGTACTATCACAAGTCTATTTATTTCATTAGAAGCACTGACACTAACATATGCGTGGCTCAGCTCCAGCCCCGTGGGAATGAAATACACAGCTCCTCCATTCATTTTAAGCACAGAGTCATAATCATGACACATTTACAGGCTGGTGTTCCAATCTTACCCATGAGTCATATTGCTGAATGATTATGAAAGGGCGGATTTTTATGGGCTTACATTGGTATTGGCTCAACCTCTAATTGGCCCAAAGCACATTTGCATTCTGGGAAGGTAATAATGGGGCTCTTTGGAGGCACTTTAAACGAGAAAGTCATTGCACTCTGACTTAATTCTCCTCATAGAAGTGCTGATGCCTCCAGATGGCTTTTTTACTGTGTGAGTGTGATATGGCCATTTTGTGTGCATGATCATACACTTACTCAATACTTTGGGAATAGCTACCTTGCTAGCAATGCCGCTGGTCTCTTGGTAACCATTTTTACATGATAATGTTTTTATTTTTTTTTAAACTTTTTTACTCGTAACACAAGATCAATGCAAATAACACTTGCTAATATGACATGCTTGCAGAAATACAAAATAGACGTTTCCAGTAATTTCTCGTAAATTCAGTGGCCAAATACATCTTTCTTCTCTCGTCCGTTGGCGCCTCCTCTCTGTATGTAAATGTATGTTTGAGTGCTGTGTTGAAGTAAGCAAAGAGGTCTTACAGTGTGGTTTGACACTCTGCAGAGGTCATCGAGGTCAAGCAGCTCTCTGTTTGAGAGATGGAGTTGGCCTGAATGTGTTTAACGTGTCTTTTTACTTGTATAAATCCGCCCCTATTCAAAGGGACTTAACTGTTTCTCTGAACTCACTGGGAGATGAAGTGAGCGTTCTGGTGCAGCTCAAACAGTCTTGGCGTCAGACAATAGACTGGGGTCTTCTATTGCACTTAGCTGAACCTGCTGAATAGACTCTGAATAGACCCGGAGTGGTGCGGCCATGCAGCTGCTGGACAATAGCCTGCTCAGCAGAAAGGCAGCCGGTGACCTAGAGGTCTGCTCCGGCCTCGTCCACTCTGATCCCTCAACCCGACACACAGACTCAGCACCGGGAAAGCCACAGCAGAGATCATGCAGTAATTCAAGCAAATCAATCCCAAATCCAAGTGTGTTACACTGCTAGTGACTGGATAACCTACATACTGGCAGTGAAACATTCTGGGTTAGGTTCTCTGTCCTTCGAGCCTTCCTGAAATCAGTGATGTTGAGGTACTTATTGAGCATTTGGCTGTGCAATCATAAAAATTGACACCGCCCTGCATTTTCAGAGAGACAAGTGGAAGGTAATAAGTTTACACAATGTTTAAACTATATTTTTTCACCATAAAAAGGACAATGGGATGTAATGGGTCTTCGTCTAACTGGGTAGTGATATGTTTAAATACATCTGGATCCCATTTGGAAATGAATGCACTCAATTTGGCATTCACGCTAAATTTCTCTTTGTTTGAGCAGGCAATGGAAAGCATTTTATTGTACTTTAATAATAGCAACTCTCTGTGCCTTAGAAATACTCTCATTTCCCCAAATAAACATTATTATCACTTTTACACCCAAAATGAAAGACAAATTTACACAAATCCCACCATCAGGAATAAAAACATTCACACAGGCACTGCAACTCCACTCCCTGCATTGGATCACCCCTCCTCCCCACTTGTGTTTATTCTGGGGATTATTCGGAACTAATCTCTTCAGAGCATAATTCAGATTATATTTTGTGTTATTATTATTGCTCTGTCCATTCACTACTACTATCCTGCTGGGATTTCCCGACTGTCGTAGTGCTCCTGTGTTTGGAAAATTGATTAAAACTGCTGACCACTGCCCTAGATATAGCGCAAGTGGATGAAAAAACAAAAGCAAACACAAATTATATAGTGCTGCATATTTTAAAAACATGTATTTTCTAATAGAACTGTGGGAGTACAGGCTCAGCACGGCCAATGTGAAAATCCCCCTTTCATGCATCGATCCTAGAACAGCAACGATATTCTAAGTCATGAATGTTAAAACGTACACTGAAACACAAGATTTTCTTTGGTCAACCAGTTAGAGTTTGATTTTAACTTCCAACGCTCATAAAGAGACCAAAAGAAACACAGCTAAGTACCTGAAGTAAACGTCTGTATGCCGTTAAAGCTGGCGGCTCCATCTGTGTTGGAGCTGCCATATTGTTCTGAAAGTTGCTCAGCAATGTCATTCAGACGTCCTGTTTTGTCTGCATTTTCAAGATTGTGTTTAAACACCATCTGCCTCTTAGCCCTGTCTCCAAGCTTTGGAATTTGAACCAGAGGACCCTTGAATAAATTGTAGTATATCCGTTAAAATTACAGTGAGTACCGAAAAGAAAAAAGCATTCCCTGTCATTTATAATGTTTGTAGCTTGAAGGGTCTAATTTTTCGTGTTTTCTTCACCATTTTCTCTAAATATCACTTCATGAAAATGATGCAAAGTAAAATATTGCTACATCTTTCAATACATCTCTCAATTTATTCCACCTTTTGTGGCAATTGAGCCAAATGACAGTGAATCATCACATAATGTATTCTCCTGTGTATGTAGTTCTTTCTTAGGACATAATTTGTTTTCAACCTGTCTTTTTAGGTAAATATGCACCTAAAAAAAGAAGGTTGAATACATGTTTTGCCACAGTAAGCACCTGCATTCACCTTTCACGGACACAAAACATACACCAGATCCCTCGGTCCCTGAAATACTGTACACAACCTGCACTTTACGTCCTTCCAGTGCTCCCCTCTGCTTGCCTGTTTTTCTCAATTAAGATGAATTATAGAATTGCATTGGGGACCAGGGCCAAGCAGCAGTTATTGTGATGTTACCCCGAGGCACTCAGTCAATGAGTTGGAGAGAGAAACAGAGTGCTGTGGATATTTTGGTCTCCGTGCCTCACACCCCTCAGATTCCTAATGGCCCACACGATATGCAACTTTAGCAGAACGTACAAGAGCCCGTGCATGTGCGTAAGAAGGGGAGCAGGAGGGCCGAGGAAGTAAAGCTTGGGTTTATTGCTCATATGAGGAGGTGGAAGGAGATAAAGGAAGGAGACGGGGGAGTTGCGTGGGATGTGTTTGTGCTAGCTGTTTGGGACCTGAGAGCCGGCCAGGCGGCAGTGTACATTTCATTACTCTGTTCTCCTCCAGAGGCCCAGGTGTGTGTCGCAGCTCCTTCATTGGGCAGCAGAGCGCCAGATGATTAGATGTGCTGCACCTCAGTAAATGGATGGTATTGATCTCCACACCTTGTTTTATGGACCACCTTGGAGCATGATGTGTCCAAGACAAGACGGCGTGAATTTCACACAGTCTAAAATTGCCTCTTCCGCTCAGCTGACTTTCTATCTTTTTCGTTGTCACACTCCTTAAGTCAGACCTTCACCTCATCCCGTCCACTCTGCTTCCCAGTGTTGTTCTGTTCCTCTTTCCTTTTTTATATTCTCCTCTGACCGCTTTCAGCGTCTCCACAGCCATTAAAATGATTGGAGAGTGCGTAATGTATATTAATGTGCTTGTACTTTAAGAGTAGTTTTGCTGTGCATGCTATAATATTTCATGGGGAGGAAAGAAAACACAGCAGCGCGCCTCTGTGTCGGGTAATTAAATTAAGATTGTAATCTGTTATTTTTCTAGAAGCATGTGCAGAATAGCTGTGATCTCTCACAGGTGGAGGTTGGAGATTATTAGAAGGTGGGGCCGTGGCAAAGGCTGAGAGACCTTTCAGAGCATCTGGTTTAATGATGTAGCGCGAGGTATTAGTGCAGCAGAACCACGAAGGTGTCATAATGTTACGCAGTGAAGCCTGAGATATGAGTTACTAGAGGGCTTTGACCTCTGAACTACCGATTGACGCAGTCAACATTTCAATGTTACATGTTGATGTTATGAGGGCATTAGTGTGAGCTATCATCGTAATAACGTCATCATGAATACTTCATGTTATTAACTAGCTTTAAAATGCTGTAGGGTTGATAAAGCCGTAGCATCTGGAATAAATTAAGAGTATTTGCAGAGAAGCTGGACACACACTAGTATCATTTCATTCAAACATTCATTTGTTTGCTTTCTGGTCTGGTGCTGGCATGTTAACTATTCAAAAAGACCCAGCATTATTGTTGTCACACCGAAGCGTTGTATATCTCACATCTTTTCTGTAATGTGGTCAACCACCCAAACACCACTCACCTATGTGCTCTTCAGCACATCCTCTACACTCACACACACACACACACACACGCAAACACACACACACACACACACACACACACACGCACACTAAAAGCTGGTTCTTTGTTGTGGAAAATGGAAGTTGTGAAGTCATTCATGTTGAATAGATTGTAAATTGTCGGGAAGATTATAAAGACCTTTATGTGTGAAGCCTGTCATTGTGCTTTAGAAATGACCCCAGTGACCGCAGTTGTAGGAGAGTCAAGCAGTTCTATTCTTACGGTTTCCAGCACAGTTATTGCCTTTTGAGGCTTGCACTTGCTCAGTAGTACCAAGAAATATCTCAGGAAAAATATTAGAAAGTTTTGGTTCGTTATTGTTACAACAACTCCATCCTTTGAGCTCGATTGATTGTGAAACTCTTACTATTTAGACATGCTATAATCACATTTTTGTATCTTACACTGGTCATTATCAGCCACTAAGAATTAAACAGAAGCAACAACAAAACAGGGACACAACAAAATAAACATGCAGGCCACAGCTGGAAAAGGGTAAGCTAAAATAACATTATAGTTGATGATTAAGTGATGTGTGCATGTATTTAATATTATTTTCAGTCTGCTATCTTTCGAATTGCTATCGAAAATAATGTTAAGTGCAGGCTTCCTGTTAATATTGATTGTCACCCATCCAAATCTTCTTCAAAGTTTTCACTAAAGAATATCATTGCTCCCCGCGAGCTCCTCTTCTCAGCACAGACAATGGACAGTAATTTAGTGAATCCAGCTTCTAAATGAGTTGCTGCTCATCATTGAAGAGCACAGGTAGCTGTTTTTGAACGTGGATAGAAGCCTTAAGTGCTGTAACGTAAAGGCTCATAGGATGAAAGCGTCCACCTCACATCATAAATACCACATGAACGTGGAGCTGAGGAGAACGTACTGTTTGGCAGGAGTTTATGTGCTACCTGTGATTCATATTAGTGTACTATGAGTCTTTGATGGCACGTCTTTGGATGGCATCAGTGCTTTAAGCTCAGAATACTCAAAGCGATTATACAAAATTAATCTATGAGAAGCGGAATAATCCCGACTGCAAAATGAGGAGATGGGCCTCCGTGTAGTCTGTATCCATGTGTGTGGGGTTTCCAAACCCAATAACTCATCTCTACGCAATTCCATAGATTGCCCTGTAAATCCTACACAAAATAAAATCTAATCAGATCATGTGGCGTCCCATATGTTGTTTGTGTGTGGATTCAGCCTACTCACAACCTTTTCCAGTCCCTACCTGTCAGCATGTATTATCTTGTCAGATTTAAGGCAAAGCAGCGAGTCACATTATGGGTGTGTACGTTTTGTTTATCCCTTTCACCCATTTCTGTCTTTCCAGGTCTTTCCGTGTGAGTTAATTTATCTAGTCTCGAAGCAAAGCTCTTTCTTTGTCTTTCATCGTCAATAATCAATAGTGGTCCTATGAATCCAGGTCATCTTGGCTCCTGTGGCTTCTCTGTCTCCATTTTTCTCTCGCTCTCTGTCTTTATCAATCTCTGTCTCGCTCACTCCCTCTTTTCCTCTCTCTCTCTCTCTCTCTCTTGGACTCTCCCTCCCTCTGTCTTTGTCTTCTCCCTCTCTATTACCGTCTTATTTGCCTCTTCTGTCCTCACGTTCGGTCCTCTTCCTCCCGCCCCCTCCTCTTGAAAAATGACTCTGCCCATCTGGACAGAGCCCTGCACGGCTGTTACACTATTAGTCTTCGTTTGGCACTGATTAAAAATAGAGCAGAGCACCGAGTCAAAATTAGTCAAGACTTTTCTTCCTTTCCAGCCTCCTCTTGTCTCCCCTTCTCTTATACTGAACCCTGTTGGCTAATGTTAAAAATGGATGTTGGACTGACAATGAAAAGTTAGCAACAAAATGGCCCAATCTTCTCTTTTTGTCTCTGCTCAGAGTATGTGTGTGTGTGTGTGTGTGTGTGTGTGTGTGTGTGTGTGTGTGTGTCTGTGTGTCTGTGTGTGTGAGAAGCAGTGAGTTTTGTCAGTGAGTATGTGTACCGCCTGCGGACCTCTTCGCTGGGTGCTGTCTCATGTCGAGCGGTGTGTTTGAGAGGCTTGTCGAGGTAAAGCTCCTGTCAGCGCCTGACCGGAGGGAGTGTACTGATGAAAGGCCTCTTCATCATCCTAATGGGATACACAAACCTCTTAACCAGCACTGCTGCCATGGCTTCAGCTGGGTGAAGCCGAAGAGAGACACGGAGAGAGCAGAGTGACTAGCCGGGCCACACAGATAAAAGGACTATACGGAAAACATACACAACTGCACAGGTCAGACATTTTTTCATAGTGTACACAAAACAATGCTTTTGGCAAAGGAGGAGTCGTGACTCTGGGTTGGCTTGAGTTTGTGAGAGGTTCAGTGGACCGGGGCCATCGGGATCTGGGACAGAGAGTTAATGCCCTGCTGTCCACGGGAGCCACGGCCATGTGCCCCCTCTCTCCACTGGCATCGATCCAGAGTAAGCACCAGAAATATGATAATTAAACTTTTGATCATTTTCACCATTTGATTTTAAGGCATTCATTTTACATGTAGGGAAAACATAAAGGCAACACAAGAAAGAGGAAAAAAAGCTGGCCTTTTACTGAATCTTTATCGATTAGTCCATTTTATTTAATCACATCTACACACATTCATACTTGGAAGCTGCCCAATAAACCCACAATCCGATCGGCTGTCCGCAAAGTAGCTCCATTGAACCAGTTGGGTAATGAAATGGGGTAGGCTTGCCTCTTGTCTTGTCCAGGTACTAAAGCCAACTTAAAAAACCTTTAGGCCATCATTGTTTCTATTTTTTTAAGGGATCGCTGTCAGTCTGTTTGTTCGTTGGTGCTACAACGTCCCAAGTGTAAGCAGGCTCCAGCACATTATCATTTATTCAAGACGAGTACAGCCATGCTAGAAACTCTGTGAAGCTCTACTTAAGTTTAGCAGTGCTCTGAGCTAAATGCTAACATCAGCTTGCAAACATGCTCCCGGTGATAACGCTAACATGCTAATGTTAAGCATATCTGCGCACCAAATGGAAGGTATTTCTGTCATTTTGCCGCACAGATACTAACCTACAATAGTTCACATTTGCTTGTGAAGACTTCTTGAATATGTTTGGCACTAAACATGGAAAAACCTTTGGGAGTTAGTCTGACATCCGAGGAGTTCCACATGAGTGGGGTTTGAAGGACCACGAGACTTTGACTGTCGATGTGATTTGACCCCGGCCAGAGGAGGACACATGGTCAAGGGTGTGGATCAAAGCAGCAGCCCGCTGCAGGAGAGTGGGAGAGGAAGAGAGATTGGGAAAGAGTCTCTCATTGTTATTGTCACAGTGTCCCAGACTCTGACCACTCAGTGTCGCCATCTGTCTGTGTTGGCCCTCGGCGTCTGGCGGGTGACAGTCTGACTCTACTTCCGTATATCCATCTCTCCCTGTTGCAGCTTACATACAAATACACGAGCATGTTGTTTTTTTTCTCTGATTCACAGCCTCCTATTTTGTTTGTCTATGACGAGAGGATTTTTGTCATGCTCTCCATCACCGCCATTCCTGCCAGTCCAGACCCACTGGTCCTGGCCCGAGGATGTGTGATGTCTTCTTTTCCTTTCCAGTTCAGTCACCATCCTGTCCCCGGGTCAAGGACATGAATCCAGAAGCTACAGTAAAGCGCAGTGAAAAGCTTTGACATCGGACAGGAACCAAAGCCTCATGAATGATTTCTGCGTGAGTGCTGACTCATCACACAGGAGAAATAAACCAACATTTTGACCTAAAGCATAACGAGATTTACAGCCGTAGAATCGTAAAGAGATGCGTGCGGGCCTTCCAGGTTGCAGATAACGTTGCAGTGATGCTGCCAGTCCCTTTGCGCAATGCAGAGTTATCGGTCCTCACAGTTTCACAATCTTTTAGCAGCGAAGATTGCCAGATATGGAAAAGTTGTCCTGGCCTAAAGTGATAGTCTGTGAGATGCTTGTGCTTTAGTTATTACTTTTATGTTTTTGTGGTGCACAAGGCTGAGATTACCTGTTAGTCTGTGTGTTGTGTTTTCCCCTTCCTATCTTGAGCTGCACATTTCTTTCTGATGTTTTTACTTCCTCTGGGTTTTGACTTTTTTTCTCTCCAGCTTGCTGTTGGATTGGAAAAACAAAAAGTACCACAATAACTATTAGCAAACCCCGGTTTTAAAAAATGTATGGAAAGGGGACTTAAAATAGGATAACAAACATGCTGCGTCGATCCAAATGTGGTTCACTGAAACAAGAAGTTTTTTATGCATATCGCTTCTTTTTCCTTACCTCCTTTTGCCGGATTTGAGCAAGTGCTGTTTGTCCAAATTCAGGCACGGCAGGGAGAGACTTTTTTTTTTTAGAGAATGATGAAGCGAGGTTTAAAGGGAGTGAGGGCAAAAGACCAAAGGGATAAAACAACCATTAGCTTCTGCACTGGACTACTTTTGCTTACAAGACCCCAACATTCTGCATGGTGAGAAGATTGAATCTCATCTCTATCTTCTACCTCTCCATTTGTCCTCCTCCGCTATCGCCACATCACCTCTTGTCATCCATCTGCTCCAACATGGATTTTCAGTCTATTAGTGCCCTAATCTTTTCTGGTCCTTGTCTACTTCTGTCTCTCCCGGCTATCTGTCTCTTTCTACCTATTATTCCTACTTTTATTAAATAATATCTTCTTAAAATCCTCTGTTTTTAACAAGTCCCTCTTTACAATGTCATCAGAACCTAGTTTTTTTATTCAACCAATCATTTTATATTATTACCAATGATTAACCATTGCCAATCCTGAAGTTAAATAACTTAGCTCATAGCATATTTATTTTTAAATAGTAAAGTGCTCCATCTCAAACGTACATTTGAGCTGTACATTTGAGCTCACACAGCATCTCTCCGCCTGTCTCTCTCACACACAGACAGACACAGAGGCTAGCCTTCAGCGTGTTGCTTGTTGTGTACTGGTTATCTAGGGATTTCTCTGATGCAATGGGACGCAATGTGGGAACAGAGTGACGCCAACCCCGCTGTGTTTGTGTGGGGCGGAATTGTGCCTCGGTGCATACACGTGTTGTTGTTTTTTTTCTCCTCACTTTGTTTCTTAGTGTGTTGTTACCGCTGTCACATTGACTTGGTCACTTATTTGTGAGCGTGGATGTCTTCATCAGCGTGTCGCGCGCTCTACACTCGTCTGACGGGGAGGTCTGCTCGTGTCTCGGTGCATCCCATCGAACAGTCTGTTTCTGTGTGTGAGTTGTATGAGAAGTCCTGTGCGCGGCCCGTCGATCCGCTGTCAATCCGGCTCATCTCCTCATCTGGTCATTAGCATGACAGAGGAGCTCTCCTGCCAAAGCAGTTAGTCACAAGAATCAGCCTCTGTCACAACACATTACACCAGCAGGAATCTCTAATAGCGCTGGCAGTCGTGGCAACCACGGCCAATGCCCACGGTACGCACAGACACTCACACACACTTGGACCAATCCAGAGTTGCACTTGATCTGCACCCAGGGGGGCGAGGGAGGGGGGAGGGGGTGCTCTGTGTCTCTCTCCATCTTTCTCCCCTGCTTCTTCCATCCACATATCCTCCCTCCTTCTTCATTTCCATCTAGCTCGACTACCCTCTTACAGTCTTGTTAATCTCCCACTTTTCCTCTCTCCTCCCGCTCTTCCTTCATTATCACCTTACATTAGCGGGGCTACCTTTACTTACCTCTCCATGGCTCCCACTTTCTTGTTCTTTCCCTGAAGTTCTCTCGCTGATTATCCCGACTTCTGTCTCCCTTGCTCCTGCTCTGTGTCTTCGTATGCTCAAAGAGATCAAGAGTTCTCCTTCCTTATCCATCCATCCCCCCTGTGATGTTTTTGTTCTCTCTCATGCTCTTCAAACCGAACCCCAACACTCTCCTCTCTCTTCATTATCACCTGCTCAGGGTGTCTGATGGGATTTGTTCAGGAAGTTTGATCCAGCCATCTTCCTGTCACTAAGGAGCCGAGTTGTCATATCGAATAATAAAACACGCATATGTTGTGATGCCATTTGTCAGTTCTTCTCACATCACAGTTCGTGCCAGGCCTAACATATTGCCACGTGACAGTACCACAATGTCTCGAGATCTCCAACAAGAACTTTTATTTGAACAACGAAGCATCTTGAAAAATTCAAAGCGCTTCAAAGATAAACTGTAAATGACTTCCCTGCTAAATATGTACTTTAGCACAAATCAAAGGGTAGGAGAGACTCAGAATGTTGGTTGGTGCTACAATTGTTTAGTGTTTGGGTGAAGAACATGTAATTAGACAGTCTGTGTGTCGCCAGTTTTACCCCATTCCCCCGGGTGGACCTACTGGTTTTGTCGAGGTTTGTGTGTGTGTGTGTGTGTGTGTGTGTGTGTGTGTGTGTGTGTGTGTGTGTGTATGTGTGAGGTCATACGCAACCCCACCCTTTCTTTGTTTGTGGTTTTCTGTGGCAGACAAAAAATAGGGTGAGAATGAGGAATTTACCTGTAAGGCAGAAACTGTCAAGTCTTGTCTTGAGGAGTGGCTATTAGGATAGAATGGCATTTGACAACCCCCCCTCTTCCTCTCTCTCTCTCTCTCTCTCTCTCTCTCTCTCTCTCTCTCTCTCTCTCTCTCTCCCTCTCTCTCTGTCTCTCTCTTTATATATATATATTTGCTCCAAGTGCAGAATGCATAATCCTGTCTCGATTGATGACACAATTCAATATTGGCAAAAAGTAACGCACTATCTGCGACATACCACATCTGCTATTTGTCCACTGAATGGTCTCCAAGTGTGAGTCTGTCTCTGTGTGTGTGTGTGTGTGTGTGTGTGTGTGTGTGTGTGTGTGTGTGTGACTGGCAATCAGTTCGAGGAGCAATGAGAGAGGATAGAAGAGTGACCTGGGGAGGGGACGGGGAGGTGGAGTTTTACGGAAGTTGGGACAGAGGTGGATTAGAGGACAGAAGGGGAGGTTAACTCGCCTGTAGCCACGGCGAGGCAGAGTACAGTGGGGTGGAGGGTGAGGAGGGGAGGGGCGGGGGGGGGGGGGGTAGAGTGGGTAATTACAGGGGCCCAGAGAGAAGAGGCCTGTAATCAGCCTGCCCTCAGGAAGGAATGCAGCTCATCTTCTCATGTAATTACTGCCATTTAAACAGACCCAGCTTCCAAACACTCATCCCACTGTACTGCTCACCTATTCACTAGACGTACTTGCGCACACGCACAGACTCCCACACACACACACACACACGGTCACTGTGAGACAATCAGTGACAGAGATGGACACATTTTCAACAAGACTTCCAAATGGAGGAAGTGAGGTAGCAAAAGAAAGAACGCTGGAGAGACAGACTGCAGACAATGTGCGTGTGTGCACCATAGTTAATGGCTGTGTAGACTACGGGCCTCTAGAGGTGCCGGCTCCATGTGAATACCCACCATGGCAACCAGCCACTCCGGGTAGATCTGCGCAACTCTCATCAAGCAGCTGAGCAGTGGTGGAGCAGACAAGCAGTGGCGCCTTACACTCAACACATACACTTATGTTTACACACACGCACACAGAGGCTCATTCTACCATATGAGTTTGACCTCCAAGTAATAGTTGTGACATTGGTCTGTAATTTCGAAGGGATAATAGGAAAACAACATTGTCTCACCCACTCTGTCTCCTCTCCCTCCCACCCGTCCTCTCTCTCCCTGTCTCCTCACCCCTCTCCCCCCCCCCCCCGCCCTGATAGTGATTGATAGTGTCGCTTGTGTACGTCTGTGTTCCCATGCAGTAGGTGGTCGCCAGGGCACACCCACACAGCTCAGGGCCACTTTCTGATGGGCTATGATTAATGAGCTCTACGGGGGGTGGCGCCCCCTAGCTGTGATAGCGCACCACTTCAGCCACAACATAGGCCCCCACCCCTTCTATGCAAAAGCACCAGTGGCAGCATTGGGATCACAGCAACAACACAAGCGCAAATCCTCTTAGCGTTCCCACTCTCGCAGTCACACTCTCCCACACATTCAAAAATACAGTCACAGAATCTCACTTAGTGGAGGCTGTCCCTTGCATACACAGTGCGGTATATTTAATCCACAGTCTGTTACAAACACACCCGCCCTACCTCTCACACACACACACTTTGAATGGTGTGTGGGTCCATGTGAAACAGCCAGTTATCAGTAAAAAAAAAACACACACAGCTGACATTGGGCCTCGTTTGCTGTCTTATTTACCAGAGTTAGATAACGGAGTGTGTGTCTGTGTGTGTGTGTGTGTGTGTGTGCGCGCGCGTGCGTGCATGTGTGCGTGCGTGCATGTGTGTGTGCGTGCATGCACATCTGTCTGTCTGTCTGTCTGTCTGTCGGTTTCCCTCTGACGTACCCTCCAACATGGCTGATTAAGTGTAATTATAAACAACCACCAAGCGTTTATCGGGAAAACAGAAGGTGAGTCCTATAAGAAAGGGGAGGTCACACTTCATTTGCAATTAGTGGGTTGATGCTTAACACACCTTGCAGTTATACAAGTGTGTGATGCCACTCTATTTACAAGCAGTATCTGTAAATACGGTCTTGCAAACCAATACATTTGCTGTGTGAGCACATGTGTGTGTGTGTGTATACATGCGTTATCATGTCCTTATGCTTGCTCTCTCTCCTCCTGCCACCCGGACATGCTGGATGGACAAGCGAAGCATTTCTGTCATTCTGCATTTCCATCACCTGCTCAGTCTTCTCCCTCTGCCAATCTGCTTTCCAGCCTCCTCCTCCTCCCCTCTCTCTGTCTTATTCTCTCTCTCTCTCTCTCTCTCTCTCTCTCTCTCTCTCTCTCTCTCTCTCTCTCTCTCTCTCTCTCTCTCTCTCTCTCTCTCTCTCTCTCTCTCTCTCTCTCTCTCTCTCTCTCTCTCTGTCTCCCTCTCACACTTACACATTCATGTATATACACCTTTTCTGTTCCTCTTTTTTTCTCTGGCTCACACAGATCTTCCATCTTTTTTACAGGCTTGCATTTGCTTGCACTTGTGCCGTGATCATTCAATTACATGCACACCCTCGTATCTTGATGAAACACATGAGATTTTACACTTCACAGAAATAGTCACTCCTGCAGACACCTTCAATTGCATGTTGGAACCAAAGCCATGACGTTTCCTCTTCTATAATGAACTTCCAACATGTTGCAGCTCACAATCTCTTACAAACAGTAACAAACAGGTTTTTTTCAGTTTATAGGGAAAGAATGGAAAGGCTAACAAACACAATAGGTGTTTGTGTCCTGTTATGTTCAAAGTTAGTGTTGGGTTCAACAATTCCCCTGTATGTCCAACAAGTGGTTTTGGACGCACTTAAGAAAAAACTGGTTTATTTTTCATGTTGTATATAACAAATATTTTTAAATACAAATGTTAGAATATGACTTATAGGGATCTTTGTAGATTGTGCTGTGTATTGACCAACTATTCATCTGCACAGAACCACCATGGGTGTTTGCCAGATAATCATCCTTTTAATTAACAAAATTTAGAAATTCCACTATGTGGGAAATTGTAGCTGTTAACTAGCTGTAAATTACTCAATACTAATGTGTGAGTTATTAATAAGTCTGACGATGGAGGTTGCCTATCTGCTTTCTCTTGTTTCCAGTGTTTGCTTGAAGCCCGGCAAACACATATTTGACCTTTTTCTGAGCAAGACACAGAAGTTGAAACTCTGTTACTTGTATGAAAAACAATAGAAAATTAAGTGTATGTCTCAAATATTAGCCCTTTCTTTTAATTTTCCATAATAATAAAAAAAAACACAAAGAGCTCCAGGCAGGAAAAGGAGGTAAGAATCGGAGGACATGAAGAGGAATATGGGTACCTGACTGTGTGAGACATGAAGTCTGTTAGTTAGAGAGTCGCCATAGTGAGTCTACAAAGAAACAGGCTGCAGAGCCACGTGGAGCCGCCGCAGGTGCACATCGAGGTGGTAGTATCAAAATATCCAAACAAGAACTTTCAAAGCCAACGTGTGGAGGGCTTTCATAAGTCGGTTATGTGTCACTCTTAGCAGGATGTCAGGCTCTGCTTCCTGCCTCCTGTTGCCTCCCAGCAACCCAAATCAAATGAAAATAATGGCGTCTTTTAGTCAATAGTGAATGAACAACATTCATTTCCTATTAAAAGATGACCGATCCTCCGGTCTTGCTCAAAAGAGCTGCAAATACACAGTAAGTGTTTGTGCGGGTGTGTGAGCGCTCAGTCAGATGGGTTAACGGCATGAATTCTCACACCTCGTCTGCCTTTGTTGATGTGAGAAGTGATGCTGTGTCGCTCCAAGCTGCACACGTGTCGCCTCATGCGATGCCTGATGCCAACACATACACACTCACACCGGGACTGTCCCACTCACACGTTCAGAGATTTTTCCATCCAACCCTTCGTCCAAATCCAAACACTTGCTTTTTTCCAGCCTCCACGTCTCCTCACTTCATCATTTCCCTCCCCGATGTTTTTTTCTCTATCCTCCTGTAGCGAATAGTTTTCAGGCCGATGAGGATGAGGTCAGTCTGAATATCAATCACTCAATGTAATTGTCCTTTAAGAAAGGCAAGGAGAGACTGTCTACCCCCATCCATCTCTGTCTCTTTCGACCTGCCTCTGCGTGCCACGTGTGACTCTACCTCAGGGCTTGCTCGCAAGAATGATGATAATGAGGTTGATTGGGTGAGGATGATGGATATGCTCAGTCCATCAATGCTACAAAATGTCTGCTGATCACTCTATTTATTAGCCTGGTTTCCTCCGTCACCAGCCGTGTTGTCATATTTGACTCTGTTCTCACAGCTGTTTGTCCTTAAGGAGCTCAGAGAACCGGTTGAGCCTCATCGCTGTGGGCTATGGTCTTTCTCTGTGCGTGTGTGTTTGTGTTTAAGGCTGTAGGATGTCATTCGAAGTCTAGTGGAGCTGCACAAAGTGCTTTGAATCCAGCAGAGAAGAAGGAAGGAGGACTGGAGTCAGGGGAGGGCCAGAATAAAAGCACTCCCAAGTCAGACACCAACATGAAAAGCAGAAGGGAGGAGGTGGGACATGTTGCTCTTGTTCGTGTTGTTTTTGACCTCATAGGACACACACAAAAAAAGATTCCTGATCTTGACAAACACAACCTGACCAAAAGTATTTTAGAGCGTTGTTCTGTTGTTCGGCTGCTTCAAAGTATTTTTTTTCCAATGCTTTCTTCTCTCTTGATCTCTTTCCTCCACTGAGTACAGTGTTGAGGTAGCCAAGGCTCTGGAGGGGACAGTAATGACTAACTCTAAAGGTAATGATAAAGTACTGACACTTTAGATTCCACTTTGGCGAAAGAGGCTAGGGCTAAGAAAATTACAGTTGTCCGTGTGTGTGTGTGTGTGTGTGTGTGTGCGTGCGTGCGCGTGCGTGTGTGTGCGTGTGTGAAAGAGAGAGAATGAGAGGCAAGAGGAAAAAGAGGGTGGAGAAAGACAGAGGGTAGATAGAACAACCGTTTCCACGTCAGGTTGAGACAAAGACCGACATTGCTGTGATTCCTTTTCCTTGACAGTTATTATGACAGTCCAGTATTGTGTGTGTGTGTGTGTGTGTGTGTGTGTGTGTGTGTGTGTGTGTGTGTGTGTGTGTGTGTGTGTGTGTGTGTGCATGCTCTGTTGTCGCTATCCTCTCTACTTGTCTCTTAGTGTCTCTTGTACCGTCTTTGGCTAGCCTTCCTGTCTTCCCATCTTGTCACCTCTACCCAGAATCCCTCTATCTCTCTCCTACGAAGTCCTGCCTTTTCGGTGTGGCCTCGCACCACCGCTGTCACTCCGACTCTCGGTTACATTGAACTGCAGCTCTGCACTCCGCCACACAGTCACCGAAAGGGGGGGGGGGACTCCTCAGTGACTCTATTTGAGTTTAGCACACATGAATAAGAGTGGGTGAGAATGTACTGTATAAGCATAGGTTGTCATCTGGTGTCTGCGTCTACGTGTGTGTGTTCTTGCGATCCTGTGCTCTGTTAAATAATACCCAGAAGCCTGTGTTTGCTTTCTAGCTGTCTGCTGTCTGTCATTAGAGTAATAAAAGACTGGCTGTGATGCACGGTGAGGAGTTCTTGTCTTCCTCCATTCTGCACAAATTGCCGGCTGCTAGCTCTGATGGATGTTTGTATGCTGGCCCAAAAACACAGGTTCCACGTTAAACCCCCAGCTCCATTATCCCACAGAGAGACCGGGGGAGAGAAAGAAGCTGTCTGTCTGTCTCCTACCTCTGTCATCCAAAAGTGTTTTAATTAAACTGTGCCTCAATGCAGGCCTCAGAAAACACACACACACACACACACTGCATCGTGTGCAGCGCTCTCCTCCCATTCTGTCTCCGTCTGAACCACTGTCTCTCCATGTTTGTCTGTCTCTGCTGCCATTATTCCTCAGTCTTCCTCTCCCTCTCCCCGTGCCCCCTCTCATCCTGCCTGAAGAGTGACAGGCTGTGTTTTTCAGCCGATGTTTGAACACCAACGATCAATGCCGGACAAAGGGAAAGAGCGGGGGTGAGGGGCGGGGAGGGGCAACACAATTGGTTATTGACTGGGAATTCAAAGTCTGAAATACTGGAGGCGACAGCTCGATAAGAGGAGAGCGAGGAGATGTGAGAAGAGAAAACGGAAAGGAGTGGATCGTGAGAGACTCACAGAGATGTATGGGATTCATGTTCATGGTTCAGCATCACTTTGAGACGGGTTCATTTTTGTCTTCCACATTTGTTTGTCTTTACCTGCATGTTTACCTACTTGTAGTATTACAGTTGTCTGTGTGTGTGCGTGTGTGTGCGTGTGCATGTGTGTGTGTGTAAAATTGTACAGCACAACTTTGTGTTACCAAAAGTGTGATTTTGGGACATTTGTACATGAATTAGGAGGATGTCCGCTCTTAGTCGATTAGTGGACTCTATCTTGGTTGACTAAGATTTTTAAATTTAGTAAATCAGTCATTTTTTAATGCTGTTTCATGCAGAATGACTTATTTCCAAGAAATGATCACTACATCTCTGGTAAAGGCAATATTTAAAGTGCATAATTCTTTGTGGAGTAACTAACTTACAGATCTGTCGATTAAATCAATTAGTCATCAAAATCATTGCGTGTATCCAAACATGACCTGTAAATGCACAACATTCAATGTGAACCCTGCTCTGGTGAGATGAAAAATGGGAAAACGCCACGTACAACATCTTTGGAAGAAACACATTCACAAGTGAAAAAAATAATCAGATTTGGTCGATGAAAACATCCACAATGTTTCATCTGTGATTTTGATTGGTTATATCATTAAATATATCATATCATCCTCTTTTAGTGTAGAGCTCTGCGGTCGCAGTAGAGTAAATCCTGCAGTTTGAGGTTCAGTTTGAGGTCACCGGTGAGGTAACAGAATGGAGTTGATGGAAGGTCCTTCCAGAAGAAGTCACTGGAGAAGAACACGAATGTGTTTGCGGTTAAGACAGGATGGACAGCGACAGATTAAGGATGACGGGTTCATCCTGGACGGCTCTTGGGCCTGAAGCAGCTGTTGCCCTTTCTGCCTGTCCTGTGGCCAGAGCACTACCAAGCAATGCACTGTGCTATTTCAGCTTCTTTTGTTCAGACTGGCCCTTTTATGATGGAGAACATTTGGGTCAAAGGATGTTCCCGTATGTACCTATATCTGAAGATGGTACCGCCTCTTCAATCCCACAACTCCCTGTTGGCCTTGGTCTGAATCATGCCGCAACTTTCTTACCCACTTCTTTCATGCTCAGTGTTCCTCTTTCTTTTCCCTAATGTCTCTGAGTCTGTCAAGGGTAAACAGTGGGATGGGGCTGGGGAAGCTTTCCCTTTCTTAAAATAGGAGATGGTATCTTTCTAAGTAGTTTCTCTTGTTCCCTGGTTGTAGAATAACTGATCAGGTTGGACTTGATACATTTTGAAAACTGAACACAGCAAATTGGTCTGCCTTAAGTCTCATTGTGGAAAAGTAGCTGCATCTGCCCTCACACTTAATACACGGTAATATCTGAGTGTAGAGAATGAGATTTAAAAACAGTAGCGCCGCTATTACTGCCCTCAATTGTGTGTCTAAGTCAAGGGAAGAAAGTGCACTGGGCTGTATATTCCCACACCTTTAGGGCATCTACTGACTGGAAACGACCCTATCAATCTTCTGCTCTCTGCTCCTGACTTCCATTTAATGCTTATTGAATTCAGCTCATTTTCGTAAGCAGAGCAAAGTTTTGTATCGGAAAGTTGGATAACTTAACAATTCATAAGAACCTGTGTGACCCGAAAGGCAAAGTCAGAAAGTCATAATGAGAATTTGATAGTAGATGATGTTTAACATCATCTACTATTGCATAAAAATACTAAACTTCTGGCATCTGGTTCAAAACATAATTTTGTGAAGTACATAGTACTGTTTGTGTGTTCTATGTGTGCTATACATGTCAGATGCCAGGCAGACCATTATAGCTATGCAGTCGTCAGGTTATTCTTAATGCCAAAGGCTACTGCAATCCTGTCATGTGACACGGTCTTTGCCAGTCTGCCAGTGCTTCAGTGTTTTGCTCAAGCGTACAAGGATACAGTTCAGTGGATGGACACATGGAGTTGTGGCACGGATTAAGTTTGCATCATAGTCTGCCATCCTGCAGCCCTCGATGAGGATCAACAGCTGGAGATGTGATTTGTTTGACAGGTCCTGTCGAAAACAATGTAGTACATAGCAATATTATCAGTACATGTACTTAAATCCATCTACTGCTGTACAAGCTAGTATCGTAGCCAATGCCATTGCTGCATTGACGAACTGCCTGGAATCAACCAATGATTATTCGAGTAGCACATCGGAGAGAGGAGGTCGAAAATATTGTGTCCTTCCCGCCAGGAGAAGCTCTTGGCAGCATTGCCGGGAGAAATTTGTCACATCGAGAATGTCAGGGGATAATGTGCGATCAACAGGACCTGTCCGTGGAAGGTCAGCAGCTCTCCTCCCCAGCTGAGAGGCATGGACTCTCCCAGAGAGACCAGAGCAGGAGGTCTGCATTGACCAGATTACTTGCAATGTAAAATGTCACCATGCTCTTCCATTTACAGTGCAAACTGTCAACACCTTAAATGTCTTCATGAAATACACGGACATTGTTGCCTTATTGTATACCATGGAACACTGCTGACAGATTTGCTGCTGAACGCTGGATTGAGACAAGGTGTCATACACACCGAAACTCGCTTCAGGTGTTTGGTAGCTTATTGATCCCTGAGGCATACATTTGTCATTTTGTTTATTTCTTACTTCCTCAACCGTTAGGTCAAGGCACAGGTCAGCTACAGAGCAGCTATCAGAATACTGATGGTTTCTGGCTGCGCTGCTTGACTGTGCCTCCAGCAGGCAGACACTATTATTCAGGTCTTTCCATCGCAGGGCATCTAAATCACTTCTGTAATCTGTGTTTTCAGAGAGCAGCGACTACAGCGAGGCCGAGGTTCTCCCTGACTCCTTCCCATCGGCACCGGCAGAACCTCTCCCAGAATTCCTGCTGGAACCGGAGGACGCTTTCATCGTAAAGAACCGTCCGGTCCAGCTGCGGTGCCGGGCATCCCCAGCCACCCAGATCTACTTCAAATGTAACGGAGAATGGGTCAATCAAAACGATCATATCACCAGAGAGAGCCTGAACCAGATCACGGGTAAGTCACACACCCACACACACACACACACACACCCACACATACATAGTAATGTCGCCTTGTATTTCACAGACATAAACATCATACTCAATACAAACATAATTTTCAACTACATAATCTATTAGTTCCCACAGGACTTTATGTGCACGTTAACTGCATTTGGCCTGCAGCCAATGCATTATTTATATGCACGGTGAAAAATATGCTACTCTAATATCTCTCTCTCTCTCTCTCTCTCTCTCTCTCTCTCTCTCTCTCTCTCTCTCTCTCTCTGTCTCTCTCTGTCTCTCTCTCTCTCTCTCTCTCTCTCTCTGTCTCTGTCTCTGCTCAGGTCTGGTGGTGCGGGAGGTGGACATCTCTGTGGCGAGGACTCAGGTGGAGGAGCTGTTTGGGTTGGAGGACTACTGGTGCCAGTGTGTGGCCTGGAGCTCTGCTGGAACCACCAAGAGCAACCGTGCCTACGTTCGCATTGCATGTCAGTACCAAGACTGTGTGTGTGTGTGTGTGTGTGTGTGTGTGTGTGTGTGTGTGTGCTTGTTTGTTTGTTTATGTGAGAAAGGGCGCTTGTAGAA
The DNA here is from genome assembly GCF_023055335.1 of Clinocottus analis. Taxonomy (NCBI): domain Eukaryota; kingdom Metazoa; phylum Chordata; class Actinopteri; order Perciformes; family Cottidae; genus Clinocottus; species Clinocottus analis. The sequence goes on along the minus strand of NW_027176240.1, from coordinate 14,016,085 downwards.
GTGTTTCGGAGTTTTTGCTTGTCAAATGTGTCAGCTTAAGTATATATGCAAATAAATTTGCTGTAGCTCCCCATCTTAGTCCCTCGTGGAAATGGGTGCCATAGTGTGATTGACACTGTGCATGTTTATGAGGGTATGAAGGAAAAAACTAAACACAGAGGAATTTGTGTGTGTGTGTATGTGTGTGTGTGTGTGTGTGTGTGTGTGTGTGTTTGTGTGTGTGTGTGTGTGTGTGTGTGTGTGCGTGTGTGCGTGTGTGTGTGTGACAGCCAATGTCACAGGCTTTCACTGCTGTCACAGGGCAGCCTTCACTAACTGCTGACTACATATGTCGCCCCTCGTAGACCTGAAGAAAAACTTTGAGCAGGAGCCACTGGGGAGGGAGGTGCGACTGGAACAGGAGGTGCTGCTCCAGTGTCGCCCCCCAGAAGGCATGCCCGCCGCCGAGGTAGAACTCTACCTCCTCATTGCGTTTATATCACGTCAGAGGTTACATTTGTGTTTATGATACTGAAGGGTAATAGAACAATATCGTTTATATTGTGATTAGCTCAATATTTCAATACAGACAACAAAGCGGAGCTCTAAAAAATAAGTTATATAGCAGCATAAACATGATACAAACGGCAGTGTAGTAAAGGGCATTTGAGTTTGAGAGATTTAAGTCTATCAAGCAATGTCTAACGATCAGTAATAATGTGCTCTGCTATGTAAGCAGCGATGGTGAAAAGGCTGTGCTTAAATTCACGCTGTGTCAAGTTTTAACACTAAGCTGCTTAAACTGCACGCAGCTATATCAAACAGTTTTATTTCTCTCATAAAACAGTCGTGCAGCAATATATTAAAAAAGAAAACAAATAACTTATCAATTTATATTTGTATTATTCAAAGTAAACATGTATTTTCTGCCAGGCTGTCTTGTATATTACAGTGGCTTAATAACATGTTATTGTGTGCTGTAAAAAATATTTTAGCATGTGATTTATGATAAAGATATTGCTTATGGTTGTTCGGGTATTATGTCCATTAGTAAAGAGGATATTGCAAAAATAAATGTTAGTCTATGTGAGTCACAAATGAAATGAATTTGCTTTAACACAGAGGTTCGAGAGTACAGAGTTTTTTCCACTAAAAAGCTGCCTGCTGTGTTTACTTTTTCTATTTTCATTAATTTCATCACTTTGCATGAATAGCCATTAACTATAGTATTTGTGTGCGTGCCTGCCTCTCTCCAGGTGGAATGGTTGAAGAACGAGGACGTCATAGATCCATCGGAGGACTCCAACTTCCTGATCACCATCGATCACGATCTGATCATCAAACAGGCCAGACTCTTCGACACAGCCAACTACACCTGTGTGGCTCGCAACGTGGTGGCCAAGAGGCGCAGCAGCACGGCCAATCTTATTGTTTATGGTAACACACGCGTGTTTTTCCTTCTCTTCCATTTCGGGGAGATTGCTCTGTGTATCATGACATGAAACAGTAATCAAATTCATCCATGTGCGGCTGGTCAGATTGGTTTGGCGAATATCGCATGTTCACATAAGACAAGATAAGATAAGAAAATGCAAAATGAAATACGTATAAATATATATTTGGAAACCCCCCCCAAAGTCTTTTGACCTCTAAATCATGATTAATTTCTGAATATACAAAGCACATAAAAGTGGTTGGCAGTTGGAGAAGGAATTGATCTGGTAAAGACATAATTGGAACACTAAAGGTTCATATTGTAAATACACAACATGTATTTAGTAGTAACGCAAAAACCTGTTTTTGGTGTTTATATCCTGATTATTCTTAAAGATGACCACGGTAATAACTGCCAGACTTGCCTGTCTGTCTCTCTGTCAGTAAGTGGAGGTTGGTCTTCTTGGACTGAATGGTCAGAGTGTAATGCTCGGTGCGGGCGGGGCTGGCAGCGACGAACACGCAGCTGCACCAATCCGGCCCCTCTGAATGGAGGAGTCTTCTGTGAAGGCCCGCCCTTCCAGAGAGTGACCTGCACCACACTTTGCCCAGGTGAAGATGACATACTCACCAGTATTATTTATAACATAGTTATAGTTAAGAAAGTAGTCAAGCACTGAAAGATCAGGGAATTTCCCAAATGGGGTGTTTTGTAGGAAGGGCCAGGATGAAATTGAATGTAACAAAATACTGGAAAACCCCAAATGTTTTCAATACAAAAACACATTTTTCCAACCTTTTAATCTGATTTAGTGTCACACACCATTCTGCCACTCATTGCTTCAATTTAAAAACCACTGTATGTATTTTGCAAATTACAAAATGATGCACTTCCATCCATTACATATGCATCGCGCCACAGGCATGCCCGACTCCCCTCAACCTGCAGTGATGGAAGTATTTAGCCGTTGGTTAGCTGTAAAATGACTCACATCTCTGCTTTCTCATTCCAGTGGATGGAGGCTGGACAGACTGGGCGAAGTGGTCGGCCTGTGGGACAGAGTGCACCCACTGGCGCAGTCGCGAGTGCCAAGCCCCCCCACCTAGAAATGGAGGAAAGCACTGCAGTGGCAGTATGATGGAGAGCAAAAACTGCACTGAGGGGTTGTGTGCACTGAGTAAGTCGCCTGAGCAATCTGTTTGAACTGGGGGGTTTGTCAAATGTCAAACGAGTAATATGCTTATTTATAATACATCGTCATTTTTCAGTTAATACAAGTCGGCCACTGATTAACTAAGCACTTAGTATATATATAAATATATATATATATATATATAAATATATATATATATATATATATATATATTAAATATTTGAACGATGGGATCTATTGAACTATATATATATATATATATATATATATATATATATATATATATATATATATATATATATATATATATAGTTCAAATAGTTTGTATTGTATATATATATATATATATATATATATATATATATATAGTTCAAATAGTTCAATAGATCCCATCGTTCAAATATTTAATCTAAAAGAAACAGCTGTTTCTGAGGTTTTTGTTGTTTTATTAATAATCAGAAGTTTTGCAGGTGGTGATATTTTTCTCATTGTTCACAATTTCTGAAGGTGTATTGTATTCCCAAACTATTTTGTGTAGAACTGGATTTCCAGGGTGATTTGGCACTGCAGAGAGCGAGAGAGAGAGAAAAAAAAAATGTAGACAGATGTTTCATGAGGCGAAATTTGGGTTCACAAAGAGGGAAGTCAAGTGATCCACATCTAAAGAGCACAGATGGAGAGAAAGAGCGATATAGAGAGAGAGAGAGAGAGAGAGAGAGAGAGAGAGAGAGAGAGAGAGAGAGAGAGAGAGAGAGAGAGAGAGAGAGAGAGAGAAAGAGAAGAAGAAGCAAGTCGAACAGAGCACATGGAGTGGGATGCGAGCATGGCACAACCCAGTTGAAAAATTAGCACAGGGAAGAGCATATGAGAGTGAGTTAGACTCACACTGACACCCAATGTGCAGCCCGTGATGAGTTGGGGGGAATCCAGCTGACAGCGCATTAGAGTCTTTGAGACGCGCATCCGCAGAGGCAGTGAGATATATTCAAGTACACACTTAAAAACATTTACATGCACAAACCAACGCACGTCCACGCAAGCAGACAACCCTTGTAAAAGTATGTGCAATTAGAGGGGGGGGCGGGGCGGGGGGGGGATCATATGCACACAGTGCTTCAACTCCATCAGACATGCATGCAAGCCTTGACATAAACAGGCTTCTATGGAGCAGCCAGATTAGACAAATACATCCTTAAGAGGCTGTCAGGGTAATGCCCTCGAGAGATGGAAAAGGGGGAGCACTGTGCTGTGGGACATCTGTAAAAGTACCACTTGGCTCACAAGAGGTTACTGACTTTTTATGTATTTTCCCAGCACAATAATTGACAGATTATTGTGTTGTCACAAATTGTCCTGATGACATAATGACTCTTAGCGTTCCGATCCCTACTTTAATCAATCAAACAACGGCTGACTAGAATGACTCATTCATATTCAGTCCCTTAGAGGACCCGTGGAATAACCCAGTCATAAATGTAAAATGCTCTGAGACGCCACAAACCATCGTCTCTGCTGCGTCCTAGTAGATTTTAATTGCTTCTAAATAAATGGAGAAGTTGGAGGAACCCATTTGGTGTTTCGATGATCCTTGGGCAAGAAGGTTATTTGGTTTGAGAGCTAGTAAGTGGCAAAAGGGGGTTTAGAATTCATCAACCTACTCAAGGATCATTTAAATTGATGGTTATGGCAGAAAAGATTGTTCCTGTCAGGATAGAGTTGATTTTATTTTTCATATGAAGCTGATAACACACCCTGTGGGGTGTATGAAGAGCTGGGTTTTAATCTGCATATTTTCCCTCTTGTACTATACAACACCAGCGTCGTTGTTCATTTGTAAGCCTTCTTTAACTTAACACTCATCCAAATGATCCTAATCTCTTTTACAGTCATTTCCAATTGGCATTTCTTCTCTTTTTGTATATTATATAAACAATTATGCTGAACTTCCTTCCACAATGCTGCATATTATCATGCATTTCAATAAGAAGTTATTGTTTTTTTTGACATAAAGTATGTTTTCTTTCTTGTTGTACGCCTTTTATATTTACATTTCTATTTTCATATTGATGAGCCGAGTGTTTACTTTCTGCTTTGTATTATGTTATTGTATCTTTCATTTGCATTACAACAAGTCCATCCATTTTTATGTTGTTGTATTTTTTTCTTTTCTTCTTCTCTTGTTTTGATTTCTCTTGTTCAAACAGATAAAAAGATTTCTATTGAACATGCAAGCCATCGTAAGTTCACCTTTCCATGACTTCACTAACTCTTTTGCTGTCTCATACCTTACTGTTTGTTCTGTGTGTGTGTGTGTGTGTGTGTGTGTGTGTGTGTGTGTGTGTGTGTGTGTGTGTGTGTGTGTGTGTGTGTGTGTGTGTGTGTGTGTGTGTGTGTGTGCTCATACAGATGAGGAGTCCTAACATCCGTGTAGGCACGTGATGCTGAATGTGAGCACTGTTTTGTTCTGAGTGTGGATTCACTTGGTTGTCATCTCAGATTGAGCCTCACCTTTTTGTCAAGCCTTGCTATGAGTGTTGTAACCCGTCTCCTCTCGTGTAACATAGGTTTCTGATCTGGCTCCATGTTATCATGGTTACATAACATTTGTTTTAAATTGACTCATATTTGTTTGTTTGTTTGTTTACTATATTTTGTTGTACGTTTTCATATTTTTCCTTTTTCAATCATGTCTTATACTGCACTGTGTGTATTGTTATATATGCACCCTTAGCCCTATTACTTGTATGTGTAACGTAGTTGGCAATAAATAGTTTCTAAATCTGAGTCGGAGTCTGATGATGGTTTACTGAAACTGAATAGAGGGACAAGATACAATTAAAGCAAATGCTTGTTGTAACAGTTCATCTGGATTCAACCCTGTGTGCTTAAAACAAATCTACAAGCTCTGTTACAAAGGCAGCAAAATGATGTGCTGCTAAACTGAGACCCATTAACACACAGGCTATGAGGTGGAAGCACAGCACTTCATTGAAGAAAACAGTTGATTTATGTCTGACTTTCTGTTAATCTGTGATATATATAGTTTACATTGGACAGAGGTAATTCCTCTAGCTCAATGTGACGTGAGCTCAGGGAAGAGCGGCCACGGTAATGCACCTAATTCGCTATTGTTCCGTTTCTGGTAATAAGTGCGGATGGCTGTCGGATTTGGTTCCATTGCGCCACGTGAGCACGGGAGCTCTCTCCTGCCAGCCTGCCTGCCTCCGGCTTTCCTCTCCTCCACCCTTTCTCCTGCTCTCACTGCTGCTCTGTAGTGTCTGTGGTTTCCTCCAACTTCTTCCTCACCCTCTCCTGCTCTTTTAACGTCGGCCTTTTCCTAAAGCACTGCTACCCTTATCTCCCCTCTCCTCATCACCACACTTATAATCCATCTGTCCTCTCAACAAATCACAACCTTATCTAACTCCTTCCTATCCCTTTCGCCAAATTGCCTTTCCTCTAGCTCTCTCCTCTGTTTATTCTGCCTCCTCTTCTTGTTAACTCCTCTTTGTCTCCCGCCAACCTTGCTCATTGTCTGCTCCTCTTCGCTGCTGGGATGTGAATGGCTCATGTGTCTGACTCGGGTATGACTTTGCCCGTGTTGGGCAGTCAAGCCTAAGCAGGCTGTGGTGGCTCTGCTGACCAATCACAAACAATCACTCAGCAGGAGAAAAGATAGGAAGCCCAGTAGGGAGCAGGTGAAGTTATGGCAAACCACCCAACCTCCACCAGATCGATCCATGCAGACTTTTGTTGTCAGATGCACTGCAGGCCAGGAGGAGCTGTTTCGTACTGCTCCTTGACTTTCCTCGATGATCTCTTAGCTAGAATAGAAGAAGCCAACGCTCTCATTGAAATGTACATACCCACTGCATTGGCTTAATTTATGTCATCCGAAATCAGTTGATGACTTGTAGAAAGAGTGCAAAAGTAACTTTGGTAACATCATGGTCTGATCATAGCTGATCCACCTGAATAGGATTCATACTATTTCCTACAGTTTTTGTTTTAGGGTTTAATTATCTCCTTTTTATTTCCCGGACAGTGTTTCCTCACTGAGCCGTAATAGTTTGAAAGTAACACAGAAAAGTAATTAAGCACTAAAAATAGGGTAATTTAAGATATACATTGATTTTACTTGAGACTGCTGAAGCATCACATTAGATTCATCTAATGCATTTTTAAACGGCACAAGGTCTGTGGATTTTGAACTGCCTTCACTTACATTGGAATCACTCTGAGGCGGGATCTCTTTCGGCCCAGCGTGGACCGAAGGAATAACTTCAATGTACAGATGTGGAAGTGTCTGCATTGTTTTAAGATACTCTTAAGAATTACATTTCTACTAAGACTGCCCATGTAAAAAGAAAAGGGCCGCAACCGTGGATTATTATTATTTTTTGAGTACTCATGTATTTTATGTACCCGACTCAAAATTCCAATCTTGGACAAGAACAACTTACTTACACGTCTTTCTGCTTCAACTGATATTTAGTAAATTAGATGATATATTTTGTGAAAAGGGGTTTTCTTCCCCTCTTGTCCTTGCCTTTCATTTCTATCTGTTTGTTTATTTCCACGTGTCGCTGTGTGGCGTCTTGACCGTCTGCCTCTCTGTCTCTCTTCCAGCGCTGGCCCCAGGTATGAGTCGCGCAGTCTATGCCGGCCTGGTCGGGGCCCTGCTGCTGTGTGTGATTCTGGTGTTGTGCGTGGGAGTGCTCGCATATCGCCGCCGATGCCGCCATCTCCATGGAGACATCACCGATTCTTCGTCTGCTCTCACTGCCGCCTTCCACCCTGGCAACTACAAGCCTCCGAGACAGGGTAGGTTCAAACAGACACACACACACTCACATCCAGCGTACATTCACACACAATTTCCTTTCTATTATTGTGTTTATTTCCCCAACTTTGATTGTTTTCACTCATCCTCACTGATTCACTTGAAGCACAATTCAGTTCATTAACACATCCCTATTTATATCCTCCCATAAATCAATTCTCTATACATCATTTTTCTCTTGCTTAGTCAATTCTCCAATCTTTTACTGCATGGCATTTTTTTTTCACATTTCAAGCATTCGTCATGGTATCCCTGCCCTTGTTCTCGCCATTAATTAGAAACATTAATCCATGCCACTCGCGTCACTTTTAGCACTTTCAGGTCACACTGTGTCATTTCTGGTGATAAGAGAGCAGCTCCTCTTTTCTCCTGTGTCCACAGATAACCCTCACACGCTGCATCCCTCAGCTCCTCCGGATCTGACAGCCACAGCGGGAGCTTTCCGTGGGCCGCTTTTCTCCTTGCAGCATGGGGTCAATGACAGCCACCACAAAATCCCCATGACCACATCTCCCTTGCTGGACCCATTGCCGAGTCTCAAAATCAAGGTGTATAACGCCTCCACTCTGTCCTCCCTGGAGCTCCCCGTGGACATGGGTTTATGTGACGGAGAGATCCTTAGCCTGAAGTCAGTGGGCACTATGGGGAGAGAGCGAGATTACCACAGCCACACCCTCTCCAGAGAGCCGGGGCTGAGCACCAGCGCCACCCTGGGTAATCTGGGAGGACGCCTTACCATCCCCAACACAGGTAATATACAGTTTTGTCACATCATAACTCAGAAGCCTCCAGTGTGAACCAATGACATGTTTAGTTAATCCCCCAAAGGGATAAGAGAACTCATGACATCTTCTCTCTTAGGTGTGAGTCTGCTGGTACCGCCTGGCACTATACCTCAGGGGAAGTTCTATGAGATGTACCTTATTATCAACAAGTGGGACAAAACGACGTGAGTGTTTTTCATCTTCAATTCTCTTTTTCATTCATCTCCTTCACAACCACAAGGCAGAACAGACCTCATGCTCACTTCAATCAGAATATTCTTCCCGTGCACGGCTCACCTACTGCGAACCACTTGAAGTTTGTTTGAAAGTTCTCTCATTTTTTTGAGAGGATAAAAAATTGATGAACTTTTGAAATTGGAGTGGATTCATTTTTTGGGGACATTCAGTTTTCCTCTTGTACGTCAACACCAGCATGTCCAAACCGTGTTGTGGATACGATGTTCTTCTATAAATGAAGTGTGATGTTATGGCAACTGTTCCAAACACCTGGTGTTCTCCCTCTGTGTGTGTGTGTGTGTGTGTGTGTGTGTGTTTCTGACCTTTACAGGCTACCCTCTGAGGGAAGTCAGACTGTACTAAGTCCTGTGGTGAGCTGTGGCCCATCCGGTATGTTGCTGAATCGTCCCGTGGTTCTTACTTTGCCCCACTGTGCCCAGCTAGACACCCCTACACCTGACTGGACTCTCACGCTCAAGACCCAGACTCACCAGGGGGCGTGGGAGGTGAGACATCCTCCGACGATTACAATACAATGGGTAGCCCGTTGGACAATGTTGCATCATGACACCCTGCTTGCATCTTGTTTGCAGGAGGTGCTGACGGTAGGAGAGGAGACGTTGTCGTCTCCTTGCTACTTGCAGCTGGAGGAGGAGTGTTGTCATGTTCTCATGGAGCAGCTGGGAACATACGGCCTTGTGGGTCAGTCCTGCCCCCCGCAGCCGGCCTGCAAACGGCTGCAGTTGGCACTGTTCGCCCCTCGAGCGCCCTGCCTCTCCCTGGACTACAGCCTTCGTATCTACTGCATCCATGACACCCCGCATGCACTCAAGGTACCGCTTGTGTGTTTGTCTGTTCACCTCTCTTCTTTATTGTTCACTTTTCTTCTTCTTGTTTCTTTTCTTTGGTCACTTTATATTTCTGTTGTTTCTTTTCTTTGACGTGTAAGTCATTTTGGCGGTACTGTGTACTTACTGATGGGGTGAGTATTACTGTAATAAGTGCTTTGCTCGTAATTCATTTCAAGCTGCAAAAAAATTATAATTTTTAAGCTTTAGTTGGAACTCACAGCTACAGGAAAGTTGTTTTTCGTCATAAACAACGTTTAACACACTTTTCAAAATAGTCACAAAATAAAAATGTAAACAAAAGTACCACCTTGTTCGCCCCTAATCAAATTCCAGTATTACACTGAATCTCACTTACCCACTAGAAACCACAACTCTAAATAGTACAGCACAATACAAACCCCCAAGTAAACAGCAAGCGATCGCTTCATCCAGAGAAATTTGGACACGTTGATGTTAGATATTTTCCTTCTCTCAGTCCCTTATGTATAAAGTGTTCACACACCAGCCGGGCTAGTAAACATGAGCGGGCTGTGTGCATTTTATTGGCATCGCATTCCATGATTTCTGGCGGCTAAAGTTCAAACAGCTTTCAGACTGTTAGCTATCACACATTTCCATTTGGAGACCTCAACTTAGAGAATGCACAATGCATTTTAATCGAGCATTTCAGAAAGCACAGTTTGAAATGTGCGAGACTGAAGAATAAGGAAATTGATGACGTCAATGTGTTCCAAAGCCCTTCTTCTCTGTGCTTCTCTGCAGGAGGTGCTGGATTTGGAGAGGAGTCTAGGAGGAGTATTGCTGGAGGATCCCAAGCCTCTGTTCTTCAAAGACAGCTATCACAACCTGCGCCTGTCCATCCACGACATTCCTCACACTCACTGGAGGAGCAAACTTCTGGCAAAGTATCAGGTCAGACACTCGTTATCAGCCTGGCACGAATCAGCAGCAGCTTGAACGATGTAGATCCAAAAAGCCGTTGATATATTTATCGAAGTGAATGTGCTTTCTCAGAAGCACAGCTAGTCGACGAGGCACCTCTGTTCTAAACGGGCTCTCCGCTGCATTCACAGCTGCAAGGAGATTGCAGGCTGAACCCCTTCTGAAAATAAATACAGAGCGAAATCTGATAGTGGTCCTAATTTATGGACAGTTCGCTTTGGAAATAAATTGTCCTTTTGCAACCAGACCCAGTTGGTGGAAACACTCGATATCAATACAAAGCATATTGCACGTTGCTCGAATGGAAACTGTCTTCTAGATCTTTCCTGATTGTGCTGCTCAGGACAAAATAGCTTCTATCACAGTGTAGAGACCATGTTTTTACAGCTTTCCTTTTCAACATTTGTCAACGTTCACAGGAGATCCCGTTCTATCACATCTGGAGCGGCAGTCAGAGACCCCTGCACTGCACCTTCAGCCTGGAGAGAGGAGGCCTCGCCGTGTCACAGCTCACCTGTAAGATCTGTGTCCGACAGGTGGAGGGGGAGGGACAGATATTCCAGCTGCACACCGATATTCAGGAGGTAACGCTTACGACTAAGATCATGCAAACGCAGATAGAACATTGCAAATAAAGCCTCACAGTTTGGCCAAAAAAAAACAAATATTAAGATTGGTCTCAACGCTTCCCACCTTCTCTGTCAATCCAGACTTTACCCCCGCACTCACCCCTCCCCTCAGGAGGCACCTGCCTGCCTTCCTCTCAAGTGGGACCCTATGCCTTTCGCTTGCCTGACTCCATCCGCCAGAAGATCTGTGCCAGTTTGGATGCACCCAGTGCTCGAGGATGTGACTGGAGACTCCTGGCACGCAGTCTGGGCTTTGACAGGTCAGATCTGCTTCACATGTATGTGTGGAAGGCAGCGTGGTCATGCTCGAGTCCAGTGTTGATGCTCAGCTTCCTCGTTCCTACTGTCAAGCAATAACTCAGATTTGTGTATAAGAAGGCATAAAGCTATTCTCTACCTGAGGGGTTTCTCTTTTTTTGACGAAGACAGGCAACTGGGAAAAGCATTGGGTCATATGCTTGTCATACTGATTTGAATTTGAAAAACAAGACTTGAATATTATTCAGGGATATGATTTAGCCATGCATGTTGTACATTGCTTGAATTCAGAAGATATCTCACAAGGCTAATGAGCTAATCCTGGTTTGTAAAATATGTAGTTAAAATTATATGTATCTGCCACAGATAATGAAGGACTTAAACAATAATAGAACACTTTCTTTACATTTCTGACAGCTTGCCTTGTTTTTCTGTCCCTCAGGTACTTGAACTACTTTGCCACAAAGCCCAGCCCCACAGGTGTTCTCCTGGACTTATGGGAAGCTTGTCACCAAGCTGACGCAGACCTGGTTTCTCTGGCGACTGCGCTGGAAGAAATGGGCAAAAGTGAAGTGCTGGTTGTCATGACAACAGATGGGGATTGTTGATTGGTCAAGGAACAAGAGAGCGAGCCAGACTTTTTTCTTTTCTCAACCGTGATGAAAATAAGAATACCTGCCGATGAATATGCACAAACCATAAGCCCACAGAGCATTTTGGTTCCTTCACACGCACTGTATTACCTCTGCCTCATCTTACCTTTTCACTGACCCCTGCTCGGCCACTGTAGCTACGTGTTCACAGTAAACCCATTCCTATGATAACTGCTAATCTAATTCTGCCTGAATCCTCCAAAGCAAATGTTGCAGCTGCAAGATGTGAAACCAATTTGAGGGTACGAAAGCGTAAAATGGGTGCAAAGTCATGTCATGTGTGGTGTTGACTGTCTTTTTTAAAAGATTGAAAATTATGCTATTTTTGTATATAGATAACAGAAGCTTTGGGACAAACAAACAAAATTCATGAATTCAATACGAACGCACGCACAATAACGCAAACAGACAAATGCTAACACGGGATTAGCCATGTTTCAGTTGCAGCATGAAAGTGCATGATTTCACACCATCTCACCTCATGGCAGGGGCTTTTTGTTTTCTCCATTGTCATTCTGTGTGTGCAGTGAATGACAGGCAGCGCCAACCTGTCTGAAACCTCCTCAGGCTATAGACACACTCCAACATACACACTTACACACAGACAAACTGGTCATTAAGAGGCACAGAATCAGGCTAGGATTTCTCGTTCAACTGCTTGGACTGTGTACGAATCACATGAGGTCCAAAGCCTCACGGTTGGATGGCTTGAGCATGTCGCTTTGTGCTTGAAAGAAGAGCTGCCTCTTCTTTGTGGTAGGAAGGTGAATCGTGAAGTTAATTTAAGAATTTGCAGATAAGTAAACCGACAGACTCTTTATATTGTACCAACAAATGCCTCAAAGCCTTGGCATATCATTCCGAATCACAGGGGTGTTTCTCTTTCCTCCCACACTCCTCCGATCTGTGGGGAAGAAACTGCAGACGAGCTTTCTGGTCATTCCTTAAAAGTTTCCTTTGGGGAACGCTCTTTAAGTTATTATCCATATTTGTGGATTTTTTATTTCATTGTCATTTCTGTTACAATCATAAAAAACCTGTTCGATCATCTGTACTTATTTAGGCTGCTGAGCTGCTGTGTTGTTTAGTGTTTTTTTTTACTTTAGTAGAGCAGGCCAAATGGGAGAGTTATGTGCATAGTGGATGTCTCGGTGAATAACAAAACCATGTTATTTGTTATTTTTAATATGGTGCATCTATTCGTAAAGTGTGAAGTGTTAAAGTGTGATTAGAGGTGGTCAAATGTCCAGGTGAATACGCTGTATGCTGTATTTCTTAGGCATTTTTGCTTTACTGTAACTGAGGGCCGTTTCCATTGTTCAGAGATGAATATTACAGAGCAGATTAGCCTTTCCTTAAATCAACTTGGCACCAAGGGACCATAAAATTGACCTCAACACTAATACATTATGTCTCAATCTATTCTCTGTCCACCACTTATCCATGTTTCCATCTGTCTATCCATCACCCTGTAACTCATTATGTCTCCCTTCTCTCAATGTCATAACGTATTGTTAATCGTTATACTAAGCCGCCTGCTTTGTGGTCAGGGTCCTCAAGCTTTTTGCATCGTCAATAATGTTCTGTCAGTTATTAAGAGACAGAAATTTAAATACTTTCATCTTTCAACTTTGTTATTGCTTAAGTTCTGTGTGTTTTTAAGTGTTTCTTTTCTTTCCTCAAAGCAAAAAAGTGTTCGTATCATTGAAACCACAAAAACCAAAACACAGGCAGTATCTCCCCCCTCCTCTACAGCAGTGAGTCATGTCACTGTTTGTGTGAATGAACTGAAAACACAAGTGTGTATGCGTGCGTGAGTGCGAGGGTATGAGTGGGCAGGTGGGTGTGCACGTACAGTGTGTGCACACGCTTAAGAGCTGTCATTTCTCTTTGTAAGTGCTATGCAAGTACAAAAGAAAAGCGAAGCATTTTGACTTCTTTTGTTTCCTGGAAGAGTAATTCTATTTTTTCAGATTAGGGCATTGACAGGGTTTTGATTTTGTATTCTAAAGTGGTTTAACATTTTTGGTTACAGTGGTATGTGAAGGAATTCTTCGTCTGGATCGGAAGGATTGGATCACTGACCAAGAAAGTTGCTGTTAAAAAAGCCCATATGGTAGAACAAAACAACGTGCGACAATGGCAACGAAACAAGTTGTGACTAATACCATGAACTCGTGCCCTGCGGGTCTTTGTCCGTGAGGAAATATCTGAATACAATCACTTCAGAACTTTGGATCCCTGAACATTGTAGGACTATTTTTCTTTCCTCAAATCTTGCTCCAGAGACTGGCTCGCTGTAGACTACAGTGTTCATTCGTCCAGAATTCTTGAGTATCTGTTGGATCTCTGGCTATACCTCTGGATAATTTATGCCGGAGCTGGACTGGATTCTACATTGCTCCAATAAAAGAGAAATATTTAGCCTTTGTTTCAAGAAGTCAGACATTTTTATGGAAAAAAAAGCAGATGGATTCAGTGACTTTATTTTATCTGTGTAAAGTATCAATTGTAAATAAACGTCTAGCCTTCTTACCTGTCACTAAATATAATTTTTATGCAATAAATTATATTTCTTAGTTTAACAAAAGTCTGTGTGTTGTTATTGAATTAAAACGTGCAAAACTAAACTCAATAAGAGTAGCTTTCATGAAATCCATAGCACAAATTATCGGCTTCTTTGGAGTTTCTTTGTACGAGAATGGCATGTGGTTTTTTTTTTTTTTATCAATTAGCCCTTAATTTCACAGCACATAGAAAGCTATTTAACCTGTCCCTCTTTTCCTCACACCTCATTGGAAAATTCCCTTTGGTCCATTAAGCTTTGAAAGCTTTTAACTGGCAGGCTGTTCGGCCTTCAAATTAACAAGGTTTTCGAGGCACTAATAGTGTCCTTTAAGGATTGGCTCTGGACGACTTCTAACCTTGTAGGGTTTTTTTGACAAGGAGGGAGTTACGTAGGGATTTGTCAGATTGGACTCTTATATTGCGAGAAAATATCAAATGTCATCTCTAGCGAGAGTGCACTGCAGTATTGTCTTCACACTTTGCACCCGTTTCAGTCGATGCGCTGCTGATTGCGGCCCGGTATGTCACCAGTATGCCTTCAGTGCATGACTTAATTGAACCTTTTGCAACACATACAATGATAGGGCAGTAAAGACCTGACTGCAGCTTCACCCCTAACATCTAAACAGGATATGTTTGCTACTTTTTAGGGATTAAATTGTCAGAATATTAATCTGAAGATGTGTTAAAAAAAATATTTGGAGAACAAGCCACGCCAGTAAATGCACACTCTTACATGATGTGCAGCATTTACAACAGATATCAAGTTGCATTATGAAATGATAATAGTACTTTTTGAGTTTACCTTCACATATATTTAAATAATTATGTGGCCATTTGCTTTGAGAGTAGCATAAAGGTTTACGTTAGAATGCTCGCGAAGCCTTTCCTGAAAACATACATGTCTTAACAAGGCATATAATTCTAACCTCCAGAATAAGTACATGGAGGATGTATTTAAGCTCATCCTGAAAAGACAAACAGAAACAATTTGAAGTGTATTATTTGTGCGGATTGTCCTCGCACAGTTTTATCTGTTGTTACCAGGGGAAACAGCAGTTCGACAGCTGTGAGTTGGAGAACGCTTTACATTCAGACAGTGATTCATTTAAAATGATTAGTTTGGTACAGTAGTGTGCACTTATGTGTCACTGACACCCAAGAGTCTGCAGCTTTTTACTCCAGTCGATGACACAACACCAGCCGGTGTCATGTTTGACTGTAGAGAACTTCAAATATGATGGTATTGTAATTGTTTTTACACTCCAGAGAGGAGCAATGACATGCTGCTGGATATGCTGTCCTATGGTGCCCTCACCTGGTAAATATGATGGGTTACTCACTTCTCAACAAACACCAGAACACATGTATTGTTTTAGTATTAGAATATTATGGAATGACTTACATGTGCCATCAGAAGGTTATGTTTGCTGTATTAAGCACTTCAAAGTGATAGTATTGTATTTAAAGCTTGATGAAGGAAATGTCATCCAAATAAGATTGTATTGCAATTACCGGTAGTATGATATTTCTGACGCTACACTGTAATTGTATCATCATTATCATCATTCAATGATTTAAGCACTGGAAATTAATTGAAAATATAAATGTATCTCCAAAAACACAATGTTCTTTATGTGTATTTGAAACTAAAAGGATAATTACTATTTGAGGGAAGTGTCAGTTTGTTAAATGTGTAAAACTGAAATATATAGGCTATTTCTGACTCATCTGGTAGAGGTTCAAAGATGTTAAAAGTAAAATTAAATTAAATTTAAGTAGTCAAAAATATAATAATTATAAGCTGGATTTAAAAAGCTGCCATTTCAAAATGTACACAGAGCTATCTCTTGGGTTTGAAGCATATTCAGAAAAACCTATGCTCCCAATTTTCTTTTGCGTAGAATTGATTGTATATAAAACCCCAGGGGTCAGAAGTAGCAGAGTCAGAAGTACAACATGATAGACAAATTGCATATCCAGGTCTGCTCAAAGATCTCTCAAAGAGCCACCTCTTAAATAAACATCATGACCACTAACAGAAACGCTCATGACGTCTTCGGCCTAATCGGGAACCTTTCCCCTCGTCCCATAGAGTGGTTTGCAAGAAATGATCATATGATAACAAAGGAACTGCTCGTTCTTTCAGATAGAAACATACAGATTCTCCTGTCTCCCTGCTATCAGGAGACATGCTGAGTTTGTGTGTAAGATTAAACAGAGACAGTTCAATGACAAGTCTGAGAATAACAGTGAAACAGTAACTGATTAAGCGTAAATCATTTTTTCTTCCAAAATTGTGTTAGGGCAAATTTTACTCTCAATCGAGAACAAAGCACCGGCATGTTTCTTCTGATTTAATCTCGTGGGCTACATGCACAAATTTGCAAGAGGTAGATTTTCTTTAGCTCAGTGTGACTGCCTCGGGGTTTGCCTCATCTTGTGCTTGTTGCTGGCTGTGTTTTCCCCTTTGCTTCAGGCCATTGGTGGGTGTAGGTGCTTTGCCTCAGCTGATTGAAGTGTTTTTGGGGTTGCTGCAACAGACCTGGATGACCTCACTGACACTGTGCCCCTGCTGGACCCACTGCAGTTTGCCTACCGAGCAAACCGGGTGGGTGGATGATGCAATAATATGGGACTGCACCATATGCTGCAACACCTCCACTCCTCAGGGACACACGCAAGGGTCCTGTTTGTGGACTTCAGCTCTGCATTTAACACTATCATCCCGGAGGCACTTCATCACAAACTCCCCCAGCTCACTGTACCAGCCCCCACCTGCCAGTGGGTAACAAACTTCCTGACAGACAGGACGCAGCAGGTGAGGCTGGGAAAAATCACATCCAGCACCCGGACCATAAGCACTGGCGCCCCCCAGGGATGTGTGCTCTCCCCACTGCTCTTCTCCCTCGACACCAACGACTGCAACGCATGCGCCTCTGGGGACCCGACAGTTAAACTCTTGATGTTTGCTGACGACACAACGGTCATCTGCCTCATAAGGAACGGTGTTAAGCCTGCGTACAGACGGGAGGTTGAACAGCTGGTCTCTGGTGTGGTCAGAACCACCTGGAGCTGAACAAGCTGAAGACTGTAGAAATGACAGTGGACTTCAGGAGGAGGCCCCTCCCCCCCCCATCCTGGACTTGTACATCTCCAGAGTCAGGAAGTGGATTGGAAAGATCACTTCAGACCCCTCACACCCCTCACACAAGCTGTTCCAACTCCTCCCCTCTGGTCGGCGCTACAGAGCACTGTACGCTAAACCCACCAGGCACAGGAACAGCTTCTTCCCACTGGCCGTCAGTCTGATGAACAATCAGTGGTGGAGGAAGTACTGAAGTTTAGTACTTCAAGTACAAGTAGCTACCCAGGAAAATTAAAATAAAAGTAAATGTACTACATCAACAATCCTACTTATGTAAAAGTAGAAAGTATTTACTTTTAAATTTACTTTAAGTATTAAAAGTAAAAGTATTCACGCAATGGGTTGTCTCTCAATGTCTCTGGCTACCATTTTGATAAAGAATGCAAATATAGGTACTGGTAATACTTATGCCTCTACAGAAGTCACTACTAGTAATAATTATAAGCAACCGAATTAAATATATATTTTAATTTTCAAAAAGTCAGGGTCATTAACATAGACAGGAAAGGCTCAGATGAGGCTGACTCTGGATTCATGTTGTCTGTCGAATGTCGAATCCCTGATTACGTCTGTGATTGACGTATCACAGATACGTTGATTATACGCGTATGCGTTGCTTATACACATAGTTAGTTTAGTTTTATTGTTTATTCCAAATACGTTTATAATGGTGTGTTTGTGTGGTTGTTTTCTTGCTTTCTCACTCAGTTTAAGCATATTTAAATTTCTAAACTCTGCAGAGGAAAGAAAAGGGGAGGTGTGAGACCGGTAACAGGGCCGGTCTGAAGACCGCTTGGCCGGAGGTCCAGGTAACAGCCCCCGTCGCGCCGGTTCCGGTCTTCTCTCTTCTGGCGGGCCGGACTGGACCCGTTGGCGGGCCGGATCCTGCCCGCGGGCCGTATGTTTGACACCTATTAATTGTTCACAATGTGAACAATTGTTCACAATGTGAACAATTAATCAGACACCTCCACCACCACTATCTGCACTTTCTGGACGACTGTTTTCTTTAATGTCCATTTTGTCTTTTTTATATTTGTCTTGCTTATTGTATGTATATAAGTACGAAGAGCGAAGTGAAACCGGCGTCAAATTCCATGTATGTGTAAATTTACAAAGCTGCTTCTGCACTAGATGCAGCCCGGGTATGTAGTGTGGCTTTCAAAATAAGAGCCTGTATTATTTTTAAGATTTGTGTGTTGTTGTTTTTTAAGTAAAGCTCAGGTCCGGCTATAATGAGTAGTGCGTCAATGCAAGTCGCGTTGTTATTGTGTGAAATATTATTATTTTGAGTCAATCTGGTTTCGACTTGTTAAGCTTTTAGTTTGAAGGATGTTTTGCCGGAAGAGGTATTGTGATCGCTACTGTCAGCTGACCAGAAAGGAAGTATTCTGTGGATTGATATGTCAGTGTAACACTTTGGAGAAAAGACAGGATCAACAGTCGGGGAGGTCCAACTGTGAGGTATGTTTCACTTTATTATTTAATATTCCATGAGCCCAACATCCGGCCCAGGCCGAGGTGGTGAGCCGACTGCTACGTATGGACGTAAAGTGGACGTGGCTGGGATTCAAAGCCTTAAGTCTTGAGTCTGCGAAAGTGGTGTATCTTCACGTGACTATTAGTTCCTTATAGGCACGCGTGATGCTTTAGGATGCAAGGTCAGCTTTGTTATTTCAAGTCAGCTTTCCTTTAACCCCCTTTAAGTAGTTTCAGTCACACCATCCTATTGTGCAAGCGGGTGGTGCTGCTGAAAGGCTGTCAGTGGCTGAAAGGGGAGCCGTGCATGTGTGAGCTACAACTCTCCTTATTGCTGAAAGTCTGTGTAAGAGGCAAAACAATCACGTTGCATGTACGAAATGCAAAACAATCACGTTGCATGTACGAAATGCAAAACAATCACGTTGCATGTACGAAATGCAAAACAATCACGTTGCATGTACGAAATGCAAAACAATCACGTTGCATGTACGAAATGCTGAACTACTTGAGTGTATGAAGCATGTACCTTTGCCAAACCCCTGACTACAGGCACACGAGCCCAGGACCGATTCACGTCCACAAGCTGCTGCCGAATAGTTGTGATCCCAGTGCCACCTTATAATGTTGTTGGCACACTGGCAACAGGACATTGTGTTCACGTCAAATTCCACCTTATCTGACTCATCATGAGTCATTTTTCAATCGTCAGCCTTTTTATCCCCATTGAGGGAGCAGTGTGTCGTACTCAACAGGTTTTTTGTCAAATGAACTGACTGCAGCTTCTCTATTTTGGGATTTACAAGTGTACTATCTATAAAGGAATACATTTGGGAAAATACCTGTCACTATGCCCACCAATGAATGATAATCCTCAAGGTTAAAAAGTGATTTATTTGTATTGCAGCGTATCAGGATCTGGACAGTTGGAATGGTTTCTCCCAACACCAAGATCTCTCCAGACAATGGCTTCACAGCTAATATTGTGTCTTTTCCTTTATGGACAAGCACATGTAGATGTAAGCATTGTACAAGCCCACGTCTTACAATACCATTGTTGTTTCACAGTGATTCTTTGGTTTTAACTTGTATTTGTATCTTCCTCTTCTTCACAGCGTTCTGTTTAATACTTCCTGTCTTGGTGTTCTTACACTGCCACACTCTTCCTTATTCCCTCCCGTCTTTACTTTGAGAGCAACCTTAATTCCGTCGGTGAAAATGGACGACCCGGAGCCTTCGCAGCCCAGTCTCAACTCCGTCTATGTTCCGACTGCTCTCGGCAGCCAACATGTGTCTGAGGATGAGGAGAGCGAAGACCTGAGTCCTTCTGTATCACTTCTGCCTAAACGATCCTCATTGCCTCTGATCATGCGCTACAGCCCAGATGACTCCTACTGTTTGGTGTATCTCATCTTCTTTCTGATGGGCATCGGCTCCCTGCTGCCCTGGAACTTCTTCATAACAGCAAAACACTACTGGCTCTACAAACTGAGTAACCACACCCAGGGTGGCGATAAGGAGCAACATTCAAGCCTGGGCGTGAGTAGGAGGGATACCAAACTACACTACAGCGACTCTGCTCATTGTGCGTGCGTGGACACAGGAAGATGCACATTTAGTGCAATTCTGCATGCATTTTATAGCACGGTCACAGTCCCGTGACAGATGTGAGGACTGAGTGTCCTGTCGCATGTCTGAAAGAAATCCATTGCAACAGAATTATACAATTAGTAACGCCAAGGCGCTTGTTGAGGGCAACTAAGATAAATGCGTAGAGCGGTACAGTCCGGCTGGTGAGGATGATCCGCTTCCTTTGTTTCAAGAATGGATGGAATCCTCAAGATTTCTTCCATTGTGAGATTAATGCTTTATTTGTATTTGATAAAAGCCATAGCAAAAAATAAGAAAGAAAACATTTTTACATTTTGTGTGAGAGACTGCAAGTGTGTTCTTCTATTCAAGTAAATTACAATGTTTTGTCTTTACAGGACTACTTTGAAAGCTATCTGGCCATTGCCTCCACAGTGCCCTCTCTGCTATGTCTGATCCTCAACTATATCCTAGTTAACAGGTGAATACTCGCACATGCAGCACATTCACTTCAGATGGTTTTCTTCGTCTGTCTCTGGATGTTGACCATGTCACATTTATCCTATCAAAGGCCTTACAAATTGTCATTGTGAGCAGCAGAATACATGTGGGGATAATTCATAGCTTACTGTCTCACATTTGTCCAACAGCACTGCACCAAACGCGGGCTTGTGCTTGTGTTTTCATTTGATCAGTCGATCTTTGATCTTTGACCTACTCCTGCCTCATTGCTGTACATCTTTGTTTGTGGTGTCAATAGGTTATCTTCCAACGTGCGGATCCTGTCGTCTCTTTTTGTGATCCTGCTGGTGTTTGTGGTGACCACGGTGCTGGTGAAGGTGGATGTGTCGGACTGCAGGATGGCGTTCTTCTTCAGCACGCTGGCCTGTGTGGCTGTCGTCAGCGGCGCGTCTAACCTCTTCTACAGCAGCATGTTCGGCATCAGTGGGCATTTCCCCATGAGGATCTCTCAGGCTCTTGTATCAGGTACAGCTCTCATTCAGGTCATATTGCCTTTTGTAGTGTTTATACATTACCATTGTACACATGTCTTAAATATGCACTTAGTTGCTTCAATAAGGGTTCACTGATGAAATAATGTTATGCATGCCTCTTTTGAACTGACTGCACAATACATTAGCGGAGGTCCTTTCTTGTCTCAGGTCAGGGCATGGGGGGCACGTTGAGTGCATTAGCGTCAATAGTGGACCTGGCAGTGGCGAAAGATGTGACAGACAGCGCTCTTTTCTATTTCCTGACGGCTGACATCTTCATCTTGCTCTGTATCCTAACATATGTGCTGCTGCCGAAGCTGGCATATTCCAGGTCAGTAGCAGCCAAAGATATTGAGGTTCCTATACAAATTCATACTGTATTTTCAGAATACAGTATGTAGGCCTGACGGTTCGCCACTGATATTCTGATATTACAAATGTAGGTTGTGATTACATCTTCCCTTGTCCTGTACAATGTGCGTTCATCTGAATCTGAGTCCTTTATAGAACACAGTGAAGCAGTGTGCATAATATCTGCCAGTGGGTCATTCCTCCCACCACCACCAGATGGTGCCAACGTTACTCTGCTCTCTCTCCACCCGAGGAGTAGATGCTCCTTATCTGTACACACCGGTGGCCATCAAATTCAAAGATCTCCACATTGTCGAAATCATCTAAATATGCAGCCATGACATTGAATATCTCAAAACACTGAGCTAAAAACTCTGTACACCAACAAAAAAAACTCTGCCTGGCTGGTACGTCAGTTCACACGATCTCAGGTTGAGACCTTCTTGAGCAAGACTCTTCATAATGTGGACAGAATCAGAGCCCGTCGGTGCCAAAAATGAGCACTTTCAGTGGACGTTTATTGACGGTGCCAAATTGCCCTGAAATGAAAAGACTGCAGCCTGGGTGGCATCTGCTGTATGCAGTGCTCTTGCTCAATGCATGACTACTTTTAGAAACAATGATCCCTATTAGTCAAAGACATGGGAAATTTGATTGAAAAATTCCAAAGTTACCTTTTTAAGATGGCATTATTACAAGCGGCCGAAATGAGCTTCCTCCGTAGGGTGGCCGGGCTCAGCCTTAGAGATAGGGTAAGGAGCTCGGACATCAGGGGGGAGCTTGGAGTCGAGCCGCTGCTCCTTCGTATCGAAAGGAGTCAGCTGAGGTGGTTCGGGCATCTAATTCGGATGCCTCCTGGACGCCTCCCATTAGAGGTTTTCCAGGCACGTCCAACTGGGAAGAGGCCCCGGGGAAGACCCAGGACACGCTGGAGGGATTATATCTCCCGGCTGGCCTGGGAACGTCTCGGGGTCCCCCAGAACGAGCTGGAAAATGTTGCGGGTGAGAGGGAAGCCTGGGTCGGTCTGCTGGGTGTGCTGCCACCGCGACCCGACCCCGGATAAGCGGCGGAAAATGGATGGATGGATGGATTAATACAATCTCATTATAATTGTGTTTAGGGAACAGGTTCAATACATCTTTTTAAGTTTTAGTTTTAGGAGTGAAAGACTTTGAGATTTTAGTTGTACAAGTCACTTGCTGCATTCTGTGTCTCTCTCTAGATACTACATGCAGGCGGCAGCGCGCCCCAGTTTAGAAGTGGCGAGCGAAGGAGGAGCAGCATTATCGGGAGCAGCAGACGTGGGGAGCAGTGTCCCCATCCCGCCCCTGTGGCTCATCCTCAGGAAGACGTGGATGCTCGGCCTGAGTGTCGTCTTGGTCTTCTTCATCTCCATCATGGGGTTCCCTGCACTATCGTCTGGGATCCAGTCAGTCAACAAAGACAGTGGCAGCCCCTGGACCACCACTTATTTTGTGCCCCTCACAAGTTTCCTCATGTACAATGTAGCCGACTTCTGTGGCAGGCAGGCCACAGCCTGGCTGCAGGTTCCTGGGCCCACCAGTCGAGTCATGCCTGTACTGGTGTTGTGTCGCGTCAGCTTAGTGCCACTGCTGATGTTCTGCAACTACCAGCCAAGGAACCCCCTCCACACGGTGCTTTTCACCAACGACGTGTACCCTGTGGTCTTTAACTGCCTGCTAGGCCTCACCAATGGCTACTTCGGCACTCTGCCAATGATCTATGGCCCCAAGGTCGTACCTCGAGAGCTGGCAGAGGCCACAGGAGTGGTAATGTCCTTCTTTCTTTCTCTGGGACTGGCTGCGGGATCGGCTTTTTCCATGCTTATTGTGCACTACATCTGACCAGGCTATTGAACAACCTCGTCATTTACATAGTCACAAAGTACTGAGCCACGTCTCTGCCTTGAAGGAAAACGACTAATGCTGTGTTCACACCGAAGGCGTCAAAAAAATTCTCGATTTCTCACACCAAAAGCAGCATGACTAATCGCGGCGCCACTAAGGGGGCGTGGCTTATCTCCGCCGCTTTTCTCCTTGAAAAAAAGCGATCTTTTCCGTTATAGACTATAGATGAAATAACAACTAGATCTGCTTTGTACTTGTTGCGGAAGTCCACGGTGTCTGGGTTCATGATAATATCCGTAGTCCCACAACAGCGCCTGAATGAAGCCGCTATCAGCGCTCCTTCCGGGTGACGGGCAGCAGTTTGGTTCAGGACGGCGGTGACGAGCGGAACATCTCAACGCTGATTGGCTGACGCAACTATGACTCACGCGTTTTTGCAGCCGAAGTGGGGAAATTTCGACTCGCGCGTCGACCCGAGTTCGCTGCGCGACCTGCGGCCTGTTCGTGCTGCTTCTACGCGTCTGACGCGCTGCCCGCTGGACAATACGCGTCCGCGCAGCTTTGACGCGGCTGCGCATTGACTTCACATGAAATCTTGACGCGTTCGGTGTGAACACAGCCTGAGGCTCCCTTAACTATGAAGCCTCACAGAAATATGCGTTTCCATTTGATATGGCTCATGCTGTGCACCTTTGGAGACTGCCATGACTTGGTTGTTACATATTCAAGTTCAGGAGGTGGCTCTCCGGGCAACATTAGCAATCAGTCGAGTCCATAAGGGACATCTCAAACAATCAAAGTTTTCATATTGCAAAACTAAACCAAGGGGCTCAATTTGTGAGACAGTTATGCAGGTGCTATTTTAGTTCCTTCCACTGTAATAAAATATGCAGACGGAAAAGAATCATCAGTGAGGATTAAGCTGGCACATGATACATTGCTGTGTCTTCTGTTTGTACACCTTGTAACTGAACTGGAACATACTTTATAAACTTAACATTGCCAGAACTGGAATTTTTTAAATATTGCAGTCCATAAAAGGTGATGAAAGGGAGACACCTTGGAAATATTTCATGCTCCAACTTAAACATACTAACCTTTTTTTCTGCACATTAAACATTGAACAAAAGGTTTGGAAATGTGTGTTTGGTAGATTTCTCTATTCTAACAGCCTGTTTATTTATTTTTCAAATGGAGCCCCATTTGTAAGTAACATTCATTGGTGGGATGCGCCCATGAACAATTTGTCAAATGCCAAACAGCTAATTCTGCGGTTATTAACTCTTTTGAGCTTCCTGTACCTCAAAGGTGCTTGATTGAGTACATCTCAATGCAGAAATGAGATTCTGCACTAATCAGCAATCCCATTTGTCCAGTCTGGAACCTGTTAGCGTGTATAATTATTGGAAGCCTGGTGTAGCCTCTCGTAATTTATTTCCTCAAACACAGGTAAAGTAACAAGTGCTGCATTTGCAAATGCAGAGAGTCGTCCAGTCGCAGCAAGTTGATAGTCTAAAACAGCCGGAAGTTTAGCTCTTTAATATACTGTTTATCAACCTATATAAGCAAAGTAACATTTAATGGTCTCTAACCTGTCAAGAGGAGAATCCCGTGTTCTAATCTCTTCGGACATGCAACATCCAGTCTGCTTCTCCAGTGTCAACATACTGGTAAACAAGTGTGTGTGAGTGTGTGTCGAGTGCAGGCATCTGCACTCGACACAGGAAATAAACAGGTTTTCCATACAAGTTATTGCCAAGAAGCATTGTCAGAAGAGAAATCTATCAAACACAAATTTCCAAACTTTGTGCAATGTTTAGCCTTTTAGTTTGTCTTTCAACTGGAGCTCAATATAAATTTCTGTACGCCATGTACAATTACTGCTAGCCATTTAAAAAACTAAACTAAAGAGAGCTAGTTAGGATGTGGAGTTAGTCAATTTACAACAAGGAAAGAAGAAAAAAAAAATACATGAATTAAACCAAGTGGATGGGGATCACTTTAATTGTTAAAAATGTACAGATTGACTGACAGTTGGCTCATGGTTTCAGACAGACCATCGCATTAGAGATTTTCTCTGTACGTTAGAAAGTGTTTAACAAACAGTGCAAACAATGGGAGGTACACTTTGTAATAGTAAAGCACATTTTCCCCCTCTACAAAATACAAATTTGTTTAGGGATCAGACATACTGCCAGCCATTATTAAAACAGAGCGAATTCTCCCATTTGCGTTCATTCACTCTGGTGGGGAAGGAATCAAATACAAGGTGGGAGGAGAGGTCTAAAGACAAAATCAGGACAGCAGCACACTGCCGCCAATTTAAAATTATACAATCTGTGTACTTTCATACGCCACGGCCAGTAAGCAACATTGTTAAGTACATCCGAAATTATGAAAATCGGCTAAGTCCAACTATGGCGCCTTGGGACTTTTGCCTAGTGAAGCAGTAACAAGCTGAGCTGCAGACCTCCTCACTACCTTGCCACAAAGCCCAGTCCCTTTCCAACATGATGTCATTCAAAATATCAAAGTTCATTTAAACAAACTGCAGTCATTAAAACAAAAATGGGACACAAATTAGAGGGAAGCAGCAGTACAGTAATTCTTTTAATTCCCTTCCAGGTCAGTTTGTGCTTCCTCTAGACCCACACATGGCGTTTGCAGTGATCCACAGCCTAAAAAGACGGAATCAACTGGTTAGAAAAGCCTGTCTGACAAAAGAACCGTATATAGCCAGGTTCAAAGCATTAGTAGTACAGTTATACAAAAAAAAGAGATAACCGGCTTAAAAACACCTCTTCGGGTGTCAATCTGACTATACTACTCACATTGCATCGAGACGCTGTCTCCATGTTCTTGCACCAGAATGTAGGTCCCCAGCTGCACTGCTCTGTTCCCAGCAGCTTGCGCACAGCTTCAGGACAAGCTCCAACTTTCTGTTTTACACACAAAACGGCTCAGATATTTACCTTTTGCGACCAACAACGTGTGACAAAGTGAATATTCACGTTTCCTGGTACAACCAAGAAACGCAACAACGACAATCAAGTTTCCTCTTTACCATGCACACAAAGTCTGGGTCAAGCATCTGGAGAAGCAGCTGGATGAGCACTGGTTCATACTGTTGAATCATCTGATCACACTGTTGACAAAGACACAAGGGTTAACGAGGAAGAAAGGGTGTAAATAAAAATATTTCTTTTTAAAAAGTACACAAGCTAAGGAGCTAAAATTAATTATAACTAATCACCTCTGTCTGGAACGCGTCTGGCAGGAAGCTGCATACTTTCCTCACAGCCTCCTCAATCTGTGCCTCTGTTGCATTCTTCTCCAGAATGCCATCGATGTAATTAACGGCCATCTTGCATACATCGCAATAACCACCAGTCTTAAAAAGAGTCTGGTCGAGTGCAGCTGGAGAGAATTCAGAACCGAAACCTCCGTTATTATCAATATGTGGAAGTACATCAGATGTAAATAAAAAAGACACTACAATAAGAAGTCACAACTAACATAAGTTTGATTTCAGGGATCACACACAGCCAGCCTCATATGAGGCCAGCTTAATTTAGCTATACACAGCTGTGGTTACAGACTGCAAGTTATGTTGCCAGATTAAAAGTACGAGTGCCTTAAAATAGGATCATGACTTATATTCTTATTAATTTGCATTCAGTGTGCTTCTGAAAGGTCAGAACTCACGGACAAATGCACGGCTGCCTTCATTGCAAAGTGCCAACATTGTGCAGATGGTCTTTGGGTCAGCCTGCTGCACCAGAAGCTCAATGATGGCATTGCCGTAGGTCTCGATCAGGTCCTTGCACTGGGACCTCAGAGTAGCGGGCAGGTATGTGCACACCTTCTCCACAGCATGAACCACCTCCTCCTGAACCGTAGACATATGGATCAGCTTGACACTGGAGTGGAGGCTGACTTATTACACCAGCAATTTTGTAGAGATGTTTCATGACCACATTGGATACATCTAGAAGCACAAATCCCACCTCTGTTTTCTGATCCTCCAAGATGGCCTCCAACCGTGACATGACAAACTCACAAATGGCACACTGTGGGGGCTCACTGACTTGCACCATGGGCTGGAACACAAAGAAGCAGTTTCAAACACATGTACAAAACTGGTAGGAGTCAGTTAGGTGCCCACCATGATTTACCTTGGCAGACCCGACCTTGGTGGCAGGGAAAAGCTTAAGAGCAGGCACAGCCTTGGCGGCCAGCAGCTTCAGCATGGGAACGGATTTCTTCGTTGCCGAACAGAAGCCAGCATGGACACAGAGGTCTTTGGGTTCCTGAGGACACAAATAAAAGTTACTTTTGAATACACTGAGAAGTCTCCAAAAATCCATACCTCATGCCATGTGTCTGTAATCTGCATACACGCCACAGATTTACCACCCATGCAATATCCAGAATTTTTTTATACAAAAAGTAAAATAACACCGCTTACTTTAACTAGTACCAAACACAAAGCAACACAAGCATACTGGCAAAAACATATGCAGCCCTCAGGCATCAAACGAGATCAGCCAGTGTTGAACTGCCTTATCACAAAAAAAAGTGGTGCTTTTTTAAAAAAAAAAAATGGGATAGCTACTTCAATGTTAGTAAAGTCACAACATCCAAGCATACTGTAAAATATGAAGGGGTCATATGCTCATTTCATGTGAAGAAACATGACCCTTAATATGGTCCTTCACCACAGCGGTCCAACAGGCACTCATGTGTCAAGACATTAGCCGCACAAGCACGGTGTTCAGTTGAAGAAAATTAGTCTCAATCTCGCATAAATGATAAGAGTATCATTGACATGCATCACTACGGGGTCCGGTGAGTGGCACTATGAGTGACAGCACAAGCAGCAAGAGCTAAGGGTCAAGCAGCCATAGGCGGAACAGAGAGACCTACCTGTTCCTGGGGAGCAGCACACAAAACCCAGAGCAGGAAAAAAACAGCAGGACAACATTAATGGAGAGGAGAGAAGTAAAGGAGGAACAACAAAAAGTGAATAAAAGAATGGCAGAAAGCAATTTGAAGATGTGGATACATTGAAGTCAGCAGGCCAGGTGGTGCCGCGAGACTGAATATGGACTTAGCACTAGCAAAACGACTTATCGGACTCATTAGTTTTGATGATTGTCATTAAATATTATAACAATGATCATCCATTAGGTTAAACTTTGGATAAAATACACAGACACAATTCGGCACATTAGGACACTCACCATGGACATGAGTTGCAGAACAACTAGGCTACCGTACTGGGAGACGTACTGCTTGCACTGCAATGAGGAAAAACAATTGTTATGAAATTATTTTGTTGGAAAAAGAAAAACATGAATTCAATCAAACCTCCTTTACTCATATCAAGCTCTCACCATGTCAGCTAAGCTTGGTCCAAGAAGGTCACACTGGTTCTCAATATTCTCAATGAGGGCGTTGACAAATGAGGTGTTGGTCTTGGCTTCAGCTTGAGCATCAGTGAGGAACTTTACGCAATCCTGGCACACTTCATTGTTCTACAGGGAAGACAAGAGTCAGAGCCAAAAATCCAGAAAATATTCATCAACAGGCGAAGACAGAGGGCAGTTAAACTGTCTACCTGTTTTGGGCTCTCTTGTTTGGGAGACTCTTGCTTTTGGCTCTGAGGATAGAGGAGCTGGGGCACATTAAGGAGGAAGGGGGACACTTGCTGGGCGAGGTCCACCAAAGGGATTTCATTGGACACGAGCTGCTCCTTGGTATGAACCTTAGCCAGGGCTGCCTGCTGTGACTGACACAGCCCAATGGCTCCACACACCACACTGGGATCCTCCTAAAAAAAAATAAAAAACAAAAGAACACAAAACTTTAAAAAGTTAGTTAAATAGCTGGAACATTTTGATAGTCACTTCATAATAAAGCGATTTCAAAAGTCTTGTATACATGCTAGCAGAAGTACATAATTTAACCCTTGTCTAAAACGCTAGACAAAGCAAAATGACTTTTATGACAATACAGATCCAGTTATAAGCTTAATTTATACATTAAAACTAAAAGATGTTGCTTTATAAAACAAAGTTGAAGCAGGTGAGAGTTGAAAACAAAGAAAGCCACACCAAACACTCCCAGTCATGAGGTTGAGTATTACACAAAGACTACTCTGTTCCGATTTAGACTTTGACTTGCTTCCCCATCAAAAGCCCTTATTCAGCTCACTTCTCTTAGCAAACA
This sequence comes from Clinocottus analis, assembly GCF_023055335.1. NCBI lineage: Eukaryota > Metazoa > Chordata > Actinopteri > Perciformes > Cottidae > Clinocottus > Clinocottus analis. The sequence goes on along the minus strand of NW_027176240.1, from coordinate 13,986,110 downwards.
GACACTTCTCTTTTCCATTTGGACACACAGGGGCAGATGGATCATTTACTTGGAGCCAAAAATTAGGCTGAATGAGGAACTGAACTCCAAATGAGCTTTAACAAGATTTTTGGCAAAGCATGTTAAATGCAAACTTGTGATGTGCATAAAATGTTATTTGGTTTAAATAGTCACAATCCTGGACCTTTGCCCACAGGTTTTCCATCTATATTCAAACTAAATACATGCAAAGATTTGGACAAACAGGTCGACTGTGCTCACCAGTTCTCCTTTGATGATGCCAATGAGGATGGGGTAGTAGGCGTCCACCATCTCCTTGCACTCTGCAGCAAAGCCTTGATCAGGGATGAGCTGGCAGGCCTTCTCAAGGTACCCAAGAACCTCACCCTGCGATAACAGCAATTCCCACATCAGTCTTCCAAGGGAGTGTGAAACTCTTGGTAAAGTTGCAAGAAACTAATTTTCTTATCAAACAGTTTCTCAACAGACTTGATTTGGTTTTTATCTTACCTCAGTGGCATTGTCCTTCAGTATCTGCGCCACGACAACCAACACCTCTTTACACAAGTCACATGGCACTGCTTTCTGCAACCAGACAAATGGGTGTGTGTGGAGTGTAAATAGTATCTCCAACACAAATCAGTGGGAAGAATTGCAGAAGCATCTAGTGACACATTTAAATACTTAGAACAAAATATGAATGTCATTGTCACTTATTGGGGGAATTTTTTTTTGAGAAGGTTGAGAAAACGCTCACCATCTGAGGCTGGTTCCAGACATTCTGCTGGCAGTGAGTCACCGCGCCGCACAGAGAAGCCGTCTTTACATTCTGACACCAGTAGAGGGGCCCACGAGCACACTGCTCAGTGCCCAGCAGAGGAGTTGCTGCAACTGAAACAAAAAAAAAAGTAAAATGTCATACCTTTCAGACGAAACGGACACATGACAAAACCATATTACTGAATATACGTTATTACCAAGTAAAAGGAAGCAAATAAGGCACAAGCCAAAGTAGTCGTAAAATCGCCAGACATACAATTGTTTGTTTCTTTATTTAAGAGCCCTGATTGGTTTGAGTTTTTTTTTTATTTTATTTTTTTAAATTGAGTAATTCAAGGCTGACTTCTTGGTAACATAAAAGAGGAATTTTTCAATATAAAAAAAAATTGGCAGGTTTGAAGTAGAAATTTTTTTTTTTAGAAAAAAGGAACACAAAACAAGTCAACTAAACTCTTGTCAGCTGACATTTAAATTAAGCAGTGTATTATTTCATTAACCAAGTCGGATAAACATGAATTACTGCATTTAAGAGCTCAAATGCCTTGAAACCAACTCTGCATCACTGGGGTCATACAGGAATTATTTTCACTCCAGAACAGCTTTCAAGTTTCAGAAAGGATTTTTAATATTTCAACAAAGAAATGCAATTGTCCGGACGGTCAACTGTCTGTCTCCCTAAAACAGAGTAGTTCTGTCTTCACAGAGCAGGGTATTTGTTTGTTTCGAGAGTAAGTGCCCACAGTCCTCAGTTGTATAACTGTAATGAAGGAAAAACACATTAAATCCTATAAGCTTCAACTACTTAGTTGCATTAGCATATACCTTCCAATCAGACACAATTTCCCACAAACAGCCAGTCAGAAAGCAACAGATAAGAGGAAAGAAACACTATAAAAAAGGAACTAAATATTTACTTTTTTAATTTTTGGATTAACTCAAACAAGGAACAAAACAAAAAAAGATTAATACTCTCAGTTCTCCATTTCACACCAGTGGAAAGTTAAATGGGAAATAACCTAAAAAGTTGTGAGCACAGGTTCCGGTTTCACTGAAAGTTGCCCGAGTCCAGGCTTTTGGTGATAACGACCATGAATTGGCAATGGAGGTCAAACAACTTGTCAAACAACCCATTTACACCACTGATAGACCTCTCCTGCTCCAGTACAGGCAGGACACGTCCTCCTCCCTACCCTCCCCCTACTTATGTCACATGAGCAGTGAGACAAAATAACAAACTGTTCCCAAGCAGACAGACTATAAGGACATATCTGCACAGCAGTAAACTGTTAAGACACTCGACTGACAGGAATAGGTATTGTATACTTCTTGGCTTTATGTACAACTTGTTTTTTGTTAAGTATCAACTCTGCAGAAAAACAAGTTATTCATTAGACAAAGAAGTTTCATGTGAGGTCAGTTAAAAACAAAACATGTCAAGGCCTATTTTTTGACTTACTTTCTGAAAACAGAAAGCTCATCGTATTGACAGTGAGTCAACATCACAAGTCACTCTCAAGGCTTAAAATAGCATTCATATTGCATTGTTCAACAACATCTAGTGGGATGTGAAATAGTTTCAGTTTCTCAGGCTACACTACATCAAATTAAACATTATTATTGAACCAGACGTCAGATTGAAGCTAAGCAACAAATACACAGAGGCCAGCAACAAATACACAGAGGCCAGCAACAAAGACACAGAGGCCAGGGCTTTAAGGAACCAATGTTTCCAAAAGACGGGTTGAAGAACCGCTTGTGCTCCGATAAGAAGAAACTAGCCAGTCATGAATCATTTTAGATCCAGACTTATCCAGACTTGAAAATACAACATGGACAAGTCAACATAATGTAATAGTATTAAAAGCCCAAGCGACCGTGTCATGCTTAGCTTCACGGCAGCAATAACTTGGTCCACTGTTGATTTCACTGCCCCGAGTTTTGCCTGATGAGAAAGTGAAAATAGCGAAGACATAAGAGCTCGTGAAGACAAATCCGGGTATCAGTCACTGACTGACAAAGAAAATCACGAACAAAAACGACGTTGACCTTTTACTAAGAAAGGCAGTATCTAGTTTGACTTTAAAAAAGGATCACATGGAAACGTCCTGGTCAAACCAAACCACGGGTCAACAACGCAGCACGATCATTCATGGTCTGGTCGAAGCAGACACGTCGAGGCGTATCAGCCCTTATTGATAGGTTTTATTGATACAATATTAGCATAGTCACAAACGATCTCTCACGTGTTAGCAAGCTAACGTCAGCTGCTGATGCAGCTAGATTTACGTTTTTTTTAAATACACAGTTTAGAACTATTCAAAGTTCTACTAATAGCCTTACGTTGAATAAACCTGTACCAAGCTAGCTAGCTAATGCCATGTAACCGCTAACTAATGTTAACGAATAGGGCAACAATTACGCCTGATAAAAAAACAAAAGACAAACGTCAAGATTTACAGAACAGAAATGTGTATATTTTTTAGACGTTATCATTTTTAATTTAACGCGGACAGACAGACTTCCGCGTCTCAAACAACAAGCACCGTATGAAGTCAACGTCGTTGACTTTTTGGTGTTTACAAGACCAACCGCCGCCTGATAGGCTTCCGCGTAGCTAACGTTACGTAGTTACACAACAGACGCCCTTCGCTGTAAAACTGACCGCTGTCTCACTGGACCGACACAATCTTTGGACGAAACAACGTTTCCTTTACCTGAGGTCACGAAAAGTAGAGTTAGGAGAAGCATGACTCCGCTATTTGTCTGTCCGTCTCTCTGCTAGCTGACGTGAACCGTGGAACTGCGAGCACTGCAATGCAGACGGGAGGCCGCGGTCCGCCTTTATCTCGTCTCAGTCAGCTGACTACTCAACGAGTCAGGTGACCGCCCTGCCGCTGGCTGATTGTGAAAGAGTGGTTGAGGGAGCATGAGACATCATTATATATATATATATATATATATATATATATATATATATATATATATATATATATATATATATATATATATATATATATATATATAGATATAGATATATATATATCTATATATCTATATATATATATATCTATATAGATATATATTTATATATCTATATATATCTATATCTATATATATCTATATCTATATATATATATATGTATATATATATATATGTATATATATATATATATAAATATATATCTATATCTATATAGATATATATATATATAGATCTATATAGATATATACATATATATATATCTATATATATAGATCTATATCTATATAGATCTATACATATATATCTATATAGATCTATACATATATATCTATATAGATATATATATATACATATATATCTATTTGATGAGGAGAACACACCCAGGTTTGAAAGCTCAGTGGCAGTACAATAGTTGTTTATTACTTACAGTGTGTTCTCAGAGGACAATGGTCGAGTCGGAAATGTTACTTATGGACAAGAATTCAGAACTGCATTAACCATTTCTAGGCAAATGAGAAAAAAAATAAACTGACAATGCCATTACATTACTTGATGCACAATTATGTTTTTACAAAAAGTGAAGTAAACTTCCAAATTAGATAGAAAAAAAGTATTTTATTATGACATAATTTCCAAATGTAAGCAAACACCAGAGAAAAGGTCAAAGAGGGAAGCATCGCACTGTACACGGTCTGGATTTGAGATGTGGAAACCTGTAAACAAAGGGAACAGTCATTAGGGTTAAGTTACCGCACAGTCAGCACAGCATGATCTCCATTTACAGAAGGTAAAGAACATTGACACATTTAATACATTAGCGATCACTCTGAACAATATTTAAAAAAAAAAAAAAAGAATCATAAAACACATATCAATAACATGTTGATACAAAATCCACTACAGTTGACTCTTAAAGACTTGTGACAAAGATATGTGAAGCATGACATTTTAGAAAAGAGATAAGGCCGACTCACAATCTCTTGCGGCGGCAACATTTAAATTGATGTTTCATTCGGTCGTTCACCAGAACAAACAATCATGACCGACAAACCCAGATCATACAAATAATAAGTAGCGTAACTTAATAATTAGTAACATTCGTAAATACTTTCAATAATCTGTTAAACCAGCTGGAAAACTATGAACGTTACATTGCTGAACACGGCTGTAAAGTCATGAAACTGCTGTATTTGATATTCTCTAATATATATATATATATAATGTTGACTTACGGAAAGGGTATATAAAGGGCTCAAAATGTCTGCCAAAGAGCCCTCAAGCACTCCACAATTTGACAATGGGACACCCCTAAACCCTCAAGGGCTTCGCGGGAGCGCGCCTCAAAGTCTATGAGTCCATAAGGGTGGAGATTGGGATTGGGCCTGTGAGTGCTTGAGCTGGTGTAAACATGAATGGGACAGCGCTCTGCTGCAACATCACGTGATTACATAAAAAAATATTGTGTACAATTGTGTATTTATTTTATTCTTTTAATTCACTGATTTGAACATCTTCCACAATTATTTATTTACTTGTTTTTGTCAAATGAATGTAAAAATATATATGTATATATTTTTTGGATTGGGATTGGTCCTACAATTTGACTATTCGACTGCAGCCTCAGTCACTCTGATGAACAATTAATCAGCCACCTCCATCTGCACTACTTACACTATTACAACCTTTTTGAACTAAATATCCAAAATCAATTGTCCATTATATAGATATGTGTGTGTGTGTGTGTGTGTGTGTGTGTGTATGTGTGTATATATATATATATATATATATATATATATATATATATATATATATATATATATATATATATATATATATATATACACACATACATACATACACTTGTTAAAATGTAAATATTGATGCTTAGTTTCTGTGTTCTACTCTGTTGTCTTTTTTTTTTTTTTAAATTTCTCTTATTTATTTGTATATAATATGTACAACGAGTGTGTAACCGGAGTCAAATTACAAGTACGTGTACACACATGGCCAATAAAGCTATTTCTGATAAACTATTCCTTACATTCAATCACTGTTGGAGGCCACAGCAGTTACTGCTGGGGACCTGGTCGTCCTTCTTCAACACAGTGGGCCTCACCACGTCCACATCACGGTGCAGATGATCCAGTAAGCCAGTGAGGATGCTGGGGGCTCCGTAGAAATCGACCAGAAAGTAAGCCCCTCGGTTGTGCCTTTGGTTGTGTTTGGTTATCCTGTAGGGCAGCAGTCTCTCCCCCAGGTTCTCTATGTCCCTCACCACCGCGCCCCGGTCCATCAAGGTCTCCACTGTCCGCCGGAGAGCAGCCGATGTCCCCGGCCGCTGCATCGCCTTCAGGATCAGGGCCAGCTCGTAGCGAGGCATGGCTTCCGCGCAGAAAATCCCTCGATTCACACTTTTAATTCAGCTGGCAGTGGGTCCGTGTCATTGCCTGAATTCTCGGCTCAAGGCAACCATGTTATGACACGAGGGGGACGGTAAAGGTCCTTGGTGATGACGTCTAAAGTCTGCGTCTATGTTGATAACTAAATTACGAATACAATGTAAAAAATACGAAATAAAAAAATTGATACTACGAATACACTGCCACTAAACGAATATATTTTTATTTAAAACGTTAAAAAAAACAAATCCCAGCAGAAAATTAAGATCGCTAATGAGGTAGTACGAAACTTCCTGGTGACACCGGAAATAAATATGTTTAAAACCCAGAGCTGTAACTTGCATAAATGCGTTACATTATTTTAAAGATACAATAGTCGGGGAACTGTAGATTGCATTAAAATATGTGATCCAAACCATGGATGTATAAAAGTGGCTTTAAAACACAGGTTAAAATGCCTCAAACTCAAACATTCGAAAACCAAAGTCGTGTAAACGGGTTTGCGCACGTGTCACGTCATCACTAGGCGCCTGCGCACATGCTCAAATGTGCCGCTCACTTCCTTTCCTTCCAGGAGCGTGTTGAAGATGGCGGAGCAGAACTCGAAGCCGAGTGATCTTTATAAATGCGTATATTCGTTTCTGCTGGAGAACAAGTTCACGAAGGCGGCCCAGCAGTTTATGAAACAGACAAAAGTGGTAAGCGGCTCCTCGCGCGTGGTTGACAGTTCGTCTGTGGCTTTGACGTGAAGTCGTTGCATAAGGAGTGAAAGTACAACGTTAGCCGTCGGTTAAATTAGCACGTGTCGCGGCGCGCACGCACAAGTTGTGTTTCATGTCCCACTTTGTTTCGTCGCAAATAATAAACTTTCGCATCTGTTAAATTGTACATGGGAACCATACAGTGGGTAATGGGTTTTGTTTGAACATGCCACTAATTGTTACATTATGTGCACATTAAAACTCCTGGAATTGTGTGGCTGAGTTGGTGCTTCACGTGTTTCTCTACAGACTCAACAAGATCAAAATGACGAGAGCCTTGTCAACATCTACAACTTCTGGGTGAAGTAAGCTATTTGTTTTTTTCGTTCCTTATTCAATGCTGAAGTCTATTTAGTTTATACGATTATAAATGTAGTTTGTAAATATGGCTTAGCAGCTCTGAGTGTTTCAAATGCTGTCCCGTCTCACCAGGTCTGTTTCTCTCTAAATCCTTCCAAAGCACAAATCTATCTTTTAAAGCATACTGTCAAAAGTCAGTATGTGCAAACATAGGCACAGTTTTCCCAGGAAGATTAGTGCTCAAAACTGGTGACATCAGGCGACACTTAATTGATTTGCAAATCCTTGAATTTGGGATGATCTCTGTTTACAATTGTTAAGTAAAAAGTATCCTCATCTATAATTAAAAATATGTTTTGATAGCTAATTTACAATCTAACAAAGGGACAACACCATTTGACTATTGATTAAACCGGGTACATTTATGGTGATCCCAGTATCCAAGGATGTATTTGCTCCTGGAGAAGCTGCTCCAGGATTTGTGTCCAGTTGACATTAATGCACTCTGTCGCTCCTCTGTTCTGTTGTTGAATGGAAACCTTTGCAAAAATAAACTGTAAGCTTTAATGTAACAATGGGTCTTTTCAGATCCCCTGAATCCAAAAAACGAAAGGCTCCTCCTAACAAGGGTGAAGCTACAAATGGCCCGTCAGCCAAGAAAGCAAAAAATACTGAGACTTCCAGCAGCGAAGAGTCAAGCAGCGAGGATGAAAAGGCTGTTGGCAAACAAACCAAGGCAGCCCCTGCAGGTAATGTCAATATGTTGGACGTTGAGAGCTGATATATCTGGTTGGATTGTGTCAGTAATGTGCTATTCCGAAATCTTATAAAGTTCTGTTTGTTTTTGCAGCCAAAACTGTGCCTGCTAAAGCAGCAGCTGGTAAAGCTGCATCCAGCAGTGAAGACTCCAGTGACTCTGAAGAGGAGACGGCTCCTGCAAAAGTAGGAAGAAGCATCTTAAAGAGTCATCCCCAACCTAGTCATTGGTGCAAAGGTGTACTTGTGCATTTATGCTATACTATAATTTTGAGTTTTGTTTCTTTAAAAAGGTTCCTGTGAAGTCGCCTGCAGCATTAAGAAAGAAAGACAGCAGCTCTAGCAGTGAAGAGTCTGATTCTGAGGACGAGCAGCCTGCCCAAGCCCCGACAGCAAGTGAGTAAAGAGCCAGAAGTCATTCATATTGTCTCATGTAACTGCCAGGAATTATGAACTGAAATTGAGCTGATGTTGATTTGATCTATCTAATTTCCCTCTATTTATTGCCTTGATTATTAGAACCCAAGGTTGGTGCCGTCACAGTACCCAAACCATCTGTTCCTGCTAAAGTTGCAGCTCAGAAAAAGCAGGCGAGCAGCAGTGAAGATAGTTCTGAAGATGAAAAGCCAGCAAAGGTATCCAAAAATTGGTTCTGACCTCATCAAAATATCATTACATCTTCTTAATAGTTTTGATTCCAGAGATTAGAAATATGTAGAGTAACCTCAGTCAAACGGTGATTGTACGAGGTAAATGTATATCGACACAATACTTACTCCAGCTGTCCTCATAGGCTCCAGCCAAACCCGCCCCAGCAAAGGCTGCTGCTGCTGCATCCAGCAGTGAAGACTCTTCTTCTGAAGAAGAGGCTCCACCCAGTAAAAAAGCAAAAGCAGGTATGTTTTTAATGCCTTTCACTTCATACAATTGTATCCTTACTGCCTTCCACACTCAATGTGTAGCAGCCAAAAAGAACAAGCTACATTTCTTATTGAGTTAAAGTATCATGTTAGATTGTTGCCGCGGCAGATCCATTTATTTTTGTTGCTGTATTGTAGTTTAACACACACGCACACATATTGATGATATATAGACGTAAACTGTAATGTAATAGCTCAACAATGGTTTGTTATAAAGCATGAGGTGATTGCACTTAAAATGAGAACACCGCTCATTTGTTTAACATGTTACTGACATTCAGTCAGTTCTGTTACATGGAAACAGTTTTCTTTTTTATAGACAATATAGTTCGTCTGTTCTGTTATCTTCATAGTTGTAGAGTTTTGTTCTTGTGTCCTTTTTAAAAAAAAAAAATAATAAAGTAACATTTAAAATGTGCCAGCACCTTTTTTTTAGTCTATAATTCTGACCCACTATAGTCCCTCCTCCCCAACACTTTTGCGTCGTCCATGGCCAAGACCACCCACCATGTTTGTCCTATATGAAGACCATATAATGTCAAAAGATGATCCCACTAATCCCGTGTGCCTAAAATATAGTATAGTAATAGTACAGAGACTCTGCGGTTTATATTGTGACACTTCCCTTTGCCTTGGTAGGCGCATACAGTGCAGTCCCACCTCCTGCTTCGGTTCAGGCGGCACCAGCAGCCAGGAAGGCGGTGGACAGCGACTCCTCAGGCAGCAGTGACGAGGAAGAAGTGAAAAAAGTAGCTGGTAAGAGGGCCCCACCTTTTCCAACTTAAAGTATCAGTGTTTTTAATGCCATGGCTAACAGCATTTTAATCTTTAGCCAAACCTGCACCAGCAAAAACCACAGCTGCCAAATCTGCAGTGCCCAAACCTACTGCGAAGAAGCAGTCCAGCTCTGAGAGCTCAGGTAATAATCAGATCATCTGTGGTAAAAATAAAAAATCCCCGCCGTTATTTGGTGGCAAACACGTGACTAATATTTTTCCCCGTGCTTGTGTTTTTCCAGATTCAAGCTCAGACGAGGAGGTAAAACCTGCAGCCAAGACTACACCGGCCAAGACTACACCGGCCAAGACTACACCGGCCAAGACTACACCGGCCAAGACTACCCCAGCAAAGAAAGACCAGTCCTCAAGCTCAGGTAATGGACACGACGGCGAGATATACGCGCCACCAAACAGCTGTGTGCCGGGAGGGCGTGACTTAAGACCGAAATGAGTGACAGTCACATTTAGTGCGTGAGACTTGAGAGCCCCGATACCGCCGTCTCTCTGCTCCTCTCTGCCGGCGGTCCCCCAGTCGCGCAAGTTTCTCCCGTGACTGTCTGTTTGGCGTAAACAGGATATCTGTGCAGCGAATAGGTTTACAGATGCACTCCTTAACGCCATCTATTGTCAGGGAGTTTAAAAAGAAACAAACGCGCCTCAGACTTTTTTTTTGCCGTGAGATATTGGTTGTGTGGCATGTGAAAACATAAAAAAGGCGTGTGTCGCACAGCAAAACTGAGAGTAGGTGGCTCTGCATACACTCTGTTTGCAAGATTAGTAGCATTAACCAGTTAAAACTAATGCAGTCTAATTAAAGTCCCATAATACATTCTATTTTCATTGAGGATATACGATTCAGCTTGTGTTGAAACTGTTTGAAAGTCGTTACAGAGCAGTAATATTTTTAGCTAGGCGTACCAATAAACTGGTAACTCGGTATGGCTGTGCGGTATACCGGTTTCAGTATTCCGTACGGCATGAATTTTTCACATCCCGGTGCACGGACACATCAGTTGTTGCTCTGCAAGTAAGGATATTTAACATTTCCCAGTTCAACACAGAGTGCGCAGTGAAGCTACTTACCTGTCATGGTTCTTGAGGTCAGTCATGGTGCAAAATTTCACAGCCAAATTTGCTGCGAGTTGCCAGGCGACGAACAGCTGCCGGCCAGCGGGCACGTCCGCCCTCTGCGGCCGGCTGAGAGAGACCTGAACACGGCAGGATTTTTTAAATGATTCGCTGGCTCCAGTTTCTCCGTAGGGGTTATGAGGATCTAACGAGCGATCTTTATGAGTTTATTTATTCACAGTAACGTTACACCAGTTTGACGGAGGGAGAGGTTAAGATTTATAACTTAAGATTTTAATTTAACTTCTGTGCCACCGGCTGTTTACTCAAGACCAATACAGTAATATGTACTCTTCCTGTTTGTGTGCGAGCCATAACCAACATGCAATTTCGACTTTGTAATTTTATAAATGTACAATTATTAGTGTTACATACAGTTTGTGTCACAAAGTGTTGTGGTGTACAACCGTGTTAAAGAGCGTTAGGTGTGGGTCATCAATTGTTATAAAGTTAAATACACAACTAAAGTTTTTACCATGACCAAAGTTAGAACCGTGACGCATAAGTATCCCGCTGCTCTTTCAACATTAACCTGTGGAAAAAATATTGTTGCTTGCTGCACTTGTTATGGCTTAGCACAGCTTTCTGAGTACACTGTTTAGTTGGCTGACGGCGGAAAAAATACTGTGAAACTGTCAGAATCTTACAAAATACCGTGATAAATTTTGGTCCATATCGCACAGCCCTACAACTTAGTGCACATTACTGTCTTTTTACAACGTTTGACCTCATGTCGTTTCAGGAAGCAGTTCTGAAGATGAGGTTCCAGCAAAACCTGCCGCTAAAGCTGCAGCCACACTGACACGTGCTGTTCCTAAACCCCCAACAAAAGAAGCTGAGAGCAGCTCTGATTCAGAGGACTCCTCTGAGGATGAACCGGCGAAAGTCAAGCCAGCAGCTAAGCCAGTATCAAAACCATCTACTCCTGCAGCAAAGCCTGCTGCTGCAGCAGAGAGCAGCTCAGACTCTGACTCATCCGATGATGAGGAAGAACCGGCAGCCAAAGCTAAACCTGCTGCAGCAAAGCCTGCTACTCCTGCAGCAAAGCCTGCAGCAGAGAGCAGCTCAGACTCTGACTCTTCTTCTGAAGACGAAGCAGCAGTCAAGGCTAAACCTGCTGCAGCAAATCCTGCTACACCTAAGCCTAGAGCAAAGCCTGCTACACCTAAACTTGGAGCAAAACCTGCTACACCTAAGCCTGCAGAAAGCAGCTCGGACTCCGACTCCTCTTCTGAAGATGAAGAACCAGCAGTCAAGGCTAAACCTGCTGCAGCAAAGTCTGCTACACCTAAGCCTGCTACTCCTGCAGCAAAGCCTGTCGCGGCCGAGAGCAGCTCAGACTCTGACTCCTCTTCTGAAGATGAAGCAGCAGTTAAGGCTAAACCTGCTGCTGCAAAGCCTGCTACTCCTGCAGCAAAGCCTGCTACTCCTGCAGCAAAGCCTGCTACTCCTGCAGCAAAGCCTGCTACTCCTGCAGCAAAGCCTGCTACTCCTGCAGCAAAGCCTGCTGCAGCAGAGAGCAGCTCAGACTCTGACTCCTCTTCTGAAGACGAAGAACCAGCAGTCAAGGCTAAACCTGCTGCAGTAAAGCCTGCTACTCCTGCAGCAAAGCCTGCCGCAGCCGAGAGCAGCTCAGACTCTGACTCCTCTTCTGAAGATGAAGTGGCAGTCAAGACTAAGCCTGCAGCTGCAAAGCCTGCTACTCCTGCGGCAAAGCCTGCCGCAGCCGAGAGCAGCTCAGACTCTGACTCTTCTGAAGATGAAAAACCAGCAGTCAAGGCTAAACCTGCTGCAGCAAAGCCTGCTACTCCTGCAGCAAAGCCTGCTGCTGTAGCAGAGAGTAGCTCAGACTCTGATTCTTCTGAAGATGAAGAACCAGCAGTCAAGGCTAAACCAGCTGCCGCACAGCCTGCTACACCTAAGCCTGCTACTCCTGCAGCAAAGCCTGCCACAGCAGAGAGCAGCTCAGACTCTGACTCCTCTTCTGAAGATGAAGTGGCAGTCAAGGCTAAGCCTGCAGCTGCTAAGCCTGGTACTCCTGCAGCAAAGCCTGCTGCTGCTGCTGCTGCTGCAGCAGAGAGCAGCTCTGACTCTTCTGAAGATGAAGAACCAGCAGTCAAGGCTAAACCTACTGCGGCAAAGCCTGCTACACCTAAGCCTGCAACTCCTGCAGCAAAGCATACTACACCTAAGCCTGTAGCGGAAGAAAGCAGCTCTGACTCCTCTTCTGAAGACGAAGAACCAGCAGTCAAGGCTAAACCTGCTGCAGCAAAGCCCGCTACACCTAAATCGGCTGTAAAGCCTGCAGCAGCAGAAAGCAGCTCAGACTCTGACTCTTCTGAAGATGAGGAACCAGCAGTCAAGGCTAAACCTGCTGCAGCAAAGCCTGCTACACCTAAACCTGCAGCAAAACCTGCTGCAGCAGAAAGCAGCTCAGACTCTGAGGATGAAGAAGAACCAGTAAAAACCAAGCCAGCAGCTAAATCTGCTACCCCAGTCAAAAAGCCTGCTGCTAAACCTGTGACGGCAGGAGCAGACAGCAGCTCTGACAGCTCAGACAGCTCAGATTCTGAGAATGAGGCAGCCAAACCAGCAGTCAAGAAACCAACTCCTGCAGCAGCGGCCCCTGCCGGCACGCCCAAAGGCACAAAGGTAGCTGCAGCTCCAACAAAGGTGGCTGGGGACAGCAGCTCGGACAGCTCTGATTCAGAGATGGAGACCAAGGCCACCCCTGCAAAGCTTGCACTTACCAATGGAAAGACGTCGACACCCAAGGCGGCAACGCCAAAGACCCCAGTAAAGCCAGCAGAGTCCTCATCTAGTGACAGCAGCTCAGACGAGGAAGAGGCGTCTAGTAAAAGTACTGTGAAACCCGCTACACCTGCCACAACACCTAAGACGACCCCTGCTTCGAAACCTCAGGAGAGCAGTAGCTCGTCGGACAGTTCATCAGATGAAGAGGAAGCGCCAAAAAAGGCAGCCACAGCACCCACCACCCCTGTGACAAATAGTGAGTCCCGAACAAATACTGGTGTGGCCACTTAACCTTTGATACATTTAATTTCCCTGTTAATGTTACACTGCCCCCCTGAAATAGCCATTCCAAAAAATGTTCACTTACATTGACTAATTCACAAATGTTCTCCACTTATGACGAGTAATGTTTTCCCCTCTGATGTATGCAGGTACCAATGGAAAGAGGAAAAAAGATAACTCGCAAGAAAGTGAAGAGGAGGAAGTTAAGACACCAAAAACCAAGAAAATAACCACCACCCCACAAACATTTCCTAAAGCCAACAGGGTAAATAAAGCCTGCGATACTGGAATTGGTCTTAGCCTAAGTTTCTGAATGTAAGGAGTCGTAATTTGATAGAAATTACTTTTCTTTCAGACCGCCAACCTGCCATTTCGTAGAATAAGGGAAGAAGACGTCGAAGTGGATCCCCGTCTGCAAGACAACTCTTTTGATGCAAAGGTAAGCTCAGTAACCGCAGTGAGTGTTGTTACAACCCATTAATGATCCTGGTGGTGTTCATTAATTAACTCTCAAACATGTTAATTTGGTCTCTGCTATTCCAGTTTGGATCTAAAGGAGACTGGGGCCAGAAAGCCAACGACACGCTCAGGCTCACAAAAGGCAAGTCATTCCGCCAAGAAAAGACCAAGAAGAAGAGGGGGAGCTACTGCGGCGGCGCCATCTCCCAGTCAGTCAACTCTATTAAGTTTGACAGTGATTAAGGACGGTCTCAATCTGGTTCCTCCCACCTGAACGTTACTGTACCTGTGATCAGGACTATCCGTTGTCTGCGTTCTACCCCTGTAAAACGGTCCTATCATCACTATCCAGCAGCAGCACACTGAGAGGGATGTGATCCACTGAGCTGGCATTTACATTTTGTTCGCTGCCCGTAGTTCTTCAAGGATGGCGTTGGTTTGTTTCTCTGATCTGAAGCAACAGTTAGTGTAGCAAGAGGAGTCCCCAACAGTGATTTTAAAACTGTACTGCTAAAGGTTGACATGCATGTGACATTACCACTTATAGCCACTAGGTGGCTGCAGACCACCTGTTAATGGAGGGAAAAAACTCAAGTGTATGTTGGGCCCTTTCTTTGTTTTTGGCTTCTTATGACTTTGTTAACCTGTACTTTTTTTTCTCATTTGTCTAAGTATGAATGACATCATGCACCCGCTCGGTTCTTTCTAATAGTTAGGAAAAGGCTGGTAATGACTTTTAATGGATAACATGGGTTCTAAAAGTTTGTTTGGTTTGTCAACTTTTATTTGGCTACATTTGAGTGGAGAGGGCTCTGTGCCGTTTTTTTCTCTTTACATTACACACACATTTGGAGTAGAACTGAGTTTTATACTTTGTATTTATTAAGTTGTATTCCGTTTAAATGTGCAAGACCTCTCCGGTGGTCTTTTCCATCCTATTCTCAAGCCATTTTACTTTGAAATTGTTTCTTCTGATATGCTTCTGTGAAACCCTCCTACGCTGTTCAGTGGTATTGAATGTATTCACCAATGTAACAGAGCTGTGTGTGTGTGCGCGCATTTCATTATTTTAATTTCCTGTATGAACGTTTGTTCATTAACTTTTTATTCATTCATGTAGTTGTAATTAAAACCTAAATATTTGTTTCTTTTACTACAAATAGTACTGATGCTAATATGACTTTGGTTTCAAATTTTGCTGTGGTTTACCTATGTAGAGATGGTGATGGTGTTTTTAGTATTTATTTCTATAGGATCAACGGCTGTCTTATAGTTCGAAAACGTGCGTGACGTCCGTACATTCATGACCTCCTATGGAATGGCGATACATTTGTTTTATTGTCATTAGAGGATTAGGGAATCACATTGTTCTCTGGAGTGGACAATAGTTAAAATAGTCATTAAAGCCACTAGATGGCAGTCTGGTAGCTCGAGCGTTAATAAACAGTCAGTTCACAGACTAAACTGCCTGTTATGGGTCAAGCTTCAGAGGCTGCACCGACAGTTCCCATTAACCAAGCCCATGGGAGATGATGACATCAGGTGAGTTTACCTTAACATATCTCTTCATCCCAAATCTCAATAGTCGGCTCAGTTATCTGTTCAGTGGAGAGATGTGCCGGACATGTCTTGTTGGGCCGAGCAATTAGAGCATGACATGAGATCTGATGGATTGTTCACCTTGTATTTCTTTCAATACATTTTTAAGCAACTCAATTAGGTCTTTTATACAGTCACTTGTGTTTAAGAAATAAAAACTTTCTGCCCACAGGTTGGCTACAATAAAAATGTAAAAAAGAAAATAAATTCCTCTAATATTCAGGCTTATCTCTTTGTAAATAATAAAACAGCAACAGTAAATAATCTGGCTTTAGAGATGCAACTTCACTTTTAACAGCTGTGATACTGTCAATCACTTTCTATTGAGTCCTGTGTTACTGCACCTGATGTGTTTCACTGACTGTTCTGTATAACATACTATTACACATGATAGATGTTCTTAGTCACACTTGACTAACAATAGATCAACATTGGTGGATTGTTCGTAAGAAAACAAATAGATAAAATATATATATATATAGCTCTACACTGCCTGACAAAAAAAAGGTCACAAACTAATATTTCGCTGTGACATTGTTTCGATAAACTTCTGCAATGTCACAAGATTTATTTCCATCCGGTGTTGCATTAATTTCTCACCAAGATCTTGTGTTGATGGTAGAGTCTGACCACACAAAGCCTTCTGCAGCACATCCCAGAGATTCTCAATGGGGTTTGGGTCTGGACTCCATGTGTGAAAATGTCTCCTGCTCCCTGAACCACTCTTTCACAATTTGAACCCGATGAATCCTGGCATTGTCATCTTCAATTACATTGTAACTGGAGATCAAAAGCAGTAATAACACAACCAAGAAGTTAACTACCCTACTTAGCAGAGGCTGGCGTTCGGCTTTGTACAGTATTTATCCGGGAAGAAAAAAATCCATTGATGGAATAACCTGGTCATTCATTATATTCAAGTAGTCAGCTGACTTCATTCTTTGAGCACATACTGTTGCTGAACCTAGACCTGACCAACTGCAGCAACCGCAGATCAAAGCACTGCCCCCACAGGCTTGTGCAGTCGGCACTAGGCATGATGGGTGCATCACTTCATCTGCCTCTCTTCTTACTCTGATGCGTCCATCACTCTGGAACAGGGTAAATCTGGACTCATCAGACCACATGACCTTCTTCCATGGCTCCAGAGTCTAATCTTTATGCTCCCGAGCAAATTGAAGCCTTTTTTTTTCTGGTTAGCCTCACTGATTAGTGGTTTTCTTAAGGCTACACAGCTGTTCAGTCCCAGTCCCTTGAGTTCCCTTTGCATTGTGCGTGTGAAAATGCGCTTCTACTGAGTTCTACTGTTTTTCTTCAATTTGATTTCACCAAACGTTTAAGTGATCGCCGATCACGATCATTCAGGATTTTTTTCCGGCCACATTTCTTCCCCGAGGACGATGGGTCCCCACTATCCAGTTTTTAATAATGCGTTGGACAGTTCTTAACACAATTTTAGTAGCTTCTGCAATCTCCTTAGATGTTTTCTCTGCTTGATGCATGCCAAAGACTTGACCCTTCACAAACAGACTGACATCTTTCCACGACCACGGGATGTCTTTGACATGGTTGTTTAAGAAATGAGAAGCAACTCATTACACCAGTTGGGGTTAAATAACTTGTTGCAAGCTGAAAGATAATCGTCCATGCAGTAATTATCCAATAAGAGGCTCGTACTTAGTTAATCCAGGTGGTGACCTTTTTTTGGCCAGGCAGTGTATCTATATAGATATATATATATCCTTTTCAAATTATGGAGAAGCGGTCAAAGTGATACTTTGACTGTACACTTTAGCCTAAGCCGACTAGATGAAAGCTGTTCTCACATTATAGCAATAAAAAGAGTTCATTATTTTTGAATTAACTAATAAAGCAAGACATATGGATGGAGCACACACTCGCTTCATCCAGTGTGAGAACAAAAGTTTGATTCCCGGCACACTTGACAAACAGCATGAGCATTGTCCCTCCAGTTTAGGAGTCTCCACTGAGATGGCGTGGACGCTTCTGTGCCGACAAAGAGCTGTTGACTTTGGAGGGAGGTCTGCAGTCACTCCAAATATAGCCCCCTTTACAAAGTCTGACAACAGTTAACCACTGAGTGTTGCTTCAGTGCTCACCAAGCAGGGAGATCTGACAGAGCGTGCTCGCTTGGGTTTACACAGCTGAGCCGCTGAGAGGATGAGGAGGGCTGCCTTGCAGCTCCTGGAGAGCCGTTACTGTTACTGGGCAATCTCTCAGTGCAGATGGACCTGTTGTTGAGACTTAATGCTGTTGGGCAATTTTTTTAAGCGCATTTGAGACTAGAAGAAACCCATGTTTGGCTTTGTGGTCATTAGTGCTGGAATAAAATAGTTTAATATAAATTGAGAGAAAACTAATCAACATTTCTTATACGGTAAATTAGTTGTGATTGTCATTTATCAAATACAATCCCTGGTTTTAGCAGCTTTTCTGTTGTGGTATCAAGATAAATAGATTGTTTTGGACTGATGATTGGATATGACAATTTGACTGCATTTTGCCTAATATACATAATAGCTCATGAACATCATTGTTATCAGCAGCACCAAATATGATGAAAGGATTGCTGGTGGACAAGGCTCTAACGCAGATCAAATAAGTGCTTTGTCCAAGGAAAACCAACACCAAATCTTATAGAGTTTGAAAAACCAAAAAGGATTCTTCAGTCTTCTTTTATTAGGATATCTCAACATTTGAAACCCCATTGGACTCGCTTAAAGAAATGCATTTTCATTTTTGCTCCTGAAAAATGTATGTTTTAGAAATGTGTTATTCTTACCAGAAAGTGTTATAAAGTTGAAACAACAGAAAGGATGTTTTGTTAAAAACAATTATACGATCCGTGTGATTGGAAGGCCAGACTTAAGCTCTGACAAGAACCTGGGTGAGGAATACTAAGAGACCCTTCAACCTAATCTCCTGTCCAGCAATCACTCCGGAGCACCTCTTTGTGTGTCAGTTGCAGAGTGTGCGTGTGTTTGTTTGTATTTTAGGCCAATGCAGCAGTGTGTAGCCATGAGGGGATGCAGGACAATCTTTTAATGGGAAGCGCAGGCTAAGGACTGCCCATCCTGTCCATTTCAATTAGACAAAACTGCTGACTGCTCTCACACACAGACACACACGAAAACAGCTGAGCAGTTTTGCTTTGCTTTGAAATGTTACACCCAATTTCATTACACATGATAAATGACTCTTGGTGCGCCACAGATTAGTCTCACTAATCCACGACTGTTCTTCTTCCTTCAGACTCAAAGAGCGAAAATGAAAACATGGCAGGACAACAATCCAACTTATGAGTCAAGCGGAACACAGGCGCTCATAAATAAAGCTTAATCACTCTCACGTACAGTTAGATTTATTAAAAACATCTTTAATATTGCATTTCCTTTAACATCCGTCTTTTATAAAGTGTTGTAGTGGGCAATCATAATGGGAATACACACTCTGAATAGTACAAGACAAGCATCATTTAACTTTTCAGGGACACAATGAAGACACACTTAGAGCTAGCAGACAGGATGAAGAGGCGCTAACAAGATTACAGACGTCTGCTCTCTGTCCCACAAAGAAATAACTACGGTCTGTTTACCGTGTAGAACAGACATACTGCAGCATTTACACAGCTGAAGGTCAAATAAGATTGATTCTTTTGCAGTAAAACGTGTTAACTGCAAATAAAAAAAGAGTGTTTTGACAAGGGGTCACAGTTACCTGCTGACACTGCATTCCTCAATGTAACATGGCAGAAATAATCATAATTTCATTATATACAAATACCCACGATGCCTTGAGACAGGCCCGCTAGAGGAGCCGTGCAGGGACCGAGTGCTGCGTCAGCATGCTCCAGTCCCTATATTGATAGTCAGCAGCATGCGTTAATGGGTGAAGATGCACCTCTGAGTCCGTTGCATTAATTGTCCATTTAAAGCGTTGAGACCTGTTGACGGTGAAGGTCTTTGATGCTGCTGCTTTACTCACACGTAGTCTCTACTGTGTCTTCGGTGTGGCAAAATCCCAGGCCGTGTCCTGGGCACACTTACACATAGCCCGCACCAGCCGAGTGAAGCCCATGTCCTTCGGTTTCTCCAGCCCGCGCATGAGCCGCTGCTTCATAATTGCTATGAACTCCCTATTACTAAGCTCTCCGTTCCCTGAGAAAGACAGACAGGTGGAGAGAGGAGGAGGAGGGAGAGAAAGGATGATGGACAGGGGGTGAGATGACAAAATAATAGAGGAAGAGGACGTGAGGGGAGGAAGCGACACTCATTTATTGATGATTTTCCATCCGTCAGTTGAGGTTTTATTTGCTTCCTCTGAGTATAGTCGCTAGGTACTTACCGTCGCAGTCGAACAGAGCAAACACCACATCACACACGTGGTCCGACAGCTCCACTTTGGCCACGGTGCGGGCCACCTGCTTCATAGTGACTGAGAGACGAGAGGGAGGAAACCACAGACACGACGATTCACCATTTGCGGAAGAGAATAATAGAAGTGCGTGTCACACAAGCCGGCTCATAAATGGCTCATGTGGAGGACATTGTGGGTGAGTCACACTGCTTGGGATCGCTACCAGACAGGACTCCCATTCAGACTTTATCTGACAGTAAAAGAGAGAGAGGGGCTGAGAGGATGAGGAGCGGACTGCAGGACATCCCGCTTAAAAGGAGAGGCTGAGGGGAATGAAAAAAAAAAGTCTGAGGTCATTTTAAAAAAACAAATAGTTAATATGTTTATGAAAACCTACTTAGCCTCAGACTTCAAAAAGGCACACAAGTGGTGGCGCAAAGTTAAAGAGACACAGAAGAGGATAAGGAAGAGGGTGGGGATGAAAGAGATAAAATCTTGACAAAATCTCCCTGGAAATGGCAAGACAAAAAAAAACAAAAAACGGCTGAATCACTCCACAAAGAATCTCATTACTGGCTTTCTTTTCTACCTTCAACGATGGACAGTTCCAGATAACACCCACATGTGGGAAACCGTACTAAAAGGGTGTGAAATCCTCAGAGAGTGAGATGAAAGACACAAAAGATGAAAAAGAGAAGGGAGGAATACAAGATCTCCTTAAAAGAATATTTCACCAACAAAATAACCTTTTTTACCGCATGTTGCCTGGAATACTTGAAGAAAACTTACCTTACGATTTAAAACACGTCCGCGTAAACAGTTCAACGACGGCGCAGGTGAGCAGCTGGACAAATGAGACTCGGATCATACTGCACGAGTTGTGCAGTATGATCCGTTGTTTTTTTTGCGCCTCCGAGAAAAGCAAAGCTTTCTTCAGGGATTCGAGGCAACAAGAGGCGAGTAACTGATAAACCAATAATCATTATGGGCAAAGTATTCCTTGAAGTTTAAGGCTTGACAAGTGTGAAGACGGTTTAACAGCACGGACAACGGGAGTGCGGAGATAAACACACACACAGCGTGTGCTCATGAGATGATGACAAAGGCAGATTATTGACTGATCTTTTATACAAACAATGTACGTTTGTTGAGCTGCACTTTAAACAGATGCACCAGTCGCTCCGCTGTTGTATTTCTAACAAAGTAGTTTTAGTGTCTTGCTTTAGGGTACTTCTGTCATTCTCCAGTTTACAGGTGACAAACACCATCCTGGAGCCTGCCGGTATTGATGCCTAACCCTGCTCTGCCTCCCCTACTGATGAGGCTGCTGGCTTATGTCCGTGGGGTTTGGCAGCCTGCAAAATTAACCGTCATGTGTGCATGTTCGAGGTTCTTGGATTCAAGCACGCGCTCTCCTGCGGGCCTGAAGAAAAAGGCGGTAGATAAATGGATAGATGGACACCCCGATGACAAATGGATGAGCAGGGATTGGGACGACAGCCAGGCAAAAGCCTACGTGGGAAGCCTGGCTGGCGAAGTGTTAACAGCTCTGAGAGACAGCGAGTGAAAGTGACAACAGTTGAGTCTAAAAGGGAGTAATTATGGAGGAAAGTGAGAATGTCAGCGGAAAAGGGCAAACGTGGGTGTACCTTTGTCTATGGAGGCTCCAGCCATGTGGTAGAAACTTAAGGCGGTGTCCACGTCGTTCACATTCTTTAAGAAGGTAAAGAAATTCTCCACCTCCTCAAAAGTGATGCCCTGCACAAGATAGGAAGATACAAAGATAGGACATACAAAATAAGTCTGGGGAGAAACTCTTGACAAATCAGAAGCAAATTATTCCTGCCGTTCTGCCTCAGCCGCGAGAGAGAAAAACAAGCCCAACGTTGTCACTACAAGAGACCGCACAATACCATTTTAAGAGCGGCTCAGCAGTGTGACACAAAATGACAAGAGGAGGTGGGCAGAGGCAGTCGACACACGTGGATGAACAGCGTTCCGTGGAAAGACAGGGAACAGACGGTCTGAAGACACACACGCACATACAAACAGAGACGCATCGTCACACAGCTGCCACATTGCTGATGAGCTCATTTGTAAAGAAAAGTGAGCAGCTGGTCTCAGGCTGTAAATAACACTTTTCTCATTTGCATTACAGGTTATGCCGAAGCTGAAAGACACACACACACAGGCGTGGTAAAAGAAGGGATAACAAGGGATGGGGGGGTGAGTTAAATTCCTTAGAGAGACACCACTCTGGCAGCACCAGCCTCATCTGTGTTAATGCCTTGGAGACACAGTGACGTCCCGGCTTTCAGTTTTATTTTCTCTGCTAAACACTGCATTTAACCATCAAACGTGCCTTATTAAGGCTCATGAGATGCTTACCATCTCTGGGTAAAAAAAATAAAAAGGAATGTGTTTTTGCTGCAACACTTCTGGGGGAAATATGATGTGCATGGGCGCATCTTCTGTCAATTGGCTGATGCGGCTCATTACGGTGAGGAAATGGGAGCGGGATAGGTATATACTGATCTGGGCTCCGAGCCCTCTGCATCTTGAATATTTTTCAATTATTTCCTCTGTTTGGTCGGTCTCAGCGGAGTTATTTTACTTGCTTAGAGCAAGTTGGTAGTGTTTTGTGAAAGTATATCTAGGGGAAGGAAAATGAAAACGGTTGTTTGCGAGAAAACCATGGATCTGATTGAAACTAAATAATTATACTGAGTATAATAAGTAAACTGACCCTTTAAGTTGTTTATTGATAGAAGAGCAACCCAGGAGGACAAAGCCTAAAGGCTTTATCAAGAAGCTCAAAGAGAGATGGAGTATTTATGCCCTGTTGCTGAGCACTGGCTTCTCTGTATTTGGTCAAACGGAGATAGTGGAAGGTAGAGGAGTGGCAGAGAGTAGGTGTCAGTCAAGTGGATAATGTCAGGCTGTCCTCTCCAGGTGATGTATTACCTTACATCCAGTCTGTCTCACACACTCTCAATGTCCCAGCACAATCTCTTTTCCCCTCAGGCACACACAGCTGTCACACATCCTCACATGTAGTCCACTTAGTTAGCGCCATATATAACCATGAAGCCCATATCACTTATGAAAGCGTGAAAAAGAACACACACATATCTACCTGTGCATCCTTAAACATCTTCTTCAAGCCCTTCTGCATCTGCTTGAGTTTCCTAGACTGGACGCCACTGTAGGCCAGCAGCATACCCCCAAACTGTCTCTCGGTGATTCTGCCGCTCACAGGATCGTTCCTCTCGAACTGTAGTGTGGGAGAGAGACAGATGAAGACTGAGTGCCATGCAGAGGGACAAACACATTAATAGAAAGAGGAGGCCATGGCGAGATGGGAAACGGTAAATACTGGTGTCAGGCTTCAAGTTGAATCATGCTTGGAGCTGTCATTGGCAACACTAAATCTGCATGTGCATGCTTTTATTGTAGTTTTTTTTTAAACAATGTTCCAGTGGAGCATGGCTTAACAGCAGTGGGCCGTGGCTGTGTCAGGTCAATCCAGTCAATTTATGTCTGAGCCTATGCAGCTCGCTCCCTCTCTCCCTCCCTCCTTTTTTTCTCTCTCTCTCTCTCTGTCTCTCTCTCTCTCTCTCTCTCTGAACATGCCGACCTCTCAAAATGGTAATTTGTCGCACTTGTGAGAGGCGGCTCATGACTGAGCAGAAATAAGCCTGGAGTCAAGATTTCAGGGGTGACTTGATCGTTTATGCACCCGCAGAGGATCTACCTGTTGTCAGGCGGAGTCACATTAAATTAGGGGATGAGCAGGTAGCGTAGTGGCTTACTTTTTGCTTTTTGCCTTTTCTGCTGAAAACAGACAGCTGCTGAAAACCACACCGTTAGAGCGGTGAGAGTGAACCAAAACCATACAGATGATAGCAGGACACGCTTAAGGACAGTAGCTCTGATTATTTGGACATTTCAGTTACTTTGATTTCCTGCATTTCTTTTCCAGCAGGATTGGGATGTAAAAAAACAAGGAGGATCATAAAAGTTAAGAAAAGAATAAAAGAACGTAACTGAGCACCTGGCAGCTGGTGAAACATGGCCTTGGGTAAGCTGCAGGGTCAGCAAATCGAGAAACAGCAGTGAATTGGAGGAATTATATTTTATTATCCATGTTGGTGTCCTCCTTATCTGTGGTGTTATGATTTCCCTTGCAGAGCATTATGGTATCATTAAGAGCTGACAGATAGCTCTTTCTTTCTGGCAGATGCTCCGATTCCTGTCCTATTCTTGGAGCATCAGATGATGGCACCCATTGTGGTTCAGCGATCCGTTAGGCACTACCCACGCTAATTAAATAGATTAGAATAACCATATGCTTAACAACACTGAACAGTTGCTGTAACTGTAGAAGCAGGGGAGGGCTCTGGTGTCACTTTGAGGAGACAGAAGATGGCTTTTATAACCAAATGACTCAGCTTTGAGAGACTGACACTGGCCAGTGCTGACAGACAATCCGGATAGCGCTTCTGTCATTCTTGACTCGGGTTCTCTTTTGTGTCATACACAACGTCCACCTGTCACTCACCTCCTCACATATTTTAGGGTTTGTTTGCATGTTTACCGGGGGACTAAATGTAACAGACGATAATATTTACAGCTGTCCGCTGTCAATTATCATAGGATAGTCCCTGAATAGCTGCAGCGGAGACTAAGATTTAAGCTCACAGCAAAACTGTAGCATTCAAATTTATGTATTATAATTGGAAGCAACAGTACATTAAACCTCAAAGTTAATAAAAACTCAGTATAATACTCTATTTCTCCACTTTCCTCTTTCATTACCTCTAGTTTGAGCACGTCATGCTGCAGTTTCCTCTGAAACTCCAGAAAGCTGCCGATGGTAAGTTTCCCCTTCAGGTCTTCTCCAAAGAAGTAGGTGGTGAGAGCGGAGCTGCAGCCGGCCGTCCTCAGCGTGTTTCCTGTGGTGGAGCGGTCGCGATGTCGCATACCCATACTGGTCTGGGAACGAATGATGCTCTGGACCTAAAGATTGAGGGGTCCCATGTCAGCCAGGATGATGTTGTCAGTTTAAGTATTTGTGACCATTTACTTATAATAATCCATTTATAATATCATAGATTGTTTTAAAAAAATGATGTTATCATACAACTGTCAACAATAAAAAGCAGGTAAGGTTTGTAGAAGCAGATCACTTGGTTGCTTCATATTACAATTAAAAGCATCTTTCATTCATTTTCTTACATAATGAGGTTTAACTTAATGAAAAACTCTATACAAACAATACTGCACACATACTACTGTACATCATAAACTGCATCACATGCAGGGGTAGAGATCATTATATATTACAGAGTGCAGAGCACAGCACTTATTTTTTTTCCCTCTGAGAAAATGTCACAGTGGTGCACATCAACCTTCCTTTAGTGCCTGTCAGTTTGAGTTAATGGTTACTGTAATGCAAGTCGCTACTGTAGATCTACAGCACAGTCCAAATGTGTGGCCTGGCGGTTTTAACCTCATAAAAAACAGTCTCTTTCAATATGCTGATTGTGTGCGTGTGGCTAGTTACCTGTTCAAACTCCTCCAGATCCACCTCTCCGTCACCGTTCAGATCAAACATCTTGAAAGCAATCTCAAAGTTCCTTTGGGGAGCTGGACGCCACGGGACACAAAAACACATTTTGAAATCAATACGACATAATATGAAAATGGCACGTCACACTGGATCCTCCAGTGGTGCAACTTGGGGCACTTTACATTCTTTCCAGCCACCAGACTGTACGGCTGCTTCACAGAGCTACAAATTGCGTTTTTCCAATCCACGGACACTTTCTGCAAATGGCATTTGCTGTTCTTTTGCTACTAAACGCCCACGTCACTTTAATGACCACACGGCCAGAGACGGTGAAATTAGTTTTCAGTACAGCAGGATAACAAGGCCGAGTTCACAGTGTTAGCACCCGCAGTCTGATAATTACAGAACAAACACAGAGGCGAATGGTTAGACAAACATTACTTCCATTTAGAGTTTTATTTAGAGACTCAGCCTTTTAGCTCCTTTCTCTCTCTTCCTACCCAACCAGCCGAGGCAGACGGCCGCCCATCCAGAGCCTGGATCTGCCCAAGGTTTCTATGTGTTATTTTCTTACCACTATCGGCCCAGTGCTTGATCATGAGGCAATGTTGGGTCTCTGTAATTTATAGACTAAGATATACCCCTGCTCTATATAAAAAGGGACTTGAGATAACATCTGTTATGATCTGATGCTATAGCACTACATTGAATTAAATAATAGGAACACATTAAAATGTTCTTTCTCTTTCAATAGAAAGACTTTAGCTCTCTGTTGGATTCTTGAAGTGATCAGATATATGAACTTTACATTCACATTCTATGTAATTATAATCCTATATCTAGTAATAAAAATAAGAATGTTGTCATTTTACATTTACAACTATTACATAGTGTACATATTACATGTATATAAGCATTTTACTTGGAAAATCATGTAACCATTTAGGCCATTATATTTAAGCTTTCTTTGGTACATTGTTACATCATAATACCTCTTTATTGGCCTTTAATTATATTATTTACGGTTTACACACAGTACTGTCCGTTTTTGGACAGTGACAGCCGTAATGTGCAATTATAGGGCTTTAATTCCACAATGTTTATTTGATTTAATATCGAGCCAACGCAATAATATTTACACTTATTGTATTATACTACGTTTATTTTGTAAATTATTCTCAATGCTTCACTTTTTACTACTGTATACAACAATAACCAATGTCTTGCTTTAGCAAACCAACACCCTCAAGGGCTACATTAAAGATGAATCAAGTCTTATCTTAAAGTATAACTGTATAAAAGCAGTAAATATGTACGACCACCAGGCGTGAACCCGTGTGTCTGTTAGACAAAATCCTTCTTTGCACATTTTTTGTGGTCTCGTTAAATGGATTGAAACCAACCATAAAGCATACTGTCGGGTCTGCTTAAAAATGACTTGTCCTTGAAAACATTCCCAGAGACTTTCTCCATATGAACGGATTATATTAAGTGGTCAATCTAAGCTGGGGATATGACTTTACTGTGCATTGGAGTCAGAGCGTTATTTTCATTATTATGAACTCTAATTTAATGTGACATTTACTCTTTGTATTCACCACCAATGCTAGATTCAGCTCAAGCAAACGGATTCTGTGAAACATCACCAAGGCGGCTAGCTTGGTAGACACACATCATTAAGCAGGAGATCCTACTGAGCAGACGGACAGCTCCATAACGTGGCAAATGATGTCATATTATAAAATATCGCTGTGTTTCCATTTCTGTTTTAAACGGCAGAGAAGGAAATGAAAAGGATTGGATTTTTGATCAGTGTGTAAGATTTAAAGAATGTGGGATTAAAGGAGATGAGTCACATACGAAGGTTTAGATCTCTGTGCAGTCAACAAACTACTTACTGGACAGCACAGTGGTGAGGAAGATGTAGTCAGAGAAGGAGATAAGGCCACATTCTCCCAATGTGAAAAATATGCTGTCCTCATCTGCAAACTTCTCCCTCTCTTGGGCGATCTTCTGCTCATTTAGGTTTACGGAAAAGAAAAAGATATATTAAAAACATTTCACATGATTCAGCACAAGCCTTACAGCTTTTACATTACTCCCAGGTGTGGCTTTGTGTGTGTGTGTAAGCATAGTGTGTATGTATGTGTCTGAGAGTTAAGCTCAATTAGAATCTAGCTATGTTCAAAATACATGTACACACTTACTATACTTCCACACACGCACACACACTTTGTGGTACACAAGGATGTGGTTATGGAGAGACGTTTTTTCACATTAACAATCATGCAAATGCTGCATACACATGAAGCCGTACAGGCAAGACAAGGATGTGGTGACAAGCAATTAGTTTGAAGTCAGTTCCAAACGCTTTATCCACCGGAGGCCGTACTCACAGTGTGAAATTGACAAAGAGAGGAAAAACATCACGAGAGACTGTGGCATAAACACACACTATTGATTAACCATATAGATGACACAACCCATATGTATTAAATATTAAAAACAAAGCGACTTTAGCTTTCCCTTCCACACACACACACACACACACACACACACACACACACACACACAACGTTTTTCTGTCAGCATGTGTATATTCACAGCATTGCATGATAGAGTTGATAGAGTGACTTAATCACATGCACGCTATACACTCAGTGATAGAGACTTGAAAAGACAGCGTCCAAAAAAAGCTCCATCAAACAGAGTGGACAGACGGACTGAGCATGCCGAGGGAGGAGGGGGGGAAGAAGCTGGGCCACGTTTAGCCCATGTGGAGTTACCTCCGTCTGTAAGAGGTCCAATTCAGAGGAGGAAGGAGGAGAAACAACTGTTAGAGAACAGCGAGGCCTCTGCTGTCTTTAGCAGGGCCTTGAACGACAAAGACACTCATGTGCATTCATAGTCTAAGCACACACATACACACACACACAGAAAGTATCTTGCCCAAAACAAGATAATTGGGGGATACCACTCAAATTAAATGATGTCTCGCTGTCTCTGCAGCTGTGAGACTGTGATGCAGCTCCACTAAATAGTCCATTATAGCAATCAGTCAATGGAGCCGTATGCCGAGTGAAATTCGCAAATGAAGGCTAGTCTCATGTTTTCTCTGAGGACATGGACTTCAATTAAAATGGTGGAACCCCCCTTAACAGCATAACATCACATTATTTCCTCATAAACCGACTTCCTTCTCATGATAAACAGAAATCGCTGCAAAAGAATTAATCGGTATAAACTTTTAAAATACATCATATTCCCAATTGGTGCCTTGACAAGTCAGTGACATAAACATATAAATACACACACATAAATATATACACACACACATACATACGTGTATATATATGTGTGTGTGTGTGTGTATATATATATATATATATATATACACACACACACACACACACATATATATATATACACACATACATATATATATATATATATATATATATATTGTTTTTAATAGTGTTTTTTACTGTCACATTTATTATTAATGGTATCTGCTGTACATTTACAGTATAAAGGGAGAAGGGAGTGGGAGAGAGACAGAGGGGGCGGTGAGAGAGAAAAAAAAGTTATTTTTGGAGCAGTGTTAGTGGTTGAGAGCCAGATAACAAAAGGCAAAATGTGTATTCTTTGTCTCATAAACATACAGGTGAGTGTAATATAATACTAGAGAGGGACAGGTGTGTATACATATACAAAAAAAAAAGAGTAAAAAAAGAGTAAGAGAGGTTGGTATTGCCCTCCTGAGTTTGGAACAATGTCACACAGAGACTCCAGGCCTGTGGTGTCTACTAGTCCGAGCACCATGTATACATGTATATTACAATGGGTACAAAGCTTGTACTCACGCCTGCACAGACAGCCACAAAACTACACACATGAGACACAAACACACATGAAACACACTGGGCCTCATTAAAATGATTAGAACAGAGGCTCTGAGAACATTAAGCATAATAACTCCTTTTTTTCCCCGACGAGTCAGGGACAAAAACACCCCCGCAGATCAACCAAAGTGATGTTCACCGAAAAAGCAAATATAATTGGCCAAAGAGAGGAGCCAGCATTTTCAGCCGATAAAAGAGATCTCAAGGTGTGTATAGAAATTAACCAACAAACACAGAAACATGAAGCTTTTAAATTTCTCTGATGCAGCCTGTGTTCCTGTCAGAAGAGAGTTCTCTCTTTTCAGGAGCCCACTACAGCTACAGGCTTCACTGCTGAGCGTACAGTATAGCTTTCACTCCCTGCTCTCTCTCGCATACACAATCTGCTATCATGCTGTAAATCTCTCCAACAATTGTATGATGTAACACTGTACTCTTTCCATCAGACAGAGAGGGATGGCAGTGTGTATATCACGCTGTGCTGGGGCTTTCACCTTGGCTTTTAAGCCTTTTCCGTTGCGCTTGTGAAACCCTTTCTCATCGACTCTTCATTCTTTATCTTTCCTTCACTCATGCAAGGCCTTAAATTCCCACTGAAGTTATTAGGTGCTCAGGCAACAAGCCTTTCAAGTGCATTTATAATTCAGATAACTGGTAAAATACGTATTACTACACAAGATCCCTATTAGGTTACTTGACTGACCCTGGACTGGATCTTATCGGTTTGTACTTTCCTCAGTTTTGATTTATCTACTTAGAGGACATTATGCCTTTCAAATACACGGTCGCAATCACTAAAAAGGATCTCAAGTTCATTGGAGACTGTATTTACCACCCATCTTAGATTTTTCCCAAAGCACTGATCTTTAAATGACTGTAAATCTAATTGCTGCAGCACTTAAGTTAATTAACATCTTACGCCTTGTCTGACGCTGATCTGTGTTGATGCTGATCTGTTAAACAGCGACCAACTTTGTCGCTGTCTGTGTAGACGAGCATGATTTCTTTTTACATCTTTGCTTTGAGCCTGCTCATGTGTTCATATATGTCTGTATGTGTCAGCTACTTTTCAGCCAAGGCCATGGGCCAGAAGGACTGAACAACCCAACTAGCCTGTGAGCTGAGGCAGAAACACAGTTCTGACAGAGCTGCTGGCTGGGCAATCAAATGTACTGCTCTCATATACACACACAGCCAGGGTTATGGGTTTGGCCACGGCTAATCTCTCCTGTGCACTGGTTGACAGAGCAGCCTGATAGCTGCCCTGGCCAGAATTAAACTAACCCAAACATAAAAAGTCCAACAAATGAGGCCCATACAAGTCAAGTACCGCCAGAGGCATGCCTGCAAAGAGGCGCTATCTCTTTCTGCTCATTTCACATGAGAGCCGAAGGAACACTTTCTAAGCACACCACAAAGATGTGGCCTTAATTTTTTACCGAGTATCGGACTACAGAAGATTCTCAACAAATGATCAACACTTAAAAATTTAAATGACATTAAATGTGTAAGCTTGCTTTTTACTTCGAAACAAGTCATTTACTTCCAAAATTTTGCTATACATGTAAAAGTGTACATCATAACCTATAATGATAAACCACGAATATAAACAACTTTCACATGATCAAATTCTACTGCATGGCACTGATGGGTCCAGTTAAATCACAGCTGTGCTGACAAGGCGCACATCGCTGACATCCAGCATCATCATGTCGTAATAAAAGGATAACAGGCACTTGGCAAAGTGACTGATTGACATAATTCAATACACTCTACTGCAGATTTCTAACATGGACACTTGGATACTCAAATGGTATCACATACCATCCATCCATTTTCTGCTAGTCTGGTTATTTATGCTGCTCCATCAACACTTTGTGTGGCCATGTGCTTGGCTGTGGAGCTGAGGGCAGCTTAGTCTTGGCTCTCTCTAATACTACTGTACTGGCTGCAGTGCTTCATTATTGATTAGATCTGTGACCCCAGCCAACACTGCAGCTGCAGACATCCTGATAAAAGCAGAGCGTAGAAGAGGGGAGCAGATGATGAAAGAACGAGACATGAGCCAAACCGTTTGTGTTACAATATTAATTATCACACAACAGACGCAAATGACTTTTCTCAGATAATGTCATAAGGCTCTGTTGTCTACGTGGTCTCCTGTGAGCACCACAACAAAGAGATGCATGTATGGGCGAAGCTGAGTCCTGCCAATGAAGACGGGAAGCTCAACTTGCAAAAAGAGGAGATCTGCCCTCACTCTCTTTGTCTGTGACGAGTGTGTCTGCTTGGGTCATGACTGTCCCTGAGAGGCCTCTCATCTTTTGTACAGGTGAGCCTCGCTAGAACTCGGTGTACTGGAGCGCTACACCAGCAGGTATATACTGATTAAAAGAGAGAGAGCGATGTGTACAGTGTGACAGATGGACAGCGCAGAGTGAGTGAAAGAGAGGGGGCGGGAAGAGACAAATGCATTAAAAATGGACTAGTACACCTTTACATGGCTTTGTGTGATGGGGTAACTCTGGGGTTACTGTCACTTTGACAGGTTCAATGAAAGAAGTGTTTCAAGGGAAATGAAATTCAGTACGAGGGGAAAAGTCAACCCGGGCATGCGTCTGACATTTCTGAATGGCGGCTGTAAGCTCTCACCGTGTGTAAGTGCACTTGGCCTGTGCTAGACCACCTCCAACGTGGGCACCAGAAGAATAAAACCGCACACACTAAATTATTCGACACTACCTTCTACTCCTTGAACTACCAAAACACACCTAACTAAAATTCATCCGTGACAATTCAAGTGGTCAAGAGTGAATATTTTCTGCTCGTATGGGATGATACTCGTGGACCAAAACACCGCAGTCTGGAGGCGGGCGGGTGTGTGGGTGGAGAGAACACTGATGAATTAGCTTTCCACCTCTAGTCCCAGGAGTCACTGCAAAGCAGGTGTACTGTTAATAACTCGTAATTATTCTGGGAACACCGAATAGAATAACGTACCCTGATGTGGAACGCTCAATAAACAGATTTCAGCCACTGAGGAATGGCAGCTGTCTCGCAAGGGAAGAGGAAGAACCGTATTAGCTGACCATGAGTACAGACAACCCAACCTCTATTACTGTAGATTAGGAGAGCAGAAAGAGACGGAGAAAGACTAGGTGTGAGTGTGACTGTGTGCGTTAGACTTTAGGGACAAACATTGAAAGAGAGGACAAAGAAAGCATGTGAGAAAGGAAGACAATGTGTAAAGATGGAGTAACAGAGCGGCGACTATCCAAACTGCGGTCTCTGGGAGCTTCCTGTGAAATCAGAAAGAGTGAACGTGACAAAAGTTAATGTGACAAGAGGCTCGTTTTCATTGGAGCAGTCCCCCCCCTTCGCACTTCCTCCGAGTGACAGGTGTCTGCTCTCGGCCGTCGCTGGTCACACAGCAGACGCCGTGACCTAAAAGGCCACAGCATGTGGGAACAGTTTGGATACATTTCTAAAGTCCTGCCTTCAGTGACTCTAAACCATGCTCTACAGAAATCATGCAGCACTGACATCCGGACAATCCAGAGGATGATTTTGTGAGGCTATCAAGCACATCAATACAGCCTTGATGTTTAGCTAACAGAGCCATTTCCTGGGTCCAAAACAACCCCGTAAGGCCACCATGCGCAGAGACGAGGCGCCACCACCAGCTACTTTCTCTGTGAGGCCCAGGCAATAGAGCGGTGCA
The DNA here is from genome assembly GCF_023055335.1 of Clinocottus analis. Classification (NCBI taxonomy): domain Eukaryota; kingdom Metazoa; phylum Chordata; class Actinopteri; order Perciformes; family Cottidae; genus Clinocottus; species Clinocottus analis. Next base: position 13,952,638 of record NW_027176240.1, on the reverse strand, counting down.
TGCTGGGAAAAAGGCTGGAGTGCCAAAGCATGTGAAAAGCTAGAGCTGATACGTCATAAAAAGGATGAGGAAGAAAAGGTGCATTTATAAAGCAAGACAGAGGAAGTGCAGGGGAACAGCACTGCTATGATTGGCCATTGACTGACACAAGTTCCTATTGAATGACTTATTTTAGCCGCTCTTCGCATCTCAGCTTTGCAAGACGTAATGTTCCTTTTGGAATTTTACAATAAATGTATGTTAACTTTACTTTGGGGCAATGGCTAAGGTGTAAATTATGTAGAAGTGCTGCAGTGTTTAATAATCCCTGTAGAGGCAACGTATAAAGTCTTCACTTTCAATAATTCAGCAGGGAAGGCCTGGCACGCAGCTGCCTTCAACAAGCTGTACAAAGGGCAAAATCTCATACCAATAGTGCAAACACACAACGGGGTGTGCCTATTTCTGTTTCTTACACTCCCCATTATTATATGGTGCACAGGTTGTAACCTGCCATTTGCCTTATTCCTTGAGTCATAACTGACGGAGGCATTAAGACAAAAGGACCAAATAATATAGGCGATAAAGCTTATAGGATAAGGCTTATTTATTTTCATGTACCGATATAAATGTGTGTATATCAGAAGCATTTGAGTCACAAAAGGTTTCTCCAACGCACGCTGGTGAAACATTTTAGAGCACCCTGGAAACTAGTAGCAAGTAAATGCTCAAATGAACCGACTCATACACATTTATATTTATAGTGCTTTAAGCGGTTTAAGTGTCCTGGTATATGAAATTAACAGATAAGGCAGAGTGGCATTTCCTCATCCTAATATGTTATATTCATATAAGGACACTTGGGCGTATTATCGTGCTTATACCATGGCAACTTCTCACAGGCAATAAGACAAGTTGTACTGATTCATGAACAATCTTTAAATGTGGTTTAAAAATGGTTGACACAGAAACAGACCTAACTCCTGGTTATCATAAATATTTTGGGGTTATTTGTAGTCTAATATTATTTTGCAATGTGGTTAAATTGTTGACCAGCCAATTAGAAACAATTATTTCCATTGCCATGGTTTAATCAGCCTCATCATATGAAAAAATACAGTGGTGGTCTACTGCCGTCCTCTCCACATTAAGCTGTGCTCAACACCTACAGCGCGCATACCCTGTGAGAGAAAAGCTCAATGTAAATTCTACATTTTATTACAAGTCCAATGATTTCTTGTTAGAAATAATTCATTGAAGAAAAAAAAGCATTTTGGCTTCAGTCCTATACACGGTGGTCAAAAACTTAACCGAGGCTGTGGCTCCGGTTTCACACTTGCTGAAGCTGAGATGTGAAAAATACAGAAAAACTACTTATTTAGCTGTTCCCCTGGACTAACAACACTAATAAGCTATGCCCTCTATATTACTACAGAGGAGTGAGAGAGTGAGTAATAAAAAGATAGAAAACAATTCAGAGACAGAAGAAGAGGGAGTAGGTAGAGAATACAAAGTGCAGTTTTTCATTCAGGTGCACACATGCTGCTCGGCACACACCCCATACCTGCCAGAAGTCCTGCAGAGAGAGAGAGGCAGAACGGGAAGGAGATGAGGAGGGAGGGAGGGGGACAGAAGAGGAGAGAAGGGACCGGGGAGGGGGGTTTGGAGAATGGGGAATCAGTAGATGAATGATTTAGGGGAGGAGACAGCGAAAAAGTGAGGAGTTTGGGAGAAGGGGGAGTTTGAGGATGATGGTTATTCACGAGGGAGGAAAGAGAGAAAAATGGAGGGATTACTCGTTATGTGGATGAGAGAGGATGGCTGATAAAAGCACGAATGAATAATCAACAGTTAACAATGGCAACACCAGGTCACATCAACAGAAGGCAGCAGAGAGCATGCCCAAGTGATTAGGGGAGCAGAAGACAACACAAAAGGTGTGATAAAAGAAATGATTGAGCAAACACAAACAATGACATTACACAACTTCTCAAATAACTGTGTTACTGTGTCCATGGACAGAAAAATAAAAAATAAAATAAACATGGTGAGTCAATATGAGGGTGGGTCAATATGAACAGTTGTTAAACAACTCTATAGGGCGTGTTATGTTTACATACAGACTGAATCTGGACAAATTAGTGTCAGCAGGAGGGGACGGGGGTTGAGAGAAGTGAAAGGTTTATAAACACGTACACTTTTAAACATTCTTCCACTTATCTGCAGCCAAACTGTATGTATGTGACACAGCTATTTTTAAATCAAACTACGGGGGACTAAGTATTGAAAGAGCTCTCATATTACAATACTGCACTCCTCTCTGACAGTAGCCTTCATTGCCGTTTACCACCCGACTCCCAGATGAAAGGTTTCCCTTGTACTTCACCACACCCTCCACCAACTCCATGATTTACACACATACATATCATATATTGCACCACATAATTCTCTGTAGGTTTAGGTTTCCTTTTAGCTAGATTTCAAGGCAGGAAAACATAACAGTTTATTCCTCTGTCAACTAGCTACGGTGTTAAGTTAGCCAATGAGGTAGAGGCACGCGTCTCTGGGAAAGAAGGGGTTGGGCAGAGCCAGGGAGGGAGTGGAGCTCTTTCCTTGGCAGGAAATCTCAGGGGACAATATAAGCTAAATGTAGTATCAGAGAAAACCATGTGACCAGGGATTTGACAGGCAAATAAGGGAGGCCTGGAGATAGGGACGCATTTACATAAGTAGAAAGGGGCCATAAAAAAAGTGTTCCATTTTGATTTTAGGAGGCGACTGATTTTTACATTTACTTTTGATTAATGAATAGCCCGATCTCTGAGGTTTATCTGCTTTTGAAATATGGGTGAGTCAAAGTTCCGGGAACTTTCTCTAAACCCGCAACTCACTACGGAGTTGCAGGAGGAAGCAAAAAGAGGAAGTTGTGACAAAGAGTGCTGTCTCTAGCCACACTAGACTCTGTGTGGATCATTTCACGACAATATGGAGATGAGGTCCAGACTTTATTCATCATTATACCGGCCTGGGGGCTGATGGATTTTCTAATGAGGTTAGAAACTACAATCATCACACTGCAGGTTAACTAATGCTAAACGAATGAGGCCGGTTGGCTGCTGGGTGTGAGAGATGTGGCATGGGATCAGTGAGAGGTAATGGTCACAAATCAATATCAAGGAAAGTAATATTGAAAGTAATGTTGTTTGATGATGTATATTGATAGCCTCTATGTTCCTGACAGAACAGGAAGATGCTAGCTTTTAGAGAACAGGGAATTGATCATTTTAAAGCCAGCCTGTGGCCGGGGGAGGGCCTGTCCAAAGTTCACCTGCTGTTATTGTCTCTAAATGAGTCATTATGCACTGAACAGACACACTTTGTTCATGTCCCTCTTGATGATTAAGTGTGGAGCTGATCTGAGCCAGGCTGTTATGCACCAGGCCTAACCAATGGAAGGCACATAAGATCCAGGTGTAGGTAAAAAATATACTTCATATTCTGTTCATCTGCTCTCGTCCCAATTAATGTGACTGGAAACTAACATGAGGTGACGGTTGAGAAGGAGACAACAAATCAGGAGCTAAAGCTAAGACATGGAAAAAGATAAACATAATGTCAAGGATATGGCCTGTGAAAAACAACATCCTTTAACTTTTGAGGGAAGGGAGACCAAATGTTCTGAACATGCGCTATGATGTTTTGAGCCATTCACATTTTTCTCCTATAAAACTTGTACCTGCAATGAACACATCACAACAGAAATGCTTCCAACAAACAACAAAGTAGACCCAGAAATGTCAGATTACATTTTCACAGCTGTGTTTCATACGGTATCATTTTGGATTTCTTGTTAAATTAATTTCTGCACTCTTTGGTGACAGAATTTGCTCCACCATCTCTTTTTTATATGTTATCTTTTACGATAATGTAATCCTCCTGCCCCTAGAGTGTTTATTTATGACATTGAGTAAACACCACAGTTTATACACAGTTTTCTTCAATGTCATTTCAGCCTAAACGATGAATGAATGTGGCAGTTGTCTGACTTATATTGCATTTTAGAGATGTGATTCATAGATTTATTCTACAGATTCTATTCAGTTCAGCAAAAGACAAATTCTGATTAAACTAAAGCAGATGCTGCATAACAATTGATCAACAACTTTAGAGGGTATACACAGAAAGTATGTGCTGCTAATGAATGCCACCTTATAAATGAGAAAACATGGATTATTTTTTTAATTCAAACTTAACTTTATAGGTTTTCTCACTAATGCACTGAATTTAGACCTTACTTTTGAAAAACGAAAAATTTCTTCTCTGTTTATGCATATTCAAAATCCAAGCTTGATAAATCCCTCCCTGTACTCTGGGGATTATAATGCCAAAATGTTAAGTGCAGACGTCGTTTTAAATTAGGATAATTTTTTGAGAGTTAAGGGACAAATTACTGAGAAAACTCTGAAAAGATAACTTAAAAAAAGAATATTAACATTTTTACTGAATGTTAAGCTTTTAAATTTAACTACTTTTTACTACAAATGTCCGTATGTAAATTGTAGAGTAATAACTGTAATACTGTTTCTGCAAAGATATGTTACTGTGTTTAAAATGACATTTTTCAGTGCTTTAAGGCGCAAAAGAAATATGTATATTCACCTCTGTTGTATTGGGTTTGTGGCAAAGAAAAATATCAAAAAACTTCAGCACAAAAAAAAATGAAATTCGCATGAATGGATTTCCTTTTTTTTACTCAAAGACTGGGTAAAGAAATAAGATGTAATAATATATTATTAGCACAGCTTTCTGGGAAATGAAATACTCATTACAGTATATTTATGAATTTAGTGAATTAATAAACTAGGGAGGAAATGTTTGAGACATATTTCTCTGTTGCCGAGGATTGCTAAATTTGACCCTCTTCCCACTTCTTACCTTTCCATCATAACGCTTCACAATGAACTGATCCAGGCCTAGACCTGGAGAAGAAAAAATAGAAAATATAAACAGATGTTCAGATGAGATATATAGATTACACAAATGTGTATAACAAACAAGATGTGAGGCAGAGCACTTACACAGCAGTACCATTAAGATTTATGCCTCGCATGAAGCGGAGCAAATGTATTTACATGCTGTCATTACTGATTATTTTGTAATCACTGACATGTGCTGGAGATTAATAATAGCCATTAACAACCAATTTCCATTTTGCAAGTTCTTTAAAATAAACAATCATCAGCATTCAGCTTCAACACTTCTGTTCATCAGTTAAAACCCAGCTATGTACCAGCATACCAAGAAAAACTGTGTTTTCTTGTATATTTATACATATGAATAATTCAAATGAGTATCTCAAAGTGTCTGGGTGTTTTGGTTCATTACTAACTCCAAAGAAACACACATATGGATCAGTTAGTAGTCTTTACCGGGCACTGGTCTGTGACATTTATGTTTTTGCAGAAAGCAGAAATTCATTCTGTGGCTGAATATAATTCAAACATACTTCAAACATGAGTTGAGAATTTCCTGTGAAAAAGACAACCATACCTCCAAATAATGAAATTCAAACTAAAAAAACTTTGTTGAGGTGATTCATGTCCAAGCTCCTGCGTGATGCAGCAGTTCTAATATGTTAAATGAAGCATGCCGTATTAAAATATTATATAACATATTCAAGGAGTCACACATGCTCTTATTATCACGCCGGAAGTCTAGCAGCACAGTGACCTGCTAAAACAAGCCTCATCAAATCAGATTTACTTTGAGGGCAATGATTAGAATATAATCTCATTAAACTGAAGTTGGCTTCATCAGCATTACAGAAAACCTCATCACCTAAGACCTCTGAAAATAGCCTACCACCTTCCCCTGCCGAGTCAGTAATCCTTAAAACATCAGGTCAGTTAACACAATCAATATATTTATCAAATAAGCGGCTGGATCACAAAGCTTAGGAACACATTTCAAATGCACTTAAAAAGGCAGCATTGTTTTGCTTAAAATTTAAAATCGGACGCAACTGGTTCCAGCATTCTTCACTATTCAACAATCGATTCTGCTAAGGGCAGAGGGAACAACCTCGTCATGCAATTTACAAGGACCACTTATGTGTACCTTTGCGATATACACTTGCTATATCAGTGTTTCTCCTACCATTATATTAGGGGTGCGGGGCGCGCCCCTGAAGAAACCCCTCCGCCCCCTTGTAATTTTCTCTATATTGCCAGATCACAATATGTAATTCATGGTTCTCTTTTCTATAAAACAGGTCTCCATATTGTTCTGTTATTAAACAAACTAAACGGCCCTATTTTATTGATGGCATCTACACGACAGCTTGTCATTTCTGTCTCTACGGGGTCGCGCGTAAACACTTCTCCTCTTTACTGCTCTCTGTATCGCGCACGGCGTTGTTCCGTCCCGATGCGCAGAGACACGTGCAGACACACAGGTGATCACTGAGCACAAAGCAGCGCGCAGAGAGCGTAGAAAACATGACGCGTGAAAAGCAGACAACTATATCTGCGTTTTAAACGCTCCTAGGTTGAAGATGGCAAGAGTAGCCCTCCTGCAAGGAGCAGCTTTCCTGCTCCAAGTGAAACAAGCCAAAGTGCTCGTGTGTTGTACCCAACAATGAGCTGCCGGCTTCACACATTATAAAGTACACGGACATCAAACAAAGTCATTAATAAATACAAGGAGAAATGCCTGTACTTTTGGGTAAATGTTTACGGTTAACAGGTTACGCTGTGCATGTGCAACTCGGCAATTTTTGGCGTTTTGACAAAAGCCAATCTCCACAAAGTCTCCGTGAAGTCGTCTTTTCTGCTGTTTTTTCTCTCAAAACCGAAAAAAGATCTCATCTCAACATGGAGCATGAGCTGAGAGCGTCCTTATTAAGTCTACAACCACGTTTTAAATATGTGTAGAGAAAAGCAGCTCACTGCAGCCACTGATATTGATACAACCTGATGCTCACATATCTGCTCATTCTGTTTTGTTCTGCAATTTGCTTTTAGTTTTCCAAAATGAGGTATTTACTAGTAAGTACATATTATTATTTTTTTGCACAGATAGAACTGTATTTTCATTGTTTTAAGAAATTGCAATTTTTTTCTTCCTTTTTTGTGGTCTGACAGGGCAATTTGGTTTAATTTAAAGTTACTGTAATTTTCTTTATTCTGTATTCATAAAAGCACAGATGGAGTAATACAATGATGTTATTTACAGAAAAAGTAATGCTTTTTGTGTTTGTGTCATTGTTGGTGTTGTCGAGGTACGCCCCCGCCGCCATACAGCTGTAAACCTAGGGGAAACACTGTACATCTTTACAGACCCTGTCCACAGGCAGTTACATGCTATAAGTAGTGTTTGTTTTAAAATTAGGGTCATGATTTATTCATCATATAAGGGCCAGGGAATCTGCAGAGCATTCAAACAACAAAAGTAGACTAATCAGCAACGGAGACTTAATCATCCTTTTTTTAAATTGACCCAGGGAGCCAGTTAGTTAGCTTCACTTGAAGTGGCTCCCTTTGAAGTAAACTGCAGCTTTTAGTTGGCTTTTTCATCTGCTTTGCTGAACTTCTCTTATCCAACAGAGCTCAGCTAATCATTACTTAAATTCCAGTTTGGAAGCAGGATAAATAAAGGAAAAGCTGGGCCATCATAAAGTGAGGAGGCAAGTTACCGGGTCTAAAAATGGAAGGCTAATGCGGGGCAAGCTAGCCAAGTCATGAGTTAACATGGGAAGTGCTGAGGTGAGCGGGAATAGCACCACAGACGTGACAGGCCCGGTTAAGTTCTTATTAAGTGCTAACTGCAGGCTTGCCTCCATTACTGTGGGTGAATGTGCAGGATTTAATGGCCCTCACACACTGTACATCCAACCACAAGTTATACAGCCTAATATACTCCCATGTCATGTAAACCAAAATTAATTTTAGTGTTGAATAACCAGAGCAGTTAAAAACTAGCATGGTGCTGAAATATGTCTTTGCCAACTTCAGCTCCCCGCCTTCCCAACCCTCCCGTTGCTTTAGATCACATATCTCTCTCTCGCTCCATGTGTGACGCCTGAGATCTGCTCTGGTTTGGACCCGTTAATTGATGCACCAACTGCTGTGTCGCAAGTCTCTCAACTCAGCGGGATCGGACAGCCCTGTCACTCGCCCCCCTCCTCTCTGCCTCTGCTCATATTTGTGAACAAAGTCAGCGGGACAGTTATACCATGAACTGTCATTAATAGGGAACTGACAAGCGCATGCTGAGTGTCCTGGCAGTGGGATGGAGCAGGAGACGGGGCAGAGGGTTTTGTTCAGTAATGCTCTACTAGTAGAGTAATATGATCTCAGGGTATATTCTAGGTTAAGAACCTGGATGAGAGACAGACCCAGTCGAAACATTTACCCTCCAATTGAAAATGACTGTAGAATGCCAGTAGGAACAAAGCAGTCATTGATGAAGACGAAGCAAAGGTTAAGAAAGAAAAAAAGGAGACTTACTCTCAGGCTGCTTTTCGTTCGGTGTGATGGAGCGTATGAAGTCCTGGGGCGTCATGTAAACCTCAGCATCTCCATGCTCGCCGATGACCTTCAGCGTTGCAAAGTAGCGAAAAATCTTGTCTGGGGTTGAGTAGGCTCTTATTCTGTTCTCATACTCCATCACCTGCCGACCAGACGAGAGCCACAATTAACGACACTACATTTCATACATTCCGCACGAGCACCCCTCTGGCATACCGAAACCTCGACCAAATCAAAGATCCGGCAATATTCTAATCCTGTGTGTCGCAAGGTAAACGATCTGAAGTTAACAAGAGTGCGGAGAGGGTGAAGGAGAGACCAGAATAAAGAAGCAGGTGGCGGCAGGAAAACAGGATGACAGTCTTAATGGGGAAGTAAATTAACCTCTTGACGCAACTATCACATAATCAAAACAGGAAATAGTATCGCATCATCAGACAGTCCGGTAAACATATAAGGAGATTGACGATCGAACACAGCCACACAAAGCTGTGTCCAGCGCACATAAGGCTAACACCATTGGCATCACCGGCATACCAAAGTCCAACATTTTTTAAATGACAAAAAAAATAAATATATTCAGCTGTTACACACAATGGCCTCCTCAATGTTTGCCATTTGCTTTTCAGCACAAATTCCAAACAGATGCAGCATAACTGGGAAACTGACAGTATGTTTGGGAGCCGAGCTCAGTCATGTAAATCCTCACCGTTATTTTATGTGACATTGAATGATTGTGTGGACAACACAAGCTCCCTGTGGAAAAATACATGGTCCAGCTTCAGCTTTTTTAAGCTGTTATCTACTTGATAACAGAAAGAGTTGCACAGGCTTTTATCAAAGTAGATTCTCTCAATGAGTCTGTAGCGATGATTGCATGCTTCTGTGTTGGTTCCCGCTCTTTAGCAGACCTAATAGCACTTGAGGGAAATCACCAAGAGCATGCCCCCTCAGAGGACACAACCATCAGTGTATGGATGAGAGGTAATAGGACAGTCGTGTGGAAATTCCAGGGAGCCTGGGACACGCTGTCATCTCTCTCTGGATCTCATCTCTTCAGATTTACAGGCTACTGATCTCTGCATCACCCACACTGATGGAAACCCAAGCCCCTTCTTTTCAGTTTACAGACATTTATGTCCACACTTTCCATGACAAAAAGTGCACATCTACAATCAGAGAAGTCATTTATTTGTTGCTTCCTCAGATTATAAAAGATGGTTGTGCAAAAGAGACAAGAGTGCCAATACAGTTTAAAAGTATGAAGGTTAAAGTACTGCATTTAAAAAGAAAACATTTGAATGATAATTCCTGCTTGCTGCAAGTAAGTACTTCCCAGCACATGTACTGTACAACTCCATTCACATTTGAGGGCACTCTCCATCTGAAGCACTGATGCACATGCTCGGACATTTGCACACATACACAGAATTGACTTCAGTCAGTACGCTTCATCAAACCTCAAGACTCTTTATTTGACAGCGTGAGAGAGCTGGCACAACAACCTATATTTACCAACACACTAGTGAATCTTGCGACGCTCTGATTCACTAAAACACTTTGCTCTCTAGAAGTCTTTATGCTTTCGGCAGGCTTCTGCTGAGGCAAGACTGATTGCAAAATTCTGACATGCATCCATAAGTCAGAAGTACTATTGCATCACATTTCCTCTAACAAATATGACATTGAACGTTTAAAGTTCTTCCACTTTCCTTCTTCCGTCTCCTCCAACGACAGAGCTGCCAACTGTGTTTATTCTGCATCGTTTCAAAGACCCTTTATTCTTCTTATGTTCGTCATTTGTCATCTGCTGCCTAATTAACAGCAATAAAATCTTACGGGTGGCGCCTCTCGGTTGTTTACGATGGCAGCGAAGCATGCTGATTACCTTTGTGTGTCTTCGTAAAATATTCCGTCAAAAATATACTGTCGTTTGCATATTGGACATTGATTGGGAGGGCTTTCAGAACACCATTCTAGAGGTGAAATTAATACGGGACTGAATGTTTATTGTTTATTGATTACCTTGCGGTCACGGAATCCAGAGCGTGGCTTCTTTTTTTTCCCCTCACCGCCTTCATTTGTTTCTTCGTCTCCACTGCTGGTCTCCACCAATTTCTCAGCCTCTGCCTTAGCGGCTACATCCCTCACAAAGTCACCCCCCTCTCCGCCTGGTTGCTCAGCATGTCGAACGGAAGACCCTGCCTCTGCATACGCTCTAGTTTTCAAAAAAAAAAGAAAAAAAGATTAGAAACACGTTAACAACTGAGATACATTTTAATGTAATTTACAAAGAAGGTTTAGTATTGCAATTTCTCTTTTGTATTTTGCTCTCGGACCAAGTACAATCGAGGAAGCGCGTAGTGTCTATGTTTTGCAGTGTCTACGTATGTACTATATGATACTTAACAGTTAAAACAGAGAGGAAATGATGAGTAAGTGATTACGTTCTCATACTTGACCAGACTTACTTGACCATTTTTCCAACTAAGTTGAATATCGGAATAATAATACTACTAATAATTATAATAATAATAATAATAATAATAATAAAAATAATAATGTATAGCCCAGTCTGTCAGGGGTAGGCTGAATAATTCAGTTTAACGAGACACAAGGAGAATGAAGCCTGGGGTGAAGGTCTGGAACAGTCTCATCCCATCAGACTCAAATACCCCGAGGCACCATCCATCACTCTGCCTCCTGCGGCACAGTCATTCTGTCCCCATAGAGATCTCAAGTCAACACCCTTTTCACTGTTTTGCCTTAACCAAACACCAGCCTGCTTGGTAATTAGGGTTGGGTACCAAGAACCGGTGCTAATATGGCACCGGTTCCAATACGTCCGGTGCCTACCGGACCGAAACACAAAGCAGATTTCGTTGCTTCCTGTCGGTGCCTAGGTCGAAACTGCTGTCAAATACTGCACCGAAATCAAATCCTAGTTTACTCTATGTAGATCAAGGACTGTTCATTTAATGGGGACAATGCCAGATAGAGGAGTTTGCAAGTCATGATGTGAGGAGAAGCAAGTGTCTAGACATAGGGAATGTGTGACGCTCAAGAGGAATATCACAGAAAAATGTAAAACCCAGTTACACGGCATTGTTGCAGGCAACATTGACTTTGGGGTTGGTGAACAAGTCGTTTTTATTTGCGCAAACCAGTTTGGCCTGAATTGCCTCTTGAGGGATAAATTAGGTATTTTTAAATTAAATTCAAGTTTGAAAAGCTATTGCCATTTTCTTGGAATAAAAAAGAAGCACACAGGTATAACTTGTACCAGACTTACTTTTTCCAGAGCAGCCCACTAGTCGCAGACACACCAGTTACACCAACAAGGGCTGCCAGCATCAGCCTCCTCCGGTTGGAGCCTCGCACTGCCTCGCTGTGGTAGCGCCGGGACAACTGCACTAGCCCAAGAGAAACTGCGGACAGCGCCCGCAAGCGGAACATTCTGCAGAGAAAAGAATAACGGAAGCAGTAAAACAGCTGACAATCTTATCAGGGACTACACAGGACTGTACTGTCCAAAACATTTATTGAAATTCTCCAATTGTGTTTTTGGAAATGTTTTGTCATGTCATTAAAGAAAAAAAGTAATGCTAGAATGCCTCTGTTATTGCAAATATTGACAAATAGGTAGATAAATCAGTTTCAAACGACACAACTAAATGACGCAGAAGAGCTGAAATCGCCTTTCCGTCCTTCTGCAGTCATAAGTCATGGAAGTCTTCAGTAGGGATTTGGAGAATTTGACTAAAAATCTAATTAACACTCATCTCAAGAGGCAAAGCTTAGAACAATAGCAGTGCACTCGTGGGATCCGGCTTCACACAGCTCTGCAGGCAACACTGTACTTTTAAAAGTCAATGCATTAGTGTCCTGGAATCCTCACACACCTCAATTAATAAACAACAGAAAGAAAGGATAAAACTAATTGCAACCAGTGCAGCTAAGCTCCTGAACTTCCTTTTAAACCAGACTGTTGCTTCATGTCATGGAAAGATGAATAACAACAAAGCAAAGGGCCATAGGTGTGTAGCTCTCCTGTGTGTACCAAGGATGGGTCAGACAACTTCATTCCACTGAGGCCTGAAGCTGCCACGTGTCGATATTCTATCAACTATTCAGACAACGATTGCCAAACGGATTCAGTAGAAAGACAGAAGAAGACATGGCATATGCTAATTGGGGGGGGTTGGCAGCCCATTACGATTGGGACTAAGAAGGACAGCAAGCATGCATGCACAGCAATCTATGAGGCTGGAGAGATGCTTAAAGACCGATGCCAAAGATATTATTGACATAAGTGAGACAAAAAACCTTTTCAGTGAAATAGAACCACTTAAATAAAAGTCGATGGCACAGAAAAATCTTTAAGCACTTGAATTGTGGTTCTGAACACGTTTATTTGTTGAAAAATGGGGATACACTTTAAATTTTGGATGATCTCTAGCTCTTGCTCAATGTGGTTGGCTTGTCTGTGTGGACAAAAGCGTTCACCAAATGAGCGTGTCATACAAAGTCATTAACTACCAAAAACTAGAAACAAATAGCCATATCTTATTCATAACAATGTGAAATGATGAAATAAGGCAATCATTTTGGAATACAAATAAAACTGTTATAACTTTGTGATTTCGTTCAGGCCTTTAGAGAAGGCTTAGGAGGCCCTGACGGCCCCGCCACTGACCGTATTAGATCTGCTTGAAATGCATTCAGATGGTTTTATGAAATGTTTTCTCATTTCAGCTACAGATATATACACAGATATGCCAGAACAAACCTAAATATACAAGAGGCAAAGGACAAAACAACAAAAACACAGATTTGTTTTTCTCGGTTCATTTGACTTCAAGCTGCCAGCTGAGGACCACCCATTTAGGCTAGTATAATTGATGTTTTTCTGGGTCTATGAATGTGTCAACCAAGCTTAAATTAATTATTTTCAAAGTGAAAGTTACCCGTGATCTCTGAAATCCGCAGTTGAGAGCTTGGCGCTTGTATAGAAAATAGATTTTTATAGCTGAGACAGACCAATGGACTCTTTTTTTCTCATCAGCGTGGCAGAACCTTTTGAAGCAGCACTGGGAATGTGAAAGCCATATTGAATGAAAAAAACTGTGCCAGACCACAGCTACAACTCCTGTATCTTGCAGGACACTGAAAGGGACTGTGTTATTAAAATATGGTGACCTACTACTTTCATTGAAGAAATCTATTTTGAAGGCTGTACATTAAAAAAACTTGCGAATGCAAGAACACACACTGCAATGAACAAATGTTGAGAGAGATTCAGGGATTAAGACAAAAAGAAGTGTGCTGGAGTGAGGTTTTAGCATGGTAAACAGTACATTATTACAAATTCTGCATTTTGTAAAAAGGTGGACAGAAAACATATATAGTGATTGACATCATTTTGTTATTTTTCATATGTTTAGTAAAAGCTTTCTCAAGTTGTGTTTACAGGCTACCGCTTATTGACACATTCACCTTTGCTGCTGGATATACTAACGTTACAAGCAAACTCTTCTTCACTTCCCAGGAGTTAACGCGAGATGAGCTGTTCTCAACAGTGCTGCAAGCAGCACTTCTTGGGTCCAAGCAATCGGTCCGCTCCAAACGGCCATGCACTCCTAACAGACGCTGAACAGCCACCAATGATCATCAAATCACTGGAATCCCCCATTTCTTGCCTTTGTTTTACATCTCTAAAGCAAGCTACAACATTAGAAATACAAGAGTTTGCCGTGTCAGTAACATAATCCAACTGTATAAGGACTTGTAGTCATCAGGAGCTTTATAGAGATAGATTGTTTTAGTCAGTTATCAAGATAAATGATTAATGATTGTCCAAAATTGATCAGATCACTCAACACCTCAAATATGAACATCTAAAAGCTAAAATGAAATATTGTTTTATTTTATTTAACCTTTTTTGTTATAGTTAGTATCGTTATAGTTATAATAATAATAAATAATAATAATTTCAAAGTTTACATCCAATGCTACCTAGCTGTTACAATAAAGCCAGTCCCACAGCTCAATCCAGAATTACATTCAGCCCTTTCAATCTATCTTGGACCTGGCAATGTAATATCGTTGTTGGTCATCAACATTGTGTTGAGAGGCCTACAAGAAAAACATAAGTGTTTATGTTGTGTATACTTCTTGGTACTTGGACGATTGCATTCTATAAAACCGAAAAGGGACAGACAGTGGGCAGTGTCGCCTCAACAGCCTGAGGCACTACAAATGATGTCTTTTGCCCTAACACACTAGTGATCCATTTCTCTCCAAGACGCTAAACTTTGCAGCTCCTCTGTTGCATGGGGATGATTTCTACCTCCGAGTGGTGAATAAAAAGAGAAAATGGGGATTATTTTTAGGAGTAAAAGGCGCACAAACAAAGAGACGTTTGCATGTCAACCTTCTACCCATCTATTTTAACACTTTTAAATTGCTTAGATTTTTAGTCAGGTCTATGACTTACTTGTGAGTTAGTTGTTAATTCAAGTTGACAAAATAACCTTGTAAAAATGTTTAACAACCTTCACATATCCACTGATTGAAAGTATTACCGGCAAATGCATCAAGTACACTTGACATACAGACAATAGGTAACACCACTAGAAGGTTGGGCTATTTGGGGACAGATGGTGACTCACAACGTAGTTAGCAATTTCAAACACTCACTGTATGTACTGCAGGTGAATTGGTCAAACAAAAGGTTCAGACACTTTAGTAATGATGTCACAAATTAATGGTCCAACATGTTTACTGTGTCACAGTCTGAACAAACCTTACAGCTCAGTTTGGTCAATTGCTCTTGCTGGAAAACTAGGGTCCAGAGGCACCCACGTGTTCAGAGACACCAAAGGGTCCTAACCTGCAAGGTTGACGTGAAACAGTCCCCAGGTAAAATGAGGAAAGGCTTACTTTTAGCAGAAGTTAGCGCCCTACTAGCAAGTGATAGATGACGTGAAGGTGTTTGACACCAACATTCACCACAGCACACTATAATAGTTAGATATATCTATATTTAACGTGGCAAATACATAATGGTCAAAAACACAATGGTGTCAACGTGTCAGTAAAAACCTGAAAAGTTGTTCCCATGACAAACAAGGACTCCAATGTTTTGTTTTTAGCCGCTAAATTGACATTGTGGTTGTCAGCTTGCAATGATATAACCAAGCTATTGTTAAGCCGTTTAACATGCAAAAACGTGACATGTTTCCAACGCCGGTCTTAAATGTGTGTCATACGTTCGTGGTGGTTTGACAGCACTCAGCTGTCGAGTCCATCATTCCTGTAGCTGAATTGTTTCGCAGGGCAGCTAACGTTAGCTAGCAAGCTAACGACGACCGTTAGCATGACGTCTCCTGTCCGCTCCGTGAAGAGGCGACTTCATCGGTTACACACAAATTTGGCGTCAGGGTTACTCACGTTAGCGAGGACACGAAACGCCCGTCAGTCCTGAATGATAACAAAAAATAGTCTCCGGCGTGTTGTCTTCCTCTCTTGAGATGGAGCGCGGCGTAAACAGCAGTTCCGCGTTGAGCAACAACCGCGCGGGGACAGCGGGGCGGGGCGGGGCGACACGCACGCGCACCCCGCCCCGTGTAGTTTAGACGGGCTCTGTCCCACCTCTGTTGGTGTGCGTACGATCACTGTGTGAATGTCCAAAAAACAAACGTCTGTAACGCATTTCATGTAATGTCATCAGCTAGCTGCAATTACAAGCTCCTATTCAGCACAGCGTCTACCCAAAGCTGGATATATAATAGGTCTTACGTTTTAGCTATTAACAAAAGGCAAACAGCAGAAAATGGTTCCCTAAAAGCATATTGCGCTAAATAAATCCAATCTGTTATTATTGACTAGTTTACATCCCATTGGATTGAATGTGTTTTTATATATACATATACTTTTAATACATTTAATTGGATAACTGTGAATCGAACTATTATAGAATATTTAGCATATTAGTTCAATGATAAAACTGTTTATTTGGTTTATTTGCTTTGAATTATACAGCTTTGGCAATTCCATTTCTGATTAAAAAACATTCATTTGAATAACATAACTGAATTGAGCTGAGAAAGAGGGTCTCTAGTGTCAGTCATGCATGCCTTCAAAGACCTCCAGTGTCAAAATGTATCAAAACTAAATTATCTGCCCTTTGGCTGTGTGCCACTTCTAATTGTTGCCTTGAATACATATTTCGCTGGTCTGAAAGTATAATGTGAACGGTAAAGCTGGGGAGCTGCTGAGTCAACTGGATGTGTGACATGTCACAACCAGTGTAAGTGTAAATAAAATTTTAGCTTGGTGTGACCGTATGGTAATGAGGTTATGAATAAAGTAAAGATGTAATGCAATGCTATACGGCAGTGACTGTTCAAAACATTAGCAAAGAGAATAAGATTGTTTTGCATTTAGAAACGTAACACTGTGCAGACAAAGGAGATAACGATCTGAGCGTTTTGTCTCTATAGTTTTCAATCCACACAACTATTGTAATGACCTGTGGACGGCCTGTGGTAAAAAAAAAAAAAAAAAGAAAAGATCAGGGACATCTGTAGTTTTCTGTGAGCTTGTATGCTATCTTTATAGTTGCTTCATATGTTACTGTTTTCAGTAAAGTGTCAGTGAAGTTAACAGCACTATGATATAAAATACATACATCACAACTAATATCTCCGCTTTCCTTATTCCAAATGATTGTCTTTACTAATCTCTTTGTATTTTTCTGCCATCATCCATTAAAGCAATTGTAATACCCCCTCCACCTCTTCCTCCTCCTCATCTTCCTCCTCACTTCCCCCTAGGTCTCTCTCTCCTCTCTCCTTCCCTTTTTTTTTAAATAAAGGAGGCTACTTAATTGTGCCTGCAGACCTCCAGTGCATGGTTCATTAATGCAAGCAATTTATCAAAAGGGCCATAGAATATGTTATTGTCAACTATTGAAAATTCATATTGAATTAGAATAGCTTAAGAAAAGTAATAACCTCAGCACAGTCGAGATGCCCATAATGAAAGTGCATTATTTTCTCTGGTTAAAAGCCATTCATCTTGTTCACAATCACTATGTCAGTTTTTTATTTTTCTCATAAATATGCATAACACAATTGAGATCAGTTCTTGAAATTGTCCTAAAAGACAAACCGGTTTGGATAATGGAACTAATCAGCACCCCATAGGATAGCACTCTGTTACACATGCAAAATACATACTCAGATATTGAGCCTGAACAAGTTGGATAATAATTGCTGCTAAAGTATTCATGACCAGAGTGTTTTGAAAAATCTGTCACAGTGTCCAGGGTGTCTTTCATTGTAGGGTTCAGTGTCCTGGCCTAGAAGTTAGGCATCAACTAACTCATGTAAACCTTTAATGAGACCACAGCTTTCTGTTACTCAAGTTTCTACTCTGTACTTCCCATTTGTCTGACTTTATTTGGGTTGAAGGTTCATATAAGGTAACTGTTTACCCTGCAGTCTTTGCGTTGCATTGCAACGGTAATCTTAACAATAGCATTACATGGTGATTACATCCATCCTGCTATTGTGGCGGTACAAAGGTGGTGCAGGTGATAAGACGGGCCTGCAAAGGAGTCGCTTCTGCTCATTTAGGTTCGTAATGACAATGTTGCTACCCCTGTGACTTGTGTTTAGCCGAAGAGGGTGTCTCATTCTTGAGTGCTACATTAAGAACACACTTAATCTATATGGGAGTGCTAACTTTCTGTGTTTCTGTTCACCCGAGATAAGGCTGCAGCTGAGCTGCTTTGTGATGAAAACTATACGCTGAAACTTGATCCACAAGCTGTAGCTCTCTATAATGGTGAAAGATGGCTCAAGTTAAGTCATGCAGACAAAAGCAGGCTCAGGTTTCAGGTCATATTGCTGAATGGTTGGTGTCTGTGAGCCATCGTAAGAGTAAGCAAGACAAAAGAAAGGCAGCATACATTGCCTGATTAGGTTTGTGTTTACATGAGATGGATTGGTGGTGTGATGAAATAGTTACACCCACGCATGTTTGCTTTGGGCATTGCCTTTTTCATAGACCCATGGGAGGGGCTATTTTCTGCTGCTATGAGACATTTCAGGCATGCATGCACAGACACGCACACACACGCACACACACACACACACACACACACAAACACACACACACACACACGCACGCACATGTGTGCACCTCTTCTTGTGCTCAATATATCCATTTATGACCTTGAGATATGGGTGCAGTTCTGTCTCTCTTCAAGTTCTTCATTTTTTTCACAGTCTGTAGACAACTTTGAAAAAACGATTAGTTTCAGCAAAAATGATATTTGAATTACATAAATCTAGATTAATGTGAATTTGCCATGCTCATAATGTATAATTGCATAATTCAGAACATTAATGCATTTGAAACTGGAATTCATGAGGAACAATTTAAAATGAAAATCAATGTCTGTCCAAAATGAACTATAATTGGGAATTTCTCTTTTTTCGTTGAATATTGGCACCACCAGTGTTTAATCTTATTGTTGTGTATCTGCACTGTTACTATCTATTTTCATGCTGGGAAATTGCCGAGTTATTTATATTTCACATATTTTACAATAGTCATGCAGTTGCTGTAGAAAGATTGTTTGCATACTTTTAAAATAAAGTGCTTTATTGGAGAATTAAATAGAATCCATTTGGTGTAATCATTTAGCATATTGTGTATAGCTTGCATCAAGATCTAACAAACTCAGATATTGAGGTCTGATTTAAGTAATTACCATTTGAATAGCTTCTATTTATGTGCTGATTACACTGATTTAATGTTGCAAATCATGCAAAACTTTATCTTATCTTAAATGCAGCTTCTCTTGTTTGCAGTGCTGACACACCGTATATGCACCGGCACACTGTCATGGAACAGTTACAGCGGTATACTGTCAACGTTTATTTCAACCAGTGCCTGGTAGTATTTGGCACCACACAAAGATTTGCTTTGAAAATCAATGGAGCCTTGAGGCCGTGTCCATGGCTGAGTATTTGCATTTAAATTGCATTGCCCACACAGCTCGATGCACTGCACCTGAAGATGTACAGAAGGAACTGGGATGAGTTTTGGAGCAATGACATATTACTACTGCATTTCACAAACAAACAGAAGACAATAATAAGAAACAACAGAACAACTAAATCTCTATTTCCTTGTTTATCTTATTTTTAATGTGTCTATTTCTCATTCTCGAAAGCTTGAGCCATGGCATGAACGCTTGTTATCGTTTCAATCGTATCGTAAAAGTTACAAAATGTTCTTGTGTACATCATCAATTAATGCTATCTGGATTTTCCTTTGACCAACACAGGTGTGGCAGGTGGCACTGTGACAGACTATAGGTCAAATAGTAAGGAGAACGTGTTACATTCCACTTAGGGGAGTCACCTTAACATTCATTGACCTAGCAGACCCATTACCTACATTTATAGTGGTTGACTGATTCTAGAGAAAACAATACACACTATACTTGACTGCTCACCCTCATGATGGCCATCTTGGGACATGCACACTGAAGAATGCTCGTGCATCAGGAAGTAACGTGCTGTTTAAAAGTCACTGAAGATCATTGCAATTAGATGTGGTCCTGTAGGCTGCTCTTTTGGAACATAGTCACGAGAGTGACTCAAGGACAAGCTAATATTAGACACGGCTAGAGACTGCCAAGATGTCGCTGAACACACTCGGAAGTTATATTGCATGTGTCTTTCAGGATAGTGGAAGATCTTTGAAGTTTGAGCCAGAGCCTTGTTTAGTTGTGGTTGAGCAAGTGGGTGTAGACACGATAAACTTATTATAAATATGCAATAACAAAAGAAAGAAAGAAACTCTGACCGCAGCTATCGCTGAGGAGTTTAAGTTTGTGTACTTTTTTTGGTAGCAATCCCTGTAATAGTCCAGTAGGGATTAATCAAAAAGTAAACTGAAAAAAGTAACTCAATACTGAGTTTGTAGTGTGTTTTAATCTCCTTATTTTTTGATTGGGAGTCCCTGTGGTACCCAATACTGATGGAAGACCATTTCTTTGTATATCTTCTGCTGTTTTCACTTTAATACTATCACATAATTGTTGGCTTCACCTCATTTATCTTGCAATATATGTGTGCAATATAATATCTTGTGACCTGAAATGGAGCGAACGTACACTTTAACTTGTCGTCCTTCCAAATACACCACTTTAGGCCACTGTCCCTGTGTTCACTGCCACATCTGCGCACACTTGTGATTAATTCACATTTCTCTATGGCGATCACACTTTCGTGACCTGCAACACAGAGGCTGAATTACGGGCGTTTTTTTTTTTTTTGATGGTGCGACAAATGCCATGCAGTCGGTGCACGCTTGTTTTGAATTAGCCAGCAGCAGGAAATCAGGGTGTCCTTACTGGCGCAACACTGGGCATGTGTACGAAGCCGTACGTAGTCCAGCCCCGCAACCCGCCCACCACCCTCCCTCTTCCCTTCGGTGCGTCTCTGTCCGCCCGCAGCAGTCTCCTTCCCGGCGAGGTTTCACTACAGAGATGGCTGCGAAAGTGTGCAGATCAGTACTCCTGTTGTCCCGGAGCAGCGGAGCGGTGGCCGGCAGCCTCCCCGCACTTGTTGTCTCTTCGCAGCGACATCATCAGCACATAAGACCGGTAAGTCCCAGGACGTCTGGTGCGCACGGGGAGAGGTGTAGGACCGGGCAGGCAGGCTGGCTGGACCCGGAGAGAGCGCGGCGGTGGTGGCTGGGCTGGCTAAGGAAGTAAAGCTAACTAGCCTCAAGATTTTCCGTTCATGTCTTTTCTTCTGATTACGCTTCACGGAAAGGTGAGGCACGAGATGAGTCATGATGTGTATCCCAACCCGGTGTCGTGTGGTTGTTTATATCCACAGTGGGACGTGTAGAGCTTTGACAGAGGCAATGCAGTTTTTTTTTTTCTTTTTTTTTTTTTGTAAGCCTATCAACACCCCACTGGCGCTGCCCCGCCGTTTACTGTAACCAGCCTTCAGACACTCTGCCCCGCGTTCACACAACGCCTCGTATCTCTCGTGTCCTTCAACTTTGCAGACATCATGTCGTATTCCTCTTCTCGTTCTTCTGGTTGTTGTTCTGTGTGTGAATTTGAACGCGATCCTGTTTTATTGTGTGGGATTGTTTCTGCAGTAGATGATAGGATCGGTCTGATTAACGACGGAAAGGGGATGGGTGTCTTATTCTGGTGCTGTTGCAACGAGGACGTTTGACGTGAGCAGCAGAGGCTGCAGCTCCGGGAGGGGTTGTCTGGATGACCGTCCATGACCGATGGTTCCCCCTCATCCCTCTTAGCTTCTACCTGTGTGTGTGTGTGTGTGTGTGTGTGTGTGTGTGTGTGTGTGTGTGTGTGTGTGTGTGTGTGTGTGTGTGTGTTCGCGTGCGCGTGTGTGGTGCAGCAGAACAACTCAGGATAATGAACGTCTGTCCACAGCTACAGAGGAAAAGGACAACTACAGTTGTGCAGTGTGAGAGGCTGATGGTGATCCTCGCTGTTTATTCGTGCACTCAAACACACATATGAGACTTTGCAGAAACATGGAAGCCCACACTTGGGGATGATGTCAGACTCTCCAGCCAGCCAGCCTGCCGTTTTCCCCTTCCTGTGGGTGTTTCCCCATTCAACTGGGAGATCCATGGGTTTTCCTGCAAAACCCATGCAGGTCTTTCACAAAGCTAATGCTCCCATTCACCAGAGTATGAATGTGTTTCACAATAAATTGGTTGCACATCTTTTTCCTGCCCCTGTGACCTACTGCCTCAAAGTCTGAGCCTTTACGGCAGCTGCGTGAGGAGGGAGGTGAGGCACAGGATGGACTTGAATATGAAGAATGAGGAAGTCGCGTGGCAGAACGTCCCTCTCACTGTAGAATACTGCTGAGATGTTTAGTGAGTTTTCTTTTACCTTCACTTCCCCCCTTCTTTTTCTTACTCTAGTTGTCTTTTGATGACCTTTCACTCGTTCTTGTGTTTTCCCTCCCCCTCCTTATACAAACACTCACACACTTCACAGGCCATGTAGAGTTATATGGCTACCCTGGAGGTGAAGTAGTTGTCAGAATAGACTTGCGTGGTCCATCATGCCCACTGTGAACTATTACCATGGAACACATTTGCCCCCATAGGGAGGTAATATTCTCCTCTCTTCTACAATACACAGGCCAATTTAAACCTTAAATGATTAAACAGGGTTGTGGCTCGCTGTGGCTCAGCAGAGTTGGCCCTAATTCATTTTCATTTTATTTCAGCCTGCACAGGTTGTAGTTTTGTTTGCCTGTCATATTGTGTTTTTGTCCAACGAAGCGTTGCTGCTGCAGATCCTAACGTGGGCCTGTCACTGTGTGACAGCCGAGCTGCTGTATTCATTGTCCTTCACCGCAGAGTGGGGACTCTCCGTTTTTAGACTTGTGTCTATAAAGCTGCAGTGGGACACATACTTATGAGTTTCCATTAAGCAGGTAGTGTCTGTTAGCGGGACATGTAAGAGCAGTTTTGAGCAGCCAGTAGACTTAACAGCTCCGACTGCTGCTTCAGTAACGAGGCGCTGCAGAGATGGGTCAACTCTCCAGGGATGCAAAACAGAGCGTGGGCTTCAAGGCTCACATTTAACCTGCACCAGATTACTATTGAGTCAGCTGTCATACAAAATGCTGCTGTCTTGGCATTTGGGTTGAGTCATTGCGAATCAACAGTGCTTGTAAAGCGGCTGTGAATCAAAGGTTGAAGTTGGGTTTTCTATAGTATGAGTATGTTGAGCTAATGTGTCTATTGTCTTTAAAATATAGGTTAAGATTTTTAAAAAAAGAAAGTGAAATCAATTCATGTTTTCTTAAGTGATTTGTTTATTTTTAAGGCGACTTGTTCATCAAAGCTGAGCACTTGGTGGCTGTTGTGTTGGAGGCCAGGGGTCGAGGCCGACTCCTGGCTTTTAATCCAATCAGTGTAGGAGTAAACTAATTTATCCCGGCTGCCTTCACAGGCTCAGTACAGAAGTTATCCGGATTAGTGTGATAAGAGAGTGACTGTCAGCTTGTGGCTGTTGTCTGTTCGAGCGGTGATAAGATGGTTGAATGATTGATAAACCTGTCCACACAGGCCGTTTCATGAATGTATAATGCACATTATATGGAGGACCAAACATTCTGGCATGAAATAATGAATGAAATGTGTCATTAGCTGTCATTCATTCAGTCAGGGCTAAGTCATTATTCTATTTTCTCACTTCTGATGATTGACAGGTGAATGACCCTCTCCTGGACAGAAAATAAAGCTGGATTGGCTGTTTATGATCATCAAGGTTTATGATGATTGCAGATCTTCTCATTTCATGTCTGGTACCTTAATGGGAAGGACTCTTAATAATCTTTGGTCAGCACAGCTGCTCTCTTATATCTTTTCATTGATATTGGATAACTATTTGTACACAGATTTTAATGGGCATGAAGTGCAACTTAGAGGATTTATTCTGTTGTGGGTGAGAAAATTGATCGGTTTCCCACTGGGTTTCATACTGTCCTGCCCGGCAAAGTGAGTCAGTCAAAGGTATGATTAGAAAAATGATTGATTCGTGACTGGATTTTACATTCTGGCCATGTGCCATATTCCTCCTACTGGTCTTTACATGCTAGCATGTGCACTATCAGCATACAGTATAAACTGGCTTGGTTAAAGGGTCCCCTCTACCAACTGTACAGTATGAATGAACTGCTTTATGATGTGCTTCTTTACTTTACAGTAAAAGATGTGAAAAAACAAACTAGTGTGGTCATCTTGAGCCTTATAGATGATAAAAATATAAGACATTTAGGTAATGATCATTTAAAACATAGAGCTATCAGCATGACAAAATAGGATTAGATATTCAGTACTTTACAACAAAAATAGTGTTGATTATGTTCTTGAAAAAGTTGAATGAGACATCAATTGTTTGCACATTGGTCAAGCTAAGTCTCGTCTTGACCCCATAATCATGCTCATATTCATTCGGAAACGTCACAGTCTGACTCTCTTTTAGCCAGTTTTACATCTGTCCCCACTAACAACTGAGTTGTTCAGTCCACAAGTGACTGCCCAGTGTTTGAATGAGTTTTAGATGGAGGGCTGCAGAGCAATGAACAGGAAATAGAGGAGACGCAACCAATCACGTGTCGTCAGCCAGGCATATTGGACCAATGTCCAGATACAGAATGATGCAGTCATTCCCTTTGTTGTGTTTGTGTTCCTGGAGGACTTCAGTGACCAGTAAAAACTGGACTTTGTCACAAGCTGTGTGACTCCTGTATGTTCCGTGTTTTTTGTATGGGCGTGAACGTTTTTTCCATGAAATGAGGCCATGTTGCTCCAGTATCTTAACCTTTTTTGTTTTAGTAACGCCGCATGTCTATCATAGTACTGCTGCTTGCTCTCATTTGTTTGTGTGTGTGCAGCTGGATGATGAAAGAAGGCAAAGTGAAAGGTGGACTTATAGTGAACATGAAGAAATTAATCATTTGATTATCATCACAAGTCTGCTGTGTAACCTTCCACTCTTGTCTTTCCTAATTAAAAGAAACCAATAGAGAGGTATTATTGTGAGGAAATAAATCATACTTGTGAAATATGCATTGCTCTTTGAATGTTATTGAAGCAAAACTCCTCTCTTTTTATAACTGTGCTGGGACAACTTGGCTGCTGCGTTGAGCACACAACCTCAAAGCTGGGTGGTAACACGACCCTGTCGACATGTTATATTCTGACTGTTCGTTTAGAACCCGTGTGGGATTTGTCAGGAACTGGTCTGGCTTTGTGACTGGCCACCTGGCCTGAGTCTTGACATCTCACGGCAGTGTCGTGAAAATGCCACGAATTTCCTTGCACATGGTCCAGAATTGTGTTTTGTCATCTCAGTACAGTGGTGAAATGCTGGTGGTTTTAGTGGCTGTGTTACTGACAAAGAGCTCAAGCACCAGCCAGAGTCATTTCCAGTGTCTGCTATGGTCCGGGTGTTGTATGGCTGACCCGGCATGAAACCGAGGGTGGCGCATTTGTTCTGCTGTACCCTCTTTTAGACATTTTTCTCCAGAGGATCCGTCATCTTTCTCACCGTTTTCAATTCAACTAGGTTGCCAGGTCTGAAAGACAGTTGAGCGCTCAGTGTTGACGTGCAGTGTTTCTCAGGCAAATAAATATTTCAGACAACTTTGTTGTGATTGTGTAGCAATGATAATCCCATTTCAACATCTCATGGCGAAACAGGTTCCACTGCAGCTATTTTCACTCATGGCCCATGAACAGCTGTGCATTTTGTCACTTTGACTGCATCTATTCAGCTGATTCATGGGCATAGGGGGACAAACTCTTTGCCACTTGCTTTTCTCAGCTCTGCTCGATCTCCAGACATATGCAAGAGCGTGTCCCATTTCCCCTGCGCTTGCTTCTTCTAATTTCCCTGTGCTCACCGAGTCCATCACATTGCAGCACCTGCTCGGCACGCTCACCAGCTGTTTGCCCCGCGGTTGAAAATAACTGTTCTGGAAGCTGCAGGTTCAGTACTAGTATTTTATATCTGTATTTATTTGTGTTTAGCGACCCTAGCTGCTGCAACCACAATGTCTTCTTGTTTGTATGTACATTACAATTATTATTATATTGCTTTGATTCCTTGTGAGAATTTGGAGGCCACATGCATCTGCAATCTTCTGTTCATTATGGAGATGTGGTAAGTGGATGAGACTATTGTGACGGACAAAGTCCTCATTAGTCCTCTGGAAGGGATTTCACCCTTGAAGTAGTAAATGACTGGTGAACGTCTGCTGTTGGCGTCGACTAATTAGCTGCTTCCCGTATTTCTGTGTGGCCCAGCGTGTCTTCAGTGAAGTCTGAAAAGGACATTAAACTAGGCCAACGTGTGTAATGCGATGATGGATGGATGGAGGCAACGCTTGGTTACCCCCTCTCATCTCTGGGATGCTGCGCTGGTGGCGTCCTTTGCCAGGAGGGCAGGTGAGTAGAACCTGAAGGCCACCAGCAGCACAGCCTTTTCATGTCAACAGATATGCGATCAGGCTCATTATCGGGACAGCGAAACTAATCTGTGGCAATGCCGGGTCCAAACGAGCAGTGTAAACTAGACGGGCCAGATTTGGCATATATGAAGGTCGGCTTGTCCCCGATGATCTGTCATAAAATGTGTGACAGTTATGGGAAAGCTTTCCTGATTGAGGTGGTTCTGCTGTCCTTTTGTGCGGATCACTGGGTCCGGAGCAGTTAGTTTCCGCCACACAGCAACAAGCTGCAACTATTAAGTATTGCAGTTCTAAGTACTGTGTTTCTGCTGACTGAACAGTTTTGTATCATGCTGTATGCGGCCATACAGTTTTAATTTGGCAGTTTAGATACTGCATGTGCTACTTGTGTTGTTGTGGGCTTCTTTAGGAATTGGCACATTTAGTTTGCATAAAACCACACAGAAGCAACACAATTACAACATGAGGTGCAGGGAGTCGAATATACATGCAGAACCTTAAAAGTAAGATGACCTTGAATTCAAAACAATCATTATGTGGGTATGATAATATCTTAGCTGAGAGTTTCTACATCTCTTCTTGTTGGAGGTATAACCTTACTGGCTCCTAAAGCGAGAAAAGAGACAAGAAGCATTTGCTTCCCTTCGCAAATTGATCGCACCTTGTTTTCTTTCCAGAGTTCAGTTTGAAAGAAGTTTGCCTTGCAAAATATCAAGACTCCCCAATACGCTGCTAATTAGTGAGAGACAAGGTCGTAGTCGAGCTCTCCTTCAGGTAGTATTGATTGTTTTTACCCTTGTTTATTCAAGTTCAGGGTGAATAATACAAGCGGTAGAGTAGGATGGATACTGCGGGGATCGATGAAACCCAATACATTGTGTCAAGATTAGACAGACTTTATGACTAATGTAAGTATAAAAACAGTGTGTGTTCAACCTCTCATAATAACCCCATTAAAGAGCTTTGAACCCCAAATCTGCTCCCACTTATCGAAATTGCACTGGTTTATTGAATTGGAATGATATGGCACAGTACATAATCTGACAGAATTACAATAGTGCTGTTTTGAATTGTGATGCACCAATCAGTGGCGGGCCGTCAGGGCCAGCTAGGCCTTCTCTGCTGGCCTAATCAGAATCACAAAGTTATAGCTATTTAAAATATAATTTAGTTTTTTTATATAATTAAAAGTTATATCTATTTTATAATGTAATTGTTCTTCACAAATCCACTACATGTATTATAATTATGTTCTCATTGACCAGCTCCTGTGTCCTGTCTGTGCTCCTGCTGCTTGCTTTCTGTTTCTTGCGATCAGCTGTTAAACTCTTCAGCTGGCATAATGACCATTTATATATATATATATATATATATATATATATATATATATATATATATATATATATATATATATATATTCATTCTATTGTGTTCACGTAGAATATAAGAAATTAGATCGTCCCTTTGACACCGAGTTGGTATCGTCCGATATTGGTATCGGTGCATCCGGAGTTTAAAGTAGAAAACAATCCTATCCAATCAGTGCAGCAAGAGGAGAATTATGGCGGGAAGAGAGAAGAAACCGGCTTCGCTGTCAACGGTGATGCAGCTCTTAATTGGAATTTATGGCATCATGAATGAATGGCTGCTGTTCTGCTGCTGGAGTAATGGCTGTGTGGTGGGATTGTGTGATGTGAGGATTCCCTCAGCCTAAGTTTCACCTCTTTCACTGGGCTGCGTCTCATTACAGCTCCCGCATCTCGCTGCCAGCTCAGCCGACGGGATGATTGTGGATGTCTAACTATAGAGCACAATTGGCTTGGAAATTGGAGTTTTGAATTAGTAGATGTGTAGATAAAAAAAACTGCTTTATCAAGTGTTGCTTTTTCACATTTTTTGGTAGAACTGACAATTTTAAAATAGCTGTGAATATTAGTACCCTCCAAACGGCTGCTGTTTTTTTTAGAAGAATGCATCTAATGAGATCTATCGTATATGACGGTGAAACAGGAGCATTTAGGATCCCTGACAACACATTTGAGTGTAATTACTCTGTAAATTATTGGTGCACCCAAATAAGTGTCTCAGCTGGAGGAATAGGTAATACATTACTATTCAAGCACACAATTCTGCTCCATTAGGTTAAAGTTTAACCAAAATAGCAGAGGAACCTTGAAAGACAGATAAAGTGCACAAATAACCAAACGTGTCACTTTCAAAGGGGACCCCTGCAAACTCTTAAACGCACACAAACGTAAGTCCCTTTTGTTCCTGCTGGATTGACATCGTGTAATGGAAGCAGGACGTGACATTTGCAAGTTTGCTCCACCTTTTTAGGCCCGCTGATTTGAGCGAGCGGGCCAGTGTCTCCTTTGATGAAGCCAGTTGTTCTCCGGGGACAGATGGGGCGACTCTGCTGGAGGGAAAATCTGCGTGCACTCGAGAGTTCATCAGCGTTGGGAAACGTACTGGCGTTAGTTTGCCAGGGAGACGAGAGCTTTACTGGTCATGGTTAAACAGGATGTATGGAGGGCTGCGACATCATCCCTGTGTCGAGGTCATTGTGGCGAGTGGGAGACGACTTGAGAGGAAATCACTCTCCGTGGCGGCTTAGTGAGGCCAGTTGCCAAGCAGGCTGCCGTTTGTTGTTTCTTTTCAGCACCAGCTCACTTTTCTACCCGTGGTGGCCGCCAGGCATTAGCTACAGCCATGATATTAGGGATTATGTAAAAATGCATACTGTACTATATATACTGCACGCTTTGTGCCAGGAGCAAATCAATGAAGCAAGCAGCTTTGTCATCTCTCCTTAATTAAAGGGGGAAAGGGCATGTGAAAATCACACATTGTTTCTCAAAGCAAATTCAAAAGATATACAATGACAAAGAAAAGTCTATTTTTTTATCAGGATCTAGGAGCATAACATTGTTATACCTTCTCCACAATTTCTAGAAATGTGATTTAAAGTCACTCTGGATTTTGTTAATCCTGAATAACACTAAGTATTAATTTGAGGAAACGCTTGAGGAGATGTGTGTGAAACTTCTTTGCTGTTGTTTCATGCTATTTAACCGCTCTAAAGTGGCAAAAACATGCCAAGTAATGTTATATTGCACCAGCGAAGAGAGGGAAAACAGACTTTTCAATTGTTTAATGAGGAAGGGAAAACATTCAACATGTAAGGCTTGAACACTGTCAGCACTATGATCCTGCTCCCAGTGTAGTGTTCATCACAAGATACAAATATTTGATTTTCTTTCGAGAGAATATCCAGTAATTCTAAGCTATTGATGATGTTCCCTGGTTCCCTTCGAGGCAATGCCACGCTCAACCCCCTCCATCAAATGTTGGCTGGGTGGTCTTGTGAATGACAGTCAAGCTATTGTGACTTGTACGTGATACAACTAAAGTTACATACATAACCACGTTTCTATGAATAAGATATCTATATCTGGGCATCACCTGTCTGTAGATGTTGCTCTGACTATGAGTTTACGTGTCCTCCATTAGAATTCAGCACGCTCATAAGAAAGAAACAGGCCGGGGGGTATTTAAACATGAAACGACTGTATCCCAGTAAGCAAACAGAAATAAGTGGTTGCTTGGCAGCTGCTCGGAGACAACATGTGGTCTGAAAGGTCATGACAAGGAAATGGGATGTCTCCCACCCACAACTAACATAGTATGTTCAAGTGAAACAGGCTCTGATGTCGCTTCTTGTGTCTCTGGGAGCTTCGAGTCCCCTTTTTGCTGACTCACAAAACTGTTCTTGTATTGTCCCACTTAGCTTTTTCAAATGGCCTTCTCAGCGTGCTCTCTGCCTGGAACGAGCCGTCTTGTGTTATCTGAATGATGGTCATCACATAAGCAAAAGTGGAGTGAGATTAATCAGCCTCAGAGCACACGGAAGGAGTCAAAGAGCCGCAGAAAGCAAGACTCTCTGCTCAGCCCGGCGCCAAGTTTGTTTGCACTGTAATTACCCAGGTTGTAGCAGGGCCAAGGTAGACACAAGCACACAGGGGGATTCACCATGGAGAAAACAAACAAATACACACATCCCGGACAAACAATGGACTCTAAGCCCTCAAGTCATATTGTGTTATTTGAAATGATTAGCTGGCCCAGAGACGGGCCAAACATTTCTCGCTCGCGTTACGACAAGCTCGATCACGACCCAAGCTGAGTGCTTTTTGGTGTGCATGCACAGTTTTTCTGCTGCTATGCATAGTGAGGACTCTAATAGCTTTCCTCTAGATAGGTGGCCGGTCTCCTCTGACTACTTAACTGCTAGTTTTAAATGAATTAGGGGTCTGAGCTTTGAGCCTTGTCTCTTTCAATTAACTTATATCAGTAGTGGATCAGTGGTCAGAGACACAAGGGGAATAAGCATGCCTGTTTCAGAGAGCTGAGCTGAGGTTGTATATGGGAGAGGTGGGGAGCGGTCAGATATGTAGTGTGGTGGTGGTATGATGGGGGATACGGCTGCCTTTTGCTGCCTCTGCACTCTGGAGCCTTTTGTCAAGTTGATGATATTCTGTGTTCCTGTGTAGACTGAAGGTATTGACCAGATAATCCTATTGGATCCTCTTCTTATTTGTTTTTTTTTTGCAAGCATTGCCAAGCCTGCCATATTTGTCTGATATATTGATGTGGTATTAGTGTTTACTCGATGTACTGCTGTTTATTCTCAACTTTCCATTCACCCATACTGATTGATTTAATCTCAGATGCTTATCTGTGACAAAACAGTTGTACATCACAAAAGAAATGATCCAGAGCGGCATTCAGTTTGCATAGCTACTATAAATGCTGTAACATGACTGTACGGTTAGTGCATTGAATGAGTTTACTTTACTCACTGCTGATGATGTCAAGTGGAACCACAATGACCTAATGCAATCAATGATACCGCATTAATGGATCTGCAACCGCATTATGGAATGGAAATAAAACCCCTTTTAAAGTGAATAAATACATTGTCTCAGAAATATATTGTCATTTCAGCCAACATTACAATGACCAATCCATGGCGGCCTATTCCTTCTTGTACATGAAAGTCAGAAAGGACTTTTAGGGGAAGACGTGTGAGAGATAAAATCTAGTCTCTGCTCATTTAACCTACGGGAAGCAAGGCAATAAGTAAATTGCTTATGTAAATATATCTGCTCCTGTAATCTTTTGTTGATGAGGCCATGTGACAGTACGACATGGAAGATGTCATTCTTCTGTCCTTTTGGCTTGAAAGAGCATTTACCTCTTGGCTTACAGTGGCATCAGGGCATTTAAGAGGAGATGTATCCAGTAACAACAACAACGGCAGCACTCCAGATTTGGTGATGTTTGATTGAAATGAGGGCGACTCGTGGTCTCGTTAGCAGTCATTGAGAGTGAGTGTGTCTTCCTAATGAAAGCCGACGGTCCTAATTGTTGTTCTCAGTCATTGCGTTAACACCATGCTGTGTGCAGGAGCTCCTCTTTGTGGTGCCACTGCAGTGTGGTAGTAATAAGCGTGACGGTCGTGTAGCCTAATGCTAATTAGCTCTATCTGCTCGATTGGGGAGGATTTTTCCCTTGAGCGCCAACGGTGTTTTCAGATTGTGGCTCTTTCCTTAAAGACACTGAGATGGAGCTCTTTTCGTTGCTTTCTTAATAGGCTGAGACTGTTTGCTGTAGCCATATACTCGCCCAGCTCAGACCTGGAATGAGAACTATCCATCT
This sequence comes from Clinocottus analis, assembly GCF_023055335.1. Taxonomy (NCBI): domain Eukaryota; kingdom Metazoa; phylum Chordata; class Actinopteri; order Perciformes; family Cottidae; genus Clinocottus; species Clinocottus analis. The sequence continues at coordinate 13,920,345 of NW_027176240.1, read as the reverse complement.
TTTTATTTATTCATTTCCCTTCATGTGCTTTTAGCAAGCAGACACACTTGCCTCGCACCCGTGTCCTGATTGAGACGGGGGAAGAAGCTGTTGACCTCAAAAACGCCCGTGGTTTTCTCGTCCTCATTCCACAGCGGCAGGTCAAAAAGCAACGGCCCACAGAGACTCCCGCTGCCTGCTGTCTTCACGCTGCTGTCTGGCATTTGATGCGTAACCTGCAGGCCTTGCATCAACTTGAAATGCACACCCGCTTCCCCACAACTTCACACACTTAAGACCGGCTTTCTCTCATGCCGAGCGGGGATTGTTTGTCAGCTGTTTGTGCGAACGGCCTGTTCAAAGCCTTTTGATTTGAAATGAAACTGCGAAAATGAAGACAAGCACTGTGGAGATACGAGACATTTCCATTCTCACTATACGGTTACTCATCCTTTGCCAGCGAGCTGGTGCCCCAACCGTTCTATAAATAGGACTGAGGAGACTTTGTGAAGTGCATTTCCATGGAGACGCTCCTTTGTGTGCTGTGGCTGTGTGATCAAAAAGTCGAGCCGTTGAGGAGGACAGGATTCTTGGTGAGTTTAGCAAAAAGTATGTATTTACATTACATATTGTCAAGACAGCGTCTGGAAACAGCCAAACTACAACAAGTGTGCTCCTCTGAGCACTGCAGCAGCAGCTGCTTCCCCCATTTTGCTTGGGAAGCAACATGAAATGGGCTGCTGCAGACCATAGTTTGTGATGTTTACATCATTCTATCTCGCTTATTATCACCCACATGCACAGACAGTCAGCCTCGCAAACAACGATTGAAATAATATTTTCTCTAAGAGTAGGTGCATCTGAGGCTTTTGCATGACCACACTGGCAGCCTGCATGAGTCACGAGCCTCACTATAATTGCGCTCTATGAGGTTGCTCTTAAAGTATGTGGAAGTGGCCACATATTCAGCATGTGGCAGCTAATTTGAATTATTTGAATGTTTTCGCTTCCCTGTCCTGCTATTGTGGACAACGGAGTGTAACTGTGGTTTCCGGGTTATTGATTTGGGGCGGGGCTGTGGCATTGGAGTACAACATTTTTTCTCTTTCCACTGCAAATAAAAAGATGATACACTTCTCTCTGACCCAGATATTTGTGTCTCTTGTGTGGTGCTTTGCCTGCTGCATAGAACATCTGCACCAGGGCTCCATGCCTTCTCTGTTATTCGCAGAGAGAAGCCAATTATCTGCTTGTCAGAGAAAGGTCACCGTCCGACTTATTCCTCCATACACCCGCTGCATGGAAATCAAATCAGCCAGACAGACACCAGGTATCAGCCCGGTCGTTGTTTTCCCAGGGAAAATAGTTGAGCAGTGATGAGGCAGAACGGCTGAGCTTAGCAGCAGAACAGATCAGTGAAGCACCTCCAGCTGAGCTTTCAACTGGCGCTGCCTGAGCCTTTATCAAACCAGGTCCTGAGGGAAACCCTCGGGAAAGCCCAACCTAACATGAACTAGATGGGAAGCAAGGAGGTAGAGAGGGAAGAGGGGAAGAGAGGTGGGGGGGATTGGAGGAGTTGGAGATTAGGTTAGAAGCGTCGTCTTTTTCGACAGGTAATAGCAACACGATTGCAAAGCCTTTTTTTGTTTGCTGCCTTAGGCAACGTTTCAAAAGTTACAATGTATTAAGCTGTTTTGTAAATCCAGATATTTTACACCAACATTAGGAAGACGTGAGTAATTCTCCTGCCAGAAACCAAGGCCACAAAGTGCGGGTGCAAGTGGAGTTTGATTTTGCAGGTGAGAAGAGACGTAAACACACAGGTTCCTGGAGCGTTTCAAAAGTCCTAGTGCTCCTGTTGCCTGGGTAACACTTTGCAAGATGTCCTTTTGCCAACAGAGAATTGAAGGTTATTCATCTCATTGTCTCCTGTTCTCTGCTTCCTATGCAAAAACGTCCAAGATGGGGTACAGTTCCGTGTGTAGACCTGCATTCAGTGGAAAGGCTTCCTCTCGTCACTTTCCTCCATTCAGTCGCCTCTTTGGAAGACATGTAACGCTGCGCTGCACAGGCAGTGTTCACTCGGGTCTTGAATTATTGAATTGTCTTTGAGGCTTTCCTTCAAGTTTATACATCCTTTGATGCAAAATTCAATACAAATCATTATTTTGTCAAATATAAATGGAAGAGAGTCACTGCTGCTCAATGTTTAACTTATTGTACAATTGCCACAAAAGCCTAGAGGGGAAGAATGCACACGGTGAGTGTGAGTGTCTGTGCTTCCATGGGCTCATAGAAACAGACTAGTATACATTGATCAGAATGATGGGGACTGTGCTCCCCAGATTCTGGTGGAGAAAAACCTACGAAACAACTGGACTACTGGTTTTAGCACCTGTGATGTGAGCAGGGAAGTTAAGCTTTTGACCGATGGGTTTGCTTCAAAGTAACTGCAATGAGAAAAAAAGTCAGCAAAGGTTACCGTTTGGATGAAGCCCTCAATGATGCTTCAGCATAGAGGTCTTGCTGATGGGAAATGTTTGATGTGAAGGAGCAGCACAGCGTGTTCCATTTGCATTAATATTATCTAACAAACAGCAGCTCATAAGCAGGGCCATGATATTTCAAGTCAGCCCAGTTACTTCCTGATACATGCAGCGGAAATGATATACAACCTCGCAATGCCCACAAATCAAGTGTGCTATGATGAGCCGGTTTAAGAAGGATGTACTGCAGGCGAAAGGCCAGTTTATTTGTTTAGCACATTTCAACAACAAGCGATTTAAAGTGCTTCACATAAAACCATCAAAAGCAGGTTGAAAACAGTTAAGAAAACATTAAAACGGTCAAGAAAAAATGAATAAATAAAATGAATAAAAGTTGCAGTGCAGGAGAAGCCCTTCAGCCAAGTGTTGTGGGTGGAAGCGGTGGGTTTTCCTGTGTATACTTTGAAGGCAGCCTGAAACTGTCCGAGTGTCTGACTTGCGATCAAGACGGACAGTTGTCGGCAGCCTTCAGAGTATACACGGCAAGTCACAGAAAAAATGACTTCCTGTTAGTTCCGCTCTTTAGGCTTCTTGTAGTTCACAGATCACGTTTTGTATTTATAAATATATATTTCTGGAGATGACATTGCAGCACAGCTGCGCCTGCGAAAACCTCTCCCCACGCCAAGGGGAGGCCACAGGTGTGTGTATGTATGTATGTATGTATGTATGTATGTATGTGTATATATATATTACTTTCTATGCCCGGTGTATCAGTGATATTATTTGCCTTGGAACATATTTTATTGTTTGTGTTTGTGAGAGTCAAAGTGTGCGTGCACATGAGGGGATTTCCGCTGATGGGTAGAGAAAAACTCATGGAACGTATCATCAATCAATGTACTGTTTATTTACATTTATTTATCAGAGCATTCACAATAATCACTCAAAAATAGCAGGTGGAGGCAACAATTTTGCTGCTACTCCGTCAAGCTGTCAGAGCTGCCATGGAGCGCACACTGCCACTAACTGCACTGCTTGAATATATTTCCTAATCTTTGTAAAAAAAAAAGAAGAAGATTTTCATCGAGAAGTAGACACAAGGTTCTCCAATAAGCACTTGAAGTAAAAAGCCAGAATGTCTAACTGACTGAGCAGTGAAAACAGGTTCAAAAGATAACTTTCTAAGCTAGATAGTAGAGATCAGTGTGAAAGTGAACTCCAACATCAGCTGCATGGCGATGGAGCGAGAGACGATGGTTGAGCACCTCTGGACTACAGTTGCGGTTTGGGCTCAACTTGAAGCTAAAGGTGGGGATGCAGTGTCCAGTCTCCAGACTCATCCATCAGGAGGCCAAAAGAGTGTCGTGACTGGAGATGTGCTGATGGTTGCACAGCTTGAGTTGGACTTAACTGCAGAGACACGGTGTGTGGATAAGGTGTGTCCTTTTGTGCTCATGCAGCAGCTGACTCATGTTAGCAAACTGCTTCCTATTCTATCGAGACCCACAATGTGTGAATACAGGACTTATTGCTTTTCTGCTGGCGATGTAGAATTATAGCCACTTAGTTTGGGAAGCCGACAATACTGAGTGTAAGCCACATTTTCTTTAATATATACAACTTTGTCCGAGTGTTTATACCGAGTTGTGTAAACACAGAATGTTGGTATCGACTGAAGATAAAATGTTTCATTTTCTGTTCCAATATTATAATTTACCAAGTTTATTTATTCATATAGCACTGGGTAAATAGGTGGTACTTGCTATTTGTGGCTTCCACTGATGCCAAGGAATGCTTGCTTTGTTGCTTTGTAACGACTACACACACACACACACACACACACACAAACAGAGACACACAAACACTCAGACAGATTCTTTTTCATGCAGTCCCTCCTCTTCTCTGATGCTCACTCACTCCGTCTCTCTTCATGTTCCTCTGCTTCCTCCTCCTCACGCCCACACTTCTACTCTCAGTACTGCTGATCACCAGCTTCATCTCCACAGCTCGCTTGGATGCTTATGTGTCTTTTGTAGGAGATAAAGCAAACGGCACATTCCTTACAACATTTATTGACATTAAAGCTTACTGTGCTGACTTTAAATCCTTTTCTGGTCATTCCTCACTCCTTCATATGCAGCTATCCCTTGTATACTGGACCTCAGGTCCTCCCTTCTAAAAGCTTGATGGAGCAGGGCCTTTGAAAGAGTGTTCAGGTCAGCAACGTTTGTTGTGACATTTCCAGGCCATTGTTGTGCAACAATACCAACAATGGTGTTGCTCTCTCAACCCTTCCGAGCTTTATATAGGTAGCAGCTGGGGCAACGAATCTGACACATATTCTATGATAGATGTCTGACCTCTTTTAGCATGTACTGGCCTCTGTGCTGCCTACACAGCTCCCTTATTCTGTCCTAGTCTACCCCTGCTTTCCTTTCCTTTTCATTGTCTGTTCTCCTCTTATAGTCCCTGAGACACCTAGGGATGTAGCTGCTTTGTTGCCGTATTCCATTATGAATGAAGGCAGTTTTTAGCCCGCCCATTTATCTCTGCTGCAGCAGCTGCCTGCCTCAATGACCCGGTTTGCGTATGTGTGTGTCTCCGTGAATACATGGTGGGACGTGGGTGGGACGTGGTTGCGTCACGTCTCTCCAGTGATGAATGGCGACGGCGGTCACTGACTGTGCAGCCCTCTCCCCTTCTGTCTGCTGTGTATCGGTTTGCAGGAACCCTGTAGCGTGGCTCCGGTCATTTCTTTGTCCAGCCTTGCAGCAAAGCTCACACAACCACCCACGTGTACATCCGCAGGCGTACACACAAACGTCTCCATGTCCTTGAGAGAAGAGGTTAACTTTTGGGTTCACCCGGGAGTCTGACTGTGTCTAGGATGTCATTAGTTTGAGTCCTTCACATCCCAATGGCTTATCCTGGACAGGTTATTGCTATCTATCCTTTATATGTCTGCTTGTCATTGGGGAACATCTGGGGAATCCCTGTAACTGGATCAGTTATCCTTTGCTGTAAAATACTTTCATTTGATAGTGGTCACTCGGCAGCCCCTCTTCACCCTGCATGTGCATGCACTAGATAAAAGGGTGTGCTTAATGTGTTGGAAATTTAATTTAACTCTCATCTTCCCCTCTCCTATCTCACTCCCTCATCTCTGCTCTCTGTGGCCAGTGATTGCTAGCAGCCTCCCCGCGTTCTCCATCCCTCACCCCTCCTTCTCTCTCTCCCACATCTCCTTGGGGTTGACTTCCCTTCTCCTTCTCGTAAGCGAGCTGCAGAGAGGACAGATGAGCAAGGCAGGAAGAGAAAACTGAAAGAAAGATAAGGGAATGGGCAGAGAGCCAGTCAAGAATGTGAATCACTTAAATTGTACTATCTTGGTTACTTTGGTGCTGAGACATTGAGAAGTTGCAGTGTGCAGAGCCTGCTGGCTTCAAAGAGAAAACCTAACAGACATGTCGTTGTGTGTATGTATTAAAGAGCTCTGTATAGTTGAGGGCAAGAGGATATGGGGGAGGTAAAAATGTCTGTCTTGCCTCTTTTCTATTCTATTTACCTTCTTCTGTAATACGGCCAATATTGAAGTAAGCCAAAACAATAGCTGTGGTCACACCATGTTCTGACACCTGCTCGACCCCTTTGTCATATTATTTCTATAACTGAGAGGCTAGTTCAACCCCCACCGAGGATCCAGTGTTTATTATTTATCGAAAGCAGTTTTGGGGGTTGGAAGAGTAAAACGTATTGGATAATGGTTTATATACAAATTCTCCCAGCTGGATTCCCTGAGTTATTCCTGTACATATGAAGTGTTGAATAATTACAGATTATCTCTCTGGTGGACGGTGCTGACAAACACGGACTGACACTTCTTTAGCAAACCCACAGGCCTATTCCACTGCTAACTTAGCATGGTCTGTGACATCTAAGATTAACCATTAGCCAATCTGAGCTGTTGCATCAGGAGACATCTGAGTGTTCTGGCTGCATGCTGATGAGTCCTTTCCAGTGATTAAAGCTGTTAGGGGATCAAGTCAGTTCAGGCAAGGGGAATGTGCGGAGGTGACAAAATCCTGGAGTCTGGCCCTGACTGTGAGTTCTTGTTAACACTCCAGTAAGAGTTGTTGCAGATCAGGTGGCAGTCAGGTGTCAAACCCATCAGACTGATGACATGTGAAGCGTAATGATAAGTAGTCGGTGGGATCGGAGTTACCTGAGAAGACCTTAAGTTTGTTTCTGACGTGTCTGCGACCCATGGAGATTGGTCTCGAGGCAACAGCAAGCTCATAGCAAGCTTTATAATAAATCACCTCTGGCCAGAACCTCCTTCAATTGAATCATCGATAACCCTAGCACTGCTTTTGTCATTTAGTTAGTCACTGTATATACTTTCTATACGTTGCATTTGTATTATTTAATTTCTTAAAATCAATATGTTCTGCTCCGCTATTTTATTGTAATTTGTATATATTGAGTAATTTCCATACTTAATATTTGTATGTCTCCTATGTAACTTTGTTTGCTGCTGTCACAAACAAATCTATCTATCTATCTATCTATGTGAGTCGATCAATGAATCTATTTGTGGCACGTGGTCACTAATTTCCTCACTGTGACGAGGAGTATGACACACGTGATGTGGCTGGTTGATGCATACAAAAGGCCACTCATTGACTTGTTTTCAAATATTGTTCTTAACGTGTTTCAACATGTTTCTCTCTTGCGCCACTGTTGGAAAATAAGACTAAGAATTTCCTCATGATAATATGATAATATCATCATGTCTGTTGGTTTTAGACGGTTTCAAACCGTGCGTAAAACCCGAGTATAAATGACCCTTTAGCCGGGAGCGACGTACGCAAATCTGACCGCGATACCCGCAAAACGAAAACTGACAAAATAAACGCACTTCTTGCGCTCTTTTTGTCCCTTGTTAACCCCTTCCTCCACCCCATGTGGAAACTGCAACACCTCCACAATCGCGGCAGCAGCATATTAACAAATTAATGAAAAGCTTGGGAAAGGGCTCCTTCTCTTCCGCCACGTATCCAAGATGGCGCTCGTTTAGTGTCCATCGTTTTACGCTGCATTTTTTGACCGTTTGCAGTGCGCCGTCTGGATACTTTTAGTGGACTGAATTCTGCCGGTTTTGTCAGCGTGGCGCCCTAAGCACTAAAAGTCAGTGCTCGAAGTGCTCAAGTGTCCGGTCGTAGACACAGCCATTGAGTACTGTCACAGTTCAGCTCCACACCCTCCTCACTCTACTTGTCAGTCACTCCCTCCTCGTCAGTCTAACTCCCTTCACCTGTTCACTCACCTGACTCTGATCATGAATCAGGCCACTATATAGACTCCTCTCTCCCGGACACACCTTGCCAGATTGCGCTTCGGTTTTCCACGCCACATTCGCCAGCACTCTTTCAGGGACTGATCTCCTGGCGCGACCCTGCCTGTCCCCGTTTGAGCCTTTTTAATTCTGACTCTGTTTAACTCTGACTGCTGTTCCCGGAAGTTTGAAATGAAAGGTCAAAGATCCCTGAAATCGTGTCTGGGTCCAGATGAGACAGGTTACAAGTACATTGACAATATATTCTTACTTTTTTGTAAATGATATTGACAATTTCCCATTGAAAAATATCTGTCAATAGGTAAACACTTAATTAAAAGTTTAAAAAAACATAGTGCTCCTAACACTATAAAACATCAAGCTGGTAAAAAGCTGCGTTTTAAATGTCCATTATTTATTGTCTAATAGGTATTAACCAGTATATTGCCCTATAAAGGCCTTTTGTGACATATAAAGACTTGTCCACAAAGTGTCCACAATGTGTGATGTTTTCCTGTTTGTTACATTTGAGTTGCCACTTTGCCAGCAGAAAATAGGTCGGCCTCCTCACCTGAGTGTTGCTTATTGTGTTTAGCCACAAAGAGAAGGTGTCGTCAGCTGGTGCCTCTTCTATCAGGAGAATTAGGTGGTGGGTCTTGAGTGTGCGTACCTTCTGTAGGATTGTCCCCTGTGTGCTGTGGTTGGTAGCAAGAGAGAGAGAGAGAGAGTGGTTGTATTCCTCTGTGGCAATTGAACCAACAGAACTAGACGGGGAACGTCGTCTGCTGGTGGTGCAGAGGTTACAGCAGTCTGTCAGAAACGGTTCATATATGTAAGCCGGAGCACACGGTATATCTGTCCCATCGTAAATGACATTAAAGCTTCTGAATCATTAACCCCTAGCTTTGAATCTTTATGTTTTGTAACATTTTATATTGTGCGCATGAATGTTTGTGCGTCTGAAGCAGTTTGATCTGCTCACCGCTCCCGCTCAGACAAAGGGAACTAAATTATTGCTCAGAACCAGCAGCACAGGTTTGTTCTGTGTTTAACAGTCTGGAAATACCATTGTATTTATGGTCTCGCATTAATAACATACAATTATTGTGAAATAAAAAAATAATCTTACTTGAATATATGGATTTTTTTTATACACCATGTGATTCTGCAAAAAAAAACAACAGAATTTGATGTATGTATTTAGTTTCTTATTAATGCTATGGTGTTTATTTTGCACACCTTAGTCTCAGAGTTATTGCACAATAAGTAAAACCTGCAGCCTTTTTTAAATGGGAGCTTATTGACCCATACAGCCATATTATTTTGTAAATGTATTGTCACAGCTTGAATTCGCAGCCAGAATGAAAATGAGTCAGTTTGGTGGTTTGGCAGAGAACTAGCATCAGTGAGTTCCCACATTACACCGTCAACAATTTGATGAAACGCTAGTTGCTGCTTTGCAGAATAGCAGACCGGAGGAGAATCTCTTGGCAGTTCATGGAGACTCTTATAGTTCCCTTGAGTCTTGAATACAGGCCTCTCCTTTGAGTTCATGCTGTAAGTCTGACTTGGCAAAGATAAGGAGGAGGCAAGAATTCTGCTGCGTCATGCTATCTTACGACCACGGTCCATTAGCCTATCTAATGGTAAAGACACTCTGTTCAAAAGCTCCAGTTTGTGTTGAGCAGACACAATAAACACATGACAAACACAATAACGAACAATGGACAGTGCGTTTCAATAACTATCCGCAACAGTTCAAGAGTTACTTCTGGCTTGTTTGCGGAGCTGGAGGACAAAATGAAATGTCATTAATGCTCGTTATTTCAGCACCTCTGCAGGGAAGCTCATGTCCAAGGTTGACCTGTGCTGAACTTTCACAGGCCTGGATGCTGAGGATAGCCGATGAATGTGAGACACACGGCAGACCTAATTTACCCAAACGTTCCTTGTATCAAGATACATTCATAACTGTTACTAATGGAAAACATGATATTGTTTTCTTTTCCTTTTCAGTCGTTATTGACTAAATCTGAAAGTCATTAAAAGAAAGGTAATTGGGTGCGTTAAAACATGTGCGGCAAGACATTGTTAAGCCCACATCTATTTATACGGATTGGAGCTTCGTTTGTGGAAAAGACACACAGCAAATATGTAATTAGACAATCACCGCTAAACCGAGGCTCCTCGTGCCGGCCTCCTAATTTATAGGCTGTGTCAGCGATTACTATTGATTAATTAATGTATAACTTACTTTTACAGTCAGAAAGGAGGCTTATTGGATAACCGTGCACGACACAGCTGGAATCCAGTCTGTTATTCCAGCAGCCTGTCCTTGTTGTACAAAGCCTCTTCAAGCCAATGCATGATGGAAAGAACTTTAGCCTTGAAGGAATGATAGCTTCTATTATAACCAATTCATAAAGCAAATCATTAAATGTATTCACTGAATAATAATTTGACATTTTGGGAAATGAGCGTCATGTGCTTCTAAGCTGAGAGGATGCGATGGCACTATCAGGCTATCAGCTTCATTGATCAGCTGCTGTATCCTCATGCTCTCAGCCTTTGTGCTAAGCTAAGCTAACTGGCCACCGGCTGTCGCTTAGTATTCAGCGTACAGACATGAGAGTAGTATATATTCTCACATTTACCTCTCAGCAAGTAAGATATGTCAAAGTATGTTTTTCTATTATACATTTAATCACAATGTTGCGCAAAACATGATTGAGAAAAGTTGAGCATTTTGAGAAGAAAGTGATAAGAAATACTGATTTGAGTTTGGGCTCAAACGGAGTGGTGATAAGCTCTCCTTGCAAAGATGCTATTTTAATGCAGGTGAGAAGAAACCAAGAGTGCATGTTTTCTGCTTTGCACCTGCTGTCTTCCACACATTTTAAAACTCGTGCAGACTTTGGATATCAGTAAATCAGGTAACTGGCTGTTTTTTTAACAGCGCTGATGACGGTGGATGGTTTTCAAAAATGTTATCACGTCTGACCTTTCTGGTTGTTATTGTTCACCGTAGAAAGCCGGGAGCAAGTTTATGGAGTGTTAAGGTACAAAGCAGCTTGTTTTCTAAAAGTGTCTGTGGTCCGACCCCCCTAGAGGCACAAAAAGCCCAAATACACAAGTCTAATATGAGTGGTTTATGGGCTGCACTAAATGTTGTTCAGTGGGTGCAGTCAAGTTGCTTTCGTGTTTTATATTGGGAGAGCAACCCACTTTATCTCATCTTATCTTCCCTCAGCGAGAGCTGGGAGGCAGGGAACATAGTGCATACACTAACTTGAAGGTGAAATTATTTTAGTCATTCCAGTCTGCCGTGACACACACACACACACACACACACACACACACACACACACACACACACACACACACACACACACACACAAATGCACACTTCCAGAACCATCAAAGCAACTGTATTTTGTGCTTTTCCTCTCGTATGACTTCAGTCGACTTGCATTCAACCTAATTGATAGAGTGACTAGATACCTCACATCTTACGCTGCTTTATAAATGGACTGAGGTGCAGCGGCGGGTCGGTCAGCGCCTTCATCTCTGATTGACGGTCACAGCAGCAGAGGATGCCTCTGCCAGCGTACACAAGGAGCTTCGCATGATAGCGCGACTGTTTCGCACGCACAGCTCCGACCACACGGTGTGTTGGAAAATAGCTGCAAAGAGGAAATAGTTGGGAATGGAAAATAAAACTACCACTTTCACGCCTCATTATTTTAAGCCTCTTTTTAGCTCATTGTGGCAAACTGTGGCTCCTGATGGTGGCTTTTGCGAAAATAGCATGAGGTTTTCTATTTTCTCGTGTATTCGTGTTCATCCCAAACACTTTGTTTCCACTTGGCGCTACCTAAGGTGTTAATTTTTGTCTGTTTTGTGTCTTATTCGGCAGGAGGTACTGTCTGCTTCTTTCACCCGTCAGACTGTCAGGAGAGCACATGGCCTCCGGCCTGCAGCCCACTCCACACTCTTCACCCAGCCTCCCACTGCCCTGTCTCCACAGGTAAGTGTGTCTGCATGCATGTATGTGTTTATTGAAAAGGAATTAAAAATAACATGTCAATTTTGATTTTTTGACATTATTGATTATTGCACCATCTGGCGTCTAGAGCAAAGTAATGTATGTATGTGTGTGTGTGTGTGTGTGTGTGTGTGTGTGTGTGTGTGTGTGTGTGTGTGTGTGTGTGTGTGTGTGTGTGTGTGTGTGTGTGTGTGTCTAGTTCATTGACAATCCAAAGCTTTTCAATATCTTGAAAGCAGCGAGCATCGTCGTCAGCACTATCGAAAGCCTTAAGCCTAAATCACTCTATTGCAGTTTTTAAAGTAGTTTGTTGTGTCATCTTTTACAATTGTTTTTAATGTCTGATCAATATCGGCATATTGGGTATTGGCAGTTGGTGTAAGATGCGTCATTCTGCCTCAAGAAGCTGCCAACTACGCAAAAGGATGTCTGTCGCGATGGATGCTTTATCACGCTGTGACCTTTCTAAGTGCTGAAAGACCAAAACTCTGTGCTAAACTCCACATTCAGCACAAAACCGTTTATGTTGGCAGCATCAGTTTCAATGTTTTTGGATTCATGTCAAGACTAAAACACCTGTCATCCTAATCCGATTAATCCTCCACCACGTGTCCTTGTTTTGGCGAGAATTAATTTGTTGTTGTTTCTATTATATTTCCAATGATTAGCATGCAAGGCCTATTTAGGCGAGAATCCTTTGAAGGTTGGCGAGGTCGCAGGACAGCAGCCTTTTAATAAAGCCATTAGCAGAAGAAATCTATTCAAATGTATGCAAAAATCCCACTGTTCAAAGCAGCCCCTCCGCTGGGGTGTCGTTACTTTGATTCAGTGTTGACATGAAGCAGCGTCTGCTGCCATTTGACAAATCCGTATTTGGATTATAAACACCAGCAAGTTTTGCAAATGAAATGTGGCATGTACCAATTGAGAACAAGCTATTTGAATGGATGTGAAGGCAAACCACCAGGTAATTTAACCACCGTGTGTGAATGTGAGTGTGTTTTAATCAGATGTTTAATACACCAGCCACTGCCTAGCACGCGTGGCGCTTTTAAATTGAAATTTCTTATCTGACAAAATAATGGATGAGTTTTTGTTATTGTGTGTGTCTCTTTCTGAGACCAGTAGCGGGACACCAATGCAAAAAAAACAACAACCTGTTTATTCTTCAGGTATAAATATGATTGACTATTTGATTGGCCATCTGTTTACGGATCACATGGTGGTGCAATCCAGCAGGCGCTGGGTTCGCCTCTCTGCAGTGTAGTGTTGCAGAAACGGAGCAACAAATTGTGGAAAGTACTCTAATGTGTGGTTTTCCACTTCGCTCGTGTCAGCAGTCTGAAGGCTTGTGTAGTATAGATGCAAAATAACAAGAATACAGAAATATTGACTTAATTATAGATCTCACCTGGAATCTTCATTTCTTGTGAAGTAACATACTTAGCCTCAACTGTACAATATATATTTTTTAAATAACTATCTTTGGATTTTGGTGAATTAAATTGTAATTTAACTCATATAGTTATGTTTTGACCTTGGAAACGATAGCTCACAAGGTTGATTTAGTGGCCTCTTCTGGGATTTTGATCATATCACATCACCCTCATCATCAGATAAGCTTTTTTTAAGTCTAAATTCAACAATTTATTTGTGACATGCAGTGTGTTTCAGATGTGACTAGTGTGCAACAATTCATATTCAAAACAATAGTACACAAATAAGTATTAGATCAGAGTTTCTCATAGTTCTATGCAATAAACCGAATATCTTAATAAACGCTCCCGACCGCAGGTAGCAACACTGCTTCATGAAACCACCTGGCCCACACAGACATGGCTGTTCCTCTCGCCCTGGGACCGCCTGTACCAGACTCACAGAGTAACGTCTTTTCATATATTTTTTTTTTGTCGTAAATGGCATGTCCATCTTCACTGTTTTTTGGACTTTGTAGCCATTTCATAATCTTACTGGTTCTGCATTCACCAACTACTGCGGAGTCTGAATCTGACTACTTATGCAGTGCTAACGCTATAGTTGGGGTAGAGCGCTGCAGACTGCAGGCCCAACACCTCCTCCCAGCGCCGGGTACCCTTATGCTGTGTTCACAGTCACTCTATTAGCGACACTGCAGCAGGCGATTTTCAATGGAAGCTGTTGACATGAAGCGACACACATCATGATGCTCAACAGTACTTGTCAAATGTCACCCCACGTCACATCCAGCTGTTTTTATTTATTACTAAAACATTGAACTAATTGTCAACTCAACATTATTCTGTTGTGATTTTTGTGTGCAATAAATAACTCTGTTGTGAATAACCTTGGTTCCGACATGGTATTACTTGAGCATTAGTACAACACTGTTCTCAGGTCAGGGTGTCATATTAGCGACCTTCCAAAAGAACATGACGCCCAGATCATAAGATCTGGCAGAAGGACTCCTTCAACGTGGCTTGTCGGACCAGATCTCTTTGCACTTGGTATTTCTGTGAGTACGGTCCAGCTATAATCCAATGAAGCAGATGCATTATGTTAAAAAGATCAGCTCAATATTAAGTGTGTATAAACTTCTCCATTTAATGCTCTCGGCCCACCAGCAGGCTTGCGTGGAATGAACATGTTATGATGAGAACAGGATCTTTGTTCCTTGAGTGCTTGCAATCCTTCGATTATGGATCGCAGTGCATTAGCTCACCTCTTTGTCTTTCTGTGCTCACACTGATGTGTATGCACGTGTGTATGCTCAAAGTGCTTTGTTTGTGTTGGTGTATGTGTTTTTAATTTGACTATATGAAAAAGAGAAGGCAGGCACGGGTTTGCCCAAAGTGAGTTGGGCTGTACAGTGAAAAATGAGCAGCGGTTGTCCTCGGTCTGTGTTTACTTATCACTGCATTAGGCCACTTGGCCACGCATTGGGGGTGAAGTTCAGTGAAAGAGAACAGAGGAAATATGTACATACCTGCGCTGCTGGGAAGTCTAAACATACGCTGTGGGTTATGCCTTGTTCACAACGGGGTGAAACAACAGAGCTGGGAGGGAGCTGGTCGATAGTCCCGAGTGGTCTGAGTGTCCCGAGTGTCCCGCTCCCCGCCTCTGGCCTCCGGAGGGAGAGCTGTTTGTTCAGAGGACTGGGGAAGGGAGGAGATGAGGTTCAGCAGGGAGTGTTTGCCTTGCCAGGGCTTGTTGCCTCTGCTAGGTGGGGCTGGAGTGAGATACTGTCATAACTGCAGTAGAAGGCGGCATAGACTTGGTTAGTCTTGCAAACATTGTCTCTAACAATACATGCTGCGCCGGCTGCCATTTCTGCACTGCATTGTTTTCTCACCATTTCTCACTGTTTTCCATTTCATTGACATCGCTCTTCCTTGCTCCTGCATTGCAGCAGTACAGACACTTGTGTATTACTTAAGCCAGCGCAGCCCCCTGTCTGCTCTTCCTCCTCCCTATTGCTCCTTGGTATCCATCAGTTTAGCTGCAGCGCCCCAAGGGGCCTGATGGGTCACAGCTATACACACACAGCCGCTCTCAGCAGCACTATTCATGCATGGACCTCTCGACCCATCTGCGACTCAGCTCCTACAGATGGGAGCCGAAAGCAATTTGGAGAAGTTGACAAATGTCACACCGACACATGAATGGAGAAGTCTGAAACTAGGAAGAAACGAGTTGTTGGTTCCTGACCGGCAGTTTATACAATTGATGTTACTCAATGTGTAAGAGTACGCAATAAAACATTGCAGGATACTTTGGCGGATGGATTGAAGGTGAGATGGATGGAAAAGAAAGAGCATAATGTTGTGTTCACACCGCGAGTAGCAAAAGCAACGAAAGGACCAAGCGTGACCAGCTGCATTGTGGGCCGGTCGCCGTTCAAGTGTTGTCGCAGTTGACGTAGTCTATGCTGTTAAATATCACTGTTCTTTTTTCGCTTCACCCCTGAAAGAAGTTGGGACCAGCTCAACTTTAATTTGCTGGCCGTCACATCGGCCGCATAGCAGGTGTCGGGTGTCAGTCTGCTGCTTCATGTCACGGGCTTCCATTGAAAATAGCCGGACGCTGTGGCGCTCGTAGTGCGACGACACACGGCAGGGTGGAAGGCGTGGGGAGGAGTTGTTGAGGCTGCAGTCTGCGAAGCTCTTGAGCAAGTCCCACTTGACAGGCACTTTGAACCTGCTCCCTGCCTCGTGTCTTCACCAAGCCTGTCTCGTCTGTAGGAGCGCTCTTTTTTTTCTTTCTGAGAAAGCATCAGCCCCGTCGTGTAATGTTTCGCCTGAAGGCAGGAAAGACATTGATCACCCCCCCAAAAAATAACAATGTTCAGTCAGTTTAAGTGTGTTTTGCTCTTTCCTCTTTCCAGGGTGATTTTGTAAGTTGTCAAAACCAAGTTGGGAAAATCACACACTTGCCAAACTCTGTCAGGTGGGTGTAGTTCAAAGGCAGACTCAGCTCATTATCCAGACTTTCATCGGTGTGATAAGCAGTTGAGAAATGGCCACTTATACAAAAACAATGGCTGCTGTTTTCTCCAGCAGGCAGGTGTGTTATGAAAAGAGCCATGTTGCTCTGTTCCAATGATGTATCAAACTGCCCGAGCAGAAGTAACTCCCACTGCTCTGTGTTTCCTTATAGTCCCCTTTAACTCTTTATAGTGTGCGTGTGTGTCCTCTCTTTTTACGGCATTAAATCAAGAGTTTGTGCCATGCCATTCATGTCATCTGGCTGACTATAAACCGTGTAGAATTGCTAGTTAAAACTTGCTCATCACTCAGTTAGTCTAATTTAAATATTGCCACAAAGTATTTTCCATCAGCGCTCATTTTAAAGCAGAATCGTTATTGTTGTATTACGTCAGCAAGGAGACTTGGAGGAAAACAATGTAGAAAAGTAATAAAGGTTTTTCTACAGTTGTCCTTACAGTTCAGATATCCAATCTAAACAATCATCTTTCTTGTATGGGGTCATGCCTTTCCCCAGTTTTCATTCATTTACACTAAATGAGCCAGAGGTTTCATTTCACTCTCCTGGGAGAGGATTGGAGTGAGAAACGTGAGTGGAAGAAAAACAGTGCAATTTGGGTGAAAAAGATACTTTTTTTTCTGTCATATATTGACACACAGACACGATACACATGGATACAGTTTGACTCACGCTTTCAAAAAACATCATCATTATTTTTCGACACAAATAAATGTCCATACATCTGTTGTCGTATTATTTAATATAACTCCAGAACTTTTTCAAAATCAAAGTAGCCCAGTGATGAATGTCTTTGTCGCATTGAATACACTGCATATTGGAAGTGCTAATAGCTAGTTCGGCACACATTTTCCAATTTTCCAAAACGTGACAAACTATCGGCTTTGAAGAATGTGGCTAACTCACTGACTCCATTGAAATACTGTAATTTCTGTTTTACAGCCCCCATAAAGCCCAGACCATAATAATTGTAATAATTCAATAGAAACTTTATTCATGTTGCACCTTCAATATATTTTTTTACATTACTAACACTCACAGTGTCCAGTCTGCTTTGTGTGTATATTCATGACATATTGAAACTCTCCTCATCTTCCTCATCCATCCGTTCATACTGTCCTAATTGCGTCTTTCAGACTTGATTTTGACTGACTGTTCTAGTTTCCTCTGGCGGCACTGCAGCTTTTGAAGGAGACTGTAGACTGAAATGGCTGTCACTATAATCATGCCTTATCACACACAAACACACACTCATAAAGTTACAACATCTAAGTTACACAACACTTTCTTTTCCTTCCTAATCCCATGAAGGTTTTCTTTAGAGATTAGCCGTTCTAACATTTTCTTTCTGCAATTTACAATTGCAGAAAGAGAAATGTATCAATCCCTCAAAAAGGATTTGCCTACCTCTCTATTTGACCTGCTTCTCACTGGCAGTGTCCAATGAATATAGAGTAGAGAGCCCACATGTAAAGGTGAGTCCAAATTATTCCAAAGGCTCAAGCAGAGGCTCACAATCGAAGCTAACAAAAGATTGATTGGGCTGGCTGCTTGTGCTGAAGCCTCTTCTGATTGTTCTGTACTGTCCTGACTTCCCCAGAGGGGCAGAAACCAGCTTTTATTTTCTTTATCTTTCATGGTGGTCGGGGGAAGATAAAGAGTAGGGAGGTTCGTTAGTTTACAAAATTGCACCACTGCTTTTAACAGATGGATTTTTATTCAAGTTCACCCATTAAAATGCACTCGCAGAGTTGTCGGCTTTAATTAACTCAACAGTTATTTGGGATGTTGCTAAAAGTATTAATGTATAATTATTTGTTTTGAGTGGCAATGCAAAGTGGGATGAGTCATCACAGCTGACTGTTATCAGATTTGGTGAAGTGCCATTTGATAGGAGATGAAACAAAAAGCTCAACCCAGTCTTAATGTATCCAAACTGCTCTTTGTCAGTGTGGCGATGCTGTGTGAGAGAAGTGCAATAAGAAATACTTGCCACTTAGTTTGTTGCTTTCAAATCAAATTGATTATAGCATCACGACACACAGATACCAGGAGGCTTTGTGAGGATTATAAATACCTGCAAGGTTGAGATACCACCACTACATCAAATAACATTGATTGATCTATTTGCGTGTGTCTGTGTGTTGGTGCCTCTCACAGATATTTCACAAATAAATTTGCATAAAAAGATCTGTTGAAATTCTTATTTCTCTTTACATTTTCAGTCAGAGGAAGGTTCGGGACACAGATATGAAGATGTTATGGTTGGAACTTTGTATTTCGATCATTAAAATCTTTCAAGAGTCTCGTTAATAACATTTGTCTGATCTGGACTTGATCACAAAATCAATATAAAGAATTTCAAAAAGAAAACAGATTTCCTTTTAGACATTTTCTTCGGACATCGGTTTGAGCAAACCCATTAGCGTTGACGCCTTAAAGCCCCATTGATTGTGCTGGGTGAGTCATCATTACTGTGTTAAAGTTTATGTTAGTCTGGGCTGACTTTGTTTTCCTTGTATATCTGTGACGTCTCAGTCGAGATAGAGAAAATCCATTCAGTTAAGCACCGAATGACCGGGTTGTATTCACGACACTATATAGTACAATAAAAGTAAATTGTAAGTAGTCTCATAAGTGTAATCGCATCGTTAGAATATGGTATTTATGGGAGTGTTATTTTACCCGCATTACTGCTTGAATCACACTATGACTAGATTATTTATGTGTGTGTGTGTGTGTGTGTGTGTGTTTGTAAATAAAGACACTCTTGAATTGCTGCAAGACGAGTCTCCAGAAAAGCCTTGGCCTTTTGAGTTTCAAAAGTTTAAAATATCAGCCGCAAATGACATCTTGTCTTTTTGACAACGATAAATAGTTATTATTGCGTCACCTGCAATTCAAGATGAACAACCCCCCAAAATAACATCCATATCACTAAAATACTGGAAAACATGTTTTTTTTGTATGGCGTCAATAGGTTTAAAGGTGTACTGGGCTGACATCAAAGGACTTCTACGTTCCAGTTAACACCAGTGATTAAGCCGGGCCATGCTGCGTCTGGCAGCTCGCCAGGGCTGACAACGTGAGGCAGAAACACAGCGATCACACTGAAGCTGTTCAACCTCTAAATTGTCGTAAAAGTAGCCCTTGGAGGCTAACTTAACATGCATATTATTAACATCTGCTACAGAAAAAGAAGATGTTTTACTTTGAATCACAAGAATTATCTCAGAACCACGGTAAGCGACTTAGTCGTTGTGCAAGGCACCGTGATGGGGGTACTTTGGTGCCCTTGCCTGAGGTCATTCGCCAACATCTAAGCTCGACTGACTCCTGCACTGAGGGAGAGAGAGCGGAAACGGGCAGGAACAATGTCAGTGGGGGGTCGAGTCCTCGAGAGAGATGGCAAAATGAAATCATATTTGAGGTCTGAGGAGGAAAGGCGGCGCAGCGTACATCATTCTGGTGATGGGGATTAAGATGTTCTAAATTAAAGCACGAAGGACAGAGAGATACGGTGAGCATTGGGGAGGCTGACGAGCACACGAGTTAAGGTCACGATGTAATTTAGGGGAGATGAAAGGGCAGAAATGAGAGGAAGAGCTAGAGGCGAGATGAGAGCGGATGGGGGCGATCTTTAACATCATCATCAGCCATGCGTTCTGATCCGGCATTAATATCAGCTGACTTAATTAGACACATCTCAGTTCTTTTAGGTTATTTTCGCCTGCCACTTGTGTGGTCTTCGAGTCAGGGGGCGGTGTCTGTGGAGGCTCCCAGAGCTCGTGGAAGAACAGACCGTCATATCACAGGCAGGCGGGAGGGAATACTGACCAGGACCCTTTAGAGACGTAAAAGGCTGTCTGCTTATTTGACTGCTGTGACTTCCATTCCCCAGCCCTCCAGACGGTTCACAGACGCCGGCCCACTTACTGTAAACTGTGCAAAGTCTGTGTGAGAGAGTGCCGGATCTGACAGAAACAAATGCTCGACTAACTGTCGTTCAAAGAATAGCCTGAAAATCATACTCTGAACAGTCTTCCACCAATAATCAGCATTGTTTACAGTCAATAGTGACGAGTAGCACTGTGGTCAAGGCAGTTTTATATCCTTCTGCTGACAGAGCGGTAAAGCCTTAGTCTCTCCAAGAAGTGGTACAGCAAAGACCAATTGAAATGGTGCCGCTTGAAGTTTGTTGGCGGGACAAAGCCTAAACAAGCTAATGCTAATTATTCACAGTAGCTCTTTGTGTTAGCTTGGTCGCTACTTGGTCAAAAAGTAGACACAGTAAATTCAAGAGACATATTTGAACCTTTGACTTCTGTCTCATACTTTGTGGAAATTATGCCATTGTGTCATGGTTGGCCAAATGTTTCATTTTTGGAAATATAGTAACACCTGAGCATGACCCACTTTTAGTTTTCACTTGTAAAGACTTCCGCTGTTTTACATTTCCCGCTTTGATTTGTCTCAAACAATGTTTTTCCCGCTAGGATAAATGCCTCCTGAATGTAAAATATAAGTTTATCTTCTATCTATTTCCTATAATCTTATCTTCTATCTACTTGTCAGTATCTGAAGTTGAAGTCAAGATGAGTTACTCTTCTCTGTAAGCCTGGTACTATGAATACATTTTACTACTTCTGTGTGTCACAGATCTTAAAATAAGGATTTACTGCTACACCCTTGGCTCTAAATGTGAAACACTCCTACGCTACTCCATTTCCAAACTAGCAGCCACTGGTTCAGTTGTATTTTTGTTGTTATTATTCGGAAAAAGGCTCAGATGTAAATTACCGACTGACCACCACAGAAACAGTGCTCAGTTCAAGTCAAAGCAAAGAGTTGAGCAGAGAAGGGGCTCAGTAAAAGGAAAAGTTTGGACCAGTCATTCATATATCTTGGGACAAAATAATCCATCCCGACAAAGGTACTTCATAGTTTTTGTCTATTGTGTTCACTACTTTTTATAGCTCTAAACTTTAAAATCATCATTGTAGTTAGAAAATCCTTGTAGCTTCTGTTCCAGCAAATGTCTGTGTGTTACTGTTCTCCGTATGAGCCAGTCGATGTGCTGCAGCCTCCCACAGCTCCTTCATCCGTGCCTGGTCCAGTTTGTGTCTGAGCGGCATCCTCTAGCCTAGTTTCAGATCTGGCATGTCTTCACGCCGTAGGTCCACATGGACCACAGCGGGGTAAAACTCAGGCGGACTTACTGACAGGGCGGCAAGTTTTAATTGTGTGGATTCAGTTTAGTACAGATGCTCTTGCTCGCTCCACGGACCGTTTACTAGTGAGATCAGACCGCCAATGCTGCAGATAGTTGGACACTGACGCAGACATCGAAGCGCGCTGTCAAAGTTCCTCAAAAGGAGCATTCCCAGGCTCCGCTCCATTAATACCAGCAACAGGAGGAAATCACATTGGTCTGTGAGACAATGTACACTGCCCTGAATGTCACCTCACATGCTCACACAAGCATCCAAGGTCATCTCTGCGCCATGAGAATATTAGTAAAACAAGCACGACCCGCTGCTTTTTGACCATGTATGGCAGCAACTGTCAAATGATCACAACGACCCCCGTATCCTTTTCCGGTTCTCAGTGTGCAGGCAGGGAATGAACTGGTGGTCTTTATAGAGCAACTCTTTTTACGAATAAAATAATTGTGCCACTGCTTTAATTGTTAACACAGACACAAGATGATCCACATATTTAGGAATTTCACAATTACATCTTTCCCTTTTCGCTTGCATCCGTCCTGCAGCCGCACACTGTGAGTCGGTTCAGTGCCTGCAGGTAAAAGCCGAGTCATCACCGATCCGCCCTATTAGTCACACAATACAGAACTTTTCACTTCACCTCATCGCTCACTGCAAAATTTAAAATAATAAGAAGGACTAAAGTACCGTAGTTGAGATTAATAGCACCCTGGCTGTCTTGAAACTTTAATTGGACATTTTCACTGTTGAGCCACATGTTTTGTCTCAGCTGACATTTAATCAGCCAGTCCCTCAAGTGAAAAACTTGTACCTTTTTCAAAGATTCAAGACTTAAGATTAACTGAAAGGTTAACACTGTTGATTGTTATTTTGAGAACTCTTTAAAATGTGTCATGCTGGAGTATGTTAAGGATGTCATATAGAAAACATAATGTTGTTCTGTTGACGGTAGTTATTTTTCTTATGGATTAATCTGTTGATTACATCTCAGAGTTTTCATATTTTGGAGTGCCCTTCACAGGTTACTGTCTCTATCCCGTCTATCTCTCCAGTCAACAGATTGCGCTGGAGCAGTGGCTGTGATACACTGCTCATGAAGCTTATAAAGGCACTTAAAGGCCCCTTGGGCCCAATTGCTGAAATGTGCATCACATTTTTGAGTCATAACTCAGGATATTATTTTCATACCGGCGTCATGAGACGCATACATTTACTGTAGATTTAGTGTGATGTTGTCACTCTGAGGATAAATCCGCTAAGAATCAAAGAAAAATGATTTGTTCATAACTTGCCTGTGAATTATCTTGTTTTAAGTTTTCTTCCGTATCAAAATAATCTGGTTATAGTTGTCCTCAGTTATCAATCGGGTACCTTTCAAACAGGAAATACTAAATCCTGATTCTGCACACTTTGTAATGGAGACATATTTGAAGTGCTTGTTTTCTTTGACCAAAGTCTCAAAGCCCATTACACTTTGACAACTAATTAATTATCAGACTTCTTGTCAATATATTTTCTGTAAACCTGAAATAACTAAAAGTGTTTGTGTTTTTGTGACCTCAACAGCAAGATGGTGAAAGAATAATTATATTGATTTCCAAATATTAGATGAAAGAAGAAAGTTTGTGTGTGTGGCTCTTCGCCCGAAACATAACTTTGGGGTCGGATTACGAAAGCATGACAAGAGATGAAGCATCAGAGGGAGAAGTGGAGCATCTTTTTCACCCTTCAGCGCCCCAGATGAGAGATAAATCGGTGATGACCGAGTACTAACGCGTCTGCTCTGAACTCTTGAGCTTAGAATCCTGAAGGGGAATGTTTTTGCCACACAAAAATCCTTTGAAAGGTTGTGCTTTGTGCCTCTTTAATGGATCATTTTTTTTATCTCACACCTGAACATCATGGCGATTTAACAGACTATCCCTAGGCCAAACATTTGTATAAAGCTCTGCAGAACATCGCCGTTCCTCTGTGGCCTGAAGCAGCTTCAGCAGGAACAAGTGATGTAGTAGTCCACTGTGCTGCATTAGAGCCCACAAATGGGCAATATTATATATCCCTCAATATAAAACAAGTGCTGCAGCATCCACTACGATTATAGCAGCCAAAAACAATGGGGAATGGTGCTAAATGTAGCTCAGCGCTAAGAGAGTTGTGATTGCAAAAATGATAGCTATGATGGTGGGGAGTATAGGTTGATAGCAAGGACACCCATGGTGGTGGGAGGAGAAAGAAAGAGAGTGAGGAAGATAGGAGACGAACAGTGCCTATTCAGCACTCTGCAGCAGTGATTGGTGTGTGATGTGATGGAGCTGCAAGAGCCTTTTCACACTCAAGGCTTAATCAGGGTTGTTGAGGTCACCAGCTAGTGAGTAAGTATGCATAGTGATTCTGGATTTGCATGCATTCCTCCCATGCATGTTCATGAGTGGCAGTAAGGCCTCTGTGGCAAAGGCAGGAGCTGATAAAGCGAGTGGGATGTCAGAAAAACAGGAGACCAATTAGATGTTCCTTCATCCTGTGTGCTACAATAGGTGAGGGGCTGAGTGTTGCGTGACCTGCAGTGAAATGTACACCGACACAAGCAGCTATTGCCATCTGGTGTATGAGCAATTAAAGAGGGTCTGCAGATTGACCACACACACACACACACATACTATATGTATATACACATTATGCATGCCAACACTACACTGCTTTCATCTCAAAAGCGATCCGAGGAAGTCAGAAAATGCCCGACCAAGGCCCTCAACCAGATTGAGTCCTCCGGGGAGCAGAGCTGGGAAGCACAATGGCCGAGCGTGAAAGACTGCACTGCTGTTTAATAATGTATCCGGCTCCAGTGTTGTTGGCCCCTGGGAGGGGTTTAATGGTGGTGTGACTATGAGGGTCCAAACCGGCTGAAGTAGCCTTCGTGTCAAGTGACAGAGTCATTCACAGACGAGATGTTATCCCACGGAGTAAGCAAGCCACGAGCTGGTATTAATTAATCAAAGCGTGTCTGGGGGTCTGAACGGAAATGTATTGAAATGGAATGAAAGATTAAGATGAAATTATTTATGTCTTGCTGGAACTGGTGTGGGCTTTTGGTGCTTAAAATGGTCTAATCAGGGGAAGGTTGCTTTCACGATGAGCTCTGCATTGCAGTGGGAGGTCAGGTTGGTACAGGCTTGTTGTGCGGCGCGCTGGGCTTTGTAACCGTTTCCCTCGCGACGTGTGAATGGGGATTACTTAATACCACGCCGTCTCAGGATGTGACTGCAGATTTCATATCTGTTGATGTTTTTTACGAGACGAGGAACACAGCCGACAGAAAAGGCAGGTTTTCATTTTATTTGTTACATAAGCTCGACAGCACTGAAGCGGAAAAAATGACAGAGATTACTGTCACAATACTCAAATCCACTTTCTTCTGTAGCAATTGCTGAGTGCCTGCCTCACCTCGATGTATATGTGCTTTTGTCTGTATTTCTGAGGGCACGGAGAGTGTAGGTGTGTGCGTGCAGGGGATAGTGAGCGCTTTTGAACGGGCGCAGCTGTGCTTTTCGACTTGTTAACCCCACTGTGGGGAAGCGTGGGCTGCAAGGAGCTGAGTGGGCAGGACCTCTCCGGAGCAGGGCAGGGGGAAGAGGTGGCATGTGGCACGGCAGCAAGATAAAAAAAAAAGTGGAACCGTCAGCCTGCTCTGCCACGACATGACCGCTACATATGATGTATACCTTACAAGATGAGAGCCAGCACATTTGTTTGACCTGTTTAATGTCTTTTCCCTTAATGTGAGGGAATTCAGGCCAGTGGTCTATTAGTTCAACAGTCAACAGAAACTAAACGGCTTTGATAATCCCCATTTATTGTGGACATGTTCAACATTTTCTGATATTTTACAAACTAAACATTTAAGCAAAAAAAACAAAAAAAACAATCTAAAGATTAATTTGTAATTCATTTTTGTCCAGCTAAGATTTGTTTGTATTAAATTCAGATTTGTGTACTGAAGACCCCTCTTCAATTATCAAGATTTTAAAACATTTATTTTGTCTAAAAAGTAAATACTAATCCAACAAATGGTACTTTGATATAATTAACTTGATATTGAATTCTTTCTGGAAAATACTGCACATCACTGGAAATAGTTATTTTAATGGCCACAGTCAGCATTCTCCTAATGTGCTATAAAAGAGTAATAAAGATACACAAGGACACGAAAAGAATCATCTCGATTACTTAATGAATGGCAGCGTTGTCCACACACATTCCCCCCAACAGCTGAGACAGTAGATTGTGGCGTATTTTCAATTTAATAGTTCATAAACCACATTTGCATACTTTTAACAATCAACATAAAATATCTCTTTGAGTTGAATAGGAATATTTCCACCGATTATTATTGGTGATGTACTGTAAACTGTCATTCAGACTGGATTCATATTCATCTATTCCATCTTATACGCTCTTTCTAAATGCAGTGATCCCCCACTGACCCCAGCTTTGACATGCAGTCCTGTCCCGGCTCTATCTGTCATAACAGCGTGATGGCGGACCACGCCTCTCCTTGACCCCTTGCCTTGATCAAACGACTGGGACGCCGGGAAATTGATCCGAGCTCCTTCGATTGTAAATCCGTCCTGACATTATGACTTCGACTAGTGAAAGGAATTGAAAAAAAGGAGAAGATTTTCAGCATTAAAGGATGATTTAGATGCGTGTGTGCAGTGATGCCTAGAATGGGTGTATAGCATGTGCTCTATCTACATTGTTGAGGCGTATATGAGCATCCATGAAGGATTCCCTGAATGATTTGCATGACTCGCGTTATCTGGCCCGTAGGCGTGGCCCAGGACGGCACATTACCACATAGACGAAAGCAGCCATTGTGCAGATAAATGGCGGAGGTTTCTTTTCCCCCAGAAGGGCACCATGAATTGGGAATTATGTCAGTGTCGATGTTTCTCAGTCTGTAACACATTTACCCACACGCACACATGAAAAAAAACGGGATGTGTTCTGAGGAAGAAGAGATCTTTAATCCGAGGTGTCATGTTGTGTTCAGATCCAGCCGTAACTACAAAGCGGCCCTTATCTGATGCGAAAGAGTGCAAGGACAGAGTCACATGTTGTACAGCTCTCAGAGGCTAGTTTGTGATTTGGGATATTTAAAAAAAATCTAAATTCTAATTATATTGTAGAGAGACTTGACACGTTTAGAAAAAAAGAAAATAAATTATGATTTGATTGAAACAGTGGGACACCTGGACACAGGTTACGCGGTGAGAGTGAATGAAAAAACAGAAGTCAAAACAGCTTGAAAGTATATGATACACATAAAAAGCGTTATTTAAAAAATAATGGATAAATGACTGAATAATTAGAAAATGGATAAACGTATAAAAACAATATTATAGGCTTACAAACTATACAATGTAGTAATGTAACATCCAGTTTCATCAATTCACAAGGACTGAGGTGAGTAAAGGGGTATTAGAGTCAATCTAATGGTGGCAATACTGTACAAGCAGTGGGTGTTTGTGTCGCCAAATACAACATTTTAACATGATCATTTATGTTGTCACAGAACTGTGCAGACAATCTCGTCTTTTTCTGTTTTTTATTCCACACTCAAAGCGCTCTGCTAACCGGAGGAGGGGCCAAATAAATCTTCAAAATTTCTCTGCGTGCATAATCTTGACAGGAATTTCATTATGTGGCTCGACTCCACCACAGCAAAGGGAAACGTTAGCACATTGGGGAGATATTGACAGTAGGAAGAGCTGCAGCAGTTTCACACTTAAAGTTTGAGTCCTTCCCTCGGGTTTATACAGCGTGAATGTGTGGAGTTTCTTTTTTCCCCACTGAAACCTGGCCCGTCTTTGTGAGATTGTTACGGCCGCACTGGCCCGTCTTTGTGAGATTGTTACGGCCGTACTGGCCCGTCTTTGTGAGATTGTCACGCCCGTACTGTATGAGGAGGATTGATCTTAACTGTAGATCGATAGCATACCTCTTGTATGTGTTGCTGTGTTATGCTGAGAGTAGGGGAGGACTCCTTATGTAACACATCGCCTGGGCTGCTAGTAAGAAGCCTAGTATCACATCCCACAATGTATACTGTATGATCCATGGTGTCCCTGCTTGATGTGCCTTTACTACGCTGACAGCGTGATTTTAAATTTTAGATTGTATTGTTTGTTTTTCTTATTGAAGGAAAACGCACACGTGTGAGATGATGAAATGCAGCGGAAATTAAAGCGCAGTGCAGATGAGAATTGATATAAGATCAAAACCAGCACATCAGGATTCAGTGTGAGTAGGACAGAGATGGAGGGAGGGAGTGATGGAGGGAGGGTGAGTAAAGGCGAGGGGCAACCCCCCTTTCTAGACAAGGGATTCCTTTACTGCAGTGATCAGCAGTCCCCCCTCCTCCTCCTCTCCCCTTCTCCCCACCCTCCTCCCTACCTTAGTCTACTGCTCCTCTCCTCCCTCCATCTTTCTTCACACTCGTAGCTTTTCTCTTTTTTTAATCTCCCACTCACTCTTTCTCCTTCCTCTGGTTCCCTTCATCCCCTCCCTCTCTCTTTCTAGCCAACATCTCCACTTCAAACACACAGTACGGTCACGTTTCAGTGGGGAGGGATGCTCTGTTGCAGGGTACAGTGTATATGCAGCACATGGTTAGAGATGCAAGCAAACTCGTGACTCACACCGCTTTACTTCAGCCTTCATTTATCTCCATCGCTCCCCTGCTGCTGCTCCATTTATCCTCACATTCATTCTCGTCCTCCACACTTCCTTTCTCTCGTCCAGCTCATCAGTCCATCTTCCCTGGCCATCGCCGATGCCCATTTTTTTCTTCCACTCCCTCGGATACACCCGCGTGACATTGATTCCAAGGTTGCTGTGCTATTGACTGCTGCTGCGCTGTTAAATATTTCAGGCAGCATTTCAGTGGCTGTGTGCCGAGGGAGAGGAGGGGCGGAGGAGAGGGAGTGGGGGGGGGGGGGGGGGCTCTGCTCAGTCGCTCCGCAACTGCTGACAAACAGACTGGTGAACAGACGGGTGGACACACTCACTCTCGCACACGCACACACCACCTGCAAACACGCAGAGGTACATTCACACATACATGTCACTTCACAGATGGATCTGCATGTACGTCAGTGCCACATTTCACTGCGTTACACCGCCCTAATCCGGGGAGCGTGGGCCGGTGTCGCGGATGTTGTGGGTAGTGTTCTTGGTGAGAATCTTTCCTCCCGGTTTTAAGCAAAGGAAAAGTTCATGAATGAGCAAAGTAGTGGTGGACTGCTGTCGTTCCAGACAAAACACCTTCTTCAGCATGTCATCTGATCAGCGGCCTGATCACTGTTTGGGCTTCACTTGGTGCCAAGGGACGGCAATCAGCATTCTCGTTTAGGACACACACACACACACACACACACACACACACACACACACACACACACATACACACGCTTGTCTGTCATCTTTTGCTTGGTGTTGTCATACACCCCTTGGATCCCTGGGCTGGTGCTCAGTTTACTGTGGACCTGCTGCAGTGGAAGCAGATACTTTTCAGAAATGCTTTCAGACCTCTTCAACTTGTTTTTTTTATTACCATTCCTTTGCATTTGAAGAAGTTTTTATTTTCTCTTGGGGGAGCCTCTAACAAGAAGGCAACATCGAAATAGTGAAGACTCAGCAAAGGCCTCCATCTGTGGCCCCTTGCTGAACCTGTGCATGGAGAAGAGTCAGTGTAGCATTGCAGTGGAGAACCGACAGCACACTGGTTTGCGCCTCATCACTAATTCATGTCAGTAATGGTCAACTATTGACAAATCACAACAATGTCCGTGGGGGGTAAGAAAGTGACAGTGGTGGGTCTGTGTCGTTGTTTGTGTTCGTCTACACATTTATCCCTTCCACATCGTCGCTGCGGTCTTTGGGGGTGGGGAGGGTGGTCGGCGGCCCCTTTCGCTGATTGACAGCTTTAACATTTAATCGAGAGCTCTTGATTGACGACTGCTTGTCAGGTCGCTGGAGAAAGACACTGGCTGCCTGCACAGACCTTAATCTTGACTCTCTGACGTCGACCATTTGCTCGCTGACCTATGTGCATATTGTAAATATGATATTACAGGTCTGATTGAAATCATTGACAGTGTAAAAGATGCTCTATACCCTTTTCGGCAAGAAAACGTGGCCTTTTATTTTAAAAAAATAATTGTTTGTGCTTTTGCGTGTGCTCGTAATAAAAAATGAATTCAACAAAGTTCAGCTTTTGCTCCCTGGCACTCTTTCTTGCTTGATTTCCGATGCCTCATCCTCACTCCCAATCATTCTGCGTAAGTGTGAGGAGCTCTGACAGCCCGCCTCATGCCTTAAAAGGCCCCATCGCCACTCTGCAGAAAACATGACGAGCTCTGTAATTCGAAACACGTGCAGAAACTCGTACTGCCAGGTTACGATAGTGATAGAAAAAAAAGGAGGGTTTTCCCAAGCTCTGCTCCTCTGTTCGTCTTCCTCCCCTCCTCCTCCCTCCCTCACTCCCTCCGGGCTGTTACACAAGTGGAGAATTTATACTGAACTATGCTGTTGTTATACATGCTGCATTTGGCTGCCTTCTTTCTGTGTCTCCCTCTGTGGTGGTTTCCTCCAAGTCGTGGTTAATATGTCTGATTACCGGTGTATTAAGAAGTGTAAGACACTGATTTAGATTTTTTTATTTATGCGTCATTCCGTTGTAAAAATTTTCTGTGACCAGGAAGCTGCAGTTGAAACTGTGCTTCATGGGTGTGGCTCCAGCCTGGCTATTGAAACAGTTCTAGAAACTGGAACAGAGGAAGCCATTTTGTAACCTAAACCACCGTCAGTCTTGCAAATGAACAATTAGAGAAGTAAAAGGCCTCGAGTACGGGGACGTGTCATGTTGCTCAGTGTCACACATTGGCTCACAGCACACTTCCAACAATGTAAACATTAGTCAAGAAAAAGCTGAGTTCAAATGAAGTAACCAGGTTGTTGCACTCTTGTCGTCCTGTCTGCAGGTTTGGAGGGGCGCCCCCTCATGGCATGGCCAGAGACTGTTGTGTTCCTCCACCGCTTCAGAGGGTAAGTCCTTGCCTCCTCTCACTTCATTCAGTTTATTTCTGTCCACATGACCAGCATCAAGGGTTCCCTAAATCCAGCCTTTGCTTTTTTTGTCTGAGACAAATGAGTTCTTCGCTTAAGGGGAATGCTGCATTGATCAGACACCGGAGGCTCATTTGAAATTTACAGTCAGTCATCAATATGGAATCGGTCTCGGGGAAGCATCTGGTTGTCTGCGTGAGAGGCGGGAGAGATGGAGAGTGTGACCTGAACAGAGGGAGGAAGAGGGAGAGTTAGGGGGGCTTAGAGGAGGATGAGGCAGCGGTGTTGCAGAACATACTAATGGGATTTTAAAGTGGGTCTGGATAGCTGTAGGATATGAGTAGAGATGGGCACAGGATCCTCACACTTTCCCCAGTGTGCCTGTGATAACATGATAGCAGAGGACAAGGGGAACAGGTGCAGAAACAAGTATGGTGCTCGGGGCAAGGTATCACATTGTCACCATAATGAAGAAGTGGGTGTGAAATACAATGTCTGCACCACTGCGTCTTTGAACCTGGTCGAGAGACACTCTTAAGACGGAGCCCAGCCGGTACTGCCTGTGCCAGCCGGTGATCCTTCACTTTTGGGTGCAAGCTCAAGCAGAGATCTGCTGATTCACTGCAGTGGTCCTGACTCCTGAGCGGACAGGCGCAGGTTGTTTGGTGCTGCAGCAGCAGCAGCAGCAGCAGCAGCAGCAACAAGGCAGCTTGGATCCCCTTGGAACGTCTATGTTGATTCATGGCTCTGTCATGAGGGGCCACTCAGCATAATAGCAGAAGCTGTGCAGGCTCATTACAACCCGACTTTGGTTTCAGACAAATAGAGCTGGATTACAATTACTAGCTGTTTGGGACACAAACATGTCGACATGTATACGCCTGTACTTGCATGTACACACTAATGAACACAATTTAGTCATCTGTTGAATCAGAATTCATGAAGGCTCTTGAATTAGTTTCTCGTGTTTGAAGCGGCGAGATCCTATCGGGCATTGTCAGTCACAGAAGAGTACACTAACTTGTCATGAAGCTCAAAACAGTGATTCTAGTATTTCATTTTGCAAACCAAAGTGGGTTGATGGCACAACAATAGATAATGAAGGGTTTGTGTTTGGGGAACTGCTCGAGTAGGTGGAGCTCTTTTGTTGTACTGCCCCCTGCTGGGGTTCAAACCACACTCTTCGTCAAGCTAATTA
Source organism: Clinocottus analis (assembly GCF_023055335.1). Classification (NCBI taxonomy): domain Eukaryota; kingdom Metazoa; phylum Chordata; class Actinopteri; order Perciformes; family Cottidae; genus Clinocottus; species Clinocottus analis. The sequence goes on along the minus strand of NW_027176240.1, from coordinate 13,888,469 downwards.
AGTAGCGCACAGTTAGCACCATCAGCGTGTGAGACTCTACAGTGGCAGAGGTAGTTTGTGGTATCCAGATTATACGGTCAAGTTACAGAAAATAAAGTTCCAAACGGACGTAGGTATTGTTTTGTCGGATTAGTAGAAAAGTCTCATTTCAGAGAGTGACTGAACAAAATAAGCAATCTACTGTTGCCTCCTTTTGCATCCTTATTCAATCAAAATGTACCTGAAAGTTCATTCCCACCTCCTTTAGTTAAGACCTTAGGGTGTCAAGTTTACATCTTCTCTTTGTGTGACATTTGTCGTTTTTCTTGCCTGCAACCCCCTCACAGAGGTGACAGTGGTGTATCAGAACGGGCTGCCGGTGATCTCAGTCAGTTTGCCGTCCCGGCGAGAGCGCTGTCAGTTCACCCTGAAGCCTCTCAGTGACTGCGTGGGAGTGTTCCTGCAACAGCTCCAGGCGGAGGACAGAGGCATCGACCGGGTAGCCATCTACTCCACAGGTATGTTCACAAACACAAGAGCACTGCGCACACACTCCAGCCCTGTATCCATTTACTCCAGCCAGTGAGACATATATATATATATATATATATATATATATATATATATATATATATATATATATATATATATATATATATATATATATATTTCAAGTGTCCTTGTGTTTTGATGCTAAAGTGTTCACGCAGCAGTGGCTGTGTATCATCATTTTAGATCACCGCATGCATGATGAACAATGTGATGCCAAACCTGCTGAACCGCACAGAGGGTTGATTTTACAGAAACAACTGGTACTTGAAACCGTACTCTTAGTGTGCAAGTGCATCTTTAGCTCTCATGATAATCAGACAGCAACGAGGCTGATTAACAAGAGACTTCAAGGATATTTGAAGTGGCTGCCCATCACCGCCCCCCCCCCTCTCCACACAGACTTCTCATTTGTCTCTCTCTCTCTCTCTAGATGGAGCGAGGGTCGCCTCCTCCACAGGTATAGACATCCTGCTGCTGGATGATTTCAACCTCGTTATCAATGACACCACACACCTCGTGCGGCCACCGAGGAGAGGTGAGGGCTGGCAAAGAAAAGGCTGCGCCTGGACTGTTTGCTCTCAGTCACTTGCTCACAGTTGGGGGTCGCTACCAATAAGATGAAGGGAATCGTTTTAAAGCCTGTCGTTTTTTTTTTGTGTGTGCTTCAGAGCTGCTGCCCCATGAGGAGGCAGAAAGGCTGAATGACGTCAAGTTTCTGGTGCAGCAGCTCTACACCACCCTGCGCATCGAGGAGCACCAACTCGGCAAGGAGCGGGAGCTCATTGGACGACTGGAGGACCTCAACTCTGAACTCCGCCCCTTAGAGAAGGTCTTACTTCCTTTGACTTTACTGACGTTTTGGCTGGTGGTTGTAGTTCATGACTGCTCTTAGCTACGCCCACAAATCATTGTGAGGTTTTTAACCAGGCAATGACTGATAATTGAACACAAGTGAACTTGTGAATGAATAAGTTGCATATTCTTGCATACTTTTTCAAATTGAAGCCAAGTGGAGCAGTAGTTGCACAGCATTTTAATGTGTTTAATCCTCTTATCTGCAGATTTTTTATTTTTGATGATATTGTCAGGTCTTTTTTCCTCCCAGCCATCAAAGATTACTGATTAAAGACTTTGACAAGTTGAGCATCTTAATTATGTGTTTGGGGTTATCAATGGTCTTTAAAAAAACATAAAATAGCTGCTCTTGGCAAAATATATCAATAATATCTTTCCTTTTTGTTACATTCTGAATACACATCCACTTATTTTGTTTTATTTGAACTGCCTGCTTGTGTTCTTCTTCTCTTCTGGATTGGTAGGTGAAGCAGGAACTGAATAGGAAGGCGGAGCGGCGCACCACCTGGGTGCTGTGGGGTGGCATGGCGTACATGGCCACCCAGTTTGGCATCCTGGCCAGGCTCACCTGGTGGGAGTACTCCTGGGATATCATGGAACCCGTCACCTACTTTATCACTTATGGCACGGCCATGGCCATGTACGCCTACTTTGTTCTTACACGCCAGGTAAGACGCAACGACAAAGAATAAGTATACAAATACATATGCCTGAATTCATATCAAGTCAAGTTTGACTGGAATATGCAGCTTCTGCTGCTTTTGTGGTGAATGCTGAAATGATTAGTTGATTGTGAGAAAAAAAAAATGTAGATGGTCAATTCATTATTTAAGTCATTTATTAAAGCAAGAGAAAACTTTCTGTGGCCCAAGCTTCGTTTATATGAATTTAAATTGGTTAACTTTTTGAATCGTTGGCCAAAGAAAATAAGCAAGTGTAAAAGTTGTATTAATCACACTAATAACCTTCCGTCTGGCGGGCACCAAGTGCTTTTTCAGGCCAACAAATGTGGAAATTGTCCTCTTCAATAACATTAAAATATTTTCGCAACCAGGGAACAAAGCACTAAAGTGAAAAGTCTTGTCTACTCGCAGTGTTTAGCATTCATAAGTTACCGCCAGCTTTTAACTCTAAGGACACGAGTCCATTTGATGTTGAATTTCTCGCTGGTGTGATTTGACCCATGACCAGAAAGCACAATATAGACGACACCTGATAGAATGCTTCCTTTTACAAAGTGCTCCGTCTGTGTCTCTCCATGACCTGCAGGAGTATGTTTACCCCGACGCTAGAGACAGACAGTATCTGCTGTTCTTCCACAAGGGGGTGAAAAGGACACGCTTTGACGTTGAGAAGTACAACAAGCTGAAGGATGATATCGCTGAGGTACGGTGGCTGGTGAAAACGGGATGTTTTGTGATGTAAAATGAGCCCTGCAGTCACACTGGGGATTGTCACATTTTATTGTTCAATACTTTGATTTGTACAAAGATCTAATTTCATGACGACCGTCGCACACTTTCTTCTTATATTTTAAACTCCACTGTGCCTCCCCCTCCTCGTGAACCCTCTGCAGGTGGAGTTGGATCTGAAGCGTCTTCGGGACCCGCTCCAACTCCAGCTCCCAGTTCAGCAGCTCATCGCCAGTAAAAATTGATGGGAAGTGTGACTCCCTCCTCTCTCAACTCCTAGAACCCTCTCTCCCTCTTCCATCCACCCTTTCCCACCCCACCCCCTTTTACCCTCATCTCTTTCTAAGACTCCTCCCACCCCCATCCCTCCCACACCCAATAATCCCATCCCTTTCTCGACTGTGGGAGTTAGTTTTTTCTCCTTTTTTTTTCTTCTTTTTTTCTTTATTTTTACTTTCCTGGCTGAAAACTCCAGTTGGAATTGCAATTGAAAACCGCTAAAAGACAAAGAAGGATGGCGAGAGTACCGGGAATTGAAAAACTCTCACAGCCGGAAGAATGGTGAGTATGATAAAAAAAAGGACAATGATGATGAAGGAAATAAACTGGCCTACTATGGATATGCCTCAAGTCTCCGGAGGGACAGCCTGCAAGGAACTTCAGGGGGCAAACAGGAATTCTCACACCTCTAGACACTCCAGAGCTGAGGACATGCAGAGGGGCAGTCACTGTTGAGTGTGTGTGTATGTGTGTGCATGGGACTTTCAGGGTATACTGGGACACTGACCCTGGCCACTCTGCAGGTTTGATACAGCAGTATAGTCCTGCTTTCTCTCGCAGTCAAACTGTCAACACACACACACGCACACACACCTACTCTCGGTTGGGACAGGCTACAGAAAGAGTCTCTACCCCAAAGTTTACAAGAAAGTCCTGACTGCGGTCGCACCATCAGGGGGACTTTCGTCTTCCTGTGGCTGAACCCTGCTGCCTCTCCCTCCCCGGGCCACGCCTTCACTGGGTGACGGACAGCTGTCCCTCCCAGTGTGACCTTTGTCAGGAGCCTGTCTCGACTCGCAGGATAGAGGCATGACGACGCCTCGCTTCCTCTTCCTGTTGACGTCCTGTAGCGGCTCGGTCTGCGCAAGTATGAGAGTACTACCGACAACAACATCACTGTGTGTTCTTTTATTCCAAAAAAAAAATATTTTGGCACTTTTTATTTTGAAAGCCATAGTATATTTGTTATGAAAAGAATATAAATATATATAAATATAAATATATATATGTATACAATCAAATAAACAGATGACCAGAGGCTAGTTTTTTTCAGTGGGGGGAGGAGCTCTCTAGCTTTCATCAATTAACATCCTCTGAAGATCTCCTGCCATGAAGGACCCCCGCCAACAGTCCAACGTGCGCACACAAAGAGCATTGCAATGTATGCATTGATACCGTGAACTAACTACTGCATATCTTGTCCAACACACACAATGCATTTTACAGTAACTATGTCCAGGCAGGTCGTAAGGCTCCTGTGCATGGTCACCAAAGGGGGACGGGGGACAATGTTAAAGCCAATTCAGGGTGGACATTGTTCAGATTAAAAATTGATTTTTGAACCACGCAGACTAATGCCATCCGTGACCTCTATAATCGTCTCATGAATACAAAGATTGCTGCAGAAATGCTTAACATAATACAGGTTTAAAATGTGCAGTGACCATTGTTTTGGACAAACCCACTGACGCTTTATTGTTTACTATATGGGATGAACTGAGTGGCTTTAAAGAAGAGTAAATGCTACAGAGGCAGAATTTGAGCAAACTGCTCGCAGTTCAATATCCCTTTTTTCAAATATCATGTATTTCCTCTTAGTCCAATCAATTCTCTGAGGTGTAAAATTGATATTTCCAGATGTTCAATGATCTAGCCCTTATCTTAACATCATGTATGCATTTCAACAAGTGAGTTTTTTTTTTTTTTTTTTTTTTTTTACGATTCTCCTTCACAAAGCTTATAGACAAAAATCACAGAAGGAAGGAAAATCATCCATCAAGGCTTTTTTGAGTTTTCTCCTCCCACTGTTGCTGTAATGCCCCCTGTCCCTCAATGGCAAGGCAGGGTAGACTGCATGCTGTGGTATGCCCTTAGTAGAAATTTGTGAATGTGTAGGAACATTATTGCAATTTTGTACTTAACTGGACACTTTTCTTTGCCACATCTAGCTGAAGTCTCATCCCCTTGAAACGTTAAATGTAGAAGCCATATGTTTGTGTTGTCCATGTTGTGGGGAAATGGTCACTGAAAGAACTTTTTTTCAGCTTTACTTAGTTTTTCTGTTCAGGTTTAGGATTGGAAGGCCCTCTCTCTCTCCGGCCCCATTTATGTCTCCAAAAAAAAGCTCTGAAAATCAGTTGTTTACACTCTGAACTGCTGTAGATCACCTGCAGAGAGGAAGCCCGATCACATGACGCCCCTGAACATGGACCCTATTTCAAGATCCTGCTTGTGTGTCTTGTGTGGAAAGTTGACTGAATCCCACAGAAGAGATCGATATGTTTAACTGCAGATTTTCAAATACAGTGCATGATTTTAGGTCAAATCAAAAGTTAGCCATGTTGATCTCAAGGCCGGATTTGGTCTAATCTGTGCGTGTGCGTGTGTTCTCCAAGGGAAATTGTGCCTTTTGATTGATTAACGATTAAAACAAGTATTAATAATGTAGCAAATTGGTAAACGGCAATGATGAGATCATTGAGAAAGTTGATCTCCTATTTGGAACGACGCCTTCATATTGGGGAGGTTTGAATTTGAATGTTTGGAAGTGGGAATCAATCTCGCTGTGTGTCTGTGAACATTTGTGTTTGTGGAATCCACATGTTGATAAGTGAGTACACTGGGGCTAAAGTTCAGATCGCTATATTCATGAATCCTTTGCCCTCAATCACTGACTGTCAATTGTGGTAGAAATCAAATCCGCCCTCATCCCACTTCATAGCAGTCATGAGTTTTTTTTTCCAGAATAGGACTTTACACACACGCACACTGTGCCGATTTTGTTTCCTCGGAGATGTACGGTGGCAGGTGAGAGATCCTCCCCTCTGCTGTTTCTACACAACACTTCTCTCCATCATCACCTCCTCCTTTTTATCACGCCATCCACCGGTTATTGCCTTTGTTTGGTTCTTTTCTTGTTTACTTTTTAAAAACAAAATATATCAAATATAGGGAAACTTTATTATAAAGAGGGTGTTGCATGAATGTATGTCTACATGGGAAATTATGTGAAAATAAAAAAGATGATTTATCAAAAAAAAACCTGCAAAGATAATTTAAGAACGTTGTTTGTAGAGATTCTTAGTTATGAAGGGCAGTGGACAGGGCTGCGTCTTCAGAATCTGCCCTGCCAAATCTGACTTAAATCCCAGCCAACCAACTGCTCGAACCCACATCAAACCCCACTCATATCTTCACCTTATTTACTCCCATGAACCCCTCCCTCAAGCGTGCATTCACACTCCCCAATAAATGGAGAACAAAAAAACTCTCCATCCTCGGTGCACCTGTAAGGGAGTCGTTCTCTTGACCTCAGTTACTAACGTCCTAAATCTGAGTCCAAAGGAAAAGTGTCAGGCGCACTGTTAGCTTATCGGGGAACACCTCCAACCCTCACCCCTCTCTCCTGGCATTTTCATCCACTCTCAGTCTTTTTTCTCCAAAGCGACATTATTACTCTATTCTTTGACTGTGTGTTATGTTTTTGAATATCTTGTTTGTGTGCACTTACAATAAGATGTTTAAAATGCCTAAAGAGTAAAGCAGAATACAGGATTGAAAATGATCTTGTACTCCAATCTGACCTCTTTTTTTATTTTGGTTTTCCTGTCCTGTTTTTCTTCTGTTGACATGATGCTGTAATGTTGGCGAAAAAGAAAAATGTAAAATCCTGTACCATTTATGAAATATGTATAAAAGAGAAATGTAATTCAATTATCAATAAAATCCTGATCCAGGTTTTGGAGCCGGTGGTCCAGTTGAAGCATCTGTTGTTCTCACTGGAAGTGAAGAGATTAATGGACGTGATACAGAAATTTACAAGAGACAGATTTTCAAGGTCGGACCACCTCCTGCGACTTGCCTTGGCCTCCAGCTCTTCCTGTACAGGACATCCTGTAAGATAGACCTGTACGGATAGACTGCTTGTATACAAAAGGCACATGAAGCATGACTGTGAAATCTACCAGTTTGTTTTGCAAAAAAAAGGCAAAAGAAAATGATATCTGTTTTTCTTTACATTTGAAAGTCTAATCATTTAACTAATATACACTGCCTGGCAAAAAAAAAAGTCGCCACCTGGATTTAACTACTACTGCCTACTATACAAGCCTGTGGGGGCAGTGCTATGATCTGGGGCTGCTGCAGTTGCTCAGGTCTTGGTTCAGCAACGACCAGGTTATTCCATCAATGGACTGTTTCTTCCCTGATGGCACGGGCATATTCCAAGATGACAATGCCAGGATTCATCGGGCTCAAATTATGAAAGAGTGGTTCATGAGACATCATTTTCACACATGGAGTCCAGACCTTAACCCCATTGAGAATCTCTGGGATGTGCTGCAGAAGGCTTTGTGTGGTCAGACTCTACCATCATCAAAACAAGATCTTGGTGAGAAATTAATGCAACACCTCATGGAAATAAATCTTGTGACATTGCAGAAGCTTCACGAAACAATGCCACAGCGAATGTGTGCTGTAATCAAAGCTAAAGGCAGTCCAACGAAATATTAGTGTGGGTGACCTTTTTTTGGGTGGAGACTTTTTTTTTTGGCCAGGCAGTGTATGCTAACGGCACTAAACACAAAGTGGGCTGTGTCAACTTTTTGACTTCCAACAGGTTAAAAGCCCAAATGGTCGAACTCCAGGTGGGGCAAGAGGAAAAGTACTGGCATCACCAACGTTACAAGGCTCTGGGGTCCATGAATTTAATGCAAAAAGATATTTCAGTACAGTCCGTTCCGTCATCGACTTTCAGATTGATTTGCCATCCATATACCTTGCCTGTGGCGTGGCTAAAAAAAACCCAAAATGTAACACATTTCAGTTCAGCAAAGGCACTAAAACAAACCTAAACGCTGTCAATATAATTGGAAAGTTTACTGGCTGACAGTGTCTAATTGTCAGGGGTAATCACAGAAGAAGACTGGCACGTTCCACCTCATCTCTTTCAACAGCCTGGTGGATTAATGTCTCCATTGATTTAATTACATTATGAGAAACAAAAACCGCAAGCATCAGGTTGGTCTTGGTGCTTTCTTAATGAAAAGGGCTAAACGTGAGACATTTTCTGGCAAATAACAAAGGTCAAGTGATGAGAACACATTCACTCTACTGCCAAATACTCTGCCTGCAAGTGCGCTAAACCTCAGCGTTGCCTTGAAGTGAAAGCTGCATCAGCACGACACTAAGCAGATTAATCAGATTGGTTTAATGCTGCGGCAGATTAGATCATCGCTCGGTGTTACACTCCCTTTAAATCAAGAAGGAATGAGTATGAAATACATTAAGACATGTAAAAAGGCCACAATCACACTTTTTTCACTGCATGAATGCAAGAAATATACATATATTATGTTTGGTGTAGTTTAGGGTCACGTGTGTGAGGATTGAGGGAGGAGAGTGTGAAGACTGTACCAACTGAAACAATGGGAGGATGGTCCCGTCAAAGGGTCAAGGTGAGGCAGACAGACACGAAAAAAATGACACATGCAGATAAGAGGCGCCTATTAAAGACGAGCTTTCACTGAGGATAAACGAGAAGAGGCACTTGCACGCTCAGAGAATCATTTAGCCGACACAGGGAAAACACATGATGATTTTTTGGGTGATTACAAGTCTGCTGCTGGAGAGTGTTGCAGCTGCAGGTGTAGGTGAGTACATTCACTTACAAACAAGCAGGTATCTCCTTTTTTACAATTATATTTGAACTCTTGTACGGCAATAATAGCAGTTGCAGTGTGTTTTCCTATAAATGAAAGAAGAAAGGTTGACATTATAGTGCTTATAGATGCTATATAGTACTTTCAGTGGTCCCATAACAGCCACAAGCCTATTTATTTCAAATGAAGATGTTAGTCTTTGAAAAGGTCACACGTATAATTCATTTATTTCAGCTTAGTAAGTTTCTACAGCAGCTGGACCTCAAAACTTTCAGCAAATGTTTCTAAACTGGGGTAAATAATACTTTTCGCAGGAACTATTTTGGGGACGGATTATCACGCATTTTATGCTCAAACGAGTATTTACAGCAGCAGTTTGTTGTCTTAATGGCTGGATGAGTTTTAGTGGCTTTTGGACAATACTACGTTTTTTTGGACAGAAAAATAGATAATTGCCAGCGTTATCCTTTCTAAAAAAGAATCATATTCATTATGAAGAACAACATGGTTGGACTCTGATTACTTTGAGTCTTCATTTTTCATCTGTGCAGATAAGAGACTGGAGTCTGACTCGGGTCAGGCTTGGCTGCACAATTCCTTAATAGCCATAGTAAGTTATTCAAGCCCCATCTGGAAGATGTAATGTCCACATTAGCATTCACCCGCATGAGTCAGCTATGTCCTCTGCCCCTTCTGTGCTGCTTGAGCCAGAACACAGTTGGTCAGTCGTACGTCTCCAAAACTGGTCGTTTATGCTGTCAGTGGGCCCAGGCCAAGGATTGATCCCTCTGCTTGTATTGGAGCAGCAAGAAGTGAAAAATGGACTGTCTATACAGAGGGTGGAGGATGGAAATAATGTGTGTGTGACACAGTGGCAGGACATTAGGGCCAGCTAAGCCTTCTCTGCTGGCCTAAACAAAATCACAAAGTTCTAGCTATTTTAGAATTATATATTTTTTAAATAAATAAAATTATATATATATATATATATATATATATATATATTCTAATGTAATGTAATTGTTTTTTTTCTTCAAATTTACTACATGTATTACACTTGTTTTTCATATTATCTTATTTTCTCATTGACCAGCTCCTGTCTGTTCCTAATCCCATGCTCTCTGCTTCAGCTGTTAAACTAAACAGCTGCGTAGGTACCAATCCCACGGCCGGCCACTGGTGTGACATCACTTTTAGTCACAGACTGAGTCCCGTCTCGCATACATATTTCCTGGCAGCTTTCATTCACTCAGGAACTTCTTAACATGATTTAAAAGATGTGCTTGTGTGTTTTGATGGTTACTTGTGAAAGCAAATAGGAGGAAAGGGACAGTTACCGTAAACTTCTGGCTGATTCTGAAATTCGGATTCATTAGATGTCAGAAGTGCTTTTTGCACAAGGTACGGGAAATTGTAAACATAGATTTTTATGTTGAGCAATCCAACTTAACGGAAAGCCTGGGGTTTGGCTATAGTGGAGGTGACTGCATCAGTAAAGTGTTTTGTGTCATGTTTGTTGGCGTATCACTGAAGATTCTTTACTGCTGGGTTCGTCAGCCTCCCACGGTTTCTTCATCCCAGCTGATTCAGCTGATTCCCAGTGAATAACACTAACTCTCACCCTTGCCCACTTTGCCTACTCACATCAACGATCACCTCTCCTTCTTTCCTTTGTTTGTTTTATGTCTACCTCCTAATTACAATCTTGGGCTGGCAGGAAGAGAAGGAGAACGTATTGATTGTTTTGGCTGCACTTTGTTTACTCTGCTCATTCAGTTGTTCTCCTGATTCTGCAACGCTGGCTGTAGTGAAAAGAGCCACTGACAGGACTGGATAAAGAGTTCTGTGTGTATGGTTTGTTGGCTTTTAGTCATTAAGGTCCAATGGTCTGTCTCATTGCTACAACTCCACTCAAGTGACCAGTATAGATGTACAGAACGATGGGTACTGCTTTTCTATGGGCTGAGCAAAACATTTAAAGATTACTTCACTGAAAAAGAAGATAATCTCATATTGGGGCACACTTTTTATATTGAAACTACTTCGTATGGAAAGCTATTGGCAGTGAGGTATGTGGTTTATTCAGAGTAACAGCAGCAGAACCCTGTTTTGTGGGCATTGTAAAAGGTCGACCCCCTGAAACTGTGGTGGAAAAAGTAGTTAGAGCAATCAGCAAAAGTAGCAATACCACAATAAACAATACTCCTATAGAGTAGTAATTTAGATACAGTAGCAAAAGTCAAAATATTATTTGTATTTACCACAGTCACATATATATTACAATACAACCCATGTCAAGGCATCATATTTTGTGAACCTATTATAGTTTTGTTGTTTATGTATGGTCTGAAAATGAGCTATAAAATGATTGTAATAAAGTCAAAACCTGATAAAATTCAGCTCTGAAATCTAGTGGACTAGAAATATTAGGTCTCGCTCAAAAGGAAAAGAAGGTCAAGTACACTTACTTACTTTTATTTACTTGAGCAAATCATTAATTTCCACTTTTCTCTAGCTTATCCTGCTTATCTCAAACACCAGTGGCGGGCCATGCATTTCCTACATGCGCCTTCAATGCATATCTACAGCTGAAAAACCTAATGACTCTATCAGCTGTTAAACGGCCTCCACACACATAAGACATCTCAAGTAGCTGCTGCACCTGGAGAGGAGAGGCGTGGCCCTAGTCCCGGCTAAACCAGCAGCAGCAACAGCGCTGTGTATTTCTTAAATACAACTGCAGACGTAAAAAACAAAATTAACATAACGAGTATTTCACTCACCACATTTCCGTAATCCTTTGTGTGAACAGCGTTATCAGTAAATACACAAGCGAGTCATCAGTAAATCCACCAACAAGGTAACCTTTTGGTTCTAGGTCGAAGCTAGAAGTTCCCAGTAGCTTCTTATCTCACTGACCAATCATAGCGCATGTTAATGGTCGTACTGGGCCACTGACCAATCATATACATCCACGCCATTTCGCAGGCACTGCACCTCAAAGAATACACCCAGCTTGTCTAACTAGAGATCTGATTTGTTGAAGTCCCTGACAATCAACCACAACATCCACTCTCAGTGTACTTTAATCTGCAAAGACCGGCTTAAACTGATTTTCTTCCATTGAGACACATGAGAGAAAAAATGTGATTAGATGAAAGCTTCTCCTTAAAACAAGCTTCACTGCTGCAGGCGCAAGACTGCAGGCAGAGCAACAGAGGAAGACATGAGCTGTTGAATGAGAAAATAAGAGAAACATATTTATAATACATTGGAGTGTATTTGTGGAAAAACAATTAAACACATATTTACATCGTGTTCATACTTTTTTCCTAACCATGTGCCGTTAAGTCTTATTTGTCTTCGCCCCCTCAGCCCTGGACCCATGCTCTGCATACATCAGCCTGAATGAACCTTGGAGGAACACAGACTGGCACGTCAACCAGTCATCTGGCGTGCCCTTTTGTGACAACCACGTGACGGGAGAATGGTACCGCTTCACGGGCATGGCCGGGGACGCCATGCCCACCTTCTGCGTCTCTGAGAACCACTGTGGCACGCATGCGCCCATCTGGCTCAACGGCAGCCACCCTCAACCCCACGAAGGCATTGTCTCCCTGCCTGTTTGTGCCAGCTTCAACGACAACTGCTGCCACTGGAACGCCAGTATTGATGTGAAGGCTTGTACCGGAGGATATTTTGTCTACCGCCTGCCCAGACCCTCAGTCTGCTTCCACGTGTACTGTGGCCGTGAGTGTTCATGTGTGATATGTAAAAAGACCATTTTTGACACCTTTTCTTGTCTATCGTTGTGTTAAATATGTGTGTGTGTGTGTGCGTCACCTAGATTTCTATGACATCTGTGATGAGGTGGGCTGCACAGGCCCCAGATGTCCCGAGTCTGACTGCGTCTGTGCACCTGGAACTGTCCTGGGACCGGACAGACAGACATGCCTGGGTGAGGCGGACAGAGAGGGAGGAAGAGAGAGGACAGATAAGTTGTGGAACAGAACTGGAAGACAGACAGGCTGGAAATGGTTTCTGAAAGACAAGAGAAAGCAATCAGTCTGGCTTAACAGTGTCTCCGCCCATTGTTTTGACAAGCACATTCATTAATATGGAAAGGCTATTTATATTTAAATGCACATGATATTCACGATGTGGGGCATTCCCTGCAAATACTACACAATCCAATAGGATCAAGTGGAGAGTTTCCTTTTCTCAAAGAAATGTATGAATAGTGTGTGTGTGTGTGTGTGTGTGTGTGTGTGTGTGTGTGTGTGTGTGTGTGTGTGTGTGGTACACTGGATGGTACACCTAATGATGGGAGACAAGCTTGTAGTGGGAACCTAGCCTGAACACCCCATTATCTCATTATTCACCCATCAACCAAATCTGCCCTCCGCTGTCTCAGAAATGACTTCTTCCTTATTCAATCTTCACTCACTGTCTTTCCTCACTCCCTGGTACTCTCACTTTAGTTCCTCCTTTTATTTCACCTATCATTATTTATTTTCCAGTCCTTCTTTAAAGTCCATTCATCATCTTCCTCCCAAGAACACTTAGTGATTTGCCTCAAGGTGATGAACTCCACCCATCTGGTACTCAGTCGATTAAACCAGAGGTCATTTGATATGAATATTTGACCCAGCTGCGGTGTGTGTCCTATGGTGGTGTGTGTCCAACAATGTTCAGATCTCAATGAATGTGGAAAAAGCAACGGTGGCTGTGCAGAGGTGTGTGTGAACACCAAAGGCTCCAGGCGCTGTGAGTGTGGGTCGGGTCGCGTGCTGGACGACGATGGACACAACTGCAGAGGTACATCGGTGTTGTGATGTTCACATGACACGCCAGTTGACATTGTACAGCGATACAGGGAACCACACAATGCTCTTCATCTTTTCCCTTTTTATCTGTGTGGCTTCTTGCAGAGATAGCAGGCTGTCATGTTAACAATGGAGGCTGCAGCCATGGCTGCTCCTCGCTACTGGACTCCTATCAGTGCCACTGTCCCAGAGGGCTGGAGCTGGGAGAGGATAAACGCACATGTCAGGGTGTGTATCAGTGTGTGTGTTTGTGTGTGTGCGCGCATGCGTGTGCGTGCATTCGAGAAAGGTATCTAAGATAAGTTAAATAATCAATCAGACTCCAGACAAGCTGGCACAGAGATGCATGCTTGTATTCATCTGAAAAGATGTTCTTGATAGAAGAGGTTTGACCAAAATGCATTACCTCTGGCTGTAACGGAATTCCCAGCATTTCAGTGAAGGGTGATTTATGTCAGGTAGGATCCTTAACTATATCAGTAGTGGATAATAATCAAATTATCTTTTGTTTCAGAAAGACATGGGGGCCAAAATGATATGTTGCTTGCAGACCATTTCCTCAATGTCCTTCTTGATAGCAAAGGACAGCTAAAGTTTTCTTTCAGTAAATAATTTATTTCTGATTAACTGAAAAGGTGACATCCTTAAATTGCATGTTAAATCCAATCAGATAAAAGCTTTTTTTCATTATTAATTAATCAATGTTCATTGGCAGCTTAATAGATAAGCTTCCTTTACGTATTTATTCAAGAAAGAGATGTGTGGTATGTTTTTATCGTTGTTGTACACCTGCAATGTTTCTCGATTTGTTCCATTATGGCCGTAATAATATGTCATACCCTTGTCTACGTTTCCTGCAGTGCCAGTCCAGTGTGATCCCAGCTCTATTATTGTGTCCATTCCTAAAGACCTTGTAGGAGGACTGGAGCTCTCTCTGTCCAACTCGTCTTGCCGAGGTGTCTCCAATGGCACACACATCAACCTCAGCTTCAGCCTCAAGACCTGCGGCACCGTGGTGGAGGTCAGAAACATTGGTTGGCAACCTTTAAGACTGCATGTACTCAGGGTTCAGTCTCTATACGGCTTGAGCTTGAATAAAAAGTTGATTATCTCATAATATTAAAGAGCTGTGCCCTAATCGTAGGCGCTATGAGGTTTCCGTAAACTGAATGTTGTCCCCCAGGTGACGGATGACAAGATTGTGGGCACCAACCTGGTGACAGGTCTCCCCCGGAGCAGCCCAGGCAGCAGCAGGGACTTAATAGTTCGTACCAGCAAATTAGTGCTCCCGGTCACCTGTGAATTCCCCAGGGAATACCAGGTGTCAGACGGATACCAGGCCAGTCAGCGCAGCTCGGCCCTTCAGCTGGCCGGCCACAGCGTGGGAGTCTTCCCCTTCTCCCTGGAGCTCTTCAGGAGCGCAGAGTTCTCTGAGCCCTACCGCACCCCACCACAGCTCCGCCTGCACGACTCCCTGTTCTTCGGGGTGGAGCCAAAGGAAAGGGTGGAGGGCCTCTCTGCATTGGTGGAGAGCTGCTTCGCCACACCAGGGCCCAGAGCGGACGAGGCCATCAAGTATTATCTCATTAAAGACGGGTGACTAAAGTGCAAGTTTAAATGCCACATCTCTAGTGCTGCGTGACATAGCAGCAAATGCCTTGATCCAGAAGATATCTGTTGGACAAATGTATACATTACTCTTTTTAATGAATAGGTTTGCTATCCTCTATTGCTACAAGATATATTAGAAGATTCAACCTATACCAAGTTCACAATCACTTTTACATTTGCAGGTATCAGGTATTTAAAAAGAAATCCTCTGCTACACAGAGAGTGAAGTGTTTTATAGCCACCCACAGTGGCTGTGAAAGAAAAAAAGTCTCTTGCATACGCTTAAAACAGCATAACTATGTATTTTTAACATTGTCTCATTAATATGAGAAATGCTTTTGGTCCTGCAGCTTTAATGGTCCTTATAATGAATGTCAAAAGGATCAGACTTAACGACTGTGTGACCACAAAGGTCTAGCATCTAAATCCAAAAAATCTCCACTCCTTTAGTAAAATGTCAAGGGAAAAATGCCACTGGCTTCAAAATATGATCAATGTGCAAAGAAAAGAATATTTTTAGTTTAGCTATTTAGCTAATATTTTTTCACCGAACCTCCGTTGATACTGTACAGACATTAACAGAGCAGAGCGCTAATCTATTTTCATGAGTATAAATATACAACAGTATTTTAGGGCCTGAGGCTTCTACCCTTGATGAAGTGGCTTGTTAGCGCGACATGGATCACTGAGGATTGCGTTAAGATAAAGACTGCATTTATGCTTTTTGGCTTATTCTCCAGCTGTATCTCCGATGAAACGGTGACACAGTACTCATCAAAGGACCAGCTCTCTAAGCACTACCAGGTCCCTGTCTTCAAGTTCATTGGCAAGGACAACCGGGTGAGTCAATACAGCATGCTGGGAGCCAGCTGGCAAGTGTACGTGGGCTTATGTCTGTATGGCACGATACTGTAAAGACTGTATGCCTGCACTATCAGAAGTAGCAGTGTCATGTGTTGTGTTCTTCTCCATGTACTCAAAACAAGCTTGTCTTCTCCATTTACAGCAAGTGTTCCTCCACTGCCAGGTGTTGGTGTGCGGGGCCGGAGACTCCCACTGCGCTCAGCGCTGTCGAGGACGTGTCCGCCGAAAGGTCCGGACCGGGGAACCTCAGGAGCATCACACACTGACTGGAGGCCCCATCTTCATCCTGCCCGAGCCAGGACGCTAACTAACTCATGCATGAAGAAAGCATCATGATAGCACAGCAACAGCAGCAGCTGAATTACATTTGCAGAGTATCATTTAGATTAAAGGAGATGAACTGGCCATTTCAGTTTATTTGGTATTTAAAAGTCCTTCACATACACATATACATGTAGATGTACAGTATATGCACTCTCATTTACTCCTATGTACGTTCAAGTGTCAGTCACAGGGATATAGATCACTTGGATTCTGCTTAATGCTTTAAAGTGTGTGTGTGTGTATGTGTGTGTCGTTGCGACTTTGCCTTGCAGCTAAATGCACTGACATTAAAGCAAATGACATTTCTATTAGAAATCATTCAGAGGGACAGTTCATTTGTAACAACTACAGCGTGAAGGATGCCTTTCTAGGTCTCACTTTCAAACATTTCTCAAGCTTGATTACATCTTAAAGACTTTGTGAATTTATAGAAGTAGTTTGTATTTCACACCATCACTAAATTGAGAAATACACATGAACGTATGTTGACTCATTTACTCTGTTTAATTGATGGCTGGGGATCACGTCACACATCCCAATATGGTGGGAAAGAGATAGCGGGGGAGGATGATAGCAACGATTCATCACTGACAATTAATCTAGAATGAATGATGTCAGTTAAACTGCAATTACTCATGTATTCATTCATTAAAGCATATCAAAGTGCCAGCAAATAACTGACTTCAAACATTAACGTAATAGCTGTAATAGGCATCACATTTACATGACACTGACTC
Organism: Clinocottus analis; assembly: GCF_023055335.1. Taxonomy (NCBI): domain Eukaryota; kingdom Metazoa; phylum Chordata; class Actinopteri; order Perciformes; family Cottidae; genus Clinocottus; species Clinocottus analis. The sequence continues at coordinate 13,871,370 of NW_027176240.1, read as the reverse complement.
TGAGCATACTATCTTGATGAATAGCTGCACACAACAAATTGTGTGCACCTTAGTAATTAAATGATGTCATTCTATGCAGAGGAAATTAATCCAAGTCCAATATCCTTCCCATTAGGCACAGTATTCGAAGTCAAAGTAATTTATGGTAATGGAGTCATGGAGGCCTAAAAATGGCCTAAAATGTAATGGAGAGTATGAAGGGATGCATAAGCAGTTAATTATTACATACATTATGAAATGAATATACAGAGACTTAATATATGCAAGTGCCTCTAAATAAAACCTGAGAAACTGTTCATTTGCGTTATTATTTTTTCACTCCCTGGCTGTGGGTTCTTGTTAAGTTTCTACTAATTGACAAAAGCCTATAAATATAGAGTATATTCTGTAGAAATGTCCGTGACTCAGTTATTTGTCTGTTATTTGGTCCAGAGTGGTCGGTGTCACAGTTCGTCCCTCTCCTCTCCCTCGCAGACACACGCTGCCCTCTGGCTGTTCATGTAAGGCCTGCAGCCGAGAGTCCCCACTGTGCCGTGCAGAGCGTCTGCCATCGACTCACAGGCTGAGGGGCAAAGACAGAGAAATCAGAAAGGGGAAGGAGTCAGAATTTATTATTGTATATATTTATATATATATATTTATATATATATATATATATATATATATATATATATATATATATATATATATATATATATATATATAGGTATCTGCAAACATCTCACCTTGCACCTTCGACACGAAGCCCAGACTTCTCTTCAGGTCGGCGCAGATGCCGTGCAGACATAGGCGAAATTCGGAGTCACAGTCGTTCTTGTTTGTTCCGCAAGTGTCGTAGCACAGGTCGAGCTGGTTACAGCACGTCGTCATGGCAGGGATCCCCAGGTCAAGCTGTTAAAAGAAGGAACTGCTGTCAGTGCATCTTATAATACAGCACCTATAGCCTTTCCAGCCATAGTGGTTGTGTTTAGCTCCCTTATATGGGTTTAATGATGGGGTTCTGGACTGTTGGGGGTTATAAACAGGCCACCTACAACTGCATTCACCTGGAATCCCACCAGGGAGGAGCTGCACCCGTTCGGCTCTGGGAGCTGGTAGCCGGGACGAGGTTTAGCGGGTTCTCCTGAGAAAACAGAGAAGTAACAGTTTCATTAAACTTTAAAACTCAAGTGAAGGCCCATCAACAAACTAATATCGTCATGTACTCCCAGTCAAGGATGAACACCATATCTCTGTTCATGGGTGTGTGTGTCGTTCCACAGATAAGATGTTTCTTCTGGTTGAGCACATTGGTGGTGGTTGTGTAACTGCAAGAACATCTAGCTCTCAGGGTGATAACCAGAATGTATTCAGGTTTCTTTATCAGCCACCTAGCGTGATTTAAATAAGAAGCTGATAAACTGACAGCAGAGGGATTGATTTGACATGTAAATAGAAAACAAATACATCATGGCAGAAGGAATATGGGACGTGGACAACATAGTAATCAACAAAAACATAGTGTGAAACAGGTGCACTGACTAGACTAACTATTTCTGAGTCCCTCCTCCAGGACACTAAAAGACACCTGGTTCTCAATAAAATAACAGGATGCTAATTCAAGAGAATCCTTCTTACCATGTCTGCAGCGGTACTGACACACACCATTTTGTCCCCCTGCCAGCTCCACCAGCGACCCAAAGTATCCGTGGATATTCTGGAAACTATTTCTAATTGAGTTGAGGCTCCAGCTGCTGTCGTCTTCGTCTGCCACGAGTTCGTTTAGCGACTGGTTTGTCTCGATTGGTCTGATGTTGTTGTCCTCCGCCTCAGCAGGAGGAGGTTGCTGTTGGATGACAGCTTCCTTAGCAGGGGGGTCTCCAGCAGGCCGTTCACTGTCTGCCTCTGGCTCTTCGGCTGTTGCTCCATCTGCTACTGGGGCATCCGCTTTTGGTTTGTCTGCTGAAGGGTTATCCGCTGCCAGTATTTTAGCCAATGTATTGTCATCAGAAATGGAATTGGCTGCTGGTTCCTCAACTGCAGCTGAGTTGTCTAGTTGGGTATCTGCAGGAGCTGCAGCGTCTTCAGCTGCTACACCATCAGCAACAGTAGCAGAGTTCACAGGAGGCACCTCCTCCTCCACTGGCTGCATCTGGTAGTGGCCTATAGTGGCACACATGCCCGCGGACACGCAGAGAAAGAGCAGCACTACAGCCCGGAGCAGCATGGCGTTAAACTGGTGACGATTCAAGCAGGAGGCCACAAGGCAAAGGTGTTGTTAGCAGGAGGAGAAGAGCTCAGACAGCGACACAAACCCTCTGCTCCTACTGGCCCTGCGAGCCGGTGAGCAGACTTTGACCTCTGATTAGGTTTGAGCAGACAGCAAGGCACGCTGTCATGTTGGGGGCAAAGGTCACGCCTTATCAATCCAAAGAAAGCTTCAATAATTACTATAATCCTCTTATTCTGTGTTTCTTAAACACATCATATTAATTTCATCACTTACTCCCATGGAAAATGAGCCTCCAGCCCTAATCTGATGTAATTTTTCACCAAATGATAGGGTTTAGTTCCAATTAGTTTGCTCTAATGGTGCCTGATATCTGTCTGACACCTGAATGTAACAACAAAATGTGCATCTATTATAAAATTAGATTATTGGGGCTTTGAGATACACAGAAAAGGATTTACATACACACACACACTTGACTCTCATTAAGATAGCTGAATCTGTCATCGATCACATTTTTTCCAGCAAACTAAACTATACTATAACTTTTAAATTATTTTTTTTACACATTATACTTTGACTTTTTTTTAAGCATTGTATGACTTTCTTAGATTTTTTTCAAGCCATTATATTACAAGATTTCTTTGACTTTTTTTCAACTGTGCGCAATTAAAAAAAAACATCATATTTTTAATAACCCTTCCCCAATGTCCTCCAATGAGGCCGCACATCTACAAGTGTGAAACAAAAGACAGAACCTAACTTGCAACACAACTGCAAGAGGTCAGTCAGAGGTCGCATCTTGTTTTTAGGGGTCTTTAGTGACAACACAAGCACAATTTGGACAAAAATTATGATAATGGTGCAACTGAATGTCTTATACTATTATTTACGATAACTGAGACAGTAAATTTGATAAAAAAAATACAATATAATACAACATTTATGCTTAACTTGATACAGGTATTCTCAGGCGGTCTCCAAGTTTAATTTAAATGTTCAAAACACGATTCATTCTCACATAGCCAGGTTATAAATAACATAAATCTCCCCTAAACAAGTCTCATGAGATTCTTCTGGCTCAGAGAAGTAGAACGATGTCCCCCGTGTTGCTGTCTGTCACCATCCGGTGGCTGTATAGAAGTACTACGAGCCAACATGTTGTCCGGCCAATCTCTGTGACTCTCTGGATGTTTACCATTGCTGCAGTCATGTACGTAATTCAATCTGCCGTTTAGGGATCAGTGAATGAGTATTGGGTGAAGGAAATTATAATGTTATCATGATGTCTTCACATGTGCTCTCGTAAAATGTAGTGTTGGTGAGAAATTTGAATAAATCCAGTTGTTTGAAGGTATTATGAGGGAATTATGACATGTGTACAGTAGCTACCAATCAACTACCAATGACAAGATTGTTTCAATCCATAAAAATACAATCTTATAGTTCCTAATCATTTTTAATTCTGGGTTCAAAATGAAGAAACAAAACATTATAAACTACTACAACAAAGTAAAAGGATAATATAAGGCATAACGCCTTGATCAACAAATTAGTATCTGGGATCTATAAATGTTATATTTGCTCTTTTTTCTTTTGTGCTGATCTTATTTTCATCCGATTCGTGACTCTGATCCGTGTTCCGATCTGAACCGTGACTTGTACGATCCGTTACCAGTAATTAGTAGTAATTACTGCAAAGCTGACTTATTTTGTAATAGATTCATTTTAGATATGTGTATCTGTTAGGCATGTCATCCACATAAAGCTGAAGACATCATTCAGAACAAATTGGAGAAGATAATTTATAAAAAGTTGCGCCTTGAGGCAATCACCACCCAGAGAAGGATCAGGATCATTATGACAGAACAGAACGAGGGAAAATCAATTCTGAGCCATCAAAAAGTGAATCATGTCCACAAGTTGTTAGACATTCATACGCGGCCAAGAGAAGAAAAAAATTAATAATAATGCACACATAAATACAAAAGTATTTATAGTATAATGCACACATAAATACAAAAGTAAGTAAGAACTAGGCTGTACTATTGACCCTTGACCCCAGGTTATTGAATTAATTGTTTTAATATACAAGAGACTAGACATTACTATTATTATTGTTGTTGTTTACGCAGTAGGCTATATATTATAGAGGCTGCTGCATACTCTATGAACACTGCTAGAGGTCCAGCAATATGGTATTACTGGGCCCACCTGAGGGAAGGGGGGTAAAGGTAAACCAGATCCAGGACTGCCAGACCACTCTGCAGTGAAGTGAGAGGTTTTCTGAAGACAATGTGATGCTCAGTAACACAATTATGTGTTTCTTTTATTACAATGAATGTCACTTAATGTGAATCCAGGCTTAAATGACAGTTTACGCTGACTGAAAGGGTCGGGGGATTTGCCCTGTCTGCACAACATGCTGGTTTTACTACACGACAATAACTTCCGGGTTTAAAAGGCCAAAGTAGAAAAGAAGAAGTTTGCCCTCTGCCAGAAATTTCCATCGGTTTGGGCAACAAATATACTGAGTTAAGTTTAAGAAGATATCATGTTTTGGGTTCAAATAAACCGTTCCTGACAAAGAGCCTTGAAGGTAAACATAGATCTTCTTCCTGAACCTAACCAAGCAGTTTGTGTTTGTGTGTTTGTGTCTATACTCAACAAATTAGTTTTGGCACTCAAGTATTTTGATGCTGAAATCGTTCTAGGATCTCATGCAGTGCTGTGGACCTGCAGCGAGTCCTCCTTGCAGAAAAGAAGGTCTGGCTACCATTTAACAACACGTAGCAATTTATTGTAGATACATAGGGTTGCCTGGTCTGTCGATCAGTCAATTTAGCAAAGGTGCATGCGTTTGGGGCTCAAAGGGAAGGCCGATATTATTGTTTTCACTTGGTATGTCTCTGCTGCTCTCTGGTGTTTGGAGAGGAATGTGCTTCCAATGCTCTGGATTATTTTGACCTTTTTAGTGAACCCGTCCCACACCAGAGTGAGTGATGTCATGGCGTTTCAGGGTTTTCCTTCCAATGCCTCATGCAGCCTGTACAGATGAATACGTACCATCGTCTCTTGTGGCCAGCAATGAGAGAATGACTTTATATCTTTCTAATTGTCTGTGGTATCATGTTCATATATGGTTCATATGCAACTCCATACAGAAATAAATCAGAAAAAGATAGACATGATAATATCCAGTATTAGTTTATGCTTTGAAACAGTTTTCTGTTCAATTAATTAACATTTGAGTCACTCCAGGCCGTATATATATTATTTGATTTTTACCTTAACATGGAAGTTGTTCGTATGACCAGAGTACTAATTGGACTGCTCTGGGCGACAAATACAATGTGTGTGAAGTGTCAAATTCACTCCTTTTAACGAATAGATTGCTGGAAACTATGAAACTTCACATCCTCTAAGTAAATACAATTACTCAAAGCTTGATTGGAATTTGTATTTTGTATTCTTTATATATATATATAAAAATAAAACTTTACACATTTCAGAGGCAAATATTACTTTTTAATCCAATACAGTAATTTGACACAAATAGTACTAGTCGATTAATATTTGCACAATACTAGTTAATATGTCACTTAAGGTTTTACATACAAAACACATCTTTTAAAATATGATGTATTATTATAGAACTAAAGTATATACAGTAGCTAATATTAGCTTCACCTATACAACATCAAGATATTTATAAAACGTTGTATCAGTAACATTAACACAGTAAAACTATATTCTAGAATCTAGATTATGACTTTTAAAGGAGTGATTCTGCATAGAGAGTACTTTTGATTTGTATGTACATTTGACTGGTTGAAGTATTTTATCATAGTGTTATTGCTTGCTTGATGCTGGTAATTGAGCTATGATAGGTTGTTATTTATGGACAAAGACCACTTTTGCTAAACTGAAGGTCTACGACAAGATATTTTAATACAGTTAAGTTACTTGCTGGTGACAGATGTGACTATGGAATACATATTCCTTTATTTAATGGCACTTTGGAACGTCCATCTCAAGAAATGATCATTTGGTTCACTTGCTGATAAAGTTATTCGCTCTCTGTTGGTAGATCACAATGTATTTCTTCCCACAGCGCCCTGGTGGTAAAACATAAGAAAACAACAGCAGATAAAGTCACAAGTCTCTGAGTCACGTATGTGCAATAGAAGTTCAAATATGTACCGTCTCACGCTCTTGGTTGCTTTCTCTCTGTTCAGCACCATGTTTATGTTGTTTTCCAAATCCTTTTAGGGAAAAATAAAAATGATTACACAGCAGGACACGCGTATAAAATCTTTAATACTTGAAGAAAGATTGTTAAAGGTCAAACTTGCCTTGTTGGTGCTCTGCAGACGCCCATTAGAGGCTATCAGTCTTATTATCTCTGACTGGAGGTGAACAGATAAAAAGCAAAATAAAACATGCAGCCAAATGCATTTTTAGCACACACCAATTACTGTACAATTCCTGCTTTAATTCCATTTCTGGAATAGTGCAAAGACAACATATATGCTAAATGACATGCAACAGCCATAAACATGTAAGTAACAGGGCAGAATATATTAATATATTTCAGACAGTTTATCTCCCAGCACCTTTAGGTCTTTGATACATCGTTCAATGGCCCTGGTTGTAACAGAGGACACCAGCTTCTCCTTAAGCTCCTCCTCCAGCCGTTGGTTCTCCCGCCACGTGTTCAGCACCTGAAGCCTTTTGGCTCTGACACTGCTGGTGTGGACGACGGCAGCTCCTCCGTCATGCAGGCCTGACAGAGGTGCATGTGTGCAAGCACAGAAGAGCCTCCTGTGAATGCGCTGTAGGATGTATCTGTACATACATCCCTGCAGGCCTTATGAAGTCACAGCTGACTCACTGCAACTAAAAAAACCTGTCTTTATGCCGGTTGGCATGACACAGTAAGTATTTGTTCAGTCCACTTCAGAGACACAGGACATTCAAAAGTTAGCATGTGCTGTGGCCTGCAGGGTAATATACAGCAAATGCTTAGAAGTGGTGTTTATGAATGATTACCAGGGTAGTCTTGAGACTTACTTGTCATGTCACTGTCCTCTGGGCCTTTGATAGCTGGAACATTCTGTGATTCCTCTCGGACTCTGAGGTTAGAAACAAACCTGCTTAAAATAATGAAACAGTATACTTTTATATTTACTTTGATTTTGGTAGAGTGATCTTTACAGTACCGTTTATTCTCCTCTAGAGATCTCTTGACCTCCTGCTCCAGTCTGAAAATCTCTTCTTCAGCATCCTCCAACTCCATTTGCCTTATTTTGTCATTGCCAAGATCTCTGAGTGAAGTATCCAGCGGCTGTAACAGAACAACAAAAACATATGAACGCCTGTATTCCAAAAAACACAAAAGATGCTTGAGAGAAATTCTTGTGCTGTGGCCTTTGCAAAATTATTTAAGGCTCCAAGACATTGTGAAATCTATCATGGCCCCATAAACATATTATGCTATGTCAAAAAATACATGAGGTTATAGTCTCTCTACTGAAGATATATCACATTGCCAGCAGCCCTATATTACCATGGAAAGGATGACAGGCCCTGTGACCAGATTGAACTTTGACATGAACTGTTGCTAAACTATAGGGGCAGTTTTGTTACAGTGAAAATACTTTGTAAATAACTTTGAACTTATGTTTCCTCTCTTAGAGAACTGCTTTATAATACTGTTGTATAGATAATACTGTAAAAATAGAAACGGGAGTCAATGTTTTTGATAGGAAAGTCAGAAAGTCACATACTTCTCAGGCCTTGTCTAACAAATGTCTAACAGTACGTATTTAAATACATTATGAGGAGTGTGCTTTACCAAGTTGTGTAGTACCAGTAATGATTGGGAAGCCATCAAGTGGTTGACATACAAATCATAATCGGTCTGGAAGAAAAAAAGAAAACATTAGTTTACTCTGTGTATTTACCTTTTTTTCTTTTAATTATGTCTCATGAGAAGGAATCTAACCTTCACTGACATTTTGCAAACAATAATATACTTAAATCTACTGCTCATGGGCTTGTCACAACATGTGCTTCATTGCATTACAGCTATAGTGCAATGCTAAATTAGAAGCATGCAAAGCGGTTCTACCATTGTGTGCAAAAAAAAAAAGAAACTTGCATGACCCCAGAGTTTCTTGTGAATGAGCAGTAATGCAACCGTTGCCCGCTGATGACCTGCTACCAGACGCATCACGACCAGGTTTCAGTTGTTGCTCCACTTCCGCTTGCTACACCAGGGACTTAATCTCTCTTGGCTCTAATAGAACGAGCTGACGGCACATGCTAAAAATGTGCTAGTGGGTACAGAGGAAATGGAAAAACCTTAATTTCCCTCAGGATGCGTCCAAATACTGGCGAGCCTTCACATACATCATCAAAGACGTCAGTGAACACCGCAAGGCGGTCTCTGCTGGGCCAGCTTTGCGCTGACAACCTCCTCAGCTCCTGGGTATATGACAGGAACACACACGAAACGTTACACAAGTTAGGATGCGAGTACACCTTCTGCAAGAGTTTGAGAGGACATCTCAAACTGCCATCTCGTGTAAAATTAGCCAGGAAAATTGCGCAACGGTTCAATTACAAAATAAGTTGCGGGGAAGTAATGGTTTGTGAGACCATTTTCACCTTTTGTAGTTTCCTCTCATGCATCTCAGCAACATTTCTTCCAGCCCAGAGGTCTTGCTTGGCTCTGACTTGCCTGCCAAACCGTTGAATCGTCTTTACCCGGCCTTCATTACTCTGGCCTTTCTGGTCAGAAGGCTGTTTCTCCTCCGGATCCGTCAAAGAGTTTGCCTTTTTCTGGGAGAAGGCTCTTGGCTGGAGCGGCACAGAGTTTAAGGAACAGTCAGCTATCTTAGGTAGACATATATCTTCGCATATATCCTCGGTTTTGTCTGCATGCGATGACCTGTCAGTCGCCTGACCTCGTCGTGACTTTGAGACATTAGACTCTACTGACTCTACTGCGGTGTCAGTGGAGAACTCAAAGGGACACTCTTTCATCTCTTTTTTCTTCACAGAGGTCAGGGCCTTTGTCCGTGTCTGGTTTGGGGTTTCTTCTAAGCCCTGAGACATCCTCCAGAAAGACTGAATTGTCTCCCTGTTAGGCGGACTCTGGTTCAGGCTGCGAGGCCCAAGATGACCTGAGGAGTAGGTCAGGATGTCCACCTTCTGACCAGCTTCAGCAGCCAGCAGCAGTCTGTGGATGTCACTCCTGAAGCAGTCAGGCATTGGCTTGTATCTGCTGGACATGGCTGCGAAAGGACAAAACACAGTATTGTAAAGTTTGGTGAAAGTCACACAAAGTGACAATAAACGTTTCATATTACGGAGCGGAAGTGCGACGTTTCCATTAATTAAATGCAACACATATTGCTCGTTGGCAATTAGGACTGAAGGGCATGACATAACACCGATGAATAACAATTAACTCAGCAATTGTGTGTGTCTAAAAAAATATGTACAGTCCTAAAACTCAAAATCGTGAAAACAAATTGAGGTAAAAAAAATAAATCAATAAACTAACCAGCGCGGATGCGTCTGTAAATGGATCGAATTGGTTTTCCACAATTCCGAGTCACCATCAACAATTAACAGTGTTTAATATATTTGCCTTCACATTACTTTTAAAAGCACGGATACAGAAATCATAAGAAAGGGTCTCGACTCACCTGTAAGCTGATGTTTCGTGCGGAGTCACGACAAAACTAACTTTCTTCCGTCTGTTCTTGGCTCAGTCGCCAAGGAGACGCGTAACGTCTGCGTTGCATTCAATGTCTTGACAACAATCGGACTCATGAACCTTCAAGTGTACTTGGGCACACTGTGAGTGATAGGTGTGTGTGTGTGTGTGTGTGTGTGTGTGTGTGTGTGTGTGTGTGTGTGTGTGTGTGTGTGTGTGTGTGTGTGTGTGTGTGTGTGTGTGTGATCGCGGGCAGTTGACCTCGTGTAAATAATCGTAGCAAAGCAGAGGCGGATTGGAATATTTGCGGGCCAAAACATGACCTGTGGTCTCTTTACAGTGTGAATAACAGAACTGCCCCTACCTTTGAAAACAATGGACTCGAGCACATTCCTCCTATTTTCTTGGTTTTTCTTAATTTGTGACATTTACATGAATCCTGTGGACTGCTACAAAATAGTGCAGACAATAACTCAATTACCAGACAAATGACGTAAATTAGCTTTTTGTGGAAATCCAATAACTACAAAACTCCTGTAATTCAATCACTAAACTATTCTCTACATCTGGTTATTCACAATAATTGGCCTTTTGTGTGCAAGTAAACACACAGTAGTGAGTTCAGACCACAGCAAAAGAGAGGGAGGAATAGAAGGAGACTGAAACTTGGCCTTATGGCTTGAACGGACAGAATAGGTTAAGCACTCAGATGGCAAAGTTGTGTATTAGGGAAGACACAGTGTAACATTAATTTGCATTATTGTGTCTCCATTAACATTTGAGAAAACTATGTTAAATAAAATGCAGAGGATAGAAGTGGCGCCTATAGCTTATTTATCAGTCGTTGATGATTGTGTTTAGGAAATACCAAAGTCCATTTATAAATGTAAGCATTATGTAAAAAACGTAAATAAAGCGCCAGCAACTTCAATTGTAGATTTTGTAGAGTTTGTTTACTTCTATTTGGGAATTTCCTTTATTTAATACCACCATAAAATGACTTGCATAATGGTGATAAAAAAGGGAACACTATTGGGCCTCGAGCAATGAAGAAAAGGAACATGTTGTCACCCGTTTTACTTCTACAGACAAGTTTAGATTTGTAGAAAGCCAAAGGATGCCTTCCAACGTCAGGGCCTGTTTGCAGCTGCTTAACACAGTGGTAGATGGTGGGGAGCCATTGTGTGAAAAGGAAACCTTGATTGATGATATCCTAAAATTCAAAGACAATTATATCCACAACTGCTACACAATTTTTAGGTATATTTCATAATCACACCTTCCATGGTCCCCTCACACAACAGATTGAAGCAGGCCAACAAATAAAGATGTGGAATTCAGACATACTCGGCTACCGTGTGAGGATAAAACAGGTTACTGCATTTCCTACAGTAAGGAATACAAAAATAAACTTGAATTACTGCCTTGCATGCCTCCACCAAAATGTCAGTTTACATCCATGTTTCAAAATGTGGTGGTGCTGATTTTCATCCACTATTCTACATGTACAACGTTCAGCACAGATCCTACTTTGTATCTCAGTTAGGTCAACAAGACATTCAGGGAAGATATTCTCACCTTTGTCAGTTATTTTGAAGATTCACAATTCTTATTCATATTTTAACCTTCACAAAAGTCTACACATATCTTGGACTTATATCTTGGATAATTAAATAAATGGACCTGAATAAGTGCAATAACTTGCGGATCAATCAGGAACCCAACACCTAACGCCATCTCTGCAGCTCCACAATATTCTGCATTAACAGTAAAATAAATGCAAACCAGCAGGTAATTAACAGGAAATAAAGAATGATCTGCAACCAACATGTATTTTCCAGGTATTTAATAAAAGTCATTTGGGCTACTGCTCTTACGTTTACAGTTGAGACATTCCGCAATTATTCTGGGTAACAGTAACATGTCTGGACCGTTTTGTTTATCTTAATGTTTAATTTGTACAAAACAAAAAGGCCAACATTATTTCTCTTTGTATAAAAAATATAAGTTAATTTAAATTGAACTCTAATTAAGAAAATAACAATAGTAATAATAATCATCATCAATAATAATGATAAAGATCATAAGCTAAACATAGTGCAGACAATGAAATATAACTGGTGCGGAAAAGTAGAAGGGACAGTGCAGTGTTATGGACTTATCCATGTTCTCTGGTGGGGTTGAAGTGGGGAAAGAGACAGTCAAAAGCTCTTTCTCTCTCTCTCTCTCCCACACAGACACACACACATACACACACACACACACACACACACACACACACACACACACACACACACACACACACACACACACACACACACACACACACACACACACACACACACATGCAGTCTGAAAGTGCACAACTGCCATTCAGTTTCAGTTCAGCGCCATCAGAGCATACATCTCAGTCTGTACAAACTAATTCCTAGATTGCACACAATATACACCTATTACCATATTCTGCAAAATGATATATCAAGTTCAGTTGAGGTGCATGCTAATTGTTGCTCTTGGTTAAAGCTTACTGGAAGTAATTCTGAAAAGTAAGACAGAGCACATCATGAAAACTGATGGCGCACTGACACACATGCCACCACCGAGGATCTGCGATCAACAAAACATTCATCAAAATGCACATTCACACCATTTGGGAGCCACAGTACCAGTTGAACAACAAATTATTTGAGCAGTAATTTCAGTCATGGAGGGACAATGTCCACTGGAATGACAGTTTCAGACGAAAAAAAAATGTCTTTTGGAAGATCTCGGAAACTCATTTGAAAGAGTCTGAATGCACCCCCTTGCATGGCGTTGGAGAGTGAGTGAGCGTGAAGGAGGAGGATTTATTTCCTTCGACAGGCCATGGAAATGACGGGAACTTCTGTGACACACTTGCAGAACGTCAACCAAACATTTTTGAGTTGCAATCCCAGAGATAGACATCTGATGCACATTTAGCTTAACAGGTTTGACATGATGTGAACATATGCAGTCTCACTGTTGAGACTGGTGAGCTGCTGTGCCCGGCATCATCAGCAAAAAAAGTGTCATAAAGGTTTCACACTACAGCTTTGAACTGGCAACTCACTGCCACTGGATATTGTACGATTTATCCCACCGCTCACCATTTATTTAATTTATACCTCAAGAATTCAAAACACTTTAACCTTGTGTGATGAATCAGGGCGCTGCAGTCGACATGTAAAAAGTTGGTTGTGTTACTGCAAACAAAGAGCTCTTTAGAATCTGCCGGGACTCTTAACCAACTTGTGCAGTATCCTCATTTTACTTGTGTTTTATTCATGGTGGTAGGAATGATTACTGATTAATGAGGCGAAACCAGATTGTTGCGTGAAATAATTAATGATGTGATAGTGGTGTGATAAAATGTTACGACAATGAAAATTCAATATGGCTTACTATACTATAAGCCTGCACACGACTATACTATAACCGATGCTATTCACGCATCTTCTTCTTTACTTCCTGCACGCGATATTTCTGCCGAGCTGGGCTCAGGTTCTGCTCATCAGAAGAAAGTGTATGCACTATGCAGCAGGTTCCTAAATGCCAGGAGGGTCCTGGGGCAGTGCAGTGGGGTCCACTTCAGGGAGAAACATTGTGACTCTCTTGTGACTGTGTTCACAAGCGTCTACATTATCTAATTCCTCTCGCCACAGTTCCTCTAGGTTTTGTGGAACATGCTGTGGGGGATTTCTCCATGTAGAATAGGCTGTATGTTTTTATTCAAGTACTGCAAAGGATTTTTGCTCAAAAAGTAATAAAAAACATTCCGGCATCCACCTTCTCAGTAAGGTGGCATTGAACCATACAATTGCTCTACACATTCCTTCTGTCTCTGGAAATACCTTGGTGAAGTAGTGTGCGTACAATAAATCTACCACAGAAGGCAAACAGTACCATTTAAAAAAAAAAAAAAAAAAGCCTGAACCAACAACAAGATTTCACATATTTCTAGCCTGTGAAAGGTTCAGAGTAAGGCCTCTGCAAATACAAGACCGTAAAAGAATCAGCTCATATAAAAAAGAATCATAACATAACATAAAACTGCCAAAAAATTAAAACAACCAAAACTACACATGTCCATTCGATCAAATGAATTCCCAAGCTGAGTGGATGTAGAGCGATGGGTTGAAGTCCCTCCCCGTCGGCTGTCTGTCAGTCTCTGGGATCGGGGAAACCGTCAGTGTTGACACCTCCGTCACCCAATGAGGTAACTGTGTGTTTTCAAAGTCAAGTCGCCTTTCGCTGATCCGTCTCCTGCTCTCACAGGATGTGGGTTCTTCCCCCCACCTAAGTACCATGTCCCTGGCGGGATTCTAGTTGTATTCTTGCAACCCCTTTGGTAGTCAGTTGTCCACCTTGACAGGGCCTGAATCACATGGCCGGTTGGGCACTACGTCCTGCACCTCTCCCCGCGATATCCTCTCCCATTGGCCCAGATTCTCCCTGTAAACACAAAACTCCTCCATCAGATTCAGACTCGGCATGTCGACAGAAACATTTTATTTATTGCTGCAAAGGCATGGCCTTGTCAGCATCAATCAAAGACATGTAAACGTCATCCATAATAGGACAGAATTATATATGACAGTTATTCCAAACAAAACGCTGTGAATTAAGTGATATGTTGCTTACAAAATTACCTAACAAAGACATTTTGATTTGAAAAAGCCATTTTTTTATTCACAGATGAACTCCTGTAGCTACTGAGGGGGCTCGCTAGAGAGCACACAAAATAATAGCACTTTGCTGCCACAAGGGTGTGCATCTGATGTTAAAATTGGCACAGACAACTGAGCTGAAATGATGCCACTTTAGCAAAGATATTAACACAGAAATATCCAGAATATCCAAATATTCGGAATGTCAAATATGGTCCTAAAAAGATCAACAGGTTGCAACAACAATACAAAACCATTACACGGCATTAAACCACACCAAACTGTTCTAAACAACGACGCGTAATGAACAATGATCAAACGCACGTCAGTGTAATTCACCCGTCACCTGCAGGAGCGGTCCCATCAGACCTCTCCCCTCTGTGCTATAATTAAACCCGCCACACAAGTGCACAAAGTGCTGCCCTTTGCTGAATTCACGTAGCCACACTGATGCAGTTTACACTTCTGTGGCAGATCCCACAACAAGCAGCCGGGCTCCACGGGGTCTAGGCTCGCTGCCCACCCAAGGCCCGCTGCTGACGTACAACCGGGGCTTAAATATTACACTGCTCACTTTGTTTGCATTCCCCGCGGATCAAGGTCACAACGTTGTAAAGACCAGCGGGTTGCCTCAGGAGGACAAGCATATGTGCCATATTATGCGGTACAGTACAACAAGCTGGAATGACACATATAAATACAATTCACACACTCTTATTGATTGTGAAAGCCGACACATACACATGCACACTGTTTCCTGTGAGTACACTGCCTTCTATATTGAGATGTATTCATCTGAATATGTTTTTCAGAAAGCTTGAGTACAGGTTTGTTTAATCCAATATCAGTACAGTAACGTGTGTTTTGTTTGTATTTTCAGTGGAACTCTGGGAATGTGCGCCTATACACACACTTGTTATCGCCTCTGTTTGTCTGGCCAACTGCTGCTGGCCAGACGAGGTCAGCACGCACGTCACTTTTGTGCTCTTTAAGCTGTTGTCAGCACCCTTTTTTTTTCGGTAATATTAATCAGCGGGACAATATTGTTTGAAGTAACATTGTGATCGTCTTTTTGTCTTTGACCTATTTCACAAAAAGATAGAAATGAACACTCCGACAATTAGATTGTTACATAATCTTTTACTGCTTAACACACACACTAGATACACTCTCTGTTGCCTCACAATCTTTCAAAGCTTTGTGTCAAAGCACACGCCGAAGAACGAGCCTTTCCCTCACACTTTGAAACCGTACTTTGAATACTTACTTGCAGGCATTTAAAAGAGGACTGGATGGAGGGAAAAGCTTTGCTAGTGTCGTGTAACATGGAACTGCAACAGCATTGTAGAATCCCACCTGAAGAAAAGAACAAAAAATACAAAAATAATGTTGCCGAATGAATGATGAGGCGATACAGAGAAGTTTGAACGGAGTTTGTATTAAACATTTTCAAAAACACGATAATAAGTGAATGCCATATATCAGAAATGCAACACACTTCTTCTTATTTTCTCTGTTGTCTGTTAAATTTTAATAATAGCTATAGTCATGTAGGGTGTTTTGGTGGCAAATTCTTGCTGAAGAATTTTGTTTTAATGGATGCACATCAATCGTCATAATTCATGCAAGTGAAATATCAGTTTAATATGGAGTAGGTAGTATTGTTAAGGCCAGTATATGTAGTTTAGCAAGTTTTTTGCTGTCTTATCTTTATTACCTTTAAAAAATAATTGAAGGTCATTACGCTTAATGCAAAAAAAATATTATGATGTTGTTATACTCTTATGCGTTTTCTATATTATCAGGCTATTGTTTAATATAATTGTAATTACTAAGTAGCAAATTTATCTGATTTCCTGGCACAGGAACAGTATTTGGTACGTTATATCTGGTGCCAAAAATAGTTCTGGAGAATAGTTTCACCCTTATCATTTATCAATATACAAAGTTTATTAAACTACATATACTCATGGCATTCTGTAGGGGCTTCTCACACTACATCCTGTTTTGGGAAGAATGGTAATATATATATATATATATATATATATATATATATATATATATATATATATATATATATATATATAGTGTGACGATACGGGTTATTGTACAATTTATTTTATTTGAATGAATGATTTCCACTCTAAGTGTGAGTGTGAGCCCCATTAGAGACACATGAGTAACAGTGCTGGTCTTACTTGGCCTTGGGGAACCTCGTCCTTCTTATCTCGGTCCATCATCGGGATCGGCTGCAGCCCAATCTTCTTCATCTCGTCTCCCTGTGAGGGAACAACAGAAAAGAAAAGGAATTGCCTTATAGGTTTGCACGCCGTGGCAAATGTTCTGACCACGAGACAGCACTATGTTGCACTTTACAAACTGTAGGACTGCTTGAACTCCAGCAGCATCCCACCATACCTCAGACCAGAACTCAGCATAGATGTCATTGGCTGTGAGTCGTGTGATTGGCCATTGCTTGGTAACAGAGCACAGGTCACATGCTGTCATCATCAGACCAATCACACGGTCCCTGCAGGGAAGCACAGCCTCGTTATAGCCATAAGGAGAAACTCAATGTGTTGTTTATGTGCACCAGGTCTGCGTTTGAAGCTATGCAACCCGGTGCGACCTTGACTTGACCTGTGCACCGGTGCGAGTCGTGAGCTCACCTGTGTGTGTGGTTGCTTAAGTCCAGCGAACTCAAGGTCAGCAGCTCTGACAGCTGCTGGTGGTTGTTGAAGTACAGGCCGAGGTCCGTGGCGATGATGGCCTTCCGGATGATCTCCAGCACCTGCTCGTACTCGCTGGAATTCAGGTTGGAGAAAATATTGTGCCCTTCCAGCTATGAGAAACAAAGAGATCAATAAAAAAGCAAAAGCTCCACTTATGAGGCGTTCAGCTCAGCTAGACCACAACAGGTTGTAATCTCACGTCCATCTCGGGCCATCTTGGGTTAATCCAGATCCTGGACGTCAAGAGGGACAAATATATAAATATGATCCTTTCTTTATATCTGTACACAATGTGTGTGTGCAAGCATACATTTTCGAGAAACTATTTGTTCATTTAAATGCAGCAAGAATGTAAAAATGTTCTGTCTGATCTATTTCTCTCGCACAAATTGCAATTTAATGAATTAAATAAAAACAATTTATCATGTGGTTTTAGTTTCAAAAGTCAGCTCTATGGTAAATATGTTTAAAAAAATGTGTTGTATGTTAAAAGTGGCCATCTGTCTTTATTAATGGGATTGAAATGATGACCTGCTTTGCTCATAACATTTGTCCACATATGACATCACTTTTGACACCCTCCCATTGCTACTGTTTTATTTTGTTTTATTATATCTGCAAATATTTTGCATGTTATATTCCCAAGTCTTTCCCCACCATCTGCAAGTCTTTAGAGATGCAATTATGCTTTAGATGAAAAAGTCAAAACACTTTATGCAAAACACATCATTTGTTATTAACATCAGAATTTAATAGAGGATGAATCAATGAAAAAAAGACTGATCAGTTACCTGTAGGATGGAGACGGTCTGAGAGAAGTGGTGTTGCTCCATGGTGGAGCTGGAGTACAGAGCAGCCAAAGGATGGTCAAACTTCTGCAGGTATGAGTTGCTGTACCCCCGATGGTCCAGATCATGGCACAAGCAGGCGATCAACAGACCTTTCTTCTGTAGACCAGAGAGGAAAGACAAGAAATACAAACTGATCTTGCTTCTCTGTCATTTTATCTTGGAGCTGTAAAACCCAGACCCAATGTGAAGCAAACCTCCAGCTCCGTGAACATCCCAGAGGTTTTCTGCAGGATGGCGAACATACAGTGTGCCACTGTCACGGCGTGCTTCCAGTTGTGGTAGGGAACACGCCGGTAGTTCTTCCGTACTGACATGGTGAACCGACACAGCTTCTCCAGCTCAAAGCTTTCACATGGAAGGAACAGATTGTTAACAACTGATCAACCAGAACTTTAGCTGACACTGAAACGATCACGGCCCAGTGAAACCTTACCTGGTCTTTCCACAGGAGTTATGAACCATGTAGATAAACACAGCAGGCCAGATCTCCTCAAAGGGACTAATGTCAAAGTGGAACCTGGAGGAGGGACGACGGGGGGAGAGGAGAGACTTGAATTAGCATGTACAGCACACAGTGGGACATATAAGGGGACTTCAGAGAGGTGTTAAACTGTCAAGTTGTCCTCCAGAGGACCTTCACCTTCCTGACTTAGGTCTCAGCAGGATTTGGAAAAACTTGGCCACACAGCGTTCAGTTTTTATGCACCATGAAGCTGGAACAAACTCCCAGAAAACTCTCACTCAGACTTTTGTCTTTAGCTATGGAAGCCCATTTTAGAAGTAAAATAAAACAATAAGGAGATAGAAAGTCTAAATTAGGAGATAGAAAATCTAATATGGAGATAGTAAGTGTGCACGCGCTTCAGTGGTGCCAAACACCAAAAAAAAGCCAGACTATATCGCATATCATTTTTTTGTTTTACCGGTGGAAATGGGCTTCCATAGTTTGCTGCTGCATTTTATAAAAAAATATTTCTTTGACTGAACTGTAATTTTGTATCTTGTGTCTGACTCTATTTAAGCTTGTTTTTTTTTTTATTTCTAATCTCTTGGCTCTTACATGACTGTTAATTAAATGTCTATAATGTGTTTATTTGGCACTTTGTCTTTTTAAGTTTTATGCTAAGCCCTTTGAATTGCCTTGCTGTTGACATGTGCTGTATAAATAAACCTGCCGTGCCTTCCTGAAATGTTTATGCAGAGCTTCTGGACTGTGTCATCGTCACTATACAGACACGTGGCTCCACCACACTCAGGGACACGGCAGAGATAATGACCAAAACTTCACCGCGAAAGGGCACTCACATTTCAATCTCTTTATAAATGGGTGTCGGGAGGTTGAGCTGGGTAAGGGTCTTCCATTCTTCCGATGTGCAAATGCTGTGATAAGACAGCTTTTCCATCGTCACTCTGTAAATGCATTCAGAGTGCCGGATCCTGTGGTACATCTGCAGAGACACACGGAGCAGGAGTAAGTCTGTAAAATGTTGAGACAGAATACCCGGAGAAGATATCTCATATCTTTATGGAATTCTTTAAGTATCCCTTTTGGAATTTCCAAAAGGGTCGAACTAAGTTAAGTTATTTGCAACAGTCCTGTATCATATTTTATCTGTCTCAAAAAGAGTCTCCACATCTGGTTTGTATCCCTGTCCCCTATCCAGACAGACAGGAATAAGACAGGTACAGGCGCCAAGCCTCGCACCTTCCACCATAAATCAGCATAGATCAGGAGCCAGCCCGAGCAAGTTTCCTGGAGACGTGGGGCATAAATTACACCAAAGCATAAATCCTGTCAGAGGACAGATGCAGACTGCTTGTCTTAAAATATTAACACGCCTCATCAATTTTAAAACCAACTTTGTGACGCGGCTCCTGCGTAAGTTTGTCGCACGAGATGGTGATCCAGGCCCCACCGAGAGGAGGAGGCCCCGACGGACAGACCACACAACGCAGTCTTTGAGGGCTAAACTGTGCAACGTCTGTGTGTTCCTTGTACGGAATAATAAAAATACGCTTGAATTTGTATTCTGGGGGCAATGTACACTTTAAATAGAAGCTTTTGGCACTATCTTTATCAACCTTTTAAAATGAATAATATGTCTTCTTTGACGAATAGGGAAACCCACAGCCGAGTAACAGCTGAAACAAGCCTTCCGGCTACCGAATGAATTTAGGGCAGTGATGAGGCCGCTACGTCAAAGGTGCAGTTTTCTGTAAATCACAATCAAGTATTCATGTTGAAGGAGTATTACTCGATTTTGTTTTTGCTGTTGGAGAAAGTCAGCTGGTTTTCTTTGTATTTAAAGACTTCTTCCCTTTACTCACATTTGCACAGTGTAAGGCCAGAGCACAAAAGACAGCAAACATCTTAAAGTTGTTCTCGTCTGTTTTAGTGAAGGCACTTCCGCTTAGCTTGTTCACCATCTGCACCACACCTATAACAGTCCCCCTGCTCACGATGGGCATGCACAGGATGTTCCGCGTGGTGTAGCCGGTTTTGAGGTCCACCTCTCTGTTAAGGAAGACGGACAGAAATATGTTAATGTTACTTCATCTTAGATTTTCTTTCAGTGAGTTCATACTGTGAAATATAAAGTAGAGGTGCAGCATGTTCATGCCTCTGTAATAAGTAGAAATATGACTGCAGTGTTTTAGCCTAAATAGGCAGAATATGCAAAGTCAACTGAAGAAGAATTGTCCGAGACAAGTCACAACCCAACTTCAACTTCAGTTAATTACAGAGACACCTCATCATAGTTCGTGGAAGAGATTAGTAAAAACGGCTTTTACCTGTTGAACCGGGGGTCTGCATAGGCATCTGGGATATTAAGGACTTCCCCTGTCTGAGCCACTTGGCCGGCTATTCCCTTGTCAATAGAAAACCTGCAGGGAAAGAGCAGAGCAGAGGACAAGCATTGGCTTTGTAGACGCTTCGCAGTCTGTCGGTTCTGAGTGCATGGCTGAAAATCAATGGTAATCCATGAAAACAGGATTGTAAAATGCAATTTAGAGCACAGATAGTGTGTAGATTAACTATTTTTTAGGCGGGTACAATTGATAAAATATCTAGTTAAAGATGTTCCTCCAGCTTTTCCATTGACTCTCTATTGGTGAAATCATTCTGTCTGAGCTTTCTTTGTCACATAAGACTTTGGTTACTGTATACGATAGGGAGTAATATCTTCTAGAGGCAGGAAACACATTTGTGAATGTGTTGAGACAAAACATTATTTTATTATTTAAATGCGTTTAAACTTGTCTACTCATTCAAAATAAACTTGATGGAAATCTGTATAAAAACAAATATATGAGAATGTATAAATGTAGATACAAATAGAGCATAGGCTGAAAGAGAAAAGGGTAAATCTTACACACCTAATTTCTTTGGTTTTCCTAAAGACAGGTTTGCCTTCTTTCTCTTCCCCAATATCGAACAGGTCAGAGTACAGTTCTTTGTTGTTGTGATCTACCTGGAAGAGAGCGCACCTGTCCGCATTCACCAGGTTTTTTGCATATATCTGCAGAAACAACACCAGGGACAAAACATTATTAGAATTATAAGAACTGAAAAAAACATCAAAGATTACATCTAGTACATTTAACTTAAATCCTCATAAATCAGGTCACATCACTGCAGTTACATTTTTTCCTTTTGGATGTAAAATGTAGAGACACTGAGTATAACTAACAGGTCATTCCAATTCATATCAGCGTTTGAAACTGATGACTTGAATGACCTTAAAACACAACAGTCACAAGGTAACAAATACATACAAACATAGAGGTTTATTGAAAAACATGTTCGACACTTAACCAGGGCAAAACTTGTCTAAACATGTATATAGTATGTCTATAAATATATTACAATGATAACAAATAAGAATCACAAAGAATTATTATTAATTTATTGCCAACATTAGGAAATAATAGCAGTGCTCCTTAGGTATTACAACAGCCTGAGTGTATCTGTATAACAGCAGCATTACTACTCTTATTAACACACATAAACTGACACACACTCCCAGGATGTGTTGCCTTGAAGACAATGTGAATGAACACATACTTGCAGAAATCACACTCACCATAATATGTTCAAGTAGAGAATCTATTGCCACAATGTTATCAAAGTATGTTCTGTGCGAAAAGAAGAAATGGCGCATTGAGATGTTGACAAATGGGAAGCTCTGATGACGTTCACATTCAAGACATGAAAGCTAAGTTGCCTAAAATGCAGTAAATTCTTTCTATTGGATGAGCATGTAATTAATATTTGACCTGATTCTAATTTACTGTAGAGCCCATATTATTTTTTGTCAAAATTAGACTAAAATAAGAACATTGTGTAAATACACCTTTGATATGTTTTCATCTCTATTAATTTGGTGAAAGGTAAGCCGTCCCAACAGCAGCTCTTACTTTGACACATCTAGGAGGAAGTCGTTGAGCTCAGTCTGTTTGGCGAGGCCTCGGCACACCTAGAACCAAAAGAAAAATAGGTCGTGACCCCGGCACCCAGACGTGTCACACCTTTCACACAGAGCAGAAACAGCATCCTGCGTGTACTGTCAACAAAACTTGATGTCTACACACTTGGCTGTTGGCCTTCGTCAAGAGTTGCAGTAAAAACAAAGCGTGTTTTGCAGCGATCAGCTAAGCCAGAAGTGCAGTGTGTGCTGCAGCGCCGCTCCGCTCACTGAGGCTCAGAGGTCCATTGTGGCCACAGTGGGACGCTGCTTATCGGAGGTGTGATGCTATATGTTTGTATAAAAACAGCACTTGTGCGTAATGACGTCCTCGGGGAGCTGTTTGTTGAATCTATGGCTTGATTGGACTGGGCTCAGCGACAACCCAGTTCTCGTACACAGTGGATTTCCCCATTAAAAACATCAGTGCAGAACCAGAACAAACAAAGTCATTCAAGTTCATACTGAAAGGAATAGGTAGGTTTCTTCTCGTTCTCAGACAAGTCTTTCATGAAATATTACGGTAAACTTTGCTCACCTGAACTTGATGAATGGCAACTGATGCCCACGCTAAATTAGCTGTTGCAACCTGGAAAAGAAAGTCAAGATTAGCTCCGAAGAAATGCAGATTTCTTTTCCTTTTTTTTTAAACACAATTAAAATCAACATAATTATCTGTTCCGCACATCAGGAAGTCTCATACTCATAGAAGAGCCAGTTAGTCTAATCATAGATATTTCTATATGAAAAAGGGGTCAAATGATTATGTGCTGCACAGCAGATTATGGCGTGACTGCAGTTCCCCTCAACTTTAAACGTTTAAACGTCTTTCAGCTCATTGTTTTGTTCTTAAGGCCTTTTTGCTTGTATCAACCTCTTTTCCAGCAGCTGTTTAAACAGCACTAAACACAATGGACACTGGAAGTTAAACTAGCTGGTGAACACAGTATAACATGTATCATCTAAAGAGACAGATATTCCCCTCAGGAGTTAGTGGAGACTAAATCCAAGCTAAAGCTAGCAGTGAATATTGGATTATTGGGCATGAGTATTACTGGACACTAACTGTTTGCTATCATATAAATGTCAGTGATGTGCTTATTATGCCAAAATAAATCTACCGATGCAGGTTTGAATAAAATATAATAAAATGTCACAAATAATCCTCACGTCAGGTATAAGGAATGTATTTCGCTCCCTCGTTTACAAAACAGCTGGAAGATGTTTGTGTATTCACTGTGACTATACTTCTTGCTTGAGCAACGTGTATTTGTAGTTATTTTCTTGCTCACTGCATGTGTTTCATGAGCAACTAATAAAAAGTGCTTAGAGACAACAATACATAATTATTCAGTATTTTACACAATCAACTGAACCCCATGAATCTAATAGAGCTCTTGAACAGATCCAGATTAAGTTGAATACCAGGCTAACTGCTCCAGCCTCCCACTCTTGGTGTGTTTTGTCTGGGTCAGACTGACCTCCTGGTGGCTGAGGTTGAAGGGCTCCTTGCCCCACTGCCGATGCAGCTCCAGGATGGCAATGAGGTCCCCGATGGCAGTGATGATGGGGAGGCACAGGACAGAGTGAACATGGATCCCTGAGTCCTGCCCTGTGCCGTCGGGGAAGCGCTCGTCCTGCAACACACAGACCAGTGAAGGTCATTATCACCTGAAGCGCAAAGATGTTTAGCAAAGGAGGTCAGTGTAGCTCACATCAGCTGATGCAGTTGAAGATTGAAAGTACATTGAAATAGTTTTTAGCTTGAAGATGCTGAGTGCATCTCAAACCATGAGAAAGGAACGTTAAACAGAACATAACATCAAAGCTAGGAAATGTTAGATTCCTATGATAAGTACATCTGTGGTGGTTGCAGGAAAACAGCCTCACCCCCATGATGTCCTCTACGAGCAGTGTTTTGTGAGTCTTGGCAACATGAGCGGCAACGGTTGTCCCAAATGCAATGGGGCCAGAGGGGATGAGGCTTGGAGGGCCATCCTTGGCCCCCGTTGGATTGAACAAACATAAACTCTAATGAGAAGCATAGACGGGAACAGAGAGGGAAGCAGAAATGATGAAAAGAAAATGTAAATTACAGATCCACAACCGCATGACTGTATAAAATGTATTTACCAAAATGTCCTCTGCACTTACATTGTTGCATTCTCCCAAGAAGTAAAGTGCAAATCCATCAGCTTTTGTTGCTGTAGCAATAAGAGACATACAGGTCAGGTTAGACAGTCCATTAATAACTGACATTAGCTGTTAGTGTGTTAAGTTGTGTAATAAAGATGTGTCCAACAATAAATGGCAGGTATAACTGAGAGTAAAAGCGTAAAAGGGCCATAACAGCCCAGGCACAATCTAATAACAATCTATTAGCAATGTCCCACATAACGACAAGGGCACTCTGACCGAGAGCTCCGACTGCCATCCAGTTCATCTCGTTCCCAGTCCTCCTTTCTAGTCCCATTTCACACTGATATATAGGTCATATTATCAAACAATGTGACAACAGGGAGAATGGAGGTGAACACGGCGATGATCATGAACCTAATGAGTCGGTGGTTTGGGGGAGATTTATCCTTTTACACGCTAATGTATTTAGAAGATGCAACACATTAGATTGTGTGATTTTGAACTAAAATGTTAAGAAACTGTCAAATAATCTAATGATCATGTATAAAGACTTGCACATTTCCCTATTTTGATTTAGTTTGCCAAGCTGAATGGGAGGATAAACTGCGACTATTCATTTATAAATCCTTTATTACACTTATTTTATACACATTTTATTTTTATTGGAGCAGAATAGGGGTGAGGTTCACCACAGCGGGGTATTCAGTTGGTGTCTTTCAATGTCAGAAAAGTGAACAAAACTCACTTTGAGTGTCACCTATAGTGTCAGATATTCTATTGTAAATGTAATGTTTCTATTGCATTGCGTTGATTGATGTTGTTTATCTAATGTATGCACCACCCACCATGACAAATTCCTCATAGGTGTAACATACCTGGCAAATAAATGGTTCTGATTTTGATTCAGACATTGAGTGATCGAACCCCGTCTCATAGGGAGGTGCTTGACGTCCCCATTGTGTCTGGATCGTGTCTACCTCTACCTGTTTTGATGATGCTGCACAACTCATAGAGCAGGAGTTTGTTGTCTCCTCCAGTTTCCAGGCGCTGCTCCATGTAGCTGTGGAGTTCATACACCACACCCTGCACATTTGTGTCCTGGTACTGCTGGACACAAGGCACACAGAAATTGCAACTCCACAGCATTGCATAAACACTGAGATTGAATTTCAAAATTCAGCAAGACGTACGACACAGAAACTCGTGACCACAGCCTGCAATCTGTACTGCACCCCGTCTAATGTTACTGAAGCAGCTAGCCACCAACTCCAAAGGGAGGATTTTTTTTTTAATGAAAGAGGATTATCTTCTTGCCATTCACAAAGACAGAGCCATTCATCCCAACATTACCGAGCACCCCACCCTTACACTTCCCTTTACTGCTGCATGCGAGCCCAGGGATCCCCCCGCAGTCCCGAGAGGAGCCCACCGGTGCCCCACAGCTCTGATTAAAGCCCTGGCAAGCTCTGCTGCTCAGCCTCTGCTTAAAAGTATGGTTACGTAAGAGGCAGACCTCCTGGCTTGTACGGGGCCAGAGAGCCATCTATTTCTGCGCCTGCAGAGAGGGTGAGGGCACGACGGCGGGAAGTGTGGCGCACTAGAAAGCCTCCCCCACGGGACGCTTTCTATCCTCCCACATCCTGTTTGCACAGACGTATATATGGATGACGCAGTGAGGGGTCGAGTGCCCCTCGTTTTTTCCCACCCCAGTGTGCAAAGTTGCTCCTATCCTGCTCCAGGGCCCTGCTGTGGGCACTGACACTAGGCCTCCGAGGGGCATGATGGTGTCAAGCTGACATAGGTGTGAACACACACTTCCTGCCACTGTCTCACAGATGACGCGTGTACAATGCAGCGAAGATTCATGTTGTTTCTATTATTTTTGTGAATCGTCTGTTTGATGCTCACCTGAAAGCTCACAGAGCCTGGCCTTTAACTCGAATGTTAATACCGCAAGCATCACTACTATTACCATCTTTCTGCACTAATATTCAAAATTCATTGTTAATATATATATATATATATATATATATATATATATATATATATATATATATATATATATATATATATTATCTGTATGTTTTATAATAATATATACATATATTATGTATATACTATATTATATACATATATATATATATATATATATATATATATATATATACATATATATATATATATATATATATATATATATATAAATAATGCATATATATATAATATATATATGTACAACGAGATTCTGATCACTATTGTGCTGCATCCTACCGAATAATTCTCCGGTATGAATTTGTAAACTATGCCATTATTCCTAATAAGATACAACCTTAATGTTCTATAAAACTAAAGCACATGGACTAACTGAACTATTGTCAAAGAGCTTCGCAGCATTTGCATCTTAAATCATTACACCAGGATATTTTCAGTGAGAGTGAATGACATCAGTCTGTTAGCCATAGTTTCTATTCTTGAATACAAACTCAATAATTTACATTGGTTAGCTTTAGGAATGCGTGAGCACATGAAGTGATATAATATCTGAGTGTTTGAAGCTATGAAGAGGAGCTTCAAGTGCACTTAGAATGAAACTAAAACCTACCCTGCTGACTTCTTTAGTTGATGTGTCATCTGTAAAGAGAAAAATCACAATGTTAAAATACAGCTTGAAACAACATCAAAACAATAATTAAAAATCAATAAAATTGCATTCTTGCAGTTTTTTAATATACTCAGGAATTTGGCCACTGCACTTGGTCTTGAATGATCAGTAGCTTATGTTGGCCGATGTGAGCAAACTTTCAATTGTACTATAACTGAGTGTGTGTAGACCTTAGGACTCTTCTTCCTGTTGTTACACTATGTTTGTTTACGATGAATCATCACTTGTGGCCACAGTAGCTGTTTGACAAACAACATGATGTTATGCTTAAACTAATGTTGGTTAGTGAAAAAGATTTGATTCAAGTGTTGTTTGTGTTAATAAATTGGTGGAAAAATTAGAAGAGGAAGAGAGATGCAGCAGTCTATGAAAACTCTCTTCCTTCTCACAGCTCATGCCTATGTGCCTTTAAATCTGTGCTATGTGAATGTTAAGGCAGTCATTGCTGAAAAAGGGCACGCAAGCACAACAAGCAACATTGTCTGTATTAAAAAGCTGAAAAGCAACACAGAAATCTGCCACGGCTGTTATAAAGTTGACACAGCAACAAAGGAAACAAAATAAGCCGAACCATCGGTTGTATTTACAACGGTAGTCATTCAGGTGAATGGCAAGGAACCAAATGCTTCAAAGAAAATAGCGGTAGAAAAAGCATTAATATTATGCACTATTACACTAAGTTTAAATCATAGATGAATAGTTTATCTGTCTTTGATGCAGGGATATGTTTGCTTAAAATATGTTCCTTTTAAAACAGAATTAAGAGAGTTATTAATCTAACTTGACAAGTGTAACATTTTGTGGCCTCGAGTGCAAATTCCTGCTGTGATTTCAGGCTGTTGGAGAGACAGTAGACATATGACTATTGTCTTTGGACACTAAAGTATGTGATAATAATGAAAGCCTCAGCCAGTCCCAACAGTTTCTGGATTTATAGTCTGGGAGTGCTACTTGGGATGAAAATAAAACCATTCACACAGCTACAAGCGGTTCTTCATTACACACGGGGTCAACAGCACACGAGAACAGTAACCGCTCTGATCTCTCTGGTAACGCTCCATGTGATCAAACCATGCAAAAAGCTGAGTAATCTTTTAGAAACATCTACTGAAGTGCTGACTTGAGCTGGCCCTCTGTTGAAACAAACCAACATAGATGTGAAGGAAGAAATTACAGCCAGCTACATTGTTTGTTGTTTTAAACATTCCTCCGCTATGCTATGAGTTCCCTAACTTAGCCATGAGAGCTATTTTAGAGTGAACCCCCGGCCGGCCGTGACGTCAATCAGAGGACAGAGCGCTACACTTGAAAAGACTTCAAACCCCTTTGAAAAGAGGAGAAGAACAGACAGAACCTTTCTTTTTTTAATGACTTGATGAAGCCAAGAATATGAACGCCTTTGAAGGACACACTTTACACAGTAGTGTTAGAAACCTGGTAGAAGTCTATGTGTTCTATACACCAGAGAGCAGAGGTCATTGACTGAGAACGTTGTTAAAAAATGACAAAAAACAACCGAATCATCCTCCACCCTCAATTCAATACATGAACGGACTGTAACAGGAGACATGTACAGTAAATATGAAAAACTGACAACTACAGTTGCCACATCTTTCTCTCTTTCATTGCTTACCTCTAATGTAGAAATGTGATGATGTCTTGTGGTATTTGATGTGTGCATGGCACGGTAAAGATGTATGACGTTTATATGTGTATACCTAATGTTGATACTAATTTGGATGTAAAGAAGAAAACACGTTCCAGGAAATGTACTTCTTACGTCTTTTACCAGATTCTGTATGTACAGCCTCTTTGTGTCCACGGTGTGTTTGATAGTAACACGTACAGATGCCTCAGTAACTAAAAGCTATGAGTGCATTAAACCATTTTTCCCACTTTGTGACCCAAACTCTCAACTATCAGACTCCAAAACCAAATGCAAGCAAGCTTGAACAGAAACACCCAGGTTGTTTGGAGATGTACCTTCAGATATGGCAAATATATATCATGCTGCTACGCTAACAGAGTTCTGTCCTTGTATGTTGTAAAGCCTGTTGACGAAGGCTGCCATATTGGGACTGTTGCTTCTCCTCACCAACACATTACCGCCACTTAACATTGCTGTGAGGTGTTGCAGTGTCAATGACTTCAGCAACACTGATACTGTACATCTTATCAGTCAATTAAAATGAGTGTGGCGAGGATGTCATCAGATCGTGACATCTTAAAAATATAATTCAGTTGTGCAAATTTATAAATTCCAAAATCAAAATGATGTAATGCATGAGAGTGGAACATAATTCATTGCACTGATCATTGTGTAATAAGTGATTTTGCAATAATTTCCCAAAATAATATATTAGACATATAGTTTTAGCAATATTTCAGTCACATCAGCCAGTCTTACATAAAAGCCTTCTCATTCCCAGGTATTTTCAGGTTGCCCCCATATTTTAAGGACCCTCCTTGAGGACTGATTTGTGGTGTTGCCGGTACAATTACAGTCTGGAAAACTACCTCTGAAGACATCTCATGTGTAGCGGGCCTAGTGGAACCACAGGGTGAGCACTGAGCACTGTGTACACACATTCAAAAGGTTTAAGCAGCCAAAAGGTAACAGGAATCGTTTGCACTGGGAAACGTTTGCACTAGTCGGCCTGTCCTACTAGTGCAACCGTTTCCTCTCAGCAAAGTTGCATAATCTTGCCTGGAAATTCCTGAGAATCACAGACATGGGAATCACAGACATACAAAAGTAAATGCACTTCAAAACTGTTGAACTGCTTGCTTGGTTGGACCGATTCCAGCAGTTTCTTCAAAGTGAGCATGCAGGGCCGTACACACATTCAGCAGGTGCAGGTCCAGCATGGCTCACCTGGTTTTCCTAGAAACCAGAAAATATCTAGAATGCACTGCATTGTATGTTTGAATATACTCTTGTTTCTTGCTGAAGACAAGTGGTTGACAAAATGTGTGTGGACTGTACTGTTTTGAATGGCCAGCACAAACAACATAAAATAAACTTAAAATACATGAAACGGACTATTTGTCTGTCCAGTTTTGCAACAATAACATCTCGGTTTCAACGGGTGTATGCCGGGAGATTTAACCCCATGATACAGCTTCCCCTGGGCCGAGAAGCAACGTATCTGCACAGGTGTGTGTGTGCATGTCTGTGTGTTTTATCGCCATACAATATGGTCAGCCCTCAGCACAGGGACACAGACCAGCAGCCTCTTCTAATGCCATCCCATATTTTCAAGAACCTACTGTTGCTTTTAGTAAACACAGAAGGACAGGGGCCGTCATGTTCCTAGAAAATATACTGCCAGCTCAGTTAGCAGTGAACACTAAACACGACTGTCCTGAAAGCAGCAAAGGCTGAATATACGACTTTTTGTGACTTTATCACTCCATTGAAACAGTTCCTGAACCAGAAATGTCTAAATTAGTGCCACACTGGGATATACAGCTTTAGGTTGACAATGTATCAGTTGTAAATATGAAGATATACATAAATACTGAAATAGGGACAATTAATGGAAGAAAAAAAAAATGTCTTTCTGAGGATTTTTGGAAATCACAGTGAAAGAAGAGAGACGTCTGACTTAAAGAAGCTAAATACGAGAATGGGAGCATTTATTTTGACCCCTAACAGCAAAACAGCGGCCATGACCCAGCCAACGGGGCAAACTCACGTGCACTAACATGCATTAATAGCACACAGGGCCGGCCCGCTGTGTTAACAAAGCACACATAATCTACATACAGGTACATGTGTACAAACAGGTGGATGTGTAAAGCCCTCCATTTTATCTGTGTACAGCAAAGTCTTGCTTTGCTGCTATAGTAATGCTCTGAATAGAATAATACATTTAGCACCTTTAAAAAATAAAAATAAAGTTTGTCCCTCAGTTCACATAAGTACAAACAGAGATCTCAATGAGACTTTAGAACACAAGTATTAAAGTAGTAGAATGATCAACAATCATCAACAACTTTGAGGAAGATATCTTTGGCGAAACATTTTGGAAAATGTATTTAAAACAGCTTCCACTGAGTGCTGTGCAGAAGGCCCCTTCCTCCCTCCTGATGTAAAGCCCTGCGGGTGAGACGGCTCTTATCACAGCGGCGGGGTGCGAGGTTCTGCTACACAAGCACATCTTTGTCGGCATGCGACTGTCGACTGAACACATCTGAGAAACAGCATCAGCTGCTGAACAGCTCGGCGTAGCTCTTGCCCTCGGGAGCCCGGGCCTGAAAGGCCGGCGACTCACACACACTTCTTCCAACAACGTTCTCCATTAGCCATTAAACCGTCTGTCATGTCACGAATGTTCAGCTTTATAATGATTTTTGAGTTTGTTCAGATTGATGCTGAACTGAAACGTTTGATAGCTGATGAATCACTTACGGCATGTATCAACCAAACATGCCAGATTTAGTTTGTTTGGAGCCTTTCAAATGTGAATGTTCTTCTTTCCCCGTTTCATCCGTCCATCCATCCATTCACTATCCGAACCGCTTATCCTCTTTCGGGTCGCGGGGAGCTGGAGTCGATCCCAGCAGTCAAGGGGCGAAGGCAGGGTTCACCCTGGACAAGTCACCAGTTCATCGCAGGGCAGCCATAGAGACAGACAACCATTCACATTTACACCTACGGCCAATTTAGAGTCCAATTGACCTAAGCTGCGTGTCTTTGGACTGTGGGAGGAAATTGGAGGGAACCCACGCTGCCACGAGGAGAACATGCCAACTCCACACAGACGGACCTGCCAGACCAGAAGCCGAACCACAGAGCCTCTTGCTGTGAGGCGTCAGTGCGAGCTACTACACCACCGTGCAGCCCATTCCCTGTTTCATATTATTTATTGTTTTACATCCTAATTAAACATTTGGGCTGTTTAGACTTAACTAGTCATGCTGAACTCTGTAAACATGAAATGTTTCCTTTTCACTATTTTCTGACATTTTAAATAATATCAAATGATGCACCAAAAAGTGAAATAGTGGCAGTCCTGGTTCAGATGTATTCATCAGACATTTTTTTTATTTTATAATGTGTCTTAACTAATCCTGATTCACAAATCAAAAAAAGACATATCTCATTGGATGAATTAAACACAACATGTAAAAACTGTACATCCACCAAGGATGAAAGAAACTAATGTAGGTTTGTGCGTTGTTAGAATTATATATATATATATACACACACACACACACACACACACACACTACATGTATCATACTATTTGTTCAGCTTATTCTCTCATTGCACTGTGCAGCTGCCTTCATATGTTCCTCTGCTCCTTCAGGCCTCTTGTATGGCTTCTTGGGATCTGTTTAACAGCATGTTTTATCCCATTACATTTCACCTGTCTTCCTCTATGTAAGAGTAGCCTGGTTAAAATACATGAAAAGGCCTTTGAGAGACCCGAGATGTGTGATTGGTCACAGGCCCGCGTGACCAATAACATGCGCTGTGATTGGTCAGTGAAGCTAGCGTCTCACCGAGAAGCTAGAATCTCAGGATTACTGATGACAACTTTCCCACAGAGGGTTATGTGCGTCTGGTGAGTGAAATGCTGATTATGTTCCTGTTTTATACATTTGCCGTTGCATTTAATCATAAACAAGCAACAGCACTGTTGCTGCAGCACCTGGGGGTTCTGGCGGCTCTACCTGCGGCCGCGCCCCACGCCACACTTTTTCCCGACAGTCGCTCGTGATGTGGACTATAAGACACTCTTTGAAGGCCTAGGTTTAAAACCACGGCCAGTCACTGATTGTGTGTGTGTGTGTGTGTGTGTGTGTGTGTGTGTGTGTGTGTGTGTGTGTGTGCGCGCGCAAGTGTGCATTGCACAAGGCACAAGTGAGTAGCAAGGGGCCTCTAGATGGGATCAGCACACGGTTTGGGATTTATTAATTACCCTACGACAGCCTGTGCTGTAAAGTAAACATTGCCAGTGGGATATTGGTCAAGTGAGGTGTAATGTCAAATGACGATTCTGGAAAATTATGTTCAGTTTCAGACTGTTATAAGAATAATCTGCAACACACCAACAACTGCCTTGAAAGCTAATCTTAATTCATAAGTAGAACTGTATGAAATATAAAGTAATAAACAACAAGACAAAAAGAAGGAGAACGTCACAAGAAAATTATGCTATAGTTATATAATTTGAGCAAATGTAAAGGCTGTTTTTCTGGAATCACAGTCTGAAACACAGCCTTTGGACAAACACACACTCACACACACTCGGGTCTATGTGTACAAACAAACTGATTTATGTCATCCAATGTAGCCTATCACATGATAAGTGAGAACGGGACAGGCTGCAGGGACTGCTTCCAGGAAGCAGCGGTTATCTCAGTGACGATCACATGATGACAGGTCCTGCTGCTGCTGCTGCTGCTGCTGCTGCACACATAGACACTATAAGATCTATCTGATCTCTAAAAAAGGTCACTGCGAAACATTGACTGCGGATTCCATCTTCAGAACTTTTATCAGCACAAATACATACAGAAGAAAGGTCCAGCTTACTTAAAACAAGCAGAGAAATATGTCAAATTAATCTACAAGTCATATTCCAGCCATAATATCGACAAAATGACCGTTTAGCCAGAGTGACAAACCAGAAATCAAACCATGCCTGTTGCCATGTGAGTGGATACAGCCATTGGAAGACCTAGAGCGGTGCCCGAGTGTCTTCCTGTGTCTTCCTTCCACATGCTTTTTTAAGTTGTTGATTTAATGACCTTTGCATTGAAGGAATGTGGTTTGATGACTCATATCATAACTGAAAACGTCTGAGAAACACAGAGCCAAAAGTCTTTTGCATGTATGCGCTGCGGTGAGATTTTTGTGAATCTGCGTTTTTTTTTTTTGCATGGGCTTCACCTGCTGTGACCTGAACTACACGGGTGAAATGAGTTCCTATTGGCGCCGGCAAGAATGATTAACATGTAGGCCTCCATTTTGTACTTGTCAACCTGAACACACACACACACACACACACACACACACACACACACACACACACACACACAGTATACAGAAAACTGTTTCAAATGCAGGCTCAGACTTGAGAAATCAATGTCCCTGCATGGCAGCAATGAACGCAACTGTCTGAACACATCATGTAAAATTCCCGCTTCACTTCAACACATACACACTCTAAACCAGCGCAACCCCCCGCCTTCTCACCACCACCACCATCATCCCCACCCCTCCCCTGGGCCCCCTTCAGCCGGCTGCATGTCTCTGGAGGTCGCCTCTGACGTCAGCAGCTGGACTGGGCAGAGTGCCAGCCCTGTGGGCCCTTGATGGATGCGGATGGTCTGAGAAACAGTCCACTGTGTGTATGTGTATGTGCGTGTGTGTGCGTGTGTGTGTGTGTGTGTGTGTGTGTGTGTGTGTGTGTGTGTGGAGCGCACGGAACAGACTTAACTCGGCCCGCTCAAACACATCTAATGACCCGTAAACACCCGACAGGCCCTCTCCTTCTGCCTTTCTTCTGTCTATCACACACACTGATGATTAAAGGACACACATGTCAGGATGAGTGATTTGTACTGCATATGGCCGGGATAATAAATACAACCCGCACAGGCACATGCTGGTTATTCCTGGGTCTTAAGGTTTTAGATTTTCAGCAATACAATGAAAGCAAATGAATGGCGTGGCTGCAGCCTGTCTTTGTGGTTGACGAGCTGGGAAAGTATTAAAGCATTTAACCGAAGCAAAGTATCAAAGAAATTACAATTTTGCATCAATATCCTGGAATCCGCTGATCCAATCATTATGTCACAGTGATCCAGAGAGCTGCAGCGCATGTGCGTTTCCATGTTTGTCCCCTCTGCGTGTGTGTGTGTGTGTGTGTGTGTGTGTGTGTGTGTGTGTGTGTGTGGGTATACCTGCAGGGTGGCTGCTGGTCTTCCTCTTCAGCCATCTGTCCAACGTCTCTGCGCTCACGCTCTCCAACACAAAGTCATCCAGCATCTGCGGGTGAAGCGAGAGGTAGGCCTTCACTTTCTCATCTGTCAAGCCTGAAAAGCACAGAAATAAAAAAAAAAAAAGTATTTTAGCTCAAGCACAACACAGCTTTAATTATGACTAATCAAAGTGTAAAAATACAAAAAATATATTCTGGGAGATGTTGCCCAAAATAATGAAAAATGCTGGAAAAGCGTGGAGGTGAAAAACAAAAGATATGACAGGATGGAAACGTCATATGACACGCTGCCAAAGGCCCACAGTGTTCCAGACATTCCCCCAAACAAAAA
Organism: Clinocottus analis; assembly: GCF_023055335.1. NCBI lineage: Eukaryota > Metazoa > Chordata > Actinopteri > Perciformes > Cottidae > Clinocottus > Clinocottus analis. The sequence continues at coordinate 13,835,605 of NW_027176240.1, read as the reverse complement.
GAACAAACTAGAAAACGCCGAAGGTCACCCCTTTCTCTTTACTGCGAGGTGAGAGCGGCGGCAGCAGCGCCTATTCTAGCTAAAGCTGTCAGATAGCTGGGCTAGCTGGCTTATGTTTACTGTAAAGCTCTGTCTCCAGGGATAGAAGCCCCCAACAGAGGCAGCAGGATAAAGGAGGACTCGATTGTGCTTAATAGGCAATTAGGTTCTTGAGAGCTCACTAAGTGCTGCTGTTTACTGTCTTTGTTGTCAAAAAAGCCATTTGCTAGACCACCGTTGAGGGAAAGTTGTTTTTAATACACCCACTGGCGTCTGCGAGGCCGTCGTGATGCACTGGGAAACCATCATGTTTAGGTCACTCACGCTAAATGGGGTGTGCTTCTAAAACAAAGACTTCTGCCTAAATTCAGCCGTGAGATGTTATCACATCATGAGACTGCAAACTCAATGCTGACGTGAAACGCAACCGAATATAATAATTCGTGGTACAGAAAAACAAATCCCACGACTGGGCTAAATTTAAATTTTATGGTATGGCACACAGTAATTATATCAGTGAGCAGATAAGGGTAGAAAGCAAGCCATTGTATTCAGACATCATAGGTCGTTGTTTTGTTTTCTAACAACATGTCTAGTTATCAGCGGTATCCGTGCAGCCTCCCTTCAAGAGTGCAGCACGGGAGGACACACAGCTGGACGGCAGGTGTTTTGCAGACAGACACACAAACATATAAACACGCAGCATGAAAATATTACGAAGTGGTGTGTGTTTGTCTAAAATCCTGGATGATATCAGGGTAACTAATGGCTGCAGACGGTGTGGCACAGACCTGAATGTTGTGCCAGATGACAAAATCAAAACCAGATGCATTCATAGTTAGAAGAATCCACTTCAGCTGCAGGTAACTATTGTATGTCTTTACAAAGTGTTTTGAAACTTGGACTTGAAAAAGCAATTCATTTAAATAAATAAAATGTATTCTTAGTCTGGTAAACAGTCCGAGCAGTCACCTACGACCTTTGATCTATTCGCCCTGAACAAATAATTTGATCTTCAGCTACAATGGATCATCTACTCAGTGTGTGTGCGTGTATGTGTGTGTGGGTGTGTGTGTGTGTGTGGGTGTGTGTAGGTCGAGCAGGCTTGTGGTTGCAGCAAATAAGGCAAACAGAGGTGGGGGTAAGTTTGAGGGGTGGAGGACGCTGCGGTCTGACGCTGTCCAGACACGAGACACAGATCTTCAGGAACGGAACGCCTCACGAGACTCCTGGCCAGCTCTGACGCACATCGGCAGAATATGGCTTAATAAATCAGAGAAAGTTAAGGGGGGGTGGGTGGAGCTGCAAGGGACAGAAAGACACACAGAGAGAAGTAAAATGGAAGCGCTGCAAAATAGCCTCACAACTTTGTACTATTTGAAACAAAGAAGGCACTGTGATTAGTGACATTACAAAAAAAAATAAAATAAAACACAAGGAGGCTGTATCACTTTATGAATACAGGTTTTGTGTCGAAAATTATTTAGCTATCATATGTGTGCACATGAACAGAAATAGTCAAATGTCCTATTTCCATGGGGCAAAAACAAATGGCAGTGCTTAGAATTGTATTGTGGGCATATAAATGGTTGCTAAAATGGTGTTCTGGGTACATTACTGTGTACTCTAAAATTACCAGCTTGTACCAAAGAAAGAGCAAATCATGGCCCTCTAGAAAAGCCACTGTTCATTTCTGACCCCTAACTCAACCCCTTTTGCTTTGGCTGATGCACTTTTGAAAAGTACAAGAATATGGATTGGCGGTCAGCTCCGAGCCCATTTGTCCCTCCTGTGGACATCAAGCTAAAAAACAGCGGACATGCTTTTATAAAACAGCCGGGCATTGTGGTACTAATCAAACATCATTCAGTCAGGAGTAAATAGTTGGAGCGACTATTTCCAGCAGGATTATAAAATGTTTGACCTCTAATGATTATTTCAGGAAGCCAAACTGTTGGTTGTTTTTGGTCTTTTTACTGTACTTGACATTAAGAAAAAATATAGGCTATCACCAGACATATCCTACAAAACTGTTATGATGACTCAATGTAACACAGTATCATAATGCATGAACGGAAGCCCGTGCACATGACAGGAAAGCCTTCAAGGGACGACTTCCTCTCAAATGTAAGAGCGCTGACGAAACAATGGCACTTTTTCTCCGAACATTCTTGATACTTTCTGTCGACCTGACAAACTTTCCTTCTGATTCCTTCTTAAGTCTATCGAGCCACAGCTCAACCTAATGTGACCGCAGTGACACTCAGAGCTGTGGGATATGCGTCAGTGTCCTGGGCCTGTGACTGCGATGGCGAAGCAAAGGTGCAGCCAGATCTGTCCCACATGCTGTGGTCCAGAATGGTTAACCCCACTGGGAACCACATGTGCTCTCTCCATCAGAAGGAGAGACGGCTGTGGTAGAAGCAAACGCTTGGTGACTGGTTTGGCCCGAGTGTTTTTTCTTCTTTTACCTCAGTAAAATTTCCTTCCTGTTGGGGCCAACGCTGCTGAAGACAATGCCGTCATCAGGACAAAATAAAGCAATGTCTTACACGTCAAACATGAACAAATCAAAATGAAGAAACAAAATATGTCTAAATCCTCAGCGTCTACATGTCTGTATACTGCAGGACGCGTAAAGACTGCGGCCCCCTTCAATGGTAGGACGATACATCTCTGTGGTTGCAAGATTCTTGATAGGAACAATGTTTAGTTTTACACATTTTTATTCATAATTTGGAGTTTTCGCAAATCTTTTTTTGGGAAATATTGGGCCTGTTACGTAAATGAAACCATCTGTCATGAGCCAAAAGGGATGGGAGCCACTGGTTTAGTCTTTTACAAAACCTTTTTTATGCTATCAGATAAATACAGTAGAGAAACAAGTATAATATTTCCTTCTGAAATGTAGTATAGATGCATAGCATAAAATAGAAACATCTATGTAAAGTAGAAGTTCTTAAATACAGTGCTTACGTACTTCCCACCTAAATGAGTTTGAGTCGAAATGAATCGCTCATTCAGACAGAAATACAGGCGGGAAGCAGCTTGTTGTGCAGCATGTTTGCGAGCAGCTGAAGCTCAGTTAGCAGAGATTTTGTTGCCTGGCTCAGACTTGGACTTCCTGTGTAAAAACTGAAGCCTGAGTTCATGTTCAGTGAGGTATTGTTGCATAACACTTATCTTGACTGCAGCACACCACACCCTGGGACTGGGAAGGAAAGGCCAAACCCGTCTCAGTCTGTCTACGTCTCTGCACTCTCACATCCAAGTTACAGACAGCCTGGGCCAGGCACCTTTATTGTGCGTGGCACCGGATTGTGGTATCAATGTGGAATTTCAGGCATCAAGCACGGTCTGATATGTGCTTTCAATAAATATTATTTCATGCCTTATTAGTATTTAGGAACCTTTAAAGTAGTGAGATGAACCTCAGCTTTGAAACCTCATGCTTAGTCAGTTATGGTGAGATCGCTTTTGAGTCACAAAAAATCCTAAAAGAACAGGAGAATATATATATCAATGACAGGAAAGCCCCTGAGTATTTATGACGCTTTCTCTTTATAGAACGACTTCACCTGCTGATCAACTACCCCTTTTTCTCTTTTTTGTTTCTACTTTAAAATCAGAATTTCTGATATCAGAGTCTGTGATAAGAGAAAATGCATCCATACATCATAAGGCATGCTTTGTAAATCTCATTAGGATGTCACTGTAATTTAGGTTCATCAATTTATTAATTACACTTTGAAGTTATGATGATAGATGATCAAAACTTGTCTCCAGTCAGACCAAACTCTTTCCAAACTAGAACGCTGCAGAAAGTGCAGATCTCCACCAGGTGTGCAAAGACTACAGCTGTATTGTGTGATTGAATGAATACAACCCACAATTGGCTCACTGCAGGTCTAGACACCAAAAAGCGGGAAGGCCCAAGTCGTAAAACACACTTCATTCAAACTCAAAATGTATACAGCCAATCTCCTCGAAGTCTTCATGTGAGACACGTCATACAGTCTTGCCAAAAACAAAATGAAACTCACCAACAGGTAGTTCTGTTCGCTGTTAGCGGTTAGCCAAACACACTGGAGAAAACAATAAAAGTGAACCACAAAGCAGTAGCCGATACTTCTGCAGCAGTGTTTCCACCGTCAGTTTCGTTCGCGGTTTGCCAAACGCACTGCAAACTGTTTTTCACTTCCTCTGAGTGCAGAGTAGGAGATCGGCAGCACTCAGCTGTGTTATCACTAGCGGCCTGGACAGACACAGAGGTGCACAATCACTCACTCGTAGTCGCGCACACACACAACTAATAGCATGATCCTCTGGCAGAAATAGCCTGTATCATAAATAAAATGGTTAGTTTGAGGTGTGCGGGTAGAAAGGGTTCACTCTCAGGTCAGAAAGGGCAGGTGAAGTTCGTTGAATGCAATAAGCACAATATGGCTATGGGATGTTTAACAAGGCTTCTACGCAACAGACAAATGAGGCAGTTACAAGGAAAGTGATTATAGTTGAGAGTGAGGTGTAACATACCATTTTTTTATGTAGAAAGTAAATATGAATGGATAGTCCGGGAGGGACTGCTTGTTTGAATGAAACAATTAACTCACATATACAGATAAAACAACATTATAAGATCTCTTAAAAACAATAGCCAGCTCCAGCCAATCTCCATCACATATCTCTATTTCCCATGAAGCATTTGGCCCTCTGTGTGGCAGTGCCTGAATAGAAGTGAACGTGTGTCTGCAGCGCTCCTGTCAAACAAAGTCGGGCGGCAATGTCAACAGCAGAAGCCGACCCCAGCGGTGCTGATGCTCAGTGAGCAAGATGTTACTCCTCTGCAACACATAGATGCAAAATGCACATGAGAGGAAAAAGGGAAAAGACCACTTCTCTTGAAGCACACTCCTTCTGGCAGAGAGTCAAGGGCAAGCTGCCAAGGTACTACTTTTCACTTTCCTGACATGAGGCTGAGGCAGGAAAGGGGGGTGGGGGGGAGCGTGTGCGTCAGCAGGTCCGCCTGGGACTCCCTTGCCAGGAGGTGGGAAGAGCATGTGGTTCTTATCTTATCTCTGTGCGGGCTGGAGCACAGCGTCCAACACGCACATTCAGTGAGCGGCAAAGATGAAAAAAGACTGAAGATGAAAACGCTTTGAATCCTCTCCCACTGCTCAACTAATTTATTCATTGAGCCTGTGCATGTGAACCTGGGTATGTGTGTTTGTGTGTGTAAATGCAGGTGAACACACACACACACACACACACACCCCACATTCCACAGCAGCCAAGGGTGGAGTGATGGTGCGGCTCAATCAATAGTCAGCCGGTAAAAAGGTGTCAAATTAGGAAAATGTTGTTTCCCCCTGGACTTTAACTGCAGGCCGATCACTTCCAGAGACACCCCCTCATGGTGAAAACATACATTGCTGCACAAATATGCACACCTAACACTCAAGAGAAACAGAGAGGTGGAGATTTCCATGGAAATATAATTTGCATTATTTCCACTGTCATGGTCCAGGTCATTAGATGTAAAGGGTAAAGGCTATAAATGGCAAACTGAGATGTAGATAAGGTAGGTCCCTTGATCCACAGCCCATTAGTGTGGTCACAGGCAAGCGGCAACACTCCAGCTGCAGTTATAGACACAAAGCAGGTCAACCTTCACCTTCAACTCGCGTTATTAACTCAAAAGTTCCATGTGTATTCCCTGAAAGACAGCCAAAGGCGGTAGATTACGCGGCCAACAACAGCGGGCTAACACTAACGCCGCAGTCGCTGCCTTGGAGTTTACATCTCACTCCAACTGGTGGGTTGATGTCGCGCTGCCTCTGCCCCTCACCTCCTGAGCCACATCAGTGACCAGGGGTCATGTTCCCCGCTGAACATCTGGACTGATGCTGAACTCTGCAGCCGCTCTGCAGAGGGGGGCCAACGGGGACCGGGTAATGAGAACCACAGATCTGTGCGTCTTCTCCAGCGCCCCGTTCTTTTATGAGCCTTGACACGAGGACAAGTTGTAAAGAAATCTACACGTATGTGGCCTTTTCCCATCCCCTCAGATAGCAATGCACGGCAAGCCGACGAGGGGTCAGTGGACGCCTTGAGGAGAACGTCATCTGTCACAACGCTCAGCTCGTGCACTGTGCCCTGGATGTGATCCAGTCTTGCACAGATCTTGACATAAAAAAAAGGGTTCAAACTGCATTACAAGCTCATTTTCTTTGGCTTGAATTGCCTGCGAGTTTAAACACTGAAGACAAATCACAAAGAGATTATTTGGCATGTGCTCAGCCCGGTCTGGAATTATTTAGCCATTCAAATTTCAATCATGCATTCATTTTTCATATTTATTCACATCAATGGCTATGCTGAGAGGAATCCGTACAGTGAGAGAAGGCACGCGGTGGGGCAGGAAATGTCCAGCGTGAGCACTTCCTGTCTGACAACACAGCTTTCTTCACAAAGTTAAGCAATTCGTTGACAACCAATTGAGTTTGAAAATGCCTACGAGATCACATTAGGCCTGACCCGGACTGACATCTGAATCCGACCACAAAACTATCTACAAACAATGCACAAAAACATGCACACTCGTGTGTATTTTACCGCAACTTGAGGCTACAAACAGCTATTTATAATATTCCAGGACTAACTCACTGCTTAGAATCACATGAGCAACCAGAATGTGACTGAGCCAACATGTTGTCTTTAAGCAACCTCATTTTAGAACGGACACACAATGAGATAAACAGGCCAGCAGTTGCTGGAAAATGAAACAAAACTTTATTTATGTAAAACTAAAATGTATGTGCTCATGTGTTTCTGTGACATAATCAACGTATTCTCTGATCCCAAACCAATCGCAGGGAAACGTGCAATGAGAAGGCAAAGAGTGTGTAAATTATTCCTACATTTAATCTAGATTAATTGACAGCTGTACGCTATAACTCTTTACATGAGAGCAATGACACTCTTATAATGCAAATTACAGCAAATGTGTAAGCAGACAGTAAATTATTAACTGGTCAATGTATATTATGAACGACTTGTTTATAGTGTTAGAAAATAGTACAAGACAACTGAATGAAAAATAAGATAATACTTTTTTAGACACATTTGCAGTTTGAATATTTAGTCAGCTGCAGCTACAGTTGTTAAATCAAAAAGTGTGGAAGCTTTGTATAATCTCAAATTCTTGTCCTTTTTTGGTCAGTATCAGGGCGGGATACCTACAAACTGTACCTCAATAATACATTCCATGACTACAGTTGACTGCTATGTGTGTATTTTGGCATCACTCAGTATCCCAGGACCCAAACTGCTAGCTGGTTATTACAGGGTTGCCACTAAAGGTCACTTGAGGGGCCATTTATACAAATGGAACCACTAACAGTGCTATTCATGTGGCACACAGACAGAGTAAGTTACAATCACAGAAATTATAAATCACAAAGCCTTCAAAAGCAGAAGTTCCCACAGCAAAAATAAAATGTACAACTGAGTGAGACAATATATTATAGACCAATATTTACTGAAAATGACAAACACATTCATTACACCTTTTGCATATTATTTATTATTTTGGCACCAATTTCCCAATGTATTATTTTTTTTTATTTTATTTAAATATTGTGACATTACTGAGTGTAGCAGCCTCTGACAATACAAATATAGCTTAAAAAAAAAAAGAAAAGCAGCGAAACAGCTGACGTCAAAGCCATCATGAATTTGAGTCGGACAAAATTGTATCACAGCTATGGAATGAGAAACCTATACATTGAATGTTGTATGAATATACAACTCGTAGTATTGCACTAAATAATACAATTATGTGTTTATATAATACTTTCTGTAAGAACATGAATCCTAAACCATGTCCTTGAACTCATATCCAAGCAGGAATATTTTTTTCGTTTAATTTGATTTATGGAGTGGGCTAAACAGCATCTCCACTGTCTATTCTCACTCCGGCGCACGCTGGAGACCTCGCTTCGCTTTTTGATGCCATGTCTGATTGCAGCACCGCGGACTGTCCTCCTCCTGGTGCACCGGAACGATCATATCCGAGATGGGATGCATAAACCCGCTCTTTATTGTATGAAATGAGACTGAAGAGACACACGCTACTCTGTCCGTATCGCAGTCCTGTCCGGTCCCCGTCAGCTGAAGTCCCCACCCATCTAAACCAGCTATCAATCTGTCATTCATAAAGTTGGGGAGACACACGGGCAAATAACGAACAGCCGTTTCTGACAAGCAAAGCGTTTTAAAAACCCCGCGTCAATTTCAGCTTGGGTTAAGTGTCACTCTTTTAACAGTGTTTAGTCTAAAAGAACATACTTGCACCCAGGAAGCAGTCCGTTAACCTTCTGAAACAGCTTGTTGAAGACAGACCATCTTCCATGTCGGATTGAGAGCGCAGGAGGAGAGAGGAGCCACGGAGAAAAAGTGCGCCTCTGGAGCTGCAGCAACTTGGTGCGTCTCGGCAAAAAGCAAAACTATTCCAGTACGCGTTGGTCTGATGGTGTGTCCTCAATGCTTCAGGCTGTGCGCGGTTTTGGAAGGGCAAGAAGAGCAGTGTGCTGCCCCCCCCACCCCTCCTCCACCAGCGCTAAGACCCAGCACCGCTGGCCGAGGTGTAGCTACAGTCGGCCCGCCTCCTCGGCGTGGTGGCTCCGCTGTGGATGTGCAGCAGCAGACTGGGGGAGCGGAGACGGCAACGCATAGACACGGAGGGACTGGAGTAAAACACACACACACACACACACACACACACACACACACACACGCACACACGCACGCACGCACGCACGCACGCACACGGGGAGAGAGGGAAAGACGGGAGCGCGCCAGTGTCAAGTCAAGCCCAGTTATCTAGCACGGCTTCTGCATTAGTTTTCAAAGTAAAAGCCCAAACCGCTGCGCGATGAGGGTGTATGGTGTCCTGGAAGGAATTTGCAACGCACGTAAGAACGTTTTGTCGAGAATTGAATAAGTAGGTCAATAAATCATATTCAGAGATTGCCTTTAACTGTTCAGTTTTTATGCCTGTGGCTAAATTGGCTTTAAAATACAATGATTTAAGATATTTGGCTTCCTATAAACATTCACAAATACCATGACAGAGTGCTCATAAATGTGTGTCAACGCCGAAAAAACACTGATGTTCAATGTTTACTTTCATCTTTTTTCGACACACTTATTTTGAAGGTCAGATTGTCTTCGTTTCCGGTGAGAATCGCACACTTGAAGCTGCTGAACTGTTGTTCTCGTCCCTGAATGTGGCTGCGTAAAGGGGCCGAGCCATGTGACCCCGGTGCTCTCCAGAGACGAGCTGTTTCCTGAGCCGCAGCGCAGTGGTCAAGCAGGAGACACCAGCCTCCACATTTGCAGCATGGCAGGACAAATGAATGGAGCCTCAACCTTCGCATACAAGGACTGAAACGGGTCCCGCCCAGTGGTTAAGCATCTTGCTGCCATACGGATGTGCCACTGAGAAAGGCAGTGTGTTCCGTCCCTGACTCGTGACCTCCTCTGCAGATTGAGAGAGTCAAAAACAGGGATCAATCTGCAGAGTTCGATTATTGTGTATTTGCCAGCCAAATTGTATGCATTGTGTACGATACGCATTCAGAACAGTCCATCAGCAGACAAAACGGGATATTTCTGGTAAAAAATATCAATGTTTGTGAATACTTGTGAAATACAAACAATGTGTGTGAGTGAGTATAGTCTAAAATGTGTAAGTTGTATTTACTTAAGGAATATATTCAATTTATTTATCTCACTATCACACAATTACAATTATAAATATTGCCTTGAATTGGCACAATGAAATAAATCCATGTAGTCCATCCCTTTAGCAAAAGCAATGCGTAAACCTTTACTGAAAGGCTGCACATCTGCAGTGCAACTAAATATTTGGATTTATAATCCCGTTCTAATAATATCCAATCTCATGAAGATAACTATAATAATAATCTAATTAATCTCAGATTGAGGTCCACCAGAAGATACATCTGGAGAATCTGGAGAAGAAAAATCTGAATACAAAAATACACAATCATAATAATGCTGACAAATAATTTGGATTATACAAAGTAGTGATTAGAAAATGGCACAATTGTGGTTCCCCCATTGCAAATTTTTTTTAATCTCTTTCTCTACAGATTCAAGTGTTAGTCAGAGGATTTCCTGTACTACTAGCTGTCTCTGACGTCTTTAAGGCCACATAGTTCCTGTTAACGGTTTCCACTAACATCCACAGAGACTCGGTCAATTTATACTCAATAATCTCAGTGCAAAACAATCCTGCTCGGGAACTCATTTTGTGCCATGAATTGCAAAACTTCACAGAAGTTACAGCATACATAAAGCTCTTAGATCACATTCAATGTAAAAAATATCTCTTCATATCAACACACCGGGCGGGTTATGGTTCCTGATTAAGTCAATAAAAAATAAAAATCTGTGTGAATAGTTAGCGTGAGGATCCCACATCAAGTTCCTAATGAAATGAGCTCCCTATCTCTGCAACCTTTGTAGATGAGTGCTTGTGTTATCAGTGCTCACACGGCAACATGATACAGCATACAGTGAGCCAGACTCCCTCACGGCTGAAGCATATACTGATCATATCAGGAGGGAGAGGGTTGCGTCAGCGTGTGTGCTATCAATCACTGGCATTCCTACACTCTGGAGCAGCTGGTCCATTCAGAGGCATAACTTGATGGGTTCTCTCCAAATTCAGCCTGATGAGAAAAGCCCTTAAAATGAGGGATGCATCTTACAGTATCACACCAGTTTATTTCAGTATGTACGCTGCTGCCTTTTGGATTATTTAAAGTCTAATGCCATAAAGCATGCATCTGTTAGTTTAAAATAATAATCTAATAATGTTTTTTAATGCCCAGGAATTTGGGAGGTTAACTGAAGCTTACACTGTAGGGAAAGCCAAATAAATGCAGCTATTTAGGTGAAATTAATAAATAAAGGAGATTGTTGCCAAATAACACAAAAAAGGAAATGACAAGCTCTGAGTTGAAGAACTCTGTGAGTTCCCGCAGGCCTCACCTCTGTGCGTCCTCCCTGCATTTCAAGTAGCTTTTTCATGGGAATTTAGATTTAAGACAAATGTTTCAAAACATTACCAGCAAAGTACACAACTGGACGTTTATGAGCTTATGTGGGACAAATACGAGAGAAGAACTTATAGAGAAATGCAGTAGATGTCAAGGGAGGCTGCAACTGTGTTTGTGACCCTGCGGTGAACCCTTCTGATCCACGGCTCACCGAAGCGGCAGAGCAACCGCTGTCAAGCTTGAATTATTATTACATAACAGGAAGTGAACTGACCAGCATGACCTGTCAAACCAAAATCACATTTCCACTATGTTTAGTCAGGCCAGACACACACACACATGTTATTTTAGAAAACGATACAGATGCAACAGCAGCAGCACATTTTGAGCCGTCACCTGCACTATTTTAAGTACACATAGCAAACAACATTTTGTTAGGGACACATTGTTGGTCGCCATGTCTGGCAGAGACGTGACCCTGACATTTTAAGATTTTGATTAATATATATCTCATTACTTTTTTCCATTCCATTATCCAAACTGCTTCTCCTATTTAGGGGCGCTGGAGCCGATCCCAGCGGACACTGGTCGAAGGCAGGGTTGCCAGAGCACACATGTACAGACCATTCACGGTCACTTTCACACCTATGGGCAATTTTCGAGTCTCCAAATAACCTGAGCTGCATGTTTTTGAACGATGGGAAGAAGCCATGCTGACACGGGGAGATCATGCAAACTCCACACAGAAAGATAATCAATCCCTTTTCATTTTATATTGTGGTAATAATGCAGTCACATGACCACATTCAGTTGTATAGTCTTCTAAGAGTATCACAATTTAGTATGTTACTTTTGATATTAGTTAAAAAATCATGTATTAATACCCACATCAAGGTTTGTTATTGTCCAAATGTATGTCAAATATTAAAACTTTTATTATTACTTCTCTCTCATTACTTTTTCCGTTGCTTCAAGTTCAGCTAATTCTTTTGATTTATAAAGGGCTCAGCGCTGGTTTCTGTCAACGGACACACTGATATCAGCGCTCTCCACACAGCAGAGGAGCGGGCACACAGGATGTAACAGCCTGTTCACCTTTTGTCAAATACGGCCACTTTGTATCAGACCGAATGTTTACGTGATATATATTATTTAGTTTCAGAATATTCCTGCATATTATACCTCGCTAATTTTCTTTCCTTATTTTCTTAACGAGAGCACATTGCTTTCTCCAACCAACAGTCCAATCGCCAACACGATTCAGACTTCACTGTTGGGTAATTTCATCTAACAGGTATCATATTTTCTAAGCTCGTCAAAATTTTCAGTTACATATTAAAATATAGTTTGTTTAAATTTGATGTAACTTACAACTAAATAATTGAGAGTAAAGTGTGCAATATGTCCCTCGAGTAGACGTAAATTATGTTGCATTTGTATTAATGTATTGTACTTGAGTACATTGTAACAGTCCTTGTAGTTTGCGCTTCATTATGGATCATGTAAAACTCATGTATTAAAACTCATGCATGAGAGCGTAAATCATAGGCAGACATACTGGTCAACAAATGGATTGTGTGGCTCAACGTGCATTACAGTATCTTTTCATTTGTTTGGAAACAGTTGGAATAAATTAACTAAGCAACCACAGACCCAAGAAAACCTTCAAAATGTCCGCTGGGATTCTCTCCGGCTTGATCTGTATTAATTTGAAAAGGCAATCTTTTATCTGATAAGATTATCCTCCTACCTCCATTTGTGAATCATACCAGTTAAAGAGAAATGTATAAAAATAAAAAGGTGATGATGAAAGAAGCTAAAATCTCATGTGCCTTAATATATATGGGTCACATGCGGAAGGTTAATATGGCTGTTGGTAAAAGCGCAGCTTTACTGTCGACCGCTGGGGGATCAACAGCTGACTGAGGAGAGAAGTGGTCGGCAGCCATGCTTAAACTGTTCTCCCCTCTTGGCTGTTTTTAGCAAACATCCTTCTGATGACTACGGCCTCAGTCTCCCTACATAAGAGCTGCACATCTTCAGACATGTGTGCGCTTGCTCACACACAGACATACCCCCTACCCCCACATTACAGACCTCATCCACTGAAGCACATTTCTGATTCAAAGCACTGTACAAGCTTTTTGCACTCTGCACACACACACACACACACACACACACACACACACACACACACACACACACACACACACACACACACACACACGCCCCAGATGTAAGTGAAACATTTACAGATCACATGCAAGCACACACAAACATGAACACACACAGGACCATAGCTACATCTACGTAGGCACACACACACACACACACACACACACACACACACACACACACACACACACACACATCACATGCGGCAGACACACACCACAGAGACTTCCAGTCCCCTCCCCCCCAACTGAATAGTCTGTTCTGACAATCCACAGGACAGCCGGAGCATTGACGTCAGAGGCAGGCCCATGAAAATACAGGGTCCCTGGGGGGCTGAGGGAGTTATGCACATCTTCACAGCTTGGCTCGCAGCTCGTTCAACGACCAATGAGCATATTACTGTCTCTGTTTACTCTTATTTGTTGAAAAATTAAATCCTAAAAATAAAGGAGTTCCACATTCACACAGAGCCGGGCATGCACACATTTGCATGCGACTGCAATGCGGATCATCTGAAATGTGACGTCAATGGACGTCATTGCACTGTGATCCATTAGGACAAACGTGAGATAGGTGCATAATTTAGGTTAATGGAAACACAAATCATCGCTTGCCCTCTGTCGTCTTAATAATTGCCATTTTGAATAACTGTCGTATATTTGACCGACCCAGAGGAAAGGTTTGTTGCTCCCTCAAACGTCCTCACAGTCCCAGGAGAAAAGATCTTGTTTACCGCTCAATGTTCTGAACCGCTTTCTGTTTTTTTTTTCTAAGACATCATTAGGACACCAGAGTCATTAATCTCATTGTTCTCTTTCGCTCTCCTCCTCGCACCTTTTCTGAGTTGGACGTTATGTAACATAGTTTTTTGTTGTTGTCTGTAACCACAAACAGTATGTGTTACTGTGGTTTTTAATGTGTTCTTGTAAAAATAAAAGATGCAAATAAATAAAACAAACTTAATGTAATCTTGATCTGCATAAAATAGAATATTTAAGGCAGTGTAAATAATACAGAAGAGGGTCACTATACATTAAAAGCGCATGTATCTCTAGATGTGTGTTTGACGTGTGTGTTTGTCAAATTGATCATTGTTACAGGTTAATTGCAGGTTATATATATTTTAAATGTGGACCTTTTTTTCATTCCAAAGTAAATACATTTTGCACACGAGATAATCAAAATGTTCTAAAATGTTGTTGAATTTCTCACTGCATCACCACTCTGACTGAGAAAATACAACTGGCCCTCTAATGGTTGCAGCCATTGAGCAATTGAATTATATAAAACATGATCAGCATGGTTATTACATTGCTGTGGCATAACATATATTGTTATCAAATTATAACAACCAACAGACATAACTGTGTATGTATTTATTTTTTTATATTTTTATACTGCCAATGCTCTAAAGTAATTCTGTCATTAGCTAGTAGCTCGGTGTAGCTTGTCACTGCTGTTTCTTCCCGAAAATGGCAACTAAAAGGGAGAATACAAGAAGGCCTGAATGCATTAGAGGAAAAGCTTTTCCCTGCATTACATTGATGTGGTGTCACCACAATGCAACAAAGTCTTGGCTTTAATATTCAGCCACCCGCCTCGAGTGCAACTGGTGGCAATGCCCACACAGAAGATGTTGGATTATTAGAGCAGCGACAATGATCTTTAATGCCTGGTGAGTGGGATCTAGCGGGCACACTGTTAATGTACAACAGGAGAGAGGAGGCGAGTAGAGCAAGTAAAGGTGTTGACTTAATCTGTGTTTCCTGTGGGCTGCTAAAGTGTGGTACATTTGTTGGGTTGAACCAGAATGATTTTATACCAGATGATACTTGGAATGTTTTGATTGCCCAACATAATCTTTGATGGTTTCTTCATTGTTGAAATTAAATACAATCTGGATCCAAGCTCTCAATGAGATCCAAATGTACACATTAAACACTCAGGCATTTAGAGGGGAGGGCTCAAACTCTTTACAGTGCTCCAGAAATGGGCCAAAATAACCCATTATAATGGCTGCTTTGAGTTTGGTAGCTGGCAGGGGTCCACCTGAGTTTGATACATGGGCATCTTCTTTGTGGCCTGTTACTTGGACTGACTCAGCTGTATCTTGGAGGACTTCCTTCCACATGGTGGCTGGACATTGAAAGTCCAGTACAATAGTATCTTAAAAGACAGGATGATGTTTTTGTCAGCATTGTCTCATCAGTGAAAGCACTGTGCACTGTCCACTCAAATAGCTCTTCAGTTGCTTGCATGTCCCACGAGAAGAGGTGCAGCACTGGCTTGTCAACAGGAAACAGGCTGATCTGGTAAAAGTTACCTTTTATGGACTCCCTGACAGTAACATCATGTTCAGGGAATCAGAGGAGGATGACAGGCGGGGGTAAGGATGGATTAAATGACTGCTCATAATTTACACACAGTGCTGTTTATTTAATTAAGGTGTGTTTTGTGATATAGGATGATATTGTCTGCTTGCAGATATCTGAGATGTATGTCACTGCCTACATGGGAGCCTGAAGACATGGTTTTCAGGGTCACCAGAATGACAAAACTGGAGCCCCTTCATATCTACCTGCCAATGGTGCTCCAGGGTTTACTGCGTGACTGGTCAGGGGCAGCATGCAGACTGATAGACTGAATGGATAATCCAACCCAATTTGGTTTAGGCCATACAGAGTAAACACCAGTTTGATTTAGGCTTGACGCTTCATTTGTCTCCCTTCTAGAGAATATTGTTCAACCAATCTTTCTGAAAGGCTATTCTAATTGAATTTACAGCTTAGCCCAGCTTTACTTACAGCTGGGCCTTGCTGAATGGTTGTTAAGTCAAGTCTGACACTTATCTGGTCAAGTCATAGTTAAACGCCACAAACTGAAAATGATACGGTCGAGACCAAGCAAAAAACAACAGCAACTATACCTCACTTGCTAACTTGCACACGCCCACATCCCACTTCAATCAGTTTAAAAGGACAATAATGATGCATCTTGCAAGTATTTAAGCACAAATCTCGTAGAGTCTCAACACCCAAAATAATCTCTTTGAGCATGTCCTCGGCAGTAACGGGCCTTTACGTGGACAACGTACCCTGACAGTAAAATGAAGCATTAGAGATCTGCCACAGCATCAGACACTGTTAGCATACAACAAGCTTTTCAGTTTCCCTTTCCAAAGATTATATGACTTTAAGTTATCGCATTTTCTTTTGTTTTAGTATATTTGTAAATATGCCAACATAATAACTGTAAATGCAATCAGGAGGAATAGATTTAATGGAAAAATATAAAAAAGGCAGTCCCAATATAAATATAAACCCTCTTTCTCCGCTTGTTTATTTAGAGCACTGTGCAGCGGGGTGGACAAATGTAATGACGTGATCCATGATGAACGCATTTCATTGCACATTTCAAGTGTTTTAATGCAGCGGTTGACTGAAACAGTGGATGCCGTCGTTTGTTTGTGTACCGCATGGTGACAAATTTAATGTGACCATATAACACCTCTGAAGCTCTCAGTGGCTCACTGTGATTTAGACCTCACACTGCACACTTCAATTTAAAAAGGAAAGAGGATTAACGTAATATGACAAGAAATGAAAGACATGTTGATAAGGTTTCTATCGATGCATGTGAAGAAAAAAAAAAACAAGAAAGCATGTTAAGCGAGTGTACAACAAACAGGTGGTACAGATTTGTAATGTAGAGCTGTGTGGAGCGCTACAGTAGAGGGAACTGCAGAAAACACATGAATCAAAAAGAAAAGAAAAAAAATGTTTAAATGGTTGTAAAAAAAAAAAAGAGAAAGAAAAACGTGATCAAAGAAATGTGCGGGGAGGGAGGGAGAGAGGGAGGAGGATGGTGCGTGTATCTGCGTCAGAGCTGCAGCCAATGAAGTCAGAGATGGGAGAGGCTCGAGAAGGAGATGCTGTTAGTGCCACTCACAGCACCCACCTGGGCCTCATGTCCTCTACGTCACGGAGCTGGCACACATTATGCCTGCCTGAGTGTTTGACACACACACACACACACACACACGGAGACACACACACGCAGTTTGATGCAAGTCATGTGCATTAAACAAATACAGTATACCGCACCATTCTAGGACATTTCAATTACACTAACAGTCATGTATTTTATTTCCGTAAAAAATACAAATACAGCGCTTACATTGAAGGAAGCTTTTCACCTTTACTCATAAAGTGACAGTGTAACACACATTATTCTTACATCACGCTGCTCACCATCCAGCTACTGTTTGTATAAAGTAAATGCAACATATGGCAAGATAGCTGATGCAACTGCCGATATGTCCAGAGTAACCAAATGGCTTTCTTACATCAGAATCAAAGGATGCATCAAGCAACGGGTCCAGAATTATATTATATGTTCTATTCATGCTATATTGTTATAGTGTTGAATAGTATTTCTATACTGATTAATTAGGGATAATAAAATTGCCCTAAAAAAAAAGAAAAGGTGTGGTTTTGAGAAAATAAACAACCTTGTTCATTTCACAAATTCAGAAATAAATTGATAAACACATATTTATTTCTCTCCGATACACACAATATTTCCACATACACACACACACACACAAACACACACGCGCATGCATCTCTCACATGCTAATCCTGGTTATTTAGATTAGCGGGCAGTGTTTTCTGCTGGCACCACTTCTGACCTAGATTATCACATCTGTAATTCTAGCGAATGAGTATGATGATGAGCATGTGGTCAGAGGTCTGTGCTGGGCAAAGAAAAAAAACAAACAGTGCTCATTTGCTTTGCTGACGTCACTCAGCCATGTGCAACGCTTCACTGTGCAATCTTGTAAAAGATGCAAAACAGGGGGTCAAATGTGTCTCCTCAGATGTGCACACGAGAGCGGGCACGTGTGATGACGCGTTGAGCTCGCTCATGTGTATGAAAGCACACAGACAACTGCAAAAGTGTCTGAAAATAAAATGAGAAAGTACACATTTAAATGCTATTGTTTGCGCTTATGATCAATTTCCTCCATTATTGAAATGTTGCTTTCCACTGCAGGTCGGCTGACGGGCATGATGATTTTAATCAACATAAAAGCTAAAATATTATTCCGATTTTTTGTGTGTGTGTGCCTCTGACGTGGTTGGAACAGTGAGAGCAGCTGCAGCTCTGCTGGTGGGAGTCCCATACTATAGGCGACGAAACAAGCAGGAGACATGAGCCATGAGCTAACCATCAAACCTGTGTGGGTGCAACGAAAGACACATCCTCAAGTAGCGGATTGTTGATCATTTTAAGGTCCTTTACTGTATTTCCATGGTACGCTAATTTACACGTCTGTGTAGTTTGGTGAAATATATTGTATTTTTATTTGACAGCTTTAGTTACGAGTTACTTTGCAAATGTAGGATTTTAAAACAAAGTATAATCTGTTATTGTATTTGTTTAGCTTTACAGTTGAAATGACTAACCAGCTGCAACATTACTGACACATATTAATGCTTCAATAATTATAATCTGTATTTTATATATAATGAGATATTCTGCACAATGCACACTTATACTTTTGGCCCTTCGAGTATATCTTGATGCTAATACTTGTGCAATTGATCTAATTAAGATTTGAAAAACAAGATTTGTACACATTACTGAGTCAATTTAAAATGAAGAAAGCTTTTTATATTGTGGCATTACTTCTTTTACTTAACTAATGGATCTGAATACTTCTCATTGCTGCATCAAACCAGCTCTTCTCACACACACACACACACCCACACACACACACACACACTGGCTTTACAAAAGGCAAACACCCTCCCTCGATGCAATACGATGCTGCCACTCGTGTGTTGATCTCTGAGCTGAGAAGCCAACAGCGTCCTGGTCAAGCATAAGCCTTTTAACCAAACACACAGATCGGATCATTACTTACAGCTGAGTGATGTCACACAGCCTGTCAGTGTGTGTTTCGTGTGTGACGCTGTGCGGTGTGTATACAGCGAGGAGCTGCTGACTGACTGTTTGATTCTTCTTGACAAGCATTACACTTTAACACACACCAATAGAGAATCATATTTACAACACATCAACAAAGCTCACAACATTTACTAAACATATAATATAAATATACCCTTTTTTTTACACTTCAAAATGTTGTACTCACTTTATTTTAACCACAACCTGATGTGCTTTTATGTTATCATGACAAAAATAATTACCATAATTTGCATTGTTGTACATGTTACTCATACTCATAATAATGATCAGATGCCTAATTGTATTTTGTGTTTGCTTCCAAAAGAGAGAAAGAAAGAGAGGTCCGTATTGAGCCAAAACCAATGTGGGGAGTGGCCGGGGGGACGAGCGGTAGCAGGCTGCCTGCAGCCCTCATCAGAAGCCAAACAAAGTCATCATGGGTGAGGAATATGGGGGCTGACGTATTGGCCTGTCAATCTCTCTGCACAGCAGACATCAGAACCGCCAAGACGGCCGAGCAGCCAGACGTTAGGTCTGCCTGTTTACTGATAACACATGGACACAATCCATTCATGAACTAAACACACTTACACACTAACACACACACACACACACACACAGACACACACGCACGCACACACACTCTCTCTCGCTCTAACCTTGTCTCGCCCTTACTCGATTTAAAACTACAGAATTGTTCATTGTTTTTTCAGATTTATTGTATTTTAGATGCAGACTTGTTAAAAAAAAAAGACATAACCTTTTTTGCAGGCCTGCTGTCAAATTTAAACTGTAATTATAAACCAACAACCTCCATGTATTGTACAACACTTACTCTATTGATAAACAATATCATATATATATGTTAATCCATATATATATATATATATATATATATATATATATATATATATATATATATATATATATATATATATATGTTAATCCAGAGCTACTGGTTGTCTGCTCCGTGTGGTAAATAGCTCCCTCCATTTCATCTTAATACTTTAGCTCCCCCTAGTGTCCAACTATGTGAGGACACTGATGAAGGCGTCTTAATAACTGCTGTTAACGAACAGAGGGCAAAGGTCACAGTGTAGCGTAAATGAAAAGCATGAATGAAAATAAAGATGTTTTGATTCAATACGTATGATAATCATTGTGTGCAGTATTGTGACCTGCAGTATACGTTACGACCATTAAGTGGTATTCTTGCACAAGTTGAGCGCGTTCCTAACAGTCTGTGGCTACGGAGAACGGCGCTGTGAGTGGCTGCTCAATGCAGAGAAGAACATGGATGAGAATATTCATGAGGATGTGTGAGCATTTGAAAATATGCGAGTTTGCATGTGGTTTTGTACACTAAGTGCTCTGTGGCGTGCGTCACAATGGTGGCGTACAGCCCTCTGCACTTTCAACATTGGGGGCAAAAAGCCAAGCTAAAGAGACACACATGGTACACCGCTGGAAAGCGTGGAAAGCGTGAACAGTGTGTGACGCCGAGCTGTTGCTCAGTTTAATCTATGAGGACAAACTAATCCACAAGATCTGGAACTATTCTCTCAACACTCAAATTCAAAGAGAAAGAGAAATTCTAACTGACCACAGAGGAACAGGGCCTTTTTGTTTCTGTGAGTGGATGCCATTTTGTACGGTTGTTCTTGATGTACAGTCAATAATTGTTACAATGGAGATGTGTGGCAACAGTTTTCTCGAAAGGGTCTATTACAGGAAAACCAAGATGACACGGTCACATTGTTATCCCGTCATATAAACTCCCTTTTTTTATTCCCCACATTCTATTGATTTTTTGTGTGACCCAACAACTTTATAGTTGAGGTTCACTGGCATCGCTCTCTTCAGAGTTGTTGTCATCAGCAGCAGGCAGATGCCTTTATTAATATCAGAATCAGCTATTTTGGCCATGTATGCGTATACATACTCTTTTTTTTTCATTGCCTCAAAATACATACAAGTACAACAAAGTAGAACAAAGGTAAGCAGAAACATTGAACTACTATGTACTAATATATATGAACATTAAACACAACATGACAATGAAATGGAGATAAAAGTGCAATAATGCTGATATAATATTTATCTTGTTAAAACGTCAAGTTAAAAGACACAACCTTTCACGTTATAGCGAGACATGGACTCTCTGTGATATGTACTCCGGTTGGAAATCTCCATCATTCTTAATAATATTGGTGTATTGCTGTAGAGCAGAGAGTCCTGCATCATTGCTTTAAACAGAGAAAATGAATGCAGTCCATATTCTATGTATAGTCTATCATACTTAATGCTGGTTCCAGCTCAATAATCTCCCTTACCAGGAACACGGGGGGGAAAAAAACATTCTAATGAGCAATGTATTCAGAAATAAAGGTTCATGCCCGGCTTTGTACTGGTATCTTACTCTAATGGAGGATCGCTGGTCATTTGCACAGCCAAAGGCCTGCTGACCAGCTGTGGCGGTGGGCGGGGCCTGGAGCGGCCCTGTAATGGACAGGTCCGGGCTGCACACCAAGAGGCAAGACAAAAAAAGCATTGTGGTCCTGATATGAATCTCAATGCCCCTGCACCTGAGCGAACAAAAACCATCTCCATGAGAAAACACGAGTGTGAGCCCTCAGAGGCAGCGAATAGAGCAGCGACAGAAGCAGCTCTTCAGTGACCGGTGCTATGTTTTAGATTCAGTATATATCATAGCTTTAGTATATTTGTACTAGCAGCCATTTAGTTTGGACAAAGAATTGTATCACAAAACTGTTCAAATCCTTTCATTTCATTTTATTTGTTTAAAGCAATGATGCACACCTTTTAAATAATAGCAGTGCATTTATTTATATTAAGAAGTTCTCCATTCTTCATAAATGATTTGAAAAGCAGAGTGTTCTGTTCAAAATCTACATTCGCAGTGACAGTGCGCTGTGTTGTGTAGCGCAGTGATTGTGTGTTGTCGTGGTGCCGTCCTGCATCAAAGCATGCAGGATCTTGAGCAGGAGGAGCTTGAGCAGGTGGGTTCAGTGGGTGTGTAGCCCACAAGTAGTCACAGATGCCAGGCGCAGTCGGGGAAGGAAGCGCCCGGCTCTCCTTCCATGTTAGCCAAGGGAAACTCTCATTTGGGCATAGACCCAAAAAGATACGGAGCCAAAGACTGTGATGCAAACACGTCTCGTCTTCAGTGCAAACAAACAAGACTGTCGGCTCGAGGAAGCCGTGCTACTGACTGTAATTCTTGCACTGCATCTTTGCGTTTATAAGAAAAACTTCTATCTCATGCAGATGAATGGAATTTAATTTGTCACGGTTTTGTTATGTCTGTCTCCACACTAATACAATGGAGGGAAACAGAATAATATGTGTGGCGCTCATAGCGTTGAATAATTACATTTAAAAAACAACAACTGCAATATCTCTTACCAGAATAAAGGTTTTTAAAGATAATCCACAGAGCTCACTGCTACAGTTTTTATTATACCTACTTTGTACCAAATAACTAGTTCTTATGAAAACAGTTGTTGTTTGGACACTGGACATTATTTATGGAAAAACATGCTGCTGATTAAATTATAGAATTCATTTTTCAATGCAAGCACAAACTAAATCCCATTTGCCTTTATTGCATTGGGGTGGGGTCAAAACATCTTAAAACCTTAGCATTACTACTGGCAAGTGTATGTGTAAAGTAGGTGAACAGATTCTTTTAAGTCACACATTTTAAGACATCATGTGGAACACAACTGTAAATTTCAAAAGGTTTCAAGGCAGATTTAGTCTTTAAAAATAGATACAAAGGATGTATACATGTTTAATTGGAGATAAGTATTTCTCAAATCTAAACATGACAAACAATGTGATGCAAAGGAAACAATGTGATGCAAAGGAAACAGCAAACACATCTGACACGCGCTCAAGCCGTTTCCATTGCTGCAGCAGCGTTCATGCAAGCAGGCACGACTCTGCTTGGAGGTGATGCTGTTATTGGCCTTGAACTTACAACTCATGTCATACGTCTGCCAGTTTAAGAGCAGCCACACAGCCCATCGAGGCATTTCATTTCGTCTCTTGGAAACGAAGAACACTTGAATTTGACAGTAAAGGATGTGCTAAACCAATGTTTTTAACTCCACAGGGCACAGATCACAGATTATTATATTATGATATTGGGGAAAGCCAGGCATAACTTAAGAACAGGACTGGATTTTGTTTATACTCTAACTCAAAGTGATCATCCCCATGACTGGGCTCAGACTTCCACAAATGGGGGTCTATTTTCAAAGGGACCTGACCTGTAATAACACAGTGAGTTACTGTCAGTGTGGACAGAGAGCTTGTTGTGGGTCTGTTGTTAAATGCAGAGCAGTAAGTAAGCAGCAGTGGAAAATAACGGTCTTCTACTCAATGCAGGATGCACATTAATCAATGACAGTTGATCGGAGGCCGGGCCAGAGAGACAGTGCATAGCCTCTGATGAACCCTATACAGTCAGAAGTAGTGACGTGTTACCTGGATTACTGACCAGTTACAACTCAGTCATAGACTACAAAGAGACACCAAATGACCAACATGAGACACAAACAGTTTTTCATCACTTTCAGTCTAGGTGTCTTTTAAATATGTACTATTTATTGATATTGTTTCATTGTTCATTTAATATTTAAAGTTGTTTATCTGGCATTAAGTATCACAATGAATAAACAATGTCAATATTGATAATGTACAGTTTACTATTGCTAATCATGACTAAGGTTTCTATTTTCTCTGTGCACATAAAAGGGCTCACTTGCATGCCGTGTTGTGGCTGTGATCATCCCTAAGAACCCGCACACTGCAACACACCGCGTTTACAGCTGAACTGGAAATAGTAATAGTAGTAATAGTAATCACCAGCCATAATGTAGTTTCTCACTCAACAGGTCCTTCTTTGCCTGAGTGATACTGTGGCAACAACTCTGATGCCACTGATGCCAATACTTCCTCCTATGGCTGATGATGAGTCTGTTCTGCAACCAAACTTGATGAAACACAATGTGACTCCACTGAGAATAGATGAGAGATTATTTTTTAAAAAAAAAGTAATCCTGCAGCAACACACAAGATTGTTTTCTAGGGATAAAATACGTATTGTAGTGGAGTCACTGCATCATGTCTCTGTCCAGCCAGGTTTAATACTGCATGTTGCTCATACAGCAGCTGTAGTGGCTGCACATCATGAGGGTTTGAGCAAGTCCTGGTGCTGCAGACTTTGCAATAAACCTGGAGTTTCTAACACAAGCAGTTTCACCAAGCAGTCCCTGAAGGTATCACATGCCTGCACTCTTGCAGCAGCTCCACGTTCACTCATTTCTGTCTGTGACTCCTACCTTGGTCGCTGCATCCTGCTGACGGGGATTCCTCAAAGTTCTGGTCCTCAGGACTTTTTCGTTTCTTCGACATTTGCTGCTCCCTATTCGAGTGATGGATCTCTCCACCGGCTGAATCGATATCTGCTGATAATGTGAGACACCTTCAACCGGCAGGATATACAACACAAACAGTCTGGGGGAGGCGAGAAGAGAAACGCGAATCAATCTCAGTCCCATTCATTCAGATCCCTTCTCTGTATGTCCTCTTTGCAGCGTGCAGTGTGCGCAAAGTTACCATGTGGTGGCCATCCGAGCACCTGGGGACGCAGCGAGGCATGGAGCCGGTCAGCTCCTGATTCCCGCCGCTGTCGGAAAAGATGTCAGTCCTGGAGTTTATTTCTCTTGACAAATGAGAAATATTTGCAAACAATGTTTGTCGATCATGTGCGTCGCGGGATTATAGCTCGAACTCCGCTCAGGTGGAAGTTACGCACTGGAGGCAACTTGTTGATCCGCGTCTTAAAGTGGGTTGCCAGGTGGTGCGTTTCGTCATTTCGTTTCCTGTTTTTTTTAAAATATCAATTTCGTTTTTCAACGTTGTGTGAGGTGTTTAGCTTGAATGGGGCTCGGCGACGTCAGACTGCAAGTCTAATCAGGCATAGATGACGCACAGCCGGCACAACGGGAACTCTTGAGTATCTTGCAGAGTATAGGCCAATATAAACGGAGATTATCTGGAAGTGGTTTGCTCGCTAAATCACGCCAAAGCGCGTGTCCCTTTGGCAGCATTTGAGCTGCGCACTAAATTGCTGGTCGAAAAGGCTCTCCGGTAACATCTGTGACGGAGGAGAGGATTCCTCCCCAGCGAGACACTATAGTACCGAAGTGGAGTGGGGGGAGCGCGTGGTACGGCAGCCTACCTTCTCCTTTACAACACCAGCAGTCCACCGAAGAGTAGAACACACTCTATCTGTCTGTGACGCTTCTGCAAAAGCTCCTAATCCATGTGCCGGAGTTACATAAATCGAACTAACACGCATGTTGCAAGTGTTGGACCACCAGGTTTGCGTTCACACCAGTGAGCCAGAGATAAACTGTGATTAATGCAGCAGGAGAGTCGTGCATGGTGTTGCGCGTATATGCTATAGAGGAGGCAGTGACGCCACCAGTCTGGCTCTTACAAATTGCTTGATGGCAGTTTCCCCCTCGGGTGGACTTAGCCTTGAATGCCAGAGAGAGAGAGAGAGAAATAAAATCAGCGCTCCTCGTTTACCAATGGACTGCACTCAAATATCCACTTGGATAAAACTGCACAGACCATGTCAGATTAGCACTGACTTCTACTTTCACACGTTATTTTCAGGAGAGTCAGAGATGGGTGCCTGATACCAGTTGAGTAACACTCGTCCTCCTCTCTTAATTTTCTCATATGCTGATGTATTTATGAACTCTCCCGGGTCAGGGGATCATATTCCATTCACTACATCTGGTTTGAATTTCCAGAGCAACGCCTATACTGTTTCCTCAAAATGTGTCACTTGGATGTCAGGCAAATAGTTTAGAAAATAAAAAGCTGGACGTTCTTGTTTTCTTTGCTGCTGCGTGCGCGTCTCTATGCGCACATCCGCGGCAGGTTTCTTCTTCTCTCTTTTTGCCACAGTTGCATTCATGCCAATGACGCTGATATTTCGTGGTATTTTCTGAAGGCAAACACGCCTCTCTCTCTCTCTCTCTCTCTCTCTCTCTCTCTCTCTCTCTCTCTCTCTCTCTCTCTCTCTCTCTCTCTCTCTCTCTCTGGCTCTCCCCCTCCCATCCCTCATTCACTGCAGCTACTGACGTCAAGACATGCTTGCGTCAATGCTCCCTGCTTTGACAGAGAGCTTCTTTTTTTTTCATGGGGATCATAATAGGATTATTAGGCTGAGAGAAATACCATGCCTTCATGGCTTTTTAGATTTTTTTTGATAGATGTCCCATTATCTTTTCTCTTTTTAAACATGATGCCTTATAAAGACATAATTGTCTCTTAAAGAAAATCCCAATTGAATGATTGTATATCATCCTACAATATGCGTTTTACTTTAGTTCTATTCAATTTGCACTAGTTTATAACAGCAATTTGCATTAAGCTTTAAATAACAGCAGTGCATTTTTTAAACAAGTATTAAATATAAATTAACCCCTTTTTGTTGTGGGATACCCATGTAGACAAGAGTCTGTTGATTAATTTGATACGTATTACTCACATCAAATATCTCTGTACGCAGACAAACTGCTACTGAGCACACGCAATAGAAGCACATGGGCACATGTTACTATACACACAGAGCATCATCCAGTCGTGAGGTAGAGTTGTGTATTTGATTCAGCAGATTAGAGGTGTGTTCCTTCAGCCGGTGCTTGTCCTCATGCACTGACCTTGATCTTCTGGGCTGAATGGACTCTGGTGTTGACTGGCCTCGTCTCACTTCCGCCATAATGCTGTGCTTTGAGTCACTCGAGGTCTTAATATTCAAACATCCCACAGTACTCTGAACGTATTAATGTTGCTGAGTGCTCTACTGTAAATCTCACCTTTATGCAGCTTATAGCTCCATATTGCAGCATTTTGCCCCGAGCCAAGTACAGTCTCCATTTCTGTACAACACATTATTTGGATGTAGTTTATAGGTGGTTACCCAAAGCATGAGGGCTACAGTTATGTTTAGTATTGTCAATTGTAGTAAAGGTGGTCTGACTCTTTACTCCTAAAGCTTCCCATTAAATGTTTTAAGTATTATACGATTAGAATATTCAGTAATATTCGGTTATTATTGAATCACTGGCATATGCAGGAACTATTTAAAAGGGAAACACATGCATTATCCAACTTTGCAGTTTAAAGTATTTAAAGAACTTGTGAGTATGACATTAGTTGGTCCTTTTCTGACTAAGTGCTCGACACAGGAGATGATGGTGTGTCACCAATATTTTTTTTGAAGAGTTCTGCCCTCATTTCATAGAGACGTAAATGGAAACAGAGTGAGAGGGCCAAGAGGAGTGTTGATCTCTGGGGTTTCTCAAGCCAACATCCGTACACCATCCATGCAGCCAGCAGGCAAACCCCCTCTTTCAGATGTACATGGATGTAATTCCTCACCCATGTGTGAAAAATACTCCTTCTCTACACAAAAGGGAAGCAGGAAGGTTTGAGTTGTGAAGCTAATATCAAAAAGTTAAAACAGGATACAAAAAATTGTAATAACCGATGTTGAAGTGACCAATAAAAACACCAAACAACCCCAATAAAGTGTTTCCTTTTCATATTCAAGAATGCATATAGTATGATCATTCAGGATGACTGCATGTGTGTGTGTGTGTGTGTGTGTGTGTGTGTGTGTGTGTGTGTGTGGGTGTGTGTGTGTGTGTGTGTGTGTGTGTGTGTGTTGTTTTTAAAAAAAAAAAACAAGTTCATTTTAGTTTATGCTGCTTTTACAATTGTTTTGTTCTTTTTCAACAGCTGCTGGACAGCACATTTCATCATAAACAGCTGCCTGAATGTTACTCACCAACAGACAAAACCAACAAATACACAGGAAGGCTACTGGGATTTTAAGGATTTGGGGATTTTGGGATGTGGTTTTGAAGTTCTGGTGTTTTTGAGTGGGGCTCAATATATTTAGGGAGCTAGGTTCATTATTTGATTAAACCAGTGCTCTTGTGATTATAGAAATCTTATCAAGAAGCGCTAATGACATTTGAATTAGATCACTGACCCAATTGTATGTTCCAAGGAACCAACAGACACTCAAATCAAGCTTTCTCTTATTGTTCCTGGACCTCCATTAATCTGAAGCACAATCTAAACAAAGTAAAGTGCAGTTTAGCAAAGCACATTCCTGTTTTATTGGCATGTAGCTGGCCTCAATACAGCCACTTGAGAGACTGTGACATGATTTATAATGATATGGAAGGTTGTGTATCATCTGCATAGCAGAATATTGACATTAGATCCCCCTTTTCATTTCATTTTTTTTTTAAATAACCTGAAAGATAATATCTTTAATGGCATCACTGTGGTACAATTGTCTATTTACATGGCACACCTCAATAACTTTCACATTTACATTATGAATAATGTACAATTTTCCACTATAAATTGTTTTTTGCCTTCTGCTGTGTTTTCATGAAGCTATGCTTAATATAAGCAGGTTGAAGGAATTTTGGTATAAGAACAACAACAATAGGTTTATCCTGCTATGCTGAACAAAAACATGAGCTGATTGTGAGCGGAAATAGATCAAAAATAAGGGCAAACATATTCATGTTGTTTCCTGAGTTGAAAACACATATAACACTTGCTGATTTATTAAGACCAAACCCCAATTTTAAAGGGTTACTTCAAAAACTTAAAGCCTTTCAAAACTCAAAAGTTTCTAAATAATTAAAAAGTGAAGAATTATGTGTTAATTAATTCAGGATTAATTCAAACGCCCCAAAACTGAAAACAGTCTTTTCCCTTGAAATTTGGTTTCATGCAACAAATAAAACCTCCTTGATTCTTCCTTTAAATCACAGCAGATCCGACAGCCTGCAGACATTATTTCACGGCCGTCTCCGTCCATGTTTGAAGCCGCTTCCATTAGAGGGCCGGAGGAGTCACAGGAGTCCAAGATAAAGGCAGCCGCCCGTGTGCGGTGGTGTCATACTGCGTTGTGTCATGCACTTCTGTTGCTGTGCCGCTGTCGTACAGAGGAGAGCCAGTTGAGGGCGCTGTGACGGAGTGAGACATGCTCGGGTAGTGGCTGCTGGACCCCCGGAGGAACTGGGAGCTCAGGCTGTTGTTCATCCCGCTGGTCTGGGACACGGGAGTCAGGGGCGAGTTACTCGCAGGCCACAGGCTGGTGTATTGGCTGGACAGAGACACGGAGAGAAGACGTCTTACTCAGCTTTTCTTTGGATGCTTTAGAAGTGCAACTCGTGCAAAAGGTTAAAGCTGCAATTATTGTTTGTAAAGACATTTAAAGCAGCTAACATTTAAAGAGAATGTAGAGAAGTCAAAGCGCACAGAATATCTTTCAAAAAGAAATGCATCATATTATTCTACTCATGTAGTTATTTTTCTGATATACACAAGTTTTTGTCTTTTCTTTTCTTACTATACCTATTTACTGTGTGCATGCTTATCGTATTATCTGTGTTTCTCTTACACCTGATACTTAAATATTCCAATGCCTCGTTACATCTAACTTTGCACAGTTGTCCTGTTCTGTTTTCTTGTTTTGTAAATGAGTTATTATTTCCGTCTATGCCTTCTTCTTGGTGACGTGATTTGTTATGATTTCATTTGGTGCAATAAAAAAAAAAAGTAGAACACAAACCTAGAGTTGGTACCAGAGGTGGAATTGTGGGCCATGGGCATCATGCTGGAGTGTGTTGGCATCTGTAGACCGGACCAGTTATCGTGGCTCGAGAGCATCGACAGGCAGCCTGGTGAGTTATCGGAGTAACTGACTGGAACACACGACAGAAGCACTGAGGTTTAGCACATTCACAAGTCATTGTGATTTCAAATACATTTGTCAGAAATCCCATGAGCACTAAACTTGTTGCTTTCCAATTATGATTCAAGACTTCCTGCCCCCCCCCCCCCGCTCCCTGATATCAGTATGATAGTTGAAGGTGTGAATATTCTCTCCATAAATTCCTCGTCTAAAGCTCAACCATTTACAGCTTTGTGGCTCCGCTCACACAAAAGCCAAAGGAATGCAAGACATTCTGTGCTCTGCAACATTTGTTTGCGTTTCTTGTTAATAGCCAGGCAGGAAGTGGTGTAATTCCCGGCTGTGTGACGGTAAAGGCTGGAAGAGAACACTCACTGGGCGAGTTGGTCCGATGGGCGTACGGACTGGTGTAGGGAGAAGAGCGGTGGTTTCTTAGGGAGGTGTAGCGCTCGCAGCCGTGGGATGGCGAGAGGGAGACGGGACTTCCAAACTGGCTTTGAGGACTGGCCGGAGGGCAAAGAGCGCCTGTGCCTGGAATAAACCAACCACCTACTGGTCCCACAGATGAGGAGAGACACGATGAAGCCCCATGAGCACCACAATGGGACATGGGATCAGAAGAGATAACACAATACTCACATTGAGAATAAGTCGACTGCTGGTTGTCAAAAGCATCTTCTCTTGTGTCTTTGGGATCACTTCTGAAAAATGTAAACGGTTGACGATATACTTTAAACAATCTTCAACTAAACCTTTACACATCTTAAAGATATCAATAACATGTTGTTAAAAAACACTGCAGATTCTTACCTCTCCTTCACATCTAGGAAGGCCTTGGCAAAAGGGTTATGCTTTATTTTAAGAGAAGTTATCTAAAATCCAAACATACATGACAAGAAAAATCATTAGGATTGTGTTTTTAGAACAATGAAAATAAAAGGTATACAAAATGCTGTGCGTAAATGTGGGATTACGTAAATTACGCACACTGTTTGCGCGCATAATCATTATTGATGGATGTAGTAAGTAATATTCGTTTTGAACCCGCTTTTAATCTAACATATATATTTATTTCCAACCTCTTCGTTTTGGTATGCTGTCACTGCAATGAACTGTGTCTCTGGGAAAGCGTGGCTGGTGATCATCCTCCTCGGGCCTCCAACCCGGACGATATGGATGCGTGGCTCGTACTTGTGCAAGGAATTTAACATTATCTGAAGAAAACAAAGTTCCACACGAAGATGGTTATTTAAAATGCAGGCTTTATCATGTTCACTTTCATTTCATTTTTATTTCGGGGATTTTAAAAAGAAAATGTAAAAGACTGAACTTTTTTTTTTTTTTTACTGCCCCCGGATAAAAACAAGGGAAATACAATATCGCGCATGCTCTCTTCTACTTACCTGACCTCCGCCGTTGAGTTTATTGGTGAGTTTAACTTTACTAAAGGAGACGGGCGCTTTCATCCAATGCGCCCCAAAGTTTGGAGAGTCCGGGTGGATGTACACGCAGCTGGGGGTTTGAGGTTCAGGTTTGCCACCAGGGACCCACTCCCCGTTCACGTATTTCCACCTGTGATTGTCTCCGGATACAAAATCCAGCAAAAAAGAATACATGGCGTTCGGGTCCAATCCAGACACGTTCACTTTCATCACCGGAAACATGCGTCTTAATAAAAAAAATTTAAAAAAGTATTAGGTATAGTTCACATAAAATTTGATTTTGCATTCTGTACTCTGTGTTTGTATTCAAGCTCACCTGCCATTCTTCGTAACTATCATTTCATTTGTAAGGTCCTTAAATGTCTGCCAAAGCTCGTTCTCATCCAGCGATAGTTTCAGTTCCTTCTCCGTGGGGTCGCCCTTCTCGCTGCCGGCCAGCAGCTCGCTCTCCACGGCACTGAGGAGGTGCTCCACCCGGCTCTGACTGGCCTTTCCGGGACACTCGCCGGCGCCTGTCGCCATCCTGTCCAGCAGCTCCAGGGCTGAATAGATGTAATCACAGTTCTTAGTGGAAACCAAAAAACTATGAAGCGCTTTTCTTTCTTTTTTTTGCGTCTCCGCAAAGACGATCAGTTATCTCAGGACAGTGGACGTCACAAACAACTCCCAGATATAGAGGCCGAAGAGAAGCTCCGTCTCAGGATGGGTGTTTGGAGCAGAGATGGTTGGCTCATCTCCTCTTTGATCTTTGCGGGCTTGCCACCGATTGGCTCGGAGCAGCCATATCATTGAGGTCCACAGGATGGCAGCTTCTTGAATAACGCAGTTTAGCCCACTTTATTACATCAACCTGTAAACATTGACACTTAGATCAAAGCCACACCTGCTGCAGCCAAACCACTGTGTGGCTGAGCATGGCTGGTCTTCAGTCACTGAAGTCTCAGATTTAGACCGTATGGTTTCTTGAACTTTTTAAGAGGAATATTGCCTACTTTTATGACACAAACTTGTCAAAATGGCTTTATATGTTGACACATTGTTGGTAAACCGGTTTAGGACATTTTCAAGAGACCTGGGGCGTTTTCAGTTCTGTGTTTGTATGTTAACATTTTGTAACTTCTCTATAATCAATACATAAATTACTGTATAAATAGACACCAAGTAAATAGATGACAATTATGCTCAAGTGCAATAACAAGTGCATCATCACCAATTCTGATCACAGCTCAAATAGTGAAATGTTATTATAGTAAAACTTTTATTTCAGAAAACACACACATTATAATGATTACCATACAGGTCCATGACTCGTATCAATAATTGACTGACATACACAAATATTTTGATAAAGTATTAAAATGTTGTAAGACGTAAAAGTATAATGCTGTGGCATGAAATGGAATAAACATGTTGGTATGTGCCGATATTTGTAAAATGTATATTTCCTATGTTATAACATTATGTTGCAGAAATAAATGATGCTATGGTGGCAATATCTTCAATCACATGTAGTTTTTCCATAGCTTGATCCCACAGTCAATTATCTAAAGGGAGAAAATAAGTACAAAATTACAAAAACAAACAATGCTTTTTTCTACAAAAAAAGGAATCAAAGAAATATGTTTAACCTTCACATGCTTTTGTTGACACACATCTTCAATGGATAAAGGATCAGGTGCTTTACGGCCCCATGATGCTGTGTCCCAAACCAGAGTCTGATGTCTGCCAAGAACCCCCACCCTCCACACACACACACACACACACACACACACACACACACACACACACACACACACATGCACAATGCAGAGTGACAATCAGACTTTTGTCTCCAACAAACAAATCAAATAAAAATGCTTCATGTATGCCTCCATGCACCTGGCCAAGGTCATTCTGCTCGGCTGCTGGGGACACGAGGGCCCGTCATCCCCGACACCTCTGGGCTGTTTCTGAGAGCAGAGAGGCGGCCGGTTGGTTTGGCTCGTCTTCCGCTGTGTGGAGTCAATGACGGGAAGCATCTATGGAGAAACACGATTGGAAAAAAGTATCTCGCTGATAACTCAATTTATGAAACACATGATTTACATCCTGTCTTTGTGTCACGCTCACAAATAACTCCTTCCTTCTGGTAACTTTGTTCGGTGTGACCTGTTGCCATGGGGGCTTCCAGAGGAAAAACAAACACACGTTTAAGGCAGATAGTGTGTGGCGGCTATGTGTTAGCTTCCATAGCGCTCTGTAGTGTTGTGTTGTGTTGTGGCTGGTTTGTGTTACTAACCAAATCTTGGTTGCCTCGCTCCTCCTGCCAGCTCAGTGAGTCTGTCTCCCTGTCCGGCAGTCTGGACCAGAGTTCACAGCAAGCAGAGAAAAACAAACCTCAGTGGAAAGGCTCTTCATGTGCTTCTGAACTAAACTTATAGAAGAAAGGTTTAATTGTTCATCTCAGTGCAGCATTTCCTCAACGTCTCTGCCTGTTTGCTAAATTACCTTTTAGAGCAAGCCATGTTTGTCAAACAAAGATCGTGCATTCGTCTCAGCCGTCTTAAGTAAATCTCCGCTTTCCTGCTCGTCTCAGGAATCTCAGGGATAATCTGTGATTGAGACAAAGTAGTTAACAGGAGTGTTTACCAATGGGCTGCCACATGGTGTAAATAAAAGATGGCTGACCTACCAAATCGGGCATGCTGCTCTGGAAGCTCCTCATGAAGTGAGGCTGTAGGGTTGCAAATGTGGGGGCTTTCATCTGTGGGTGGAACATATTACATTAATCTATCATTTCCTTGTCCATTAATCATCTTGTAATTTAAAAAGAGAAGTCCCCTTGTATACGAGCTGAGGTAGTCATGGTGTAAAAGTTAGAGGTGTCACAGCCAGTGTCATTTCCCATAATGCTAGTGTCTTATTTGGCACCTCTTTCTCCTCCTCCAACACTCCACCCAGCGCTAACTGTCACACTGGGCCACTTCCTGATGTGGGCCTGGAGAACTGTGAATTAATATTATTGATTTATATTGCTGCCTACAGATCCCCCGGCCCATTCATTCCTCAAAGGATGAAATGTAGGTGCAACTCAAATACACTTCAGAGAACACAATCAAGTCTGCCTTCAGTTTGCTTTGGTAAATAAAAGTAAAGAGTGTGTTTCTATCTTTTAACTAATTTACTTGAAATCACTTAACATTACTGCTCATCATTTTTTATAACATGTTGTGTCGTGAGTTTAAAATTCTGGTATTCTCCTTCCAGGCCATCGCTGATTTCCATTTCACCCAGTAGGGTATGCTGAGATTTTACTTAAAGTTTGTCATTGTTGCATGCTAATGCAGTTTATCTGTGTAGATTGATTACAACAATGCAAACTTGTATTCTATATATTCCAATGCTTGCTGATTATCATAATGAAATGAAAGGAAGCCATCTGACAAAACGTGTGTTGTGAAAAACACATTGACATATGAAGCACTTTGAAAAACAGTTGTCATATAAACTATATAATCTGATGGGCTCAAAGATGTTGAAACACTGGTATTCTCCTTTAATACATCCTCATTAATTCATGACAGAAATATAGTGGATTCAATATTTAAAGAAGATAACGGTATAACGTAATATCATTCAAATGAAACTAAATAGGACCTCAAAAGTAGAGTTGATCACCGGCTCCGTGCCGCAGTCTTAGAGAGGTTCACATATTATGAATATCGTATACTATTCTGAGTTTAAGTAACGTGGTACTTGTTCCCTCACATGCGTACTGTAGGCGCCTCACAAACACTCAGCCCGAACCCTGGATAGACTCCTTCGGGATGTCAGGAGGTGTGACAGGTGGAGGATCTGACATGTCAGCACCGGGCTGTGGTGAGTGATGCTCCTGCATGCCCGCTGGCTTTCACCGGTCTTGTCTGACCACTGTTTGCCTTCCCCTGCTTTCCCTCCAGCCCGGCTCATCCTCTGTGTGCTCAGGCCCCGGCTTGACACGGAGGTGAGAGAGAAATGAGTCCTGCGTGCTTGTCCGTATGTGCTGATCTCAGCACCTGAGCATAACCTGACCTCCAATGTTACCCGACTCTCCCCTGATCTCTGATGTCACTGGACAGATGTGTAGCGCCTCTTCATATTATGATTTACGCCGTAACTCTTCTCTTCACTCTTTTGGTCATCGGCATGGTGAGCAAACCTTGACAACCTCGAACGGTGTCAAACTCTCCGCACGAAAGCACATATGTTTATTCAAAGTACAATGGGTGTATACGATCATAATTTACAGTTGTGTTTATAACAAATTGTTTAAAAAGACAACTGGATTTAATCCAAAATGTTAAAAATGAGAAAACTGAGGGCAAAGTGGATGCTGGAGACGCTCTATCGCCTCTCGAGGTACAAGTGGTACAACATACCTGGACTGGCCTGTGCTAGCTAGTTAGCTTGCTCAGAAAAGTCGACATTTCTTCAACACAGTACTTAGACATATGACGTAACAACACTGTAACCTCTTCACATTCTGTTAATGTTTTCAATGCTTAAAAGTGCACAATTTGCACTTAAAGTGTACAGTGTAACTTGTAACAATATAAAATAGAGGATGCCAAGAGAAATTAAATTCATGATCAAGTCCTCATTCTTGTGTGCCGGTTCGAGGAGGTAGTGGGGGATCACTGCTCCTGGTGTATTTGTCTCTAACTCCCTTTATTGAGTGAGATTACTGCCTCTGTGGGTTTGACACTAACCTTGGGAAACATTTGCTCAATTTCATTCTTCCGCTGGCTGCCACCAAATATCTCCTCTAGACCAGACACTTGCTGTAATAACCTACACACACACATGCACACACACACAGACACACACACACACACACACACACACACACACACACACACACACACACACACACACACACACACACACACACGAGAGAAAGAGAGAGAGTGATAAAGAGGCAAACTGTAAAGAACAAAATCCATCAACAGGATATTCAATATTTACCCTAAAGGATAATGATTGAGGATTCACTGCTATGATGCCTGACCTGCACACAAAGTGTCGAGTTGTTAATATATTCCTAATGGTGTGCTACTTCTCAAGAGTAGCCATGGTGTGGTGCAGCTCGCACCCAATAACACTGCGCACTCAGGTGACAACACACTTTGTCTGCTGAGTGCAAACTGGCTACAGGGAGGACTCCTGAGCAAGGCAGCGTTTACTCACAGGACAGTGCAGCAGGTAACAGACCCATACAAACACCAGGCAGGTGGAGGAATGAGGATGTGGACCTGTTCAGTCATATATGAACAGTACGAGTGCAGAAGCTTGATGATGAAAAACTCATGATAACTCATTAAATTGTTGCAGAGCGAGATCCTACAAAATAAGAGGCCGCTAGACGAGCCGTGTCTCATGTGCAAGTTCTACTCATTGAAGTCAATTCATAGTAATAGACATGGTCTGGTGAATCTAATTTTGTAGACCTGTAATGCACACTCGAGAAATTCAACACGTTGAAGAGACCATGACCAGATGGCCAGAGCAATAGCAATCTACTGCCTCAACTGCCCAATAAATCATAGCAGCTAATAATAAACATATAAATAGCCACAAAGCGGAACAGATTGGATAAATTGGCTTATTAATTAAAAGAATAAACAAAGACATTGCCGACTCCATATTTTTGACTTCAGCTCTAATTGCTTATATTTTGAGTATTTCTTACGAATGTGGGAAATGTGCCTGTGCTTACTCGCCAAGTGTGTCTGTGGAGCGGTGTGATTTCACACTGATGGAGGACATGTCAGCGCGAGCCTTCACTTGCCTTCTTACCGAGCTCCTCATGTCCCCGAGCCAATGCGCTGTTTCACGGTGGCAGCCTTGTGCTAACATCATACATGCTTCTACGAAACAGAGTTCGGCCCTAATTAACGAAAAGGGTGACAGTGGCCGACACTGCTCTGTTATACATTCACGACATGACACCACGAAACACAAAGGACACCGAGGGTGATGTGAGCAGGTGGATCTGAACTACATGCCCTGGGGATGATTTTCTTTTATTAAAGTGGAATGAATGGTATGCAATTTGGATTTGTTTTGAAATAAAGAGACAATTACAGAAAGCCCGACCAACCAGGGCTAGAGTGGAGCTTCTGAGAGATTACTTATGTGTAAAATCCTTCAAAGGGTTTTCAAGGTATAACTTTTTGCTCATTGACAATAAAGAAAAGGAAACCTTTTCTGAAGTACATTTGCATGTATGAAACAGTAGTGAAACAGGTGAAGTGGCAGGTGGACTTGGGCCTGTAAGGAAAATATCAGGTAAAATGGATGTGCTGAGCATAAGTTTCAGTTAACATGTAAGCACTGAATGATATCAGATAAAGTGAAAATGCTAACATTGTAAAACATTTTAATTCATTTTAGGTGACAAATCAAGCCAGGAGAAATCCTAAAAAGAAATGAGTAACATTCAAGTGTAAAAGTTGAAACACACGTCAGTTGAACAGTATAAGCAAAATCTTTAATTAAGTTATCTCTCAGATTATCTCTGCCACGTTTTGGTAAATGGAAAGCGTTCGTCTGCAAACCCATCAAGCTTTAAATGAGAAGGATCTCTCCAACAGTTCCACTGTGCCGGCATGAAGCGACGCCACTGACTCAATCGCTATATCTCTTTGGTCGCGGACATAATTACGTCATTTTCCACCGGATGATGTTTGTCAGAGTAAAAGCAGCCGTCCGAGGAGAGGAGTCTCCACAACAGCGGGGGTCAGCTTGTGTTTGGCCATCTCACTTTTACGTGAGTAATCAGCTCTCTCCTTCATTCAGGAGGGTCAATGTGAAACAAGCCTGCAGTGGAGTCTGTTTGTTCTTGAAGTGCAAACAGAGCCCCAGCAGACCAGAGGCCTGTGTGTCCCTGGGTACCATGTCCCTGCCACTACCAGCTGCATCTTTCACACATAACACTTCAGACATGTGATTATCAAATATACAGAATATACTGTCTTCTGTATCATTTGTCAAATTCATTTGAAAGATATTTGGCGTAAACATTTTATGCTGCTGCTTAATATTATGTTCAAAAATATCTCAAGAGTTCTGTAAGTGTCAGAAGTGTGAATTTTGGGGGGAAATGTTGAACCATTGTTTTGAAAGCACAGAATGCTGCAGGCTTTAAATATAAATTTAAAAAGAATAATTGGTCAGGGATCAATACTCATGAGACACTAACAAATACCGACGTATGACTGTGTGGGTTGTCTCCACCTTGACTGGTCCTCCTCTGCTCTATCTTCAGCAGTGCAGAGATGCTTCTCTGAGGTCTTGTGTTGAGTCGTCAAATCAGCTGCAGGTCTGCTTAGCAGCCCTGCTGACATTACATCAACACACATGCAAAGTCATACTGGTTTTCCCATAATAGATTTAGAAGGAGATTTTTTCTTTGAATACCAAACTGTTACTCAACTCCTTTTCCTGACATCCTCCAGACTCTTGTATAGCTGAGACGGCTGACAGTTATATCTGATGCAGCTGTAGAAGTCCTCCACGTCGTGGTGGCTCTTCAGATGTCCTCGCTCAGATAACTGTTTCTGGAGGTCAAAGATCTCAGAAAAGAAATACGGGGAGAGATGAAACATCAATCAATGATGAATTAAAGTCAAGTGGGACCAAACCTACCAGGTAGTAGCTGGTTTTCGGGAGGGCCTTCAGGTATGAGTCATTGTGCTGCAGCTTGGAGAAGGCTAACTTCTTTTGTTTCTGAAGAATAAAAGAGAAGGAGAAAGACAAACAGTTGGAGAACTGTTGTGGGAATAGAGATTTGAAGCGTCCCTCCCTTGTTTCAGGGGCTGGGAAAGAGAGTACACAGAACAAATGAGAAGTAAACACGCAGCCACAGGAAGCTATTAACGGCAGCGAGGACCAATTAGGCCCCAGCAGGTGTTCCTGCCTTTGCCTGCTTTGGTCCTGCCTCACCTTCATGTCTGGAACAGAGCCTCTCGACCTGAGCTCAGGAAACAACGGGTAGTTTCATTTGCTTAGCAATTTGAAGCAAGGATTCCTCTTGGAGGGCCTCTATAGTCTTTTATTGTGCTCTTTTTGTCTCCCCCCCCAAGTGCAAGTCATTAGAGAGGACATTTACATCCTCCTGACGAAGCTCTGCTTTTACTGTGAGGGGGGAGACAGGATCTCTCTCATGTTAGACCCCCTCTATGCAGCCGCTCTCTGAAGCTTATTGCTCTTTTCACACACTGTCAGAGAGGAGTCAACCCCAGCAGCCCATACGGCGGAGAAAGAGAATTATATGCAAGAACAGGTAACTCCAATTGCTACAAGCAAACAAACAAAAGAAAATTAAAAAGTGAAAGGATGGATGGGAGTGAAGGTCATAGTATAAAGGTCATACTCATTTGAGTCTTATATCAACAACTTAATACCTAAGTGTGAAATTTAGCCGTTACTAAATCTGTATTGAATTCATAGATTAGGCATATTTTACTTTGCATCAATCTGAATTTGTGGTTTTAAGGTCACTATTCTATGATAAACATATAGAAAAATGCAAAAACTAAATTTTGGACAATTTCAAATCAAATTTGAATGCTATAAACTCAGTGGTGTTTTGAATTTAAAAATAATACTGCAGTAGTGATTCAATTTTACTTTTCCGGTATTCTGCATTTATAAGATTCAGAATGTTACGACCTGTCTTTGCCTCCGTAGAATGGATTAACGGCTCAAACATCACATGCAAACGATTTGTTTCATCTGCAGCTTGTTAACATTTAACTAAAGCAGGTTCATACAATAGAAGTCCTATTCATCAACAGTGTTAGCAGGCTATAGTTTGCATTGTTTTCGATGATATGCATGTCACTTGAGGAGCAAAAGAGAAGGTGGCGATGTTGTAGTGGAAACAGAGAGGCTTTGATTTGTAGGGTTGTGTATTTGAGCGCAGACAGTGTGCAGCGCAGTGGTAGGCAAATGCACTCCACCACTTGGTTTACAGACTAAACCTGAAATTATGACTTCCACAGTTTAGATCTAATACTGCCCTCAATGCCCTCATGTGTAGAGAGGCATGCAAATCAACTGCCCTGGCTATTTGAACACAGCATGCCACGAGAGAAATACTCAAAACAAACACTTTAATTTTATTCTTAAATGAATGAAAAAACTAAACAAACAAAATAATCCATCGTGTCCTCAAATCCCACAATGAAGAAAAGTTGGAACAAACTGGACCACGGATGAAAATAATCGCTTAAACCCGGTTGTAGTGCATGTCGAGAGATTGGACAGCTAATATATTTTTGCCCCACACAAGTTGTAGCATGACGTAACAGTCAGCAGGTAACTAAGAGAAACACTGAAATGGGAAAAAAAAGTGTACTATGATATCATGAAGAATAATATATAAGTTAAACATGTACGTCTTTAATATATCAAAGATATAATAACTACACTTAAACGTCAGAGAAATGTTGACCTCTGCGATACACACACGACTCAGACAAAGCCCTCAGTTTGGACAATGTTAACATCCAATGATTTACCTGCTTAGCTTCCCTCTGTGACTTTGCTCTGGCTGTCTCGGCACTCTGCTGCAGCCACACTCTCTGGCCGTGAACCTTGTTCTTGAGCAGAGCGGCATAGCGGCGACACAGAGCGTCTCGGAGACGGTGGATGTTCCTGTACGCCTCCAGATGGCGCTGAAGGATAATCAAAGAAATGAAAGGACACTTGCTGAGAGGAAATGAGCTAAAAGTAAGCTCCACTTGAGTCGTGCTTTAGTATTGACTGTATAGCTAATGAGATGATAAAGGTATTGGTTATTGATCAATTAAACGTGGGTATTTCTTCATACAATGATCATCACATGATTGTGCCTTTGTGACAATGAATGTGTCGTTTTTTTATTTAATCAATTTTCAGTATTTATCAACCTGGTCGAGCTGAGCCTGACTACGGGCCTTGGCCTCTTGGTCCAGGTCTGGACCGTTGTTACGCAATGCCTTCCTCCTCCGGGGCTCAGTTTTGACTTCATCCCCGGCCTGTCAACAGCAAAAACCTCAATTTAGATGCTGTGGGAGTGAGTCAGCCAGCTTGCCTGAAGATTACAAAAAGAATGCATTTTGGTAATCCCTGTCATCTGCCAAAAGCAACCTCCCACACAACAGCTTCACATTGTGTTCTTGCAATACTCAAATCGAAAAATAAATAAAGAATACGGAGGAGGAATATGCCCACCTCCTCTCCCACCAGGACCTCACTGTATTTCCTGCATGTCTCTAGGAAACGATTTTGGAAGGCTGTGATCTGCTCTAAGTATGTCATTGGGCAACAGTGTCCTTATTTAATCCTGATAAAGACTGACAACCAACAGATGTTGCAGAGGGAGGCTTTAGAGGCAGAATTTACTACATTGTGAAGCAA
Organism: Clinocottus analis; assembly: GCF_023055335.1. Lineage (NCBI taxonomy): Eukaryota > Metazoa > Chordata > Actinopteri > Perciformes > Cottidae > Clinocottus > Clinocottus analis. The sequence goes on along the minus strand of NW_027176240.1, from coordinate 13,793,630 downwards.
ACGCTGTCTTGCCCCCGAGTATAAAGAGAAAACATAAGATGGAAAAGAATGCGAAATGTGGAGCATGTTACTAAAGAATGCTCGGCCAATGAAAGTAACATTATGCATGCCAGAGCAGATTAACTACACAGGAAATACATGGAGCTACAAGCTCCCTTTTATAACCCTTAGATGAAGAATGTAATATGCTTGAAGTTTTATGGGAGGACGGTATTCTCTGATCCAAGTCTTCTCTCACGAGTTCGCCCTTTCTCAGGGAAAAGCCTTGTTCTTAACAGGCTGCCACTGAATGACCACATTACTAAGGTTTATGGGCCGAGTCTGTTCTGGAAGTGTCAGCTTTGTCTTTTCTCACAAAAGCCGCTGGCATCGAAGGATTTATCTGTTTCGTTGCCACAGTAATACCGTTGTGGCAGAGGAAAGGGACCAGCAGGCCCTTTGCGCTCACGCATGTGTGCATAGTGTAAGTGACGGGTTGAAGGCGGCATCCATCTGCGCTTCCTGCCACTATAAGTCAGGGGAGGATAATGCAGCTGTCCGGCTGTACCACGTCACTCTGCTAGACAGTGGTCATGATGCTGCAGTGAGGGGGACAGAAGCCTGCAGCTATTTCTTCTTCTTCTTTTTTAAACTCCTGATCCATAAAGAGCAAGGTAGAAGCATTGTAGATAAAATGGAAATGAATGACATTAGATGACGCAGGTAGTGATGATGAAAAAAGGCACAGCTGAAAAGGAAGGGAGTCAACTCCGAAAGTAAAGCCTGTGAGTTTGGAAAAAGAGTTACCACTTGTAACCAAACCAACCATCTCAACTTGTTGCCAGCTTCTGCTTCTTTAAATTCTACTTTTCCCATTGAAAACCAGCATTTGAGCGACTTCAGACATCTGACCCCCAGGACAGACACAGTCAAGAACAGCTCGGCTTCAGGCGTACCAGACAGCAGTGAATACCAGAGAGAGGCACACAAACAAGGACACGATTGAAATGACACAATGGAGCAGGATTACACAACTTTCGGTCACAGAGCAAGTAGATAATATCATCACAAGAGGCTCCGGGGACTGAGCGGGTCTTGGTACACACTGTACTGGCTCAGCCATGATCTCAGCCTGCAACATGTAACAACAAAAACACTTTGTGACACAGAATGGGGACAGCTAGCCTTCTTCTGGCAGAGTGTGTGTTTACGCACATTACATGAATGAGATGTCATGTCCTGTCCCGGACCACAATAACAGGATAAAATATGAAACTCTTATGAGTTAAGGTGCGGGTTAATACCTTTCTGACACCAACAGGTGATAAGTGTGCATCCAGAGTGCTTGATCGATGAAGGTCTCTGCACTCAGACCTCATGGTAAATCCTCTATTGACATTCAGAGAAAAGATTATTAGCTTCAAATTCCAAAATAATGTCAAACAACAATGTTACCTGAGGTTATGAGTGATTAAAAAAAATAGTTTACCAGTTCAGTTTTCAAACATGTGGTTATGTCCTAAAAGCCACAGACTTCTGTTCAATGTGTGACCTCAAAGTGTACCACTGGTTACCAAGTTACAGAGAACAATGGAGTTAAGCCTTACTGCGGGGAACCTTCACACTGTACACACACTTTAAAACGTGTTTGTGACCCGGCATGAAGATTTAATTTGTGTCAAAGGCTGGCATGTGATTGCTGCCTCCTTCGAAGTTTGGTAATATGGTCAGCACAATAAATTGTAATGCCGCTAAAGACACCCAACAAAGGCTAAATGTCCCTTTAATTCGGCTTTATTTTGTGTCTCATACCGTTTTGTTTCTAAGCCTTCAACTGTTCCCTGAGGTGCCGTGTCTCCCTGAGCAGTTCATGAAGTTCATTACCGCAGATAGAATTAAAATGTGGTGGGTCTTTGTAGCTCAGAGAGTACCGCCTAAGTATGGGAATGTCAGGAAAAAGCCCTGAATTCCAACTGGGAATATATTTGTTATAGTTCTGCCACTTTGGGTGAATCTGTCCCCCAGATATTTGGTATGCCAAGGCTGTTCATTCTTGGTCGCTCCATGCATTGCTCGGTTTGATATGACAAAAGTAAAGCAGAGTGGAGGTAATTTCCTGGGCCCCTCAGTACACTGGTCAACCTGCTTAACAGGAAATCTAAGAGGCTTACAGCACTAATGACCAAATAGCTTCAGGTAGTAACACCAGATACTATAAATAAAAAGTCTGGTAGCTCGCCAGAAGTCTAAATGACTGCAAATCAGCATCGCTTCACAGAATTTTTAGACAGGAACAAGACACATTTGAAACGCTTTAAAAAGGTCAGTGACACTTGCATAATTAAAAAAAAGTTTTTTTTTTTACTTCAAATGGCATAAAGTCATCAGCTGAGAAAACGTTAGACAGTACAAATATTTAGTACATATTAAATACTGTACATCGCTGATAAATCCCTACAAAAGGATATGACCCTCTCATTAGAGGAACACAGAAACAGTCCCGTTTGGTTCCAGCAGCAGCGATATAAAGCCCTGTTGACAGCGTATTGTTCTCAGCACAAAGGAACGCTCTCACGTCCCTTTACGCAAACCCCTCTGCCAATCCACAGGCGCCCCACTGAAAACAAAAACCATGTGCAAAGGACGACAATATTAAGGTATTCAGTTCAAACTGTAACAAAACATAGAACAGGCATTTTACTCGCAAAGCAGCATCCCTGTGATGAACCATAAGAAGCACTGTTGGTCGCATTTCAGCTTTAATGTCTTATTTCTGTTGAATGTCCAATGCAGATGACTTATTTTCATTGTGTTTAATACGTGTTTTTTTTTGTGACATCTGTTTTAGTAAATTACTCCGAAACAAATTGACATTCCTGTGGAGTGGATGTTATTTCCCCTCCTTTGCGAACCTTTAATTTAGAATAATCAAATTAAAGATGCCATCACAGCGGGCCTCCATCGGCGCACGAGTCCATCATTCCTTCAGTCTGCAGTGTAAAAAGAAATGTTAAAAAAAGAACAAAAGTCAGGTGTCAGCAGCCTTTAAGGTGCGGGAGCGCAGAAAGTTTGTCGACTTTTCCCAAAGCAGAGGCATTTTCGACCCCTTTGAGCCACTCTTTACATTTCCTCACGACGGTCTCGTCCACGTCCCCGTCCTCTTCTTCATACTCCACATCGTCGTACTTGTATTGATCATTCAACAGAGATATCTTCACGATGGCGGTGATGTCCTGCTCGGCGCTTTCCGCTTTGGCCACGGGAGCGCAGCCCTTGGTCGACCCGTGCGTCTTTTTGGATGGAAAGACTCGCCTGTGGCGGAAGTCCGCCGAGGCGCAACACTTCTGTTGCTTTGCCATCATCTGCTTCTCTAGATTTCGCTTCTGGATGACAAGAATGGCTTCCGGTGTGAGACTGAGGGTAAACTGGATCTCTTTCTTCCCTTCCTCTTTGCCGTTGAGGTGTCTGGCGGAGTCCATGGAGCTGGAGCGCCTGACTCTCTCGAATGAGTCCTGAGGTTTTGGTATCGTCAGCCAGGAGCTCTTTTCCTGGCTCTCCTGACCGGCACCTGCCTTCTGTGCGGAGCTTTTGCGCTTCTCTTGCTGGGATTTGCGTCCCAAATTCCTTAAATTCGCCGACGTCCAAGAAGTGGACTGCTTCTCTTTATCGGACCCCGCTTTCTCTCCGACGGATTTGCTGGTTTGCTCAGTGTGAGGAGGCACTGCGTTGGCTTTCTTTTTCCCAAATAGTTCCCTGCCCGGAGAGGAGATCCGCTGATGGAGGCTGATGGGCGGAAAAGGCATCTTTGTGGTCGGAAGTGCTCAGGATACAAAAACGTGCAAATGTTCAATGTGCAGATGATGAGGAAGTTCTGCGCAAAGCGACCTGCGGCGCTCTGCGGGCATTATCCAGCAGCGAGGTGGCAAGCGGCTGTTGTAGTGCACCTGTTGTCCACGATGACTGGAGTTCAACTGGTGCACACACACACGGCCTGGCTGCTTTATGGTGGGGCTGGCAGGAAGGAAGGCGTGGTCACGCAAAGCACCAAACAAAGCCAGGCAAAAACTGTGATGATGTCATTTCATAATTTACAAGCACTTCCTCAAGCAGTGAGAGACATCCACCTCATGGCTCTCTCAGCTTTCCTCACAGCGCCTCTCTGCTTCTTCACGGTCACGAAACCCACACGCTCACATTGTATTATTATTAGCATGACAAACATCACTCATCTGCAAATAATTGTGATACAGCATGGATGGATGCATTTCATAAGTGACCACGTGTTTAAGATCAATGTGTTTTTTTTTTAAATGGGAGTAATATTTTATATACCAAGTCTAAATTATGAGATAGTTAAGTCATAATACCGAGATACTATTTCATAATTACAAGATAATGACTTACATGATCCTATTTTTTTTGTCAGTGGCAGAAATCAATTCTAACTTTAGTAGGAAATGAAACAGAAAATACAGCATAGACTTGAGTCTATATTCTTTTGTTCATGTGCATCCCTCATCTCAAACTTACAATCATCAGTTGAAGTTGATATCGCTCACATATACAGCCACAAAGATCCTGTTTGGTCCTTGTTGCTGTAAAATAACCTCGTCTGCCCTTAAACTAACAAAACATGTCATTGGCTCAATGCTTTCAGTCAGTCAATATCTCAAATATCAATTAGATGACGTATGTAGAAGGTCTTTTGTTGTTCGTTCAGCCATAGAGCGCAAAAGACATCCAAAGGAATACACACATGCACAATATTGATTTCTCCTGTTTTGCTGATATCTGCACTTTCATGCTGACAGTTACAGAATGTATTCAACATGATTTTGTTTCCTCTTTGTTTAAGAGGAAAAAACTATTTTTATCTGACATTGCCAGATGATGTTAAGCTTTTACAGTTTTTGAAACATTTTACCATTGATTATTAAGCTGCTCTGGTGATTACTACATCAATATGAGGGATTTCAGAGAAGGACAATTTACATTATAGTGTACAAATTAATTGCTTCAAAGACAGGAAAAACACCGGCCCATTGTGGTTCAATACTTTAATCTTTTCTTCAATTTGACTTTCTACTTTTCTACAAGACTTGAGTTGCGTTTCTGTAGCAGAATATGTTCCAACAAAACCAAAAATATATTCAGGTCAGCACCCACTGACTCACTATTGGAATAAAAAAAAGAAAATGACATGGAAAGTTTTTACAAGATGAGCTGGAGCGTTAAGCTGAAGGGGACACAGACTTTTGGTTGTTGTGGTGGCGTGGGATCCGATCCTCTCTGACATAACAATGGATTAGATAAAGGAAACAGTTGGGAGACTGAACAGATTTCTGAGGTCATGTTTCTTCCCCATCATCCTCGTCCTTTAAACTTTGCTGTAATCCAAAAATAGCAGGCAAAGAAAACCAATAACAAAAACAACCACACTCCCTTCATCAAAAGAATCATTTTATCCCCATGATTAAATTGCTCAAGGACTTGCTGGGTCCCCGCCAAGTTGGTTGAAAAAGTAGTACTGGGGGGAGATTTCATTCATGCTAATCCACCACCAACACGTAGCATTATCCGAGCGTCTAATGAAACTATGTGGGCGCAACACAACAGGAAGTGCAACGCTGTTATTCAGCCGTGTCGAGCAGAAAGAGGAGGCGGCCTGGAGGCATGCTTGTTATACCTCGGGCAAATCCTGCAGGTAACACGACACACAGGGAAACAGGGACTCTCTATGGCGCTATTGATGCATGAAACTGCTTTAAAATACATCATCCATACATGACACCACGGGTCTAGGGTATTCTATAAAATACAAATTGAAGCACACCTCATCAGGATAATGTGAACATCTCCATCACAGATGGGGGGAAGGCAGAGGTTTTATGAATTTTCTGGAGGCGGTTGTCATGACAACCACATCCTCAAAGGCTATGCCATCATGCCGAAGCAATACAGGGAACGAGACACAAGCTATTCTGGGTTATTGGGTCACGCCGAAATCACAATGCCCAGAAAAGCGTAATTAACGGGGTCATCGCTACGTCTGGCACAAAATCAACTTTTAAAGAGGAGAAGCGACGTTAATGTAAATTTGATGAGCTAAGGTTGGCAGGTGTGCTACACAGAGAAAAACAGACTAGACAGGAGCTGCTTTTTTATCTCTTTAACTGGGAAAAAGAACGTCAAATAGGTGGATACCAAATATTCCAGTGCATTATCAATGAAGCAGTGTCTCAATCACCTAAAAGAAAATAATCATATACAAACATGGAATAGCATCTGAGAGCCTCACACATCAGTGCTTCATACATAGAGAATGTGTTTTAATAATGCTTGTGTGTGAGAACACAAAACATTACTGCATACACAGTATTATATTAAATACTGTATACATCTATATATAGATATATACTTATGAATGAACAAGGTAAAGGCACTCAGTCAAAATAATTTCCCTGCACTTGGTGGTTGGTTTAAATGGTTTAAAATCCTCAAAAAAAATTGCGATATATTTAAATATATTAAGCATTAAATGCACTCATCTGTTCCACATCAAGATGTTATAATCTGATTATAGTTATAGACCTTCAGCTGGACTTAAAAAGTGAGGATTCACAGTATGAAACACGCCATGGTAAAAATCTGGAGATAGTGTATAAACACATATGTATTTTACAGAGCTACTGTTCTTACAGTTTGCATATTCGGACCAGTCTTCACTGATTGTGGATGAAGAAGTCTTAACTCAGACAGGTGGTGAAGCACTTCATCACAGCATCCCTGTAAACAAATAAAAACAGCCAGAATTACAAACAATACAAAGACGACAAGAAAACGTAGAAACGCAATGAAGGAACGCTGATTGTGTCGTAAAATTATTCTTAAAATAAAAATAAAGCAAGAGGCAAAATGTTGTCATGCGTGCGAAATTAAACGCGACATAAAAAGCACTTCCACCCTTTGTTTAGCCGATTTGGGCTGGGCTCGTCATGAATAAGTGAGTGTGTTTTGGCGGGGAAGCACCACACGCTCAGAGTGATGGGGGCTCCCTTTCTCCAGGTGCTATGGAGGGATGATGCAATACGAGCGATCGCCATGGAAACCACAGACGGTCCATGCCTGCTCCATTTCCTCCTCGCACCGCTTTGCTCTCGCCATCGGTGCGTTGCTATGCAGACTTTGCCTCCAGCCACGGTGAAATTTTAGTGGAGGAGGTGTGCGACCAGTCAAGGTTAAAAGGAGAAAGGGGGATCATAAGCAGTCTGGAGGGGAGGAGGGAGGACGGAGGAGAGGAGGAGACCTCCTCCTTCAAATGAAAAGAATCCCCCTTCTCACATAAATGATGTTTGTTTGCACTTATGTCTTGATGCCATTTTGCTTCCCTAACACAAATACATGACCCTCCAACTTTCTGATTAAACACAGAGCAGCAGGAGCCTTAAAGCACTGTGGGAAGTGCACGTGCAGCAGGTTTCAGTGTCTTGGTGTTCGAGGTTATAAATAGGCAACAAAGTATCACACATTAAAAGATCAAGTCCACTGGCCATGTGGTGTTGTGGCTAAACAGGTATCACTTGGTTTGACCAACAGACCGGACGTCTAATGCGTCACTCAGAGATCTGCTGTTCGTTGTAACTTGGCCAACGATAAAGAGATAAATGATCAAATCTAATTTAAATGAAAAATGGATTAAAGTAAGAAGCTTAAAGCGAAAAGACAATAATGTGTTGACACAAAAAGTACAAAATACAACAACAAAGGACAAATAGATAGGTGACCGTCAGGATTTCAATATTCAGCTCAAGGTGGGGCCGTCACATTTGCATTGATCTGGAGGAATTTGTTTTTTGGAAGGGTGGCACGGCAAAAGGTCTTTGTCCCAGCTTTGTATTGTGATAAGCGTTTGCGTTGGGGGAGGGGCCCTGTGGGAGGTTATGGGACGTCTCTCAGCTGTCAACACGGATTATAGGGTTGCCCAAATACACAAGGCTTTTGGGCCTTTCTGGAAGCGGTGGGAGGGCTTTGGACCTCACCAAATGAGACGTGACCCCTCTTACAGCTGGACTGACAAAACAACTTCACACCTTGTGCTTTTGGGGAAAGTACTGAGGTGTTGGTATATCAAGGTGGCCAGTTTGAGAACATCTAACTATCGGGGAGTGTTTTATTTTAATTCAAATTTACTGTAGTGTACTCTGAAGAAATTACTAAATAAAATCGCTGTAAGATTTAAATGCTTTTAGGCTCTATGTTGCACATTATCTACAATAAAGACAAAGTAAGTAGGTAAGAACGACTTATGTGAGTTGTTGATCCTCTTCTCTTATGCAGGACAGACTATTGGGGTCTTGATCTAATCAAAATGTTGCATTGTGCGTCAACCCTATAGAGCTTAACATAAGCTCATCACAAGTCATATAAAAGCTTAATTTGAGAGATACATATTGAGAGAAATCGGACTGAAAGAGCATTATTGCACAATAAATGATTTCATTTAGATGTTACAGCAAATAGCGTCACACAGCTAAAGCAGGGAGGAGCGTGAAACAACAAGCTGCCATTTGCTTGACATTAAGTGCCTGCACTAGTCGTTGGGGGGAGGGGGAATTACAGCCATATGTTGGGGGCAAACAGTGTTTTGAGATAAATGAAAACATGTTTTCATTGAAGGTTCACACACAGTATTCTCCTCCAGTTAGTTTGCAGCGAGCATTGTGAAAATATGAATAGTAGCTCTTATAAAAAGGGACAGATTTTAGTCAGTGTATGTATGTATTTAGTATTTTTCATTCCTGATATTTTGTGTCTTCTATGTAAGTTGCATGCTACTGTGACAAATTAATTTCTCCTTGGGCATGAATGAAGTATACATCTATCTATGTTACACATATAACTGGACATACAAATCACCTTCAGGTTAACGCAGACACAACATAAATCATACAATCAAGTCTTCCTACCTGGCAAATGGAATGTAAGAGATGCTGTACCTGAAACACAAATACACAAAAACATCTGGATGAGGCGACAATGACAAGTTACTGACTGTAAAAGAAGACATTATTTAGATAGAACAAAATATTGTGAGACTAAGCAGAACGATATTCTTAAGATACATTACTATTAGTATGTATATCACATTATTTGATGAATATGTAACGTTTCCCTCGGATGGATCCAATGTTATATTTGGTTTGTGGCCACATTAGTAAAATATTTGAAGCCGCCATGTTTCAAAAGCTTTGTCATTACATAGATGTTCAAGATTTCTTGTAGATGATTGCAAACATATCCTTCTGTATTTCAGCATGTAATCACTGGAAATCCCGGGATCCTTCCTGAAGGTACACATGTTTTATTAAGGCTTGTCTGAATGACGTCATTGTATTGTAATGATGCGATGTCAAAGAGATTATATAAAAAAAGAAAATAAAAAAAAGAATGCATGACTTGAAGTAGATGTAGGTCTCATTAGCGGCCTCCTAATGAGCAGAACAGCAACACGTAAAATACTGTTAAAAGTTAAGCAGCAATCATTGGGCCGAAGGGTCTTTAAGATCTCTCTGCGAGGGGATTAGCCAAGCGTGATTGAGAAGGAATTGGATACACTGTAATCTTTGCACGAGTCCAGATGGATTGCAGGACAAACACAGAGCACAACAAAAACACAATACAGTGTCCTTGGAAATGATTACTGCTGAAGTGAAGCACCCAAATACAAAAAAGCCCCTAATCAAACACCTACTACATTTGAAATATGTGAGGAATGTGGTACAGCAGATGGATGATTAACTACACCCCGAGCTACTGCCATCTTACTTTACCCCCAGTGCGAGCTTTAATAGTTATCACGAGTTCTGTAAGCACAACACGAGTGTCCATCTAAATAAATACATTTAATTCAATGTTTTTTAGTAACGTCCCCCTGCCTGTCATGCTCTATATTGAGTCAGTGCCAGTCAGTTGTGCGTCAGTGTCCTATGGTCACTTCACAGGACTGGACTTTACTTCCGCGTGTGTGTGATTTCGCTATTTATTACAGAACCACCTTCACACAGACGTCTGAGCGCCTGCGTGGGTGTGCACTCCCCCCCCCCCCTCTCCTCCCTCCCCCTCCCCCTCCCTCTCCTGTCTGTTAGGAATGCTCTTCAGATGTGTGGCTTGTGGTTACCATGGCGATGCCTCCGAGAAAGCAGGTCGAGCGGAAGTGAGTGTACAACACGTAGGTGCAACAGCAGTCTAGTGATCAGGCCGACACGGTCCTTGCTCAGTGATGCAATCAAATTGTCCGTTCCCCTCCTCCTGAGCTGCTGGGGGTTTGCGTTTCTATGCACATTCACAAACCTGAAAGCCTTTTGTTACTGCTGTGCAAATATGTTCAAATTAATGAACATACAAGTGTTGACATGCCCGTACACGTCACTCACTGGCCTTGCTATGAGCTGACCAACCCCGTCGGTCTCTTTCCTCAGTCGTCGAGTCAGAGCCATCTGCAGCAATCAGACAGCAATACTTAAACTAGCATGAACACTAGCATCTAAACGGTTAATCGCTTATAAAGAAAGTGCAGGACATTAAGATTGTTTCCGGTTAATATTTTACATACTTTAAAAACAAACAAAAAAACAGAAGTTCCACATAATCTCAATGAACCATTTACTCTGTCGTAGTGACCCCTGCGACTTTGTGTAAACAATAACAACAAGACCTGTGACTTCTCTAAGTACATCCTCACTGGCACGACCTCTTTCTCACAGGCCAACAATATACTGACCTACTGGACCACAATGCCTGGCAACCTCCCCAAGTTACCTGTCTTTTTACAAGATGCGTACGTCAAGCAGATGTCACTGCCTCCTCAGAGAAACTAGGGCAACCCAGTTAAGTTTTTGTGCTTCTAATAACCAAATAATATTATATGACACGCTTTAGAGTCAAGTTTACCAAAAATTTAAACTACCATACCAATTGCAGAAATTCCCTTTAAAGCAACAGCAGTGTTAAGTAAAGTAGCTGGACCAAAGTTCTCTACAACGGAAAGACAGCTTCGACTGAGTGGGTGTGAGTGATGAGTAAATTAATTTAAAACTGCGCCACAGTGAAGAGGCGGCTGCTTACACTTACCATGTCATTGCCAAAAACTGCAGAATACAGAAGATGATAGCAAGACCCCTTTTATGCCACTGTGAAAGAAAAAAAAAAACACAAAAAAGATCATTCTTCCAGTTGAAAACACTGCACTTGAACAACAACGACTGGAACAACTATGTGTTGACTACTTACCCAAAACACTGCACACAGGGTCAAGACAAGGCAAAGCTGATGGAAGAAGAAAGGAAAAGTTATCTTTTTGTCCGCTTGCAGAATAACGTTGACCATCTGACACTTGATTTCTTTCAGTATTTCATCTAAAATATTAAGTTACAATAACAACAAAAGCCACTAAATGTGCCAACAAAAAAACATCTGTGTCACGTCGGTGAAGGCAGGTACAATGTAAATGCATCATGACCTCATGTCAAGTAGGAATCAAAGAGAAAAGTGCATCCAACACCTACGATATTACGCTATGGACTAATCTCCAATACAGAGGAGGATAAAACATGAGCTCAACTTAGGGTTTAAAGTAACGTAAAGCAAACGGTACTTACCAGCATGACAATGGTGGCTATGAGTCTTTTTGGTTCAAACATGCGCTTCAGCTGTTTCAGCGGCCCCATCAGGAAGCAGGTGCTTTAGAGCGTCAAAATAAGAAACACAATTACAATTTGGATAAATCAGCAAAAAAGTACATTGACCTGTTGTGTAAAAGGTTCATCCATCAAATTTTTGCAATTATGTTTTTTTTCCCACTGCTCTTTCCAGAGAGAAGCCAGTGCAACCAAGACGGTGTATATGTGTTGGCATTTTTTTAACGTGGCATTTGAAAGTGATGAACTATACAAATATCATCTTGGTGGTCAGCTGTGACAGACAAACACACAAATATTGTTACACCTCCATAGACATTCAATATGTAGCATCTAAAATCTGTGTTTATTTCAAAATTCTAACATCGGAAAAATTTAAATCTAATAAGACACATTTTTGGTCACAATAGAGCTCAGAAAATTTTTCACACCGTAGACAAACACACACACACACACACACACACACGCACACACACACACACCTCTTCTGACTAACATCAGAATAGCAACACCACCGAAATCAAATTCACGCGACAATCTGGGGGTAAATATTTCATGCCCAACACCTCAGTGACACATTTCAACCCTCCTACATGATGCATGTGTGACGTCAGTGACGGAGACGAGACAAAGGCTTTCCCCGCTGACGAGTCACGCAGCTCTGGGCTCAGCAGAGCCGTGTGGGCAGAGCATGTCTGTAAAGCGTCACATCGGTTAGATGAGACATCAGAGTCGTTCGTGCTTTTTTTCTACTGGTCTGCCGAGAGGGATGGACACACTTCATCAACCGCTCATTAGGACACACACACTAATGATATCCACGCACATGCTGCTGCTGCGGTACAGGAGGCAGTGTGATAATGATACCATTGCCAATATGAAACCAATGCCGGAGGGTTTAATGTCTATAAATGTAACTTTGACGAAATAAACAAAAGACAAATACTTCCTGGTTACAAAAGAAGAGCAAGAAAAAAAAGCCCCTTTACCAGCCTGCTGCGGTAAAAATAAGTTTCCAATAAAATTGATCAAACTGAAGTTACTTTTTTGAAAGCCAAACACTTGTATTGCCTGTCGAAAGGGGCTCATATTTGTTTAATCCATTAATATAACACTTGCAAGTTACTTTACACTCTGCGGTTATTGAGATGAGGTAACTAAGTAATATTCTTGCAGTCAAAGTTAAAAAGATGAAAACTGCATTAAGCTCATTAAAATATGACAGTCTTGGTTGGGGTCAGTAACCTGCGCTATGAATGCAGGTGACCTAGTTCCTTGGCACATCTAAACCCTCTGGACATCTGATACCTGGCCAGTCTTAAAAAAAATCCCCTCATCAATGGTTCACTGTCAAAGACGTCAACGACATCTTAATTAGATGTGGCCCTTGGCTTAGCAAGACTAAATAATCTAAACTTTAAAATACAGAAGGATGCTGCTATCTAGTGATAGAAAGTTGAATTCCCATAATATTCAACCCTCACATTAAACTATGAACAACAAGGATACCTCAGCTTCATGGTGGTCAGTAGAGCACAGACACCTGATTAAGGTATAAGCTCATTTAGAAGACGATACTCTTACATGCCTGAGCCCGTAAATTATTTCTCATACATGTGCCAATCACTTCTCAAGCATGCTCACTCATTATGTACTTTCTGTCATTTCTCATGACAGCAGCTGTTTGGATCAGCTAGTCTCTGTCCAATTAGCAAAATGAAACTGTTGCACCATTAGCCAATCATCTTGCAGCTGTGTTTTTAGATGTGACAGTCTCTCTACATTCAGATCATTCATGTTGCTGTATCGCACCCGTACACACCTCGGCCCAGTCTTCCCTGGTCCATTAGCGTCAAAGACCAAAGACTTTATCGTCCCATGTCATCTGTTAATAATAAACAATTATCTTTTCTGGTCCCTCATGATTTAAATACCGGCTGAATCAATGTCACACTGTCACTGGGACACAAGTAGCCACTCTGTTTCCACTGACCATTGTCTATCTTTACTAATCGCCTACTGACTTTCAAGCAACATACAAATAAGATGCAGGGCAGAAATAATTATGTAATAATAAAGACCACAATTAAATAAACTAAACTAGTTGCAGTATTAACCTTTTGCAATCAAGGTGCTTGAATGAGATTTAAACGTTTATTAAGTGCCATGTCACTGCAATGGCAGTTTTCCATTCAATTAGATTGTAGTTAGAATATAAATGTATAATTATACTAATGCTAATCTGATTAAATAACAGAGATTATAATTTTAGCTATAATCCTATTGCCCGGTGCAGAACAAGTAGTCACCACTGTTTATCTAATACAAATGTCATATAAATCAGAACGACAACATCTCCTGGTTTCTCAGGCCTTGTGCGCCAAACTCTGAGCAACAGGTGATGAGTTCACAGAGGGTAAGATGCTAAATAAATGGCAGAATCACAGTATATTATTAGTCTTCTTTATAAACAGTTTACAAGCAAAAAATGGCAGAGAGCCACCTCAAGTCATTAAAATTCTCTGACATTGACAGTTTGAGCCTGACTTACCTGGAAAGTGCTGCGATGTTCCCGATAGTGTAGAAGACGGCAAACAACTTGATTCCATTCGGAAGGAACAGCAGCGCTGAACCCTGAGGAAACAGCAAGAAAGGCTTGTCAGCTACAGAGAACAATGTCACCTAACTATCACATAGGGATAATTGTCAAGTATATAAATTAATCCTGGACTTTGAGATAATTGAAGGCTTACATGCATGTAATTTTTTTTCTTGGAAGACACAAAAAAGGACTGTGAGCTGTCCATGTGTTTTTCTGACATATGATGGGCTCCCCCTAGTGCCAACAGACGATATGAGGCGTTTAAGATTTGCATGCCCACTATCTGGACCACTACCAGTGAAAAAGACAAAGTGTCACACTCTGAGTGTAAACAGAGTATGCATTTCACCATGGGAGGGATACTATTTAGAGGACACAGTTATGAGTTAAGCTTTCGAGAAGATGAAGCAACTACCCTTTTTGTCAGTGAGAATCCTGATGTGGTGGTTTAAGTGTTATCAGCAAGTGCTGCCAGTGACAAGACTTTATTTAAACTGCAAACCACACTCTAGAAACTGAAACTAAAAACAACAAGCAACCTTTAGGTGTTAATTACATACAAGTGACAATTACTATAATCTGGAAGCGTAAGAGAACAGGAATTTGTCTTGATGTCATTTGCTCTGAGCGAATGTTAATTTGAGTTTCATGATACTTTGAAATCAAACATAGCGAAAGAAAAAAATACTTGGACTTTTCCTGACTACAGTAATAGCGTTATGTCTGCTCTGCATTCCTGATGTCAGCGTAAAGTCAGAGAGAAGCCAGATACACTCACGAGTATTGAGCACAGGATGCCTCCAGCAAAGCATATGACAAACCATTTCACCCGGGTGCTGTAGCTGAGAGTGCTGGCATCAAGGACCTGGTGAGAACAATGAGAGGATGTCACAAGACAAGTCCAATGACCCAAAGGCCTTTTACTGGGGATTTAACCATGTTGGCTCGAGCCAAACGGAAACACCCAGCTGCAGTAAAGTCTTTTAAAAACACACACACACACAAACACAAACACACACACACAGAAACAAAATAACTAATACAATCAACTAATAACTAATACAATACAGAGCCCTTCTGGGTGACCCCAGAAGGGCTCTGTACTAAACTGTACAGTATAATCTGCAAGGAAAAGCAGAGTTGCAAACGTAGCACACTATATGGTGTGCCAGAGTGAAACTTTTGAGACAGTTAAAGTTACAATCACGTGACCGATTATATAAAAACAGTGTTCAAGTCAGCATCTTACCCAGTTTCCTCCTCACCGGGAACGCGTGTAAAAAGTGCAAATAAACAAACAAACAATACAATTTATTGAATTACTGCCACACACATATGATATTATAATAAAACATATTACGGAATAATAACAAGACATGATAATACAACTGCTATGTTAGCCAACATGTCTATGAAATGCTACAGAGAGACTGACACGTTTGCTAGCTACTTAATGATGCAACAACGTATATAGCAAACAGTAGATGGAAGAAAACAAACCACTTTCAGGTTAAAAGCGGGTCCCACAGAGAGGAAAACATACTCGCACAAGTCCTGGTTTAATGAGATTGTATCCGTTTAGCGTTAGCAGCGTGTCCTGTACTGTTAGCTCACGTTACCTGGTCAGTGAGACCCAGCTCCTCGTTCTCCTCATGGCCGCTTAACACACGACGGAGCTTGTCCATCGCTGTAGGCTGTTCGCTGGTAAGTTAAATGGCCACGAAAAGTCAGACTATCGATATGTACGTCTGCTGTTTATGTCTCAAAGTTTTGATCGCGCGACTGACAAGTTTGACTTCCTGCCTTCGTGTATGGCGCTTTCCGTAATAGCTGACTTAGAGTCTGTTTGTCCGCAGCCAGTGTCAGCCAACTTATCAGGAGGCTTTTAAATAACTGACTGCAGATCAGCGTGTGAAGGCAAATTCAAAACCCCCACCTCCTCGCAACTGCTGCTGCCTTCCATGGCTGTAGGAAATAATAGTGTTTCACGATGAACTTGCTCACAAAAATATAGCTTTATCTGTTTTTGTCGCCTTCTAGTGGAAGAAAAACAATAAGTAAAAGAAACAGTTGGCACTATCAGTACTAATACTAGTGGAGGGATATCTGTGACAACCTACTGGAAATGCCTCCAAATGCTTTCACTGGAATGACAAAATAATACATTACTATGTGTGATGCAATAATGTAATTTTATTGCTTTATACTGTCAGTTAGTTAGGGCAAAACTTCAAGAAAAGTTACAATTTCCTATCACAAGTCAAAATATCTCCTCTGAAAGAGGAATATGGCAAGTAAAATAAATAAAACATATGCAGAAGAAAGCTCAAGAGCTATGACGTGGAACCCGTCATGTTTTGCCAACTTCTCTAAAAACTACAATTTTATCTTAACATTTAAGTTGATAAACTAAATGGACAAGAAGTCCCTAAAGTGCTTCAAAATGCACTGCACATGAATGATTCCCTGGGCACATCAAACTGAAAGCTCCAGAAGAGCCACTAAATGGTTCTTGTGGTGAGATTGCTTCAAATAGAAAAGAGATTACCTTCATCATGCTGTTTTTATTATCATGACTGCCCTCATCAATTATTCTCAATCCTGTTATTAATTCATGCAAGATACATTGTTTGGTTTATTCTGAGGTTGTGCATAGGCTATGAGTTAGTAAAGCAGTGGTTCTCAAATGGGGGTACGTGCACCCCTGGAGATACGTGGAGGCACTCCAGTGGGTACATCTATATTAAAGGTATTGAAATGAAGAATAGCCCATCTACAGACATGTTTGACGTGGAATTTTGAGTTATACAGTAATTGACCACGTGGTGGAGATGTTGGGCAGACAGCTAAAGTATGCCACCAGGTTTTTTTTGTTTATCTTCGAATGTTTTTTGGGAACATGCTATTAAAAATAAAATGTATCACATACATCGCTATTTCGTGTTGTTATCGGCTACACACTTGTGTGTAATGCTTGTGAGGTCTTTGTTAATATGTGTATGGTAGCGTTATCTTTTTGTCTCAAAGAAAGAGAATAAGTAAAAAAGATATTGCAAAATAAAAATGTATAAACTAGTGTGACATTCCAATAGTATGACTTATTTGAGCTGCTGTTGTATTTTCAGTATTTTGGTTGTTTTCAGTGCATTTCGGTGCATTCAGTCCCGCCTTCGTGGGATCCCTCCAGTGACGTGGAGAAAGTTTACTTTTTTCTCGCTCTCCAGCTGGATGTGAGTGTGAGTCAACGAATCTCCACACAAGCTGCGTTGAAGTCACACTAGCGGGTGATGTTGTTTATTGTTGGTGAAATAGTGCCGGGTCCCGCGCAATCCGCCTAGAATAACTCCAGCCTGTTGCGGCACAGAAAGCAGCAGCAAAGAGCTCAGACAGGTCATGGCAAAGAAGTCTTCTGCAGGCTGGTTTGGAGTTTTTCTCTCTGCAACGGCCATCATTATTGTGGGGAGTCCGGTCAGCGGTGAGTTGTTTACGTTGTTTACTTTCTTGGAGGTTTTCTGGCACAAACTTCATCCCCATCCCTCACTGTGGCATTTCAGGCTAAACTGGATCTAATATGCAGCAAAGACGTGTTCTTCTATTTTATTAACAGACCAACACAGTTGTTACACCGTCCTAAATAACACAAGGCACATTCCTGAGTTGGTTTCATAGCACCGGGAAGGCTACTGTCGTAACTTTTTTAATTATACACTGTTGCTTACTCGGCTGTGGACTGGCATGGTGACAGAGATCACACGCAGTGTATAACTTCATATATGTTGAAAAGCATTTGAAAACATGTACTCGATACTTGTTTTTTTAATTGTATTAATTATTAATAATTTAATTTAACTCTTTATGGATTTTAGAAACATATCCATAAACATATCCATGTCCACATATATATTATGAACTTGTGTGTGTATATATACATATATATATATATATATATATATATATATATATATATATATATATATATATATATATATAGAGAGAGAGAGAGAGAGAGAGAGAGAGAGAGAGAGAGAGAGAGAGAGAGAGAGAGAGAGAGAGAGTAGTGGATTGATTAATAGTTAAAGTTAATTGTTTAACAAGTTAATTGTTTAATGAAATCTGACATTACTGCTCAAATGATCTGCTGAATAATTGTGAGCATGTTGATTGCCACATCTTTTTTGGTAATGTACTCATCATTGCAGTCACTTTCGCAAAATCTCAAAAGGTTCTCAATTTCTCAATATTGAGTTTACAGCTGTGGTGAAATTATGATTTCACCATGTTCTGATATTTTATAATGATTAATTGATTATTCAAAAATGATATTGGTGAGATAAATCCATTATAAAAAGTTGAATCATAATTTGATGTCCCTGTTAAAACATGATGTTCAAATGCTACTTTATGATGGTGTTATGAGCATTTTGGGTGTACCACATGCTCGGTTCCGTCCCATCAATCTTTGATGGGTTTCGTCTCAGACCTCAAGTCCCATGCAGGTAGAACATGGTGCTGACGTTACATCTCTGCCTGTGAACAGCTCAGCAGTTCGGGGGCCGGTTCCACCGTCCCACAAGGATCTCTGAGCCTCTGGTGATACCGGGCCGCATTTCAAGGGTTTATTTGAGTCCGGATCAGCTCAGACGGCTGCATTTTAAGCCCACCATCGGCTCTATCCCGCTGTCAGAGGGCCATGAGGCTAAATTCAACTGCTCCATCGACATCCCCGACGCCAGGCTGGAACCCACCATCTTTTGGGAGAAGAACGGCGAGGACCTGGCGGCAAACACACAGGTGGTGATCAACGAGCTCCAGACCGTCACAGACGGGGTCATAACTCTCCTCTCCACTGTTAGGTAGGTAACACATGGAGGTTAAATGTTATGTGAGGGGCTGATTATGCAGATTGATCAGTGTCTTCGTGTACCATATTTCAGCATTACCCATGTGCAGCGAGTGGATGCCGGGGAGTATCGCTGCAGACTGGGCATCAGCAACACAATGGTGGAGTCTCAGCCCATCACCATTAAGGTGGAAGGTGAGTTTCCACACGGTTCCAAAATGTTGTGTTTTTCAAAGAGTCCACATTTCTCACAACACATTTTTAATCTGTCCATAGGTCTGCCAACATTTATCCATCAACCAGAGGACAAGAATGTAACAAGAAACACACCTTTCACATTGTCATGTGATGCAGTTGGACCTCCGGACCCTATTAAAATCCGCTGGTTCCGTGATGGATTACCTGATAGTGACTTTCGAAACTCTTCCGACAACTACTCTGTGTCAGGTGAGGCAACCAACCGTTTTTCTGTCTCCTTCTCACTCATACTGAGAACATGTGTTTCACGGTGATCTACTTAATAGCAGCTACTGTCCTTCCTTCTGGTAGCCCGTTCCTGTTGAGGTGGTCTCTAAAGAGAAGTGTAATGTCTTGCTCTTCTTCTAACACCAGTGAATTATCAGAATATGACTCAATATCATTTTGAGGGACATCTCAAATCAGACAGAAAGACGCTGAACATGAGAATCATACTCTTCAGGACCTGAAGAAGTAATTTCCTCGAGCCTTTATTTGTTTAATTTAAAAGTGCTCCTTTAAGAGTCTGTTTCATCCGCATCAAATAACTGAAAGTGCCTCTTGGTGAAGCTTTACTTTCATGTTGCTA
Source organism: Clinocottus analis (assembly GCF_023055335.1). Taxonomy (NCBI): domain Eukaryota; kingdom Metazoa; phylum Chordata; class Actinopteri; order Perciformes; family Cottidae; genus Clinocottus; species Clinocottus analis. Next base: position 13,773,687 of record NW_027176240.1, on the reverse strand, counting down.
TTACAGTATTATTACGTCAAAGTGAAACCACACATCTGACACCAATTTTGTATTGTTTTCATGAAGGAACTTCTGGCTTGTATAAAACAAATTATGAAAGTAGTAAACTAGAAGGAACACAGTAGTTACAGCTTATTAAACCAATGAATTTGTTTAGCGTTGGTGAACTTGCTGCTGTGATTGAACGTGAAAACATTCAAAGGGACGTTTGGCTCTGATGATGGTGACACAACGTGATGCAGGTCTAGTCAGTTAATATCACTTTGTACGTGGTTTCTATTCTGCCTCGGCTCTGCTGCCTCAGCATCTGTCGCCTGCTTACTGCGATTAGATTCACCACAGGGTCAGTGTTACTGGGGCCTCTTGCAGCACTGAATGGTTAACATGGGTCATTCATGCATAGTCCGAGCTTTTTTTAACGCCACTCTGCCCTGTGTATACTGAAGGAAATGTGACATGTAGATAATAAATAAAAATGCACCTGCTGTCGAAACTAAAGCCATAGTTTGACATTTTGGGAAATATGCTTATTTACTTTCTTGCTGAGAGTTAGATGTGAAGTTTGATATATATCACTCATGAGATATGTGACTTGGTTGTTTTTAATAAATATAATAACTGGACTGCTTGTAGCAACATGTACATGGACTTTTTTCTTTTATAACTGTCTTTTCAACGTGGACTCTCCCTTTATGCCCTCAGCTGCCCTCTTCTAAAAACAAAACATTTGTTTTACGAGAAGCAAAACATTTCTGTTCTGTATCTTCTAACCCTTTATTTTCAGTGCGCCACAGGCCGCTGTAGTCAGTACGAAGCTGAGGGGTTAAAGGTTCAGATCTGTGCTTTGGTCCAGCATGTGCTAGGGCCTGGGCAGTCGGTATGAGGGGAGAGGAGCTACACAGAGAGTGTGTTCGGGGGTTGGCGCCGGGGACAAAGACCTCATTCACAGGACGGCCCACTAGCCAGCAGGGAGGGGCTGGACACAGAGGCTGGCAGGCTGCGGGCTTCCAGAGCTCTTGCAGGACCAAATATTGGCACAACAGTACAATGTAAACCCACTCTTATGCACCTCTCGCGTGCAAGAGTTGAGGGACCCTTTTTCCACGACAACTTGGATCCCATGATATTGTCAGAGTGCTTTCATCATGTGAAGCGCTGCATGATTGTTAGCGTGCACTCATCATCAGATTGCTTGAAAACGCGGCGTTCGTTATATTTTCTTAAAGAGCTCGGAGAAAGCCAGTTTATCCACATTTATGTTATTTATCAATCTCATGACAGCAGGTGAACACAGCGATGGCGCTTTAGCTTTGAGAAGACAAACTACACTGATCAACTAAATGTGGTGCACAGTAAGACTGAAAATTCATAGTCTTTTGAGTTGTAACCTTATGGAGTTGTTTGACTCTATTTGCTAAGAACTATCGCAGAAAAATGGAAAATTAGATAGCTCAATAAGCTGGAGAGCTTTTCTCCATCATTTTTTTCCATTATAGTTGCCAAGCTATCTATTTCTATTGCCGTCTTGTTGCTTTTTGTTTTCGTTTCCTTGCCAAGGACAGTGAAAGCAGGGCTTGACCTTGATTCCTCTCCTTTCCCAAAAATGATATGACACAAAATAAATCAAAATCTTCAGTGAGCCATGAGATAATATTATTGACGCTCTACTGTAGATGCTGGCTGGAGAATTATGAGACCACTTTTTTTTTTTTACTAAAATACTGCTAAATACATGAAAACACGCTTCCACACGCCTCAGTTATTTGGCACATATGTTCATATGTATGTTACTGCATGGAAGTGGATTATGCTAAACATGTCATTATTGGGACTGTGGAATTTTTAGCACTCAAAAGATAGATTTGGAGAATAACACTTTAAAGTAAATGGAGTTGTAACGTTTGCTAAAGTTGTGTTTTTCCTGTTCCTGAATGACCAGTGTCTTTTGGGTATTCAGACAAACCTGCTCAGGTCCCACGTTGCCCCATCTGTTTGCCATTCAGTTTGAAATGAGGAATGTGGTAGTTACATCTGCACAGCTTGGCTGGAAATGCACTGATGTATTTGCATATTTCTCCAAGTTTTGATATTCAGTTTTGATCCATGTGATACCAAATGTAATTGAGACGTTTTCGTCATCTGAATGAAAATGATTGAATCAGACCTATTTTAAGTCTAACTATCTTTATGCAAACAACCAGATTGCACTCAGTGTTTGTGTGAAAAGTGAAGCGCTCTTTACCCTGGTGCTCCCGACCAGACAAAGGCAAACGTAAGAGGACGTGATATTCTGCAGAATGTAAACAAAACATCCCAAGCTGGTTTCAGTCATCTCTCTGTTCTGTGATTAGCTTTGTGGAAAGGTTTCAGAGATAGAGATGCTGGAAAACACAGCACAAAAGGGACATTATTTCGCAGCTCACCCAGTCCTACTCTCACTGGGCAGATCGGTGGCTGTTGAAAGACAATAATTGTGTATCCAGGAAAAGGGACCAAGCAAAAGCTTTGTTACAACAGTACATCACACTGGAGAGGCTCAATTTGAGCTTACAGCATGAGCTGCTACTGTGTGAACATTTGAAGTAAAATAAAGAAGCGAGTCATTCCCTAAACATGTTTTTGTTTTTTTATCAATTTCATCCTAGCTTCCCTATCGAGGCTGACGTGGCACTTTTGCCCCAAATTGACTTTTGACACAGAGAAATCAGGTTGTTTGTTCAAACAAAGGACCAGTCTGTTTTTGGCTGACTTGTTCTTCAAGTTTTTAAACCTAATATTGATGTAAAAAAAAAACACATTATCCTAATAGTCAGCTCTATCTCGATCTTGATGATGGTTTGTTTTAAATCAATGCAGTATTGAAGTACTACATTATCTCTCAAATGTGTCAATTGCAGGTGTGGACAAGTACACTCAGTTTAGCTGTGAAGCTTACAACTCAAAGGGTGTCACCACCTCCAAAGAAGCAAATATCAACATCAAAGGTAAAACTAGGTTTTCAGGCTCTGCAAGATGACCACATGCCTCCATTTTCGGGAGTCAATAAATTATATTCATGGTGTTTTGTAGTGCTTCCCGGCCCTGTGTCTAATGTTACTGTGATGGAGAGGCAGTCCAATAAGTTCATTTTGAGCTGGATCCCCGGACATGATGGTTTCTCTCCACTAACTAAATGCCACATCAGGGTAAGCCCCACATCTGCACAGTGCTGTCGCTAAATGTCTTCCTATTGATCCTCACACTCTCTTTGTCCCATCTAAGATTAAAGAGGTGAGTCGGCGGAAAGGGGAAGTGATGACGACCAGGTTCATCAACGTCACAGTGCCGCCTCTCCAGTGCGAAGTCCCCGGGCTGCAGGCGATGACGTGGTACAACCTGAGCGTTTCGTGTAGCAATGAGGTGGGAGCCTCTCCTGTCACCATGTGGATCAAGAGCAACACCACAGAGGGAGGTATGATACTAAAGGAAATTTGGGACAATTTTTCAGGTTAAATCAGTTGGTGGTACACCAGCAGATGTGCCTGCCACATGGGAAAATGAACCAAAATCTAATTCAATCCATCAAGGCTGAGACTGCGTTTGCTATAAGAACCACATTGCTTACTTACTAAGAACCTCTGTGTTTTGCGCCTGCCTCCTTCTCATCAGAGGCGCTTTTCTGTTTAGGTTTGAGGAACATAGCACTATGTAATTAGCCTACTTTCCCATCCAAAATGGGCTTAATGTAAGCCTCCCTGCAGCAGTAGCATGTAATAACTGGAATTTACGGATGTTACACAACTGCCTGCTCTGCTTGTGGCCAGTCCCTTTCAGTAAAAATGTCATATCCACTAAAATCTTTGTTGTTTTCCTGAAGGGTCACATAGGAAATAGGAATGGTCTCACTGAGAAAACACAAAGTTCCTACTGGGTGGAGCTGCTTTCAATTTCCTTCCTAAAGCCACCACAGGGGATATTTTAGTGAAGATTTGATATACTATGCCAGGAAGTGACCGCATACCAAACTGTAATCAAAGATTTCAATAGACGGACAATTACTTTCTCTTTTTCATTTTTGCTTTATAGATATTTTAGACATTTTTTTAGACATTTTATATGTCATTAATCCCTCTGTTTCACATTTCTTGTCACATTCTCAGTGCCATCAGTTTATCCCCAAAATGTCACCGCACAGCTGAATGAGTCTTGGCTGGTGATCAGGTGGAAACCTCCTCCGGATGATAAGATAAATGGCATCCTGAGTGGTTATGATGTTATTGTCAGACATGGCTCACAAACAAACAAGGTAAGTTTGCCGACAGCATGGTAATTAAAGATTTAGCCCTTTTTTGTAATTTATGTTTTCTTGGGTTTATCCTGGTTTACGTAGCTCCGTAAGTTTCATATTTCCCTTTCGTTATAGATATAAATGTGCACATACAAATGCTACATGTGCACATATTAATGTCTTATTTTTGAATGCTGATGTTTTTTTAACAATGACTCGTCTATGACACACATGAAAAAAAATTCCGCATATTTGGAATATGTTATCTTCCCGTTGTCTTGCCTACTGAACCAGAGGTCAGGTTCCCCGTTATCTCTGAACAACTGCTTTTCCACTCCTCAAGACTCAACAAGTCATTTACCAGAAGTGCCTTTTTTCTTGATACACTCTCTCAGTTTATTTGAATAACCGTTGTCCGGTGCATTATTCCATGATGCTGTTTGTGAGTAGTAGCTCTTCTCTTACTGTGTAAGCGGTCTCTGGTACAATAGTGTGTTTCCCGTCCCTTTTTTGTCTGTGTTGTGGTGACAGGAAGCTGATGGTGTGAAAACTGTGTTTTTCTTTGTTCAGCATGTGGCTTTGAGTCATCTTGAATGGATTATGAATACAACGGGATGTGTACTATAAGTCCAAATTTCCTTATGCGTTGCCCAGTCAGGTGGTGATGTCATATTACACATTGGCTTTGGAATAGCAGTGACTGTAAATGTGAGCACATGCAGCTTAATTAATCATCAATCCCACCTGCACCTAAAACAGCCGTATGGAGAACTAAATTAGAGAACTAACTATTTCTTGTTCATAATTTTTATTTTATTTTTTAAATCTGATGTTGAGTCCCGGCATTTTTTCAGGATTTGCAGTTGTTATTTAACCACATGATGTCCTCTTTTTGGAGCCACAGACGTTAATTAATCCACCATTAATCATGGGTTCAGTGTTCCCAGTCCGACCGTCAGCACATTGGTAAAGAGAGGAACCCCACCATGTGGGGTTGTGAAATTCAGCACTACCTCTGTCACAAGTTGACCTCCTTCCCTTTTTTGTATGCAGTTTCATTATGTATGATAATGTCCATTATATACTTCTCTGGAAATTTTCCAAAAAGCTTTCATACTTGCATTTCTTGTTTGTTGAAGTTGAAGTGAGATAAAAGAAGATGTGGTGAGATAAAGGACATGAACCGTTGTTGACCCATATTTGGGATGGTGCACACTTGCACAAGGAGAATCATGGAGAATCAACTTCTCCTGCAGTTTAGTTTAACGAAATTCAAAATGACCTTACTGGACAATTAAAACGTGGTTTAGCTTGTGACCTACAGTATGTTCTTCTAACAACAGGTTGAGCTCCACAGAGATAATGATTAACCTGAAATACCCCTTTAGAAATAATCTAACTATGAGTCTAGACACAACTAAAAAGCCTTTGTTGTTGTGCTGTGTGTCATTTCAGATCCACAGTTCCAACACCGTGGCCTTTATAGATGTGCAGGAATTCAACACAACCTACAGTGTGGAGGTGGCTGCATGCACGCAGGCAGGGAGCGGCATGGTCAGCCCACGAGTCTGGCTGTTTGTGCCAGAGGACAGTAAGCTGCTCTATTGATTTAGCAAGTTCATCTGATAATATTCTACAACAATTAGCGTACTAATATTATCAATGAGAGTTGACTTTAGCTCAACGGTGCCTCACAGTGCCACTAACATCGCTGAACTTAAACATAATTGTTTAAGTTTAAGCTCAAGTCTATAACACTTGAGCTTACGACTTGATCCGAGAGGAGTATCTTGGGCATTTTCAAAACAATAGTTTGGAAACTAGTTTCATTGTTTTCAAGATGTAATAGAGTGCAGCAGGATGATGTATTTCTGCTGGCTCTTCACACTGATTCCCTTGACAAATAGCCAATGAGATTTTTCCATTGGATTTTAGATCATTGCAGAAAACAAAGTTTCTAATACTTACACAATTTGTTCAGTAAGATAATATTCACACAAGAAAACCACTTTGATGATTTTCAAGTTAAATGTTAACGTTGGCTATAAACATGTTACATGTTGTGTGATTATCCACAATGACTCTGCGAAGGTGGACAAGTCGGCATTAGATGTGTTTTGTAGTCTCATTTAACCGTTAGTAAAAACCCTTTTTAAAAATATGTAAAAGTCATGAGAGGTATCTACTGACATATTTTATACCACAGAAGCCAAAAACACATTTAAAAAACACATTGACTTTAAGTAAAGCGAACGGTGGTAAAATGCTGAATAAATTCGGTCTCAGGACTCATTCCTGCATCACTATTAAATGATAAACAGTTATGGCAGAAAATACAAAAGACTGAAGCTGCTTGCGGTTACATATTGGGATCAATCACATATCCTCATTGATTTACATTGAAACAACTTATATCTCTTGACTTGGCTATTAAAGCTGATTCTGATTGTTGCTAAAATCTTAATTTTGAGGGGGGAAACTAAACTAACATCTTTTAACATTAAATGTCCATTTGCTGAATGTTGTGTTCTTAAAATTTGATCATATAATTTCTTCTTCCTATCTCAGAATCAGTGGTGCCCCCATCGTCCAGCCCTGACGCCAGGGCATCAGACTCAGTCTACGTTGTGCTGGCCGTCGTGTGTACCTTCGTTCTTCTGCTGGTGATCCTCTTCGGGGCTATCTGTGTACAAAACAGGACTTCTGACTCATGGTTTGGGTATGCTGACTATCTTCTGTGCAAACAGTGTGGATTTCATTACCAACCTTACTCTAAGTGTGATTAGCTTATCTTTGAAATTGCTAGAGATCACCCTATTTGTGACTCATATGTTGACTTGGTTTGACTTTCCTTAAAAAACGCAAAATAGGTAATGGAGATTATTTTCTTGGGAGTTGAGTAACATTCTTCAATGACACAATGTTGTAAGACTTGAAAAACGTATTACTTCCGGACTGTTAATAAACTGGCTTTGCTTCCTCTTAATCACCCTTGTCTGCACCTGAGTCCTGTCATAACTGTGCAGCTGGATAAATGGACAACAAGCAGCTGATAATTCTCTGATGTTCATTATTAGGAAGTCTGTGACTCAGTATTGCCACTCAGGATATGCATAGGAATGTGTCACAGGCTGCCACTTAGATAGGGAAACAATGTGTGTGACCTCAATATCAGGAAAGCAACAACTCACAGGGTTTCCTCACTACGACCACCTCTTCAATTGAATCTCAGTCCGTGTGTGCATGATTACAGACAGTCATGACATTAGGGAGAAAATCAGCTCACTGTTCATCATTACCTGTTTTTTCTCTTTCCATGTCCCCCCCTGCAGGCGAGTGATTGGAAGTGGAGAAAAGCCGCAGCCTTTTGTGCAGTACAAACCCCAGAGGACCTACAATCGATCAGCCGTAGGAATCCCATGTATGTTCTTGAATATTATTGTGAAAAGTTTACATAGATGCAGAGATTTATGTTGTCCTGTGAAAGGCACATTTATAAATATGCAATAACTTGAGTGGGTCCTGTCTGTAGTTGGGAACCTTGGTGTTAGTGATGCACTCCAGGCCAAACTTCAGGATGTGATGGTCATGAGGAACTTGCTCTCGATAGGGAAGATTCTTGGAGAGGGTGAGTGAGCATTTGGGCAGCCATTATCTCTAGATTATTACAGATAACAACACATACTGTGCAGAATAGGAAGTATTTCTGATCTTATTTTATCAGGTGAATTTGGCTCTGTGATTGAGGGACGTTTACAACGACCAGATGGAACATCAGAGAAAGTTGCTGTGAAGACAATGAAAGGTGAGCTTTCTATTACTAAAAGACATCTTTTGGCCATTTATAAAATAAAACAATTAGAAACGGCAGATTGTTTGATATGTTATCTCTTCAAACAGTGGATAGCTTCTCTCAAAGGGAGATTGAAGAGTTCCTGAATGAGGCGGTCTGCATGAAGGATTTTGACCATCTTAATGTCATCAAACTGCTCGGTACGAGTGATGTATTAATACCTTTTAAAGTATTGTAGAATCCCACGACTCTGTTACCTGCTCCATTTTCACTTGCCCGTCTCAACATTATTTCTGTGTATTGACTTGTCTCCTTTAGGTGTGTGCTTGGAAGTAGGCGCAGGGCATTTTCCAAAGCCAATGGTCATCCTGCCATTCATGAAATATGGAGATCTGCACAGCTTCCTGCTGCGATCACGCCTGGAAGAAAGTCCAGTGGTAAGATTCCTGCAAAACACAGAAATATGTTCCAGGCTCATACGATATATCAGTATAAAAAGACTAAACCCATAGATGTTATTTTGTGTTTTTTACACAGTTCTTGCCCACTCAAACACTCCTGAAGTTCATGGTTGACATTGCTTTGGGTATGGAGTATCTCAGTGGTCGTAACTTTCTGCATCGTGACCTGGCGGCTCGTAATTGCATGTAGGTTGAAAATTCCAAAGTTTTTTTTTTTTTCTTTGCTTTTAGATTAAAGCCGAAACATGTAAAGGTCAGTTTGCTTCTTAAGAGAACTTATGTGTTTCACTGTTCCTCTTTATTCTCAAGTCGATACCTCGTTTGTCTTACAGGCTGCGTGATGACATGACTGTGTGTGTAGCAGACTTTGGTTTATCTAAGAAGATCTACAGTGGAGATTATTACAGACAGGGAAGAATAGCCAAAATGCCTGTGAAATGGATTGCAGTGGAGAGTCTGGCGGACAGAGTTTTTACTGTAAAGAGTGATGTGGTAAGTACCTCCATATGCTACTGTCTCTTTCAGTAACATGAGTCCCTGATAGAAGAACTAAACCCTCGTCTACACTCTCTGGTGTGCTCATTAGTGTCTGTTGCACTACAAGGAAGTTTCAAAGCCATCAGTCTGAGATCTTCACTGAGCAGTCAGTTGGATTTGAAAAGAGAAACTGAATACGTAAAAAAAGTCACACAATGTAGTTCATTTATCATATTGAAATACTTTTCAGCACACTTTCATCCCAGCACATCTTTATAATATTTTTAGAATAAGACAATAAGTTATATCACCTGAAGTTGATATTCTGTGTCATGCAGTGGGCCTTTGGCGTTACCATGTGGGAGATCTCTACACGAGGCATGACGCCGTACCCCGGCATCCAGAATCATGAAATCTACGACTACCTCCTTGAAGGACAGCGACTGAAGCAGCCAGGAGACTGTTTGGACGAGCTGTGAGTGTGGCCTTTTCTTGACTACTACTATATGTATTGACTATTGATTTTGTTGGAGTTGACCTTATTGGAGTTATATCAGTTTGTCTAAAGCTTGCAAGAATTGGGATCATTTTGAGGATTAAAATTTGGGTACCCTTTAAATTTACTATTAAAAGATTATGCTTTTTTTTTACATAAAAAAAAAAAACTCAAATGTTGTAATAATTATTTGTAGTTCAAATGCAGCCCCCTTGCATAAGGTCCCACTATATAACCACCAGAGATCAGTCCTCCCTTATTTCCTCTGTTGCATTACATTTTTACTGCAAACTAATATGCATAATAAACGTGATCAATTAAAGTTGTTTTGCACTTGAAGTACTGATGTAAAGTACACACTTGTTTTCACTTCTCCTTATTCTGGCTCACATCCAGTCCGGAAAATGATATACTTCCCATAATGTTTCATACTGTCCCGAACTGGTGAGGAAGGCCAGCAGCGTGCTGGGGCGTCCTCTGGAGAGTGTGGAGGTGGTGGGGGACAGGAGGATGATGGCCAAGCTATCATCCATGATGAACCACGCCTCCCACCCCATGCAGGACGCTCTGGCCGCGCTGCACAGCTCCTTCAGCCACCGGCTGATTCATCCGCGGTGTCTTAGGGAGAGATACCAAAAGTCCTTTCTCCCCGCTGCTGTCAGGCTGCACAACCAGCTAAGCCCCCAGTAGACCATAAAAAACACTGTGAACACTTCAACACTGTGAACACTTTAAGACTTTTGGTGTAATACTTATACTTTTACACTTTATACACATTTTTTACTATTTATTTTATTCCATTTGTATATTTCTGTTTGTGTTTTACTGTCTGATTTTTAAATTGTGTTTTTATTACTGTTCTACTGTTTACTTATATATTACTTGATCTGTGAATAAGGGCTGCTGTAATACTGTAATTTCCCCCACAGAGGGACTAATAAAGGACTATCTTATCTTATTTTCTCACCACTAACATGTGCAGTAAAATTAGAAACTGAATATACAACTTAAAAAGGTTTTTTTTCTTCTTTTTTTTTCAAAGTTGAGGTTTTTCAAAGATAACATTAGTTATTTTCTCTGTTTACCTTCATTTAGGTATGAGCTCATGTACAGCTGCTGGAGGGCTGATCCGCTGGACCGTCCCTTCTTCCCCCAACTGCGAGAAATGTTAGAAAAGCTCACAGAAAAGCTGCCGGAGTCTTTCAGCAAGGACGACATCATCTATATCAACACCAGCTTTCCTGAAGAGGACCCTGATGAAGAGACACCTGCAGAACATCCCGTCTATAACTCATCACCTTCCTGCAGCCACCAGGCCGCAGAAAATTCAGTAGTCTTTGCGGACATTCACGGGAGCCTCGAGAATGAGGAGGATGATCGTTATGTGGTGGTGATCTCTGATCCTTCCATGAGATCTCCTGCAGTGGATACGCCTCTTTTGTCAAGTGACACTTTCAGTCAAGCAAATAGAGACATGGTTACTGATGTGACAGCTATGGATCACAGCTCAAGTGATACATCTTTCCTGCTGTAAAGATTGGTACCCATCAGAAACTGTAATAAAACTATCACTATGGTTCGTCAGTACTAAACAGTCTGCCTCATTGCACTGCGAGCACCTTGACCTTTCCTGATGTGGACTTTCTCGAGAAGCAGTTTGCGCCATACATAGCCAGCGTGTTAGGCATGTTGTCCATGTGTGTCAACATCCAACATGTTTATGCGTGTTTCATAAGCTCAAGATACACTGAACTGTGAAATTGTTTACTGTATGGGATTTTGTGATGTAATGTAAATATAGAAATGTACAGAACATTTGTAAAGTGATCAAGAAATACATGATTTGATGATTTGTTTAAGATGCCAATAAAATTAGACACATTTTACCCAGATTTGCAGTTCCTTCACATTAATGACAGTGTCAATACTATCATGTACATCTAAAAGTAAAAGTAAAAGGTGGCAGCTACAGCAATGAGTGGAATATGCTACAAAAAAGAACTGCTGTAAAAAATGTAAGTCTAAGTATGTATATAGTAAATCCCGACTAGTGACTAAACTAAGAAGGGGGTCCAATATAAGTCACTGATAGTGCCTGGTAAAATGCAAGAGTCGGTGATCATTGGAATTACATATATGAGTATTGAGAACAACTATGCAATGAATCTATACATGCATACAGTAAGTATGTTGTCTACATGTAAGACATCCGAATACTTGTAGTAAACCTCAGTATTTTGTAGTGTTTAGTTAAAAGCAAATTGTTACACAATTATAATTGTTCAGGTAAATGCTAGAACTTTAAAAAATAAAAAAGGTGATGTAGTGTAAACTAATAAAAAAAGAAGTGTAAATAAAAAACTTGAATTGAGGTCATTGTATGGATTATGTTTCCTGGTCTAGGTCACCAGGACAGACAGACTGACAGAGTAACCTTAAAAGTATTAAGTATGGAAAATACTTTATATATACAAAACAAAAAAATAGCAGAACAGAGCACATTACATTTGAGAAAAATGCAAATGATATATATATTGTATATAAAGTGTATACAGTTACATAGAAAACGTGAAATATAAGTATATACAGTTACATAGAAACATAAATATAAGTATTTAAAGTGAAATATAAGTATATACAGTGTATATAACGCATATACAGTGAAATATAAGTATATACAGTGTGTATAAAGTATACACTGAAATAGAAGCAGTGAAATATAAGTATATACAGTGTAAATAAAGTATATAGTGAAATATAGCTGACAAGGAGCAAGTAGTTCATACTTCTGTCTACAATATACAAGAAAATACAAAGAACAGGCTGATTTAAACCTGCAGATGTAGCTGGAGTGTGTTTTTGAAGTCACCAGGCGTGAAGGCGTTAAAGTTTGCGGCTCCGGGCGCCGCCTGCAGGGAAGTGATGCTCATCCCGCACCGACATGGCTGCTGCCGTCACGATGAGGACGTGGAGCTGTCCCACCAGAGCAGTCCTCTGTCTGCGGACAGTCCTTTTCCTACTGTCGCTCGGTACCATACAGGAAGTCAACGCAGCACCGGAGACCGGGCTTTGGGAAATCACAGTTTTTAATGTCAGTGTTTGTATTTGTTAGACCGGATAGAGTGGACATACTGCAGCGCCGGCTAGCTAGCGCGAGCTACATTAGCCTCGTTAGGCTCGTTATGCTCGGTGTCGGCGTGTAATCTGTCCCGCGGTCACCGTGTCGTGGTCACCACTCGTGACTTGGACGTGTCGTCCTTAATGGAGAAGGACGAGGTGCGCCAAGAGCAGCGGGTGTTGTCGTTAGTGTGCACCTTGTGCAAAAGGACAGCCGTCGGCTAACTCACTAGCTGGCTACACTGTAGCTTTGTTGTGCATCTGTGCATAGACTCTTTGTAGTTTCACTGAGTTCCCCGAGAGGAACAGTACGTGTTTTGGTCTGAGCTCCTTTAATACCAACACGTCGACACGTTATTGCGGCAATATACACTGAAACACAGCCTGAAAGTTGCGTTACAATCAAGTGCTTATGCAGTGGAGTCCCTCCCTGTTCCCTGTCGGTGTTGAGACAGTTTTCAGACTTAATCCGGGGAGGACTAGAAAGCCTCGATTAATAATTGAAGCATCGAGACGCTTCAAATTCCCTCTGTTGTTGCATCTGTCTCTATATCTAGTTGCACTGTGAGGTGACCTGGCCATGGTGTAGCCATCAGAGATCACCAGTCCGTGACTGACTGACTGACAGGTGTTAAGGACACTATTACAGTTTCTGATTCTCCAGACATGTAGGCCTTTCTCTGCTTCACAAACACAAAAAAAGGGACATACAGTCATTTGAACCAATGACAATATTAACCACTGAGTCCCCATTCCTGCTAAATGACAAATATGTTTACATTAATTAGAAACTAAGGTATGTAATCAATAGGACATTTTCCCCTCCAGCTCACAAACTTAATCATCTTTCCTGCAGACCTCAAGACCACTGCTGTTAAGAAAATCCATGTATAAAGACACAGACATTGAATTGAAAGGTAAGACATTGAACAATGAATGATGACTTATAAAAGATGTGCTCCTTTTTGTTCGTTGTGTTTCTCATCAATCGTGTCCCCATCTTTTAGTTGTGCGTTTTGGCTGTCCTGAGGACATGACCATCTCTATTCATTGGTATTTAAAATACTACCCCTGTTTCAATGAATTCAACAATATTGAAGTAAGTACATATGCCTGATGTGATCAGGGTTGCAAAATTCCGTGAATATTCATAGTTGGAAACTTTACACGGGAATAAACAGGAATATACGGGAATTATCGGGAATTAACTGTAAATTTTGTAGTAATTTAACTGTATTTACCTTGTCATAAGCAGACATGCATGCAAACATTTATAATACAACTTTTAAAAATGACTTTTTTGACATTCCGAAAGCCGCGAATAATCGAGGTGATGGTGTACTTTTGTGTGGACATACATATGTCCTACTTTCACTGCTGCAAAAAGTCTACTGTATCCAAATAAACCTGGTATTAAAATGTCTTATGTTTACGTTTATGTTTCTGGCCAACAATGTTCCCAACCAGCTGCATTCAGGGTCCAGCTGAGCTCGGCGTGCATAGTCTTGTTCTCAACTACATTTAAGTTCCCTGTTATATGCTTTTGCAAAAAACTTAGGCACATTTCTTTTTTCAAAATTCCCAAAATTCCCGTGGAAACTTTCCGGAAAATTTCCGCCCCTTTGTAACCCTAGATGTGATACAAATTATCTGACTGTCTATCTAGCCTTTATTAATTCTGAAAAGCTGAGTTATAACTGTCATTGTCTGAAGGAAATGTATGCGAGAACACCTTTGAGTCGTGGGGAAGGCCTGGATCCAAATCCCCTCGGACAAGGGGAGTTCATCGAGCACAAACACGACCCCATACCATGTAGCAACATGCTGCACTCCTTTCCAATGCTCAAAGTAGGTTTGTTACTTTGCTCCCCTCAATATTGAGACACACACACACACCTTGGTATTTATAATCTCTCGTCTGGTAACGGTCTTTGTTTTTCAGAAAGCCAAGGCAGATCCACGTGCAGTCAATCCACCTGTTGAGGGTGAAGTGCCTGTAAGAAAACAAACACTCTTTATTTATGAAAAGTAACCGTATAAACATAACCTGATAGTATTCTGTGTCTTTGGTGTGTTGTTTCTTGCACAAAAATAGCATTGCATGAAAATAACTTTTTGTTATACTGCAGGAGGAAAAAGACTCTGGATTGATTACTGAGGAGTATGACAGGAGCAACGTCAACAACAGCAATTTAAATATCCGAGACAACGTCATAGCCACAACGTGGAAGGACGGGCCTTACTTGCTGGTTGTTAAGATTGTGTCCAGTAAACAGGATGCCAATTGGAATTTAACTGGTGAGATCTTTTTTCCCCAGATAATCGCATCATGTGCAACTCAAATATTGTGTGACTGGCATAGAGGAACTTGAACACCCTGTACTCTTTTACGCTGCGTAGAAAGTATACAGTTTCAAGCATGACTTGGTGGTTTATTAATGTACAGAATTTACTGGCTCATAAATACAAAATCATGTCAATATGTTTGGAATATTTATGTTATGGTTGGATTTTATCTTCCAGTTGATGTGGTGATGAAAGGCAGCCATGGCTACATTTCTATCACCGAATGGCCTCTCATGATCGTAAGTACATGACCTTTTGTGAGTTAAGTTGTGTTAACATGAATTGACCTTTTAAAGGGACAGTTCACTTTAAATACATCTGAAAATGCAGTTAGCTCGGGTCTGTCCAGTCCAGTCCAGTCCATGGAATTAAGAAGATTAGATAAACTTAAGGACAAATCACACTGAAGCTGAACAAGTCGTCTGCACTCTGAACAAAAAAAAAGAAAAACCATGTGGGATGACTGCTTCCATATGTGTTTATACACTAACCCCTCACTGTCTGTTTGTAGTTCTACATGGTGATGTGCATAGTGTACATCTTCTACGCCCTGCTGTGGTTTATCTGGGCAGCGTGCTACTGGAAGGATCTGCTGAGGATCCAGTTTTGGATAGCGGGGGTCATATTCCTCGGCATGGTGGAAAAAGCTGTCTTCTGTGCCGAATATGAAAATACTAACACTGTAGGCTCTGCTTGTGAGTGTCTTCAGATCATCATCACCATTGAGGTAGTAAAATGTTTGGGTTTGTAACTGTAGTTTATTCACCGGGCTCTGTTGCCTTCAGCTCCAGGCTTGTTGATCTTTGCCGAGCTGGTTTCTGCCCTCAAGAGGATTTTGGCTCGATTGCTCGTCATCATTGTCAGCCTTGGATATGGCATCGTAAAGTATGTAATTGTATATTTGAACACAAACCTGCTACTTGTTTGTTGGTTGAAAAACCCAAAATTATTGTGCAAACCTTTTTTTCTTGTCTGTTTTGTTTTAGACCTCGACTAGGGCAGGTAATGCACCGAGTTGTGGGACTTGGAATCCTCTACTTTGCCTTTGCGAGCATTGAAGGTGTCCTGAGGATTACTGGGGTGAGTTGTGATTATACAAAAAAGAAAATGAAGATCCGTCACTGCAAATGTCAACAATAACATGACACAAAGTTAAGATTTGAATTGCTTCTTAAAGATGATCGACAATCATAAGAATCCAAAGAAGTTAGCCACAATTTGAATCGGAGGGATCTAAGTGATCAGAGGGACTGTATTGTTAAAATATGCTGCATCAAGTTCATTGTACAGCTGTAAAATGTGCAGCTTTCTTGTAGGTACATGCATTGAGGGGTAAAATAAACAAACACATTTACAATTAGCAACGAAAGCATTCCTCAATTGCCTTACTTTCAGCAACACTGTTGCTTTTTTCTGTAATATTTTTTGTGTTCATAGTAATGACAGGTTCCTCTTGAGTGAAGCAGGCAGCACCATATTGTTCTATTTGGTTTGGTACAAGATAATAACGCCTTCTTTTATGGGAACGAATGCAAACAGACCCAAATGAAGAAGTCTGGGCGAACAAAGAAAGTAGATAACCACCGTCATGATACCCTTTAACTCTGACTGTGATTTCAGTTGAGCCTACTAACACAAAAAAGGCCTGGCTACATCACACTTTGTAGCTTTGTGATGCTACGTTCTGTTAATTGCCTAATTTGCTGGCCTTGACAAAGTATCTGATAATCAAAGAGTCGAGTCATTATTAAATAATGAAGAGTTAGCAGTACAGTATTAAAGTGTTGTATAATGAAGAGTTAGCAGTACAGTATTAAAGTGTTGTGGTTTGTTGTCAGATTGAGAGTTGAAGTAAAACTGACACCACAATTTGTGTATTATTCTTGATTTTGTTTTGCCGCCAAAAATCAAGGGTCGCGACAATAGCCCCCTTATCATTACAGCAATTATTCTGGCTGTTTTGGACGCCAGCAGCATCTGGTTCATATCCTTTCAGTGTACTCCTCAAGCATCAATACTTGATAGGTATTATAACCTCACTTGAGCCCAAGTGACTGCGTTATCTTACCTCTTGGTTTGGATTAATTGGTGGTTTCTTCTTTGCACTTTGGTGGATGATTCTATATTTTACTGGCTGTGCTGCCGTCTCTCTCTCCTCTTCCTTGTGCCCTCTGGTCCTGCTCTGTCCTCCCTTATAGGCGAAAGACTCTGACTTGGCCCTGCTGGCCAACATTCCCTTGGCTCTGCTTGACTCCTCTCTCTGCTGGTGGATATCCTTTTGTGCACCCACTATCTTTCCCTGTGTGGTTCCCCTCTGCTGCTCACCTTCTGCACACAACCCTTAGTTAGACCAGGAGAGGTGTATCTGCGTCTGTCCTCCTCCTTTGCCAGGAAAACTAGCAGTGAGAGAAAGACTTAAAGTACAAGTTGGCAGAGAAACAAACAGCACTGCATCCGTCATTAATTCTCCACTGAAATTTATGATTTAACTACTCTTAAAATCCTCCCTTCTCACTGCTTCTTTTCTTGTACAATCAGTGGCATTAGGCAGTTTTCTTATCAGTCTAGTTCTGAGTTGGTATAAGCGATGAATTTGCATGCCTCCCCACCACCCTGCACAGATGTTCCTGTTCATGTAATATAATGTGCTACTAGCGTGGGTAAAATGGATAAAATACTCTATTGTGACATCTTGAAAAAAAAAAAAGATAATATATTTACATATTTAAAAATATATATATATATATAAAAAAGTGAAAACAGTTGTTTAAGGCAAAGTTCCCACTGTTTATGATTAATGTTTCTTCACAGTATACATTGTGATATTGCCAATTCCTAAGTAGCACTTTGATAAAGACTCATTTTTAAAGCAATAAGAGAATTGAGTACTGAGAACTGAGTAGACATTCACCCTATTCTAAATGTAAAGACTTCTGACGTAAACTACATGTATTTGCTTATTTACAAATTGTGTGTGTGCGTGTGCGCGTGTGTGCGTGCGTGCGTGCGTGCGTGCGCGCGCGCCCATGCGTATGCGGTCCAATTGACTCATTTGTAAGATAGTTCCTATGCCTGACCACATGTTTACCTTGACTGGCACTAACATCTTTGTCAGCCTGGCACAAACCATCAAGACTCTGAAGCTGAGAAAAAACCCTGTCAAGTTGTCTCTGTACAGGCACTTTACTAACACACTTATATTTGCTGTCTTTGGTGAGTTGTACACCTACACTTTCAATCATTATATTTAAAATCATTGTTCATGATTTCTAGTTATTTGGGTCTTACCCACATAACCTGTGAAGAGTCCTGATCAGCACATTGTTGTGTCTCAAATGTTTTTCTTATTTCCCTCAGCTTCCATTATTTTCATGGGTTGGATAGCAAAGAAATTTAGGTTTACAGATTGTCAGTCTGTGAGTATGGTTTGGCACATTCATCAGTAGTTGCGTGAAAAAAAAAGATTAACATTTGATTGATTATTGGCTCTTTTTTTGTTTAAAGGACTGGATTGAGTTGTGGGTGGAAGATGCTTTCTGGAGGTTTTTGTTCTCCGTCATTCTGTTCGTCATAATGTTTTTATGGAGACCGTCTGCAAACAACCAAAGGCAAGTAGTACATTGGGACAGCCGAGTTCACTAACATAAATTGAACTGGATACTTTTGTTATTAATCTCGCATATCCACAGGTATGCTTTCACACCTCTCATTGATGACTCTGACGATGAGGAGATTGAGGAATTCATCACCTCTACAAACCTTGGTACGATGACATCATGGGGACGCTGCTTCATCCTGTATACTGCAATAGTATATAATACAATAATAATATATTTATAATAGAATAATAGTGCTTTTATACTCAATTAATATTTCTGTCCTACGTTTTTTTTTATTCACAGCTGATGGTATAAAGTTGAGAACATCTAAAAATGAGACGAATGGCACAGTGAAGCCTGCCGAAATAAACCCAGTGAGTAACACAACTGTACTCTTGGTTTTGAATCTTGTGTTGATTTGTGTGATTCAGTATAGTTTATTAAAAATGAAGCATCCTTAATAAGAGTAGCTGTCCACGTTTTGGAAAGGCAGCTGTACGAGTTACATACAAATTTCAGCAGATGGCAGTATTTACACTTATTCATGCTTTTTTTTTTTTCTCACCCTCTTTTCACTTTTACAGGAGGAAGAGTTGAAGTGGGTGGAGGATAACATTCCTAGCTCTCTCACGGATGTGTAAGCATCCTATCAAATTTATATTTATGAATCCAGCAAGATGTTTTCATACGAGGCATGTGTGATTCTAACGGTCTCTCTTTGTTTGTTTCTGCAGAGCTCTACCAATCCTGCTCGACTCAGATGAGGTAGGAACTTTAGAATCTATAAATATATATAATAACAGGATTCACACACCTTATTTCTTTAACCAGAAACAGCTGGTCTACATATGTGAAGATGGGTAACTTTGGTCTAAAACGCCGAGAGAGAAAGCCTCGTTGGTACTCATTTGAGACTCATTTTGGAGTTGACAAAATGGGGGCTGACTTCAGGACTCGGTGACACACAGTGAATTATTTTGGGGCTTTTATGTATAAGTTTTGTTTATACCTTGATATCAAGCAGATACTTACTGACCGTTCACTTAAGCTCTCCCCTGGAGAGAAATTGTCCAATTATATCTTCGCAACTGTACCGAGGTACTGCAAGCCTGCCATGATTTTGATGTCTTCACTTGCGAAGTGACGTGCATGGCGTCACTTCGCAAGAGCAGTGCTCTGAGCTTAAAACGCGACTGCACCCAGTTTCAACATGTCGGCTCTACCTGCCCGCCAGTGGCGACAACGTGCTCTCTCCACATCTTGTGCTGCAGTGATGTCTCAACCCCTAAACGTGTAGCACCGAGCAACATCACAGCTGAATGTGGTCACGAGTACAAGTAGCGAGCTCGCTCTGCCAGAATGTAAAGCTTGACTAGCCAAGCAAAAGTAACTAAGGGGCGTTGTTGAAATGGTTCATTGTGTCTGAATAACAGGCAATAACATTTGGATTTCAGGAGATTTCGTGATAGCCTGGACAAAAATGTTTATTTTATTTGTGCATGTTATTTTGCAGGAAATCATGACTACCAGATATGAAATGTCAAAGCTGGAGTGAAAAACATTTCCAGGCACGGAGGGAGAAGATAGCAGCTGTCCCTGACGCTGCGTCTGCAGCAGGGTGATGGTGGACGAGTGCCGTTTAGGTTTTTAGGGCCTCGACCCATACGGCTTCGACTCGGCAGGGTGATGCAGGACACAATTTCAACTTCTCAAGAGCAAAGGACTCTACCAGAGGAACATTGTCTTTTCACTGACCAACTGGCTCACTATTTCCCTGATTATGATCAGTTTCGAGCCTTTCTTTCCAAAGAGAATTTTTCATTTTATATTAAGTACTGTATTTGTTTCGCTTATGTTAATGAGAATTCATTTTATTCGAGAATTATGAACAGTGGGCCTGATGCATGAACACACCCTTCAAATTTACTTTAAGTTTTTATTTTTTGCGGGTATCTAGATGTTATTGGTTGGTTGTAATAAAACAAGATGCTTATTTATGATGGGGAAATAATTAAAAAGCCTTCTTTTCTCACTAGATAACAGGGTGGGAGGGAAGCAGAATTTTACTTCTATTTGTTTATTTATTAATCCCAAACGGGATTTTTCTTTTTATACATAAATATCTCAAGCACACTTATTTTCTTTTCTTATTTTGCCAACATTAAGATCTGAGATGAGAAAAACAAATTCACACACACATGCTTTGAATGGAACATTTTGCTCTCATGCACTTTGAAGTTCAAATCTTTGAATACATGTAGTTCTTATATGAGGCCTAAACTGTTCAGGTGGTTGAGAACAAGATGTATGAAAGTGTTGCTCATGTCTCTGGCATCTTCAGTGTCGGTGTGTGAATGAGTGTGAGGGCGAAGAAGCACAAACTATTTGATTTGAAACCGAAGTAGATTCAGAAGTGTAGAATTGGGGCTTTGCAGTCGTGTTTTGAATCAAGGTGGGCAATATACTGTATGTATGTTATTATGGAGTTCAATAATTTCATTCTTTATTTGTGTTTCAAGTGTACTTATATGTTGTTAAACAGTGTGTTCATCCATGTTTACTCTCAAGTGTGTTTACAATGTGTGCTTCCATGTTGTTGATGCATTTGGACCCTGAGCAGTTTCACAATGTGTTTGGTGAACTGCAGATTGTTTTGCATTGTTTGCTTTCTTTGCTGGTTAAAAACATATTTGTGGTGGTTTCACAGACACCAGGGAAACATTCATGTTTTGTCCAATGAGTCTTCATTTTTATTTTATTTTTAAATTGTCTTCCCTGGTGTTTTTGTCAGTGTAGTTTTGGAGTCGGAACACTTGTCATCTTCATGTGTGTTGTTTTGAGTAAATGTAACAGCAGGCCATCCCATATTATGACACATTGAATAAGTTACATGGTTAGCATAAGCAAAAGCTGATCACTTGGGTTTTAATGTCACTATTCTGTTTTTGTAGCGGTTGAAAACCTGGAATAATTGTGCATTTGGTGGCACGCTGTCCTGTTCTATAAAACACCTGCATTGGACCTCGATTATTTGTACAGATTGGCTGATTCCTGTTATTGCATAATTCCACAGGTAGAGCGAGTCTGGATAATATGACTCTGCTTTTTTTTTTGTTTTCCTCTCATGGGTGTCATGAAGAACTGGGCACCTTTCATACCAGCAGTTTTCTTCACTCTTCCTTCTCAGGAAGTGTGTCCTCTTATAAAATAGTAATATTACACAGGAGACTGTTTGTTTCATTGTCTATGATTTTCAGTATTAATTTGGAAATAAAAATACATATTTTACTATGGTTGTCATTTCTGCTGCATTAGTAGAAAACGTTTTTTTCTACAGTGGTCTTGTTACCAGGTTAAAGAGGAAATGAGTTATTATGAGGACATTTGTAATGACTTATAATGAAACGGACTGAAACACTGAGAGGACCCTGAGTTTTCGCTTTGACCAAGAGCGCTGAAATAACATTAAATCTACGAGCAATGTATTTGTCTTGTTGATAATACAAGTTATTTTGTGGTACCCAAACTGGTTAAACCTTTGACATTAGAGTCCCATTTTGAAGTTACTCTATTATCCAACATGGACAACACTTTATACCAGACAGTGGGTTTGTTTTGTCCTTTTTCTATTAAAGAAGACAAATACTGCAGCAGGGCTATATTGGTATTGGATTTATTAGTGGAGACAAATAGGAAAATATGGCCTCATTTTCAGAAAACCCTTTTGGGTCCCAGAGAGACCTGATTCCTCCATCCGACCAACATTGGTACCTTAAGTCATTTATTCTGTTTTCTCGTCTATCGTGTTCTTTATGTCTAAAGTAAAATAGTACGGCATCTCTTCTCAAAATTTCAAAAACACTTCATCAAATTAGTATTTACCAATGGCCTCTATACATCTGTGTGTATTTATTATATGTGTGTTTCTGTTATTTTGTCCACTCCTTATGAACGGCGCACTAAAGTCACCATTAAGAGGAAGTTTCCACAGAGCCCCAAAGTCACTGTGTTGCTGTGACTCTGACATAAACCCAGAGTAAACCACACTATGTGCTGGCTTTGCTTCAAGGCTCTTACTGTATATTTTTATTGTTACTTTCCAGCAAATGGCTTGTGTTATGTAGCTCAGTGCTCTCCGATTCTCTGGCAATAAGTCCTGCCGCCTCAGAATGGATGAAACATGTGAACATCAAATAGCCCGAGCACAAGCCTGGAAACAAAAGCTGCAATGTGAGCCCTACTGGTTTGGTTACTGAAGGAAATTACTGCCATTAAGGCACGTTGTCATTTTCAGAGCAGTGTGTATCGCCGGGGCATGTGTTTTGATTCTCACCATCCACTCCCTCCTGGAAGCATGCAGCTCTTTTTATTTTTTTGCAATGTAAACCCCTGGATGGATACGTGAGAGGAGGACAGAGGGAAGAGAACACATGTGGTGAACATTAGTCTCTTCTTTCTCTAACAAGTAGACACACTAAGATATGTTTTCAAAATGTGACAGTTGCTGTTCCTTGAATTGAAGTCAAATAGAAACACTGTTTCTAAAGCATGTGGGAAATGCTGCTTTGACTTGTATTGTCTGTGAACTTATGCCTCCAGGGTTATATTATAAAACACACATTCTTCCTCTCCAAAGTTTCATCCATCCAGTCAGAGAACCTTTGAAAGCCGTCCAGCGTTCATTCATCAACTTGCATTGGTTTGAATTTCAGTCATTAAAACTCACTCATATTGGTAGAAAACTGTAGAATGAAATATAAGGACATTTAATAGCAGCTGTTCAGCGTCAAATGAGGTAGTTTTAACAAATACTGAAATGTTAGACCGACTTTATTTCAGTTATGTAGAGACATTTAAAATTCCAGATAAATTGTGTCGTGCATTTGCAAGCTTGCCAGATTAACCTTGATCTGAATATAATGATTTCTGGGTAACATACAGACTATGAGTAATAGAGGAAATATGCTCAGGTACACGACTGCGTCTACTGTTAAAAAAGAAATCCCTTAGTATTATTAATGGTGCTTGACAGCGGCAAGCTAGGACAACAAAAACCCAATATACAGTATATGATAAAAGATAAACATGTGGCATACAGTATGTTCCAATGTAAAAACCAGCAATAATATTTCCAATGAATTAGAGACTCGGGAGCACTGATGTCTTAAAGGGATTAATCATCAACAAAACGAGGGCAGTGCATCAGCCCCGCGGCCGGACCCTGAGCTACAGACATGATCTATGATGACAAAAAAATAAAAACACAAAGCAACAGCAATGGCCAAAACAGTTCTGCATCCCTCCCGACACATTTATGCTCATGTAGCTGGTTTCCATGCATCCAAACACACGCAGTCGAAGCTCATATGGACTTTAAGAAGCATCTGTGATGTGTTTTCCCATACTTTGTTATTCATATGTAACTGTTATAATATTGGCTTGCCACTCGCTCACTCTTTTGGTATTTTGGCCTGCGACCAGCTACTCAGGCAAATTCATTTCTGATATGGGAAGAAGAAACAGTACTCGTACACCCTTCCTTGCTCCTCTTCCCCCGTCTGTCTCTTGTCTTTCTCCTTCGCCAGCACGCTCTCAGAAGTTGTAAGGTGAAACCAGAAGGTTAACCCTGGCCACATGCTTGGCCTGAAAGGTGCGGTCACTGTACTCAGACATGTCCACATCGACGCTGATCTCCTGCGGCCCGCGCAGCTGCTGAACCAGTATCAGCTCACCAGTTTGCCTGTCTGAACGCTGCATGACAAAGGTGCCTCGGGAGTTTCCTCCCACTATGCCAAAGCGCAGGCTGTCCGGCCCGGTGCGCCCCGGGGCGGCGGCGGTCGCCATACGGAAAAGGGTGGCAGGAGTCTGCAGGTTGGAGGTCAGAGACAGGTAGTGGAAGGACACGGTCTTGGGAGCCAGGTGGCAGGATCTGCTGTCCATGGGGCAAGGGTTTCTCTCACACTGACTGCCGGACAGAAAGGCAGCAATTATTAGGCAAGGGGCATCACAGGACAAAATGGTACGTTTTCCATTCGGCACTCGTCATGTAATGCAGCCATTTTGTCACTGAGAAAACAACTATGTAATAGTGTTTCTAAGTGCCTCTTTGTGAATAAAGAGAAGTGACACATACATACAGTACATATTAAGTCATGGGGCCCGAAGGGTTGGATCATAGAAATCTGTAACCTTTTTTTTCTTTGCAGAACTTTGAAAATGCCATCTGCGTGCACGGCAAAAACCTGCCTGGCGTTATGAAATGGGGACACAGCTACTGCCTTTTTCAATTCCATGCTCTGTCCCTTGTTACAAAGTGTTTGCCCAAACATTTATTCATCCCCTTCACTGGCAGTGGAGCAGTATTTCACCACATTGATGGTTCAGTAGAAGCAAACAGAGCTTTGTTTCAAGCTCTTAAATGAGGCAGCCTGCTGACGACTTGGCAAATATGGAGATGGAAGTCGTAATATCTCCAAACATTTAGACTGAAGTTCTACATGGTTTTTAGGAAAAGGAAGAAAAAAAAACGCCATGCAGGGAAGTTCTGCTGATCATTAATGGTTGTTTTTTTTTCACGAATGACTTTCTCCACTGAGATGGAGCAATAACCACATCTCTTGTGTTTTATTGTCATTATTCCGATCGCTTATGATGACATTACACTAAAGTAAGATCAAGGAGCATCACTACTACAACAACAATTACTAATACAGCAATTAGAGAGATTACAGCAGGTCAAAGTAGAAGCAGGAGGTCGATTGGTAAACCGTAGTGGATTCAGTTTTAGGAATCCTTTCATCTGAAGCCTTTGATTTCTCTTCCAAAACGATTCGGTTAACTTGGCAGTTAATTGTATTGCTGCAGATCTCAGCAGTTACCATGGCAAGTTTAATGTTATTTTTTACCATTAGCAAAATGGCCAAAACTCTGTCTTAAGTTGCATGAAACCACAATTTCCCTTTATGTATCTCGGCTGGAGAGTTCCAAGGCTGTACCACTTTGCTCAAGTGCACCTCGTCAATGACAGTCAATACCTGTATTTTAACCTCCGGTTGCGCATGTCCGTTCACTGGCATGGATTAACTGCACACCTGAACACAGCAATAATCTGTTTTATTTCTGCTTTTCTTGCTATTCCAAGTCAAAATGCCCGCCAGGAGCCCATTAGTGTCTCACAGTCGGTTTTGATTTAGTATTCGTGTGGTCATTTGAAAATTGATGATAATTTCCCGCTGGCACGTGGAAGATGTGATCCTGGTTTACTTTTTTCAAAAGCTTTTCACTGACAAAACCGATGACAAATGGGTCACATTGGGGTCCAGCCACTTACAAGGGAGATGTCCTGACGTAGCTGATGTTGCCATGAGAACGGGGGCACTCTGGGTTGACGCACTGAAAGCTTCCCCCCGTGTTGATACAAGTTGTCCCTTGGCTACAGTTGTGCTGCTGGCTTAAACATTCGTCCACATCTGGAAGACAAAACAGCAGAGGCATGTAAGACTGAGACGCGGGCAGAGAGACTTGCCAGACTGACTCCCTGCTTCCTGGTTACCACAGGCTGAGCAGGGGGTGCTGCGCTGTGATTGTTTATTTGGGTTTTCAGTTTAGTCTCATGTCTTAAAGATCCCTTCTGATGGGAAAGGGTGAGGTCACTCATTCCACTGGCAAGCAGTGTCAGCTTCAGGGGTGCAAATGAAAGTGGTAACGAGGTTTGGGGCCGACAGACACCTCTGCAGAAACCAAAGGCTCAGTGCTAAAAGCTCCTCTCTTTAAGTCACAGGTATTCCCCTCTGGAGCTGCATACCCAGCCAGATCTGCAGCTCGGGCTCTGTGAATGAGTCTTTGTCCTCTGTTCCCTCTTGTCACTCACCCTCACAGTTCCGCCCGTCTGGGAGCAACTTGTAGCCGCTGGGGCAAGAGCAGTGGTACGAGCCCGGCACATTCACACACTCGTGGATGCAAAGCTTCCCTCCTTTGTCAAGCCGGTACACTTCACACTCGTTTACATCTGTCGGGAAACAGACAAAGAAATGCATGTCGTAAACATGAATCACATGGCCATTGTGTACTTAAAAGTATAACTGGGAGGGAGCCTTCAGGTAATAATACACCTTATACAGTTTATAACACACACCAAGGAACCAACATATGTTGATTCTGTCCCGCAGGTTAGCGTCAGTATTGAGGTCCATCAGGTTTGCCTGTTCAGCATTGTGGCATCAACACATTTGATGCAACATGAAAACACTCATTTAAAATTGTTACTCAACCAGTTACATCTTAAAAGCAACTGAACTGTGACCTAAATGGACGCTAATCCGCTTGTGGAGGATTATTTTGTTTGTCACAAACTGGTCTCTCAGATTTCTCTCATTTGAAACCATATTAATGACGAGAGGAAGGAGAAAAAGATTTGGTTACTCTGGGATCTTTTCAACAGCAAAGTCCCTTTAACATATGCCATGAGTCCTGCTGAGACGCCAGTGAGCAACCAGCTTCAGGGATCTGCTCTGTAGCTGACTGCGAAATGACATTTCCCCTCAATTAAGGAACACATTGTTTGCAGCTCACCCTGACAGATACTGTTGTCAGAGGTGCCACTCATGTGAAAGCCCGCATCGCAGCTGCAGTGTTGGGCTCTGTTCACTTGGGCACAGCGAGGTCTCCGGCTGAACGCTGGATCGTTCATAACACTCCACTCGGGCGGGGCTGCGTTGGGGGAGAACATATGAAAGTTGAAGACCTGTCCTGACATTTGACCTCGAGCTGAACACATTGTAAACATGTACAGAAGTAGATCTCAGTCTTGACTTACAAAGAAAATACAAACTTAAGTAAGAGTGTCAGGCATTTGTAGCACTGACCTGTCTGGGTTTGATGCTGACAGTGAGAGCCACTCCATTTCTGGGGGCAGGTGCATTTGTACTGGTTAACACCTTCCACACAGGTACCTCCATTTTGACAGGGATTACTTTCACACTCTGCTATATCTGTGGGTGCGGGAGAGAATAATCACTGTGAAAACTTGCAGCTTCTTCGTTCTGAGATACATATTTCTGAGATGATAAAAATCATTAATCTTGATGTTCCCTTTGACATTGTTTGTTGTCACAGTTATAATCTGTGAAAGCACTTTATAATCTTTTCCTCAGGCTAAAGGTTCTTTTTGGCAGATATGTAAAGTGGTAAAAAGTTTATCCAGAGGTATCGTCACAACCATATGCTTCTATCCGATTTGACAAAGTAAAAAATACCAGGGGCTTCATAATAAAATACATAGAATTTCAATACTATGGTTCACAGAAATCATACAGCAGAAAATGGTGTTAAGATTAGGTCCTCAAAGAAAGAAAAGGTCAACAAGAATGAAAGAACCTCTGTCAGCTCTTCCATCCTCCATCTACCATCCATCCAAAGAGCGGCAATAAGTATCCACCCAGTTTAATAACTGATGCTTAAAAATGAGAAACTGGTACTGTCATTATGGGCACAGTATGTCAACAGTAAGTCTCTGACACCCTTTTATTTGTTCCAGTTCTGGAAAAGTAGTTTTGTAATCAAAACTAATGGGGAGGACGCTTAAAATGTAAGTCAATAAAATCCATCTTCTGCTTTCAAAGTGCAATTGACGGTGTTAGTCTTCGGACATATGTTTTCTACTTTAAGGCTTCGTGAAACACAAGGATTTTAAAATGTGAAGGCTTCACAGTTGAGAATTACCTAACTTTTCAATAAGTTGTAATATGAAGGTTCTCAGGTTGACAGCAATTATACTCATGTTTTCATGCAAACTTCATTCATACTTGTTCACAAGCATGTCATCGCCTAAACCTGAAATGAAATGGGTATAAATGAGTATGAGTACAGTAGCATTTGTGGCTGGGTGAAATACGTGTCCCTCTGAATACATACTGGAGACATCTCTGTGGGTGTAGCACAGATCTATTAATTTAACCACCAATGGTACATTATTGATTATTCATCAAACTGTGGCCACAAAGATGACAATCCTGTATAGGAAGTGTGGCCACTCGATGCAGAAGTCTTACAAAACGCACAACAACAACAAAGGGAAACAAACTAGGTAATACATATATATTGTGATCTCTGCTTCTGTAGTCAGATCTTCAAGTTGTGTAGATGTTGAAATCATGAAGCAGCCTCTGCTCTCTGAGCCCACAGTACTGGATGACAACCAATCCCTTTAATGTTTATTTTGCTTCTCCAGGGGCCACCACAGGACCATAACATGAAAAGGCCCACTTCACTCTGCTAGATATTTTTAAACTCTTCTTAACTTTAGAGTTTTCACACTCTGTCAATACTGCTTTTTAAGCATGACTAAATTTAGCCCTCCTATGCCGAGCTCAAACACACAAACAGGGGATAATACTGTGCAGAGTCGAGGCATCTCATGTTGTTCTAACCATAAATGTCAATAAACGTATGCACATGTTCAACTGAGTGCGCCACTTGGAATTTCTGGAAGAGTGCCATCGGCACAGGCTGACCGGGCAATCAATAGCATGCTTAACATACTTCTGTGCTATCAGACCATGGTCTGGGTATAATGTCTGGACCTAACCCCGTCCAGTGGGACTGCTGTCAAAGAACCAGGGAAACATGAGCAAGAGAGGAAGGGTTTATCTTACAGTAGCCCAACCACTGCTGTTCATGAGGAGTGGAAACCTGGAGGGTAAGGCACCCCACAGTGGAATGCAGTACAGGTGTTTTTCTGTGTTCAGAGACATTTAATGCCATTTTAACGAGGGCTTCATTCAGTAGGCCGAGGAGCTGCAGCCATGCTAAAGAATGCCTCTTTTCTTTGCCTGTTATCTGTGTGTGTGTGTGTGTGTGTGTGTGTGTGTGTGTGTGTGTGTGTGTGTGTGTGTGTGAGTGTGTGTGAGGGGCTCAGTTGGCTTCTGTCTCTTTCAGCCTGGCATTCGGACGCCGCTGAGCCGAGGATGCCCTGCATTAGTGTGGGGATCTGAAAAATGCACAGACATAGCACTTCCTGGCCCAATGTATTCCACCAAATCAAAAAAGTAGTGGATGTATGTTTATCTGTGGAGAAAGTCATGGGGGTGAAAAGCTCCTCATCCTGTGATGGAAACATACAGCAGTTAAAGTGAGACTGCATTCCTCATCACCTGAATCAAATGCAACACTGGTCTCAAACATGGGTAAAAAAAAAACAAACGGCTATGTGCCAGAGCGATGGCCGTGGAATTTCATGTGTCTTGCTCACCTTTACAGATGGCACCGATGCCAGTCCAGGTGCCATTGTCTCGGCAGGCACGAGAGGCCGAACCGACAAGATGGCGACCCGGGGAACAAGTGAAATGAACCTCATGTCCAACTAAATACTTTGAGCCAAACTTGGTTCCGTGAGCAGGGGATTCCAGCGACGGGCAGGTGGTGGGAGCTGTGTGTGAGAGAGAGAGCACGAGAGGAAGCTGGTCACATGTGGAGTAAGCTCCCCGACATCCTCTGGCATTCCCTGCCTGGGGATATACACGTGTCACTGGGCAGCGCTGAGTCTTCACGAGAGAGGACGGTTCAAATGCCTCGTTTACAGTCAACCGGCGCGTCACCGGACATTTTTATGAGTCAGAATTTCACCAGCAGCCAAATGTTATGCTTTTTTGTCATGCTCTGGAAAGTTACAGGCTTGTATAGAATGTAATTACATTACACAACATTGTGAATTGATTAGGTTATGGACTTTTAAGAGAACGTATGCCTCATCCTAGTCAGAGAACATGTTTCCTATGTGCTTTCAACCTCAAGTAATAACTACCACTTACTTTAAGATGAAAGGAATAGGCAAGAATAAGATAGGGAATGCTGCACAACATTGTTACATTGTCACCAGATTATAATCTCTATTATTGCACCTATGCATATCTATTCACTTTTTATTTCAATGTGTACTTTTTGGTGATTGTTATCCTGATCTGAACATTTAAAGCTGGTGGTGCAGTAATTTCACTTTTGTCCTTTCATTTTGTTGAGCTTTTATTGGTATCAATGAAAAGTATCTGCTTCTTCCTGTCTTGCCAAGTACTCTGCAGAGTTATGGACAGCACTGGTCCATCACTAACAAATTGGCCTCAGTGTCTGCTGCCAAACAACACAATTCCTCAAATCCACTTCCCCTGTCAGGTATCCAGCTCTGTAACTGAGATGACCCCGCGCTGTTGGATGAATACGTAATCCCATAATAAAAGAAGCAATATCTGTCTCTCGATTAACAAGAAATCTGTTTGAAGATGAACTTCAAACATTGAATGTTCCCAAAATGTTGTACATTTTATACTTGGGAATATGCTGTTGCCTTTAAGTGATAAATCATTCACTGAATGTGTCAAACCTCAGTGATATCTTGCATGCATGAGGAACTTTATGGACTGTCAATTGCATATCCACTCATTCTGTAAACTCTTTGTAAAAAAATGTGTAAAATAATTTTTGAAGTTTATAACTCTATCATTTATTAATGATCACCTACTCTAGAGCGTGTTGATGAAGATTAGGATGTAAAACAAAGTGCCTTTTTCAGACAAGACATGTGACAAGGGACAGCGGGAAAAGCATGGATGTAAATATCAAATGAAGTAGAAATAAGTGTACGTGCTGTTTTCTGCTTATTACTCACCAGCTGACTGGTCAGCTTGAGGTAACTTGGAGACAGAGTTCTGGAGCGTCGCCAGCTTTGATTTCATGATCCTGAGGCCCTCTGTAAATCGCATCTCTTGGCCTTTCAGAAACTTCTCCATTTGTCGAAGCACCCCGACCACCTGGTGCTTGTCCATGCACGTCTGTGGATAAAGCATGAGCACTGTGAGCAGAATTAAGAAAACCAGCACAGGAATCAAGTATTAGTCATGAGCTGTGAATACACATGCATGTGCAAAAATTCGAAGTAAACCCTATGTTGTTGTGGTCACACAGAGTTTTTATTGATACTAGAATAAATGATGTAACATGTTGTTTTTTTTTATCTCATTTGCATGGTGCAGGCACCATGATTTCTTTTTATTTTGAACTCTATTTGCTCTCTATTGAGCTCTATCTTCCATTCAGCCTCATTGCACATACATATTCTAGGGATATTCCCGGCCCACCATCTCCCTTCTTCTCCCCTTTCCACTTGCTATCACAACTCCAGTGGCAGACACAGCTGGGCAAAAGCTGTTTGGCAGATGTCAATGCGACCTAAGTCTAAAATGCTGTTCTTCTGTATAGTTTTGCATGGGGGTAGGAAGGAAGGCACATGCTCATTGGGGAATCCTGAATGGGCAAACCCAAAATAGCATGGGTGCCAATAGCAGTTACTTGAGTTAAGAAAGCTTGTCAAGCCATTACAAAGTTCCAAAAGAAAGTGCCTCTAATCCTTTCAGGAGGGTTTATTAATCACATGCTCATAGGAACAATTTCTCTGCAGCATACCTTACATTCCTGCACTTGCATTGGGAGGGCCTTGCACAAAAACAACTAGCTTCAATACATTCAAATTCAATGTGCACATGGTTTGGACTTGTGCAGCAGTTAAACCCGTGCTCTGTTCCCTTTCCCTTCAGGCAAATGGGAAATGCCACCAGCAGACAAGACATGAGGGGGCTCATATCCGGATGCTATAGGACGTTTTTGTGAAAAGCAAAAAGTATCCTGCAATTTCTCCAGTAAAAAACTGTAGACTGGGATCACAAACCTGGCAAAACTTAAAGGCTACAACAATAAGCTGGAAAAGGAGGTTTAACAGAATACAACACAATATTATTAGTTGGGGAGACTTTTTTTGTATGGAAAATAGGATTAAGATATTAAAATGGATTACTTTTCATCAATTTTATAAATACTTCCCAAACATAGTTTACGTAGTCAGAGTTTAAGATTTGATTAAAGAACCTATGTCCAAACACACTTAAGTTTAGATAAGTTGTCCAGACGGCAGCTCTTCCGGGACAAGTGACTTGTTGCATTTAAGTAGATTGCTCTTACCTGAACGGCAGCATTGCCACTCTGGATGGCTGTCAAACACAGCAACAGCAAACACCTGCGTCGAAAAAACAGTGCCATCTCTTAAAGTCCAGCAATAATAAAGTGATCCTGTTTCCTGTTGGTGTTCGTCAAGATTTGGAGCGTTGGTAAAAAAAAAAATAAAAAAAATCCCCCAAACTAGTATCTCTGCAGCTCTGTCCACTCGTTTGAAGAGTTTGGAGGATGCTCATCAGGTGTCCGACGCAGAGATGCGCTCCCGTCTGACTATCTGCGCTCTCGAAAAGTTCAGCCTCTGAGCTCTGCACGCCACCTAACTGTTTCCTGCAGGAATCCCTCCCACCGAGATACTCCCAAACATATGTGTATTTTTCTCTTTTTATCTCCATGTTGCTGTCAAGGAACAGTTTACAACAGAGTCAGCTGTATCTAATATATACGTATAACATGAACTTAATTATATGTGTTAACTGCGCCAAAAAAAAGGTAAAGAAAAACTTTTTTTTCCCAATACGACCTCAAGTGACTAGATCTCTTCAGAATAAGATCTTCGAGGAATATTATGACGCTCACCACGAAACAGGTCGTTAAGCCTTAGACATATTCGGCTATACACGCCTAATAACCAGTTATCGATCAAGTGAGCCTTACTGACACGTTCACCGTTAAAGCCACATCATTTTATGAAGACTATAAAGAACAACATTAGTTTTGAGCTTATTGTTGGTCTATTGATACACATTTTACTCACTACCGGACGTGCATCATATTTACTTGTCTGTATGTATGGTCTTTTAGGGTTTGCTTGCAGTGCCAGAGCGACATCTAGTGGTCAACTACAGGACTGCAGGAGCGCGTGATATAGAGCTCACACACCGGTTGAAATACGCAGCCATTAATACAGCGATGACGGGAATGGACCTCAGCTGTTTTGCTTTAATAAATATATAACAATCTCGGGTTGTTGTAAGTGCGTAAACCACACATTCATAAAATAAAACGTCGACAAAGGACACAACTGCGCGTCGTATACGCTTTATTGTTGCAGATGTTGAAAATAACAGACGTTGATTTTAAACCAATGGAACCGCAGCCCTCGTCACCCGTGCAACGTTTGGCCAATAGCAGACGAGGATTTGTTGCAACCAAGTTAGATTGATCTTCAGCGGACTATATATATATATACGTGGCGGAATACACAATCCAGGAATGTGCTGCAGACCTCAGAAGCCATTTTGAGATGATGTCCCTGTTGAAAAATCCTATGAAGATGCTGAAATCAACGAACATGGTTACATTTCTGTCTGTTTCTCCCTCCGCCTTCTCTATTTCACCATGGCAGCGTTCAACCGACGGGACATTAGCAAAGCGGGGTATCAAGCTGTGCTCACAGAGTTAAAACGTCATTGACATGAAAGAGGACAGTGTCCGTTTACTGTCTCTGTCGAGACATGTAACACCGTGAGTTTTTTCCAGTCTGAAATCTTCCAGCATCTCTCACAACCCAACGTCTCCTCGAGTGACTGAGTTAATTCACTCTTGTACCGGGGAGAAGGGAGGCAGATCCGCTCTCCAATGGCTTCTGTGAGCCTTGTTTCCAGTCCCCCAGCCCCTGTTCTTGACAAAAACATGACAGACTCTGAGCTTGCAGGGGATGAAAGGTCGAGTAACATTCTTATGCAATTCTTGATACGCTCATTTGTGCGTTTTGAGTGCTGTTGGTGGGTCTACGTGCTTGTGTTTGTGTTTTCTTTATTTAACCATGAATTGCAGGTCTAGGGTCCACGGTTTCCCCCCCCATCCCCCTCCCCTCAAAAAACATCTTTGCATGCCTTTTTGGTGCAATTGAATATCGCTGTTCCAAACAGCCAAGCGTTCCCGTCATTCATGATCATTTCCATGCAAGGTAGCAGAGCTCATCGTTTGTGTTTTTGTGTTTCTGGGATAAATTCATGGCTTCGTTGTTGCCAACTGCAGGGGACTATGCAAATGACTATGATGTAAATGGAGCAGCCACGCCCATCCTCTTGCTGTGCTCCCCCTCCCGGGCACCTGGCGCTACTGCTGAGAGCGAGACAGGGTTCACGGAGGGTTGAGGGGTTATGTGCTTCTGCTGGATTTGAGCCTGTGTCCCTGGTCTTTAAGTGCTTGCTGGGTTGTCGGACCATGTTAACTAAGAGGGTCACATGTTTGCCGGTGTCAAAGCAAATATGTCACTGTGTAACACTAGTTCAAGCAGAGAAGAATACATGACCGGTGTTGTGTTTTGTTGGAACAAAAGCTGGTGTGGACTGTGTTCACACCAGGATGGCACCTGCTTTTCCTCTCACATGGCTGGCCTACTGCTTTTAGGTCCTTTTTTAAAAATGGGTCTGAAGAGTCAAAAGGAACTTAAACTATAATTGTGCTCAATCAGGAGAATTGTGGTTTTATTGCAGCCAACAAGTCGACTATTTATGCTGGGGTATTTGTATACCATCCTTAAAGCCAGTATTCTACCAGTGATGCGAGTGTTACGTATTTTACTTAATTTCTAATTATTTAATTCCATGATCAAATGTAACAGGAAAGAGTACCCCGGGGATATTGAAGTTGAATTTGATGTTTTATATTGAACCTTCTGGTCTACAAAATATATTTCGGTATTACGATGCTTTATGAAAGGTGCCCGGTCAAATCCTGTCTTGTACTGGTGTCGTAGAAAGAGGCAGCTGGTGTCTGCGAGCAGACCTGTTGAACTTTTTTTTTCAATTGCAAGGTGTTTTTGTTTCACACTCAAAACCTTCATTTCTTCATAGTTTAAGCAGCCGACATTAAATGTTACAAATATGATAACAGTGGAATGATTGATGTATGAATTCATTCTTTTAAAACATGGTTTTAAATTTGAGGTGTTGTAAAAGCTTTCTTATAGCTGCCAAAGGGGAGTGTTGTAAGTTAACCATCTAAATATACCCGACCCAGTCCTGTCTGAGACATGACGTCAAACGGCTTGGTTGTGAAGTACTGGCCTGGTCACCAGCTCAGTCATGTCCTCTGCAGACACACAGGGGTCATGGGCGCCCAACATTCTCATAACCGTAATAGACGTTTAGGTTTTTAAACATTAACTTCTGTGTCCAGCATTGGATGCTCCTGTGAAGATGTCCTGCCTATTAGATGTTTACAACTCTTGCAATAATTCCTTCAAAATAGTTCCTGAAGGAGCACTCACGCCCTTGAGCCAGATAGTGTTTGTTGGACATCTCATCAAAAACCTACTTTTTCTTTGCAGTAATTTGCATTCAACTTTGTTATATGTGGGCCTAAATCATACTTAACTCATCTCTAACTCCAGGCCGTCATTAAATCATTACACTGAATAACCTTGCTTTGAGAAATTAGAGGTTTTCATGGATGTTACTCAACCTGAGGTTACATTTAATTAGTCTTTCATGAATTAACCACACACTGATTCACAGGGAATCAAAACTAAGCCTTTAATAATTGACAAGATGTTTTAGTGCAGGAAAGGCTTAGGACATTTTGGAAACCGTCTGGTGTGATAATTAGTACTTTACTCCAAATGAAGGGAAAATACATTGACATTTTAATGTAATTTTATTTTAATTTCATATTAAATCATGACATCAGAGGTTATTTGTTCATACGATTTTTGATCATGATGTAAACAACACTTTAACCATGTCTCTGCCTGACAAATACGGTGAACACTTGTACTCATTGTATTGACTGTTTTCCTCTTCTTTTTTTTAGAGAGGATGGCGAACTGGAAGATGGAGAAATAGATGATGAAGGGATTGGAATTGAAGAAGAAAACAAAGAGGCTGCACCGGGAAACGAAGACAAAGAGAAGGAGAAGGAGAAGGGAAAAGGAAAAGAAGAGAAGACTCACAGGCACTCCAGGAAAAGATACAAAAAGACTCGAGAGAAGAGGAGGTCTAAAAGGAGGAGGCGCGACAGACAGAAAGTAAGATAATACCGCAATAAAGGCATGAGTTTGAACTACTCCTAATATTCCTCTTTAATGTTGTGTTTCTCCTTTGATCCCTCTGCTCTCTCCTCAGCACCACTCCCCCTCCAGCAGCTCCAGCTCAGACAGTTATGACTCTGACTACGACCGACCAGAAAGACCCAAAAACCGTAAGAACCAGGGATCTGATGGCCAGTCCTCTCAAGTGAGTTCACCACTGTTGGCATGCTGACGCTTACTTTTCATAAAGGCCTCATTTTGTGACATTTCTCTCTTTGACTTTCGACTTGCCAGCATGGACGGGATCCAAAGGGCGGCCATGGCAACTCACAGAAATCCCCGCCGCACAAGAGCAGTGATTTTGACAAATACAGCGACTACAGTGATGACAAGTATGACTATGATGAAGAGGATGAGGATTATGAAGATGACATGTCCGAGTACCCGCAGTCAAAAGAGTCCGTTTCCCAGAGTCGTGGAAGAGGACGCTATGCCAAAGACCAGATGAAGAGAGGAAGCATGAGGGGGATGAAACAACAGCAGTGTATGAATGCTTTTCAAAATCAACCACTTTCATATCTGATAACTTGTGTAGTGATTTATCAAGAATGAACTATTTAACTATTTTCAGCTAGCACCTCACAGCAACAAGGGCCTGGGTTTGATCCCGGTCCTTCTGTGTGGAGTTTGCATGTTCTCCGTGTGTCAGCGTGGGTTCCCTCTGGGTTCTCCAGCTGCCTCCTACAGTCCAAAGACATGTAGTTTAGGTTGATTGGAGACTCTAAAATTGTCCCTTGATGTGAATCCTTGTCTGTGTCCATATGAGTTCAGCCAATGTCAGCTGGGATCGGCAACAGCGTCCCTATATAGGAGAAACAATTTGGGTAAAGGAAAAGGATTGGTACAATTTTTAATTTCATGTTAATGATTTTTTTATTTTGTAGTTGGGCAGAGAGGAAGAGGCAGAGGGAGCGGCCCAGGAAGAGGACGTGGGACGCTCTACAAGAACAAGAAGCTGAAGGGCAAACCGTGGGGAGGACGTGGACGAGGTCGAGGAGGAGACCAGGGCATGGAAGACATGATGCCAGTAAGTTTGCCAGCCACATGTATTAGTGTTATATAGTATTTTAATAGAAAACAAGCCACAGCTGTCCCATAATGTTCAAAGCATCATGATGAAGCTGAAGTACGGTATATTGTCTGCACCACAATGTAATATGCATTTTTTAGAAAGCAATTGAGACAAAACTGGTTATTCTTTTATTTTTTCAGTGTTTAAGCTTTTGAATGTACTGTTCAGCTTTGTAATACATAAGTTGAGAAAAAAAAACTAAGACCACATCTTGTTGTTTATTTTGTGTCACAGGAAGGAAAGAATTCCTGCGGATTTCAGAAGAAACGGCCAATTATGAGCAAGGAGTTTATCAATCAGCACACAGTAGAACACAACGGTCGATACATCTGCAAGTATTTCCTGGAGGGTAGATGCATCAAGGTACAGTAGCGCTTATGTTGTTTTTACTTGCCTTGATGATGTACGCTGGAATATTGTTAAAATAAATAAACACTTTTATCCGAAAGCTTGAATATAATTTTCTTCATACAGGGGGAACAGTGCAAATTTGAACATGAGCTCGTCATACCAGATAAGAAAAAGGAACTTTGTAAGTTTTACCTCCAAGGATACTGCAGTAAAGGAGATAATTGCATTTACATGCACAATATCCTTCACTAAGCACAAGTGTTGTATTTACATATGTGTCATCGCTTCTCGTAATGAACTGAAAGCTCGTTGTACCTTTTTAATTAGTGCTATTCCTTAACCTGTGATTGCACATGAATACCCATGCAAGTTCTTTCACACTGGAGCCAAATGTTATCAGGGGGACAACTGCAAATTCTCCCATGATGCGTTGAACGATGTGACCAAAGAGTTGCTTGATAAGGTAAAACAAGACAAGACAGTTAAAAATGTATATATTCTTTAACTTTCTATGCCAAGTGATGCTCGGCTTTAAGGGTCAATAGTTGTCTTATTTCTGCTTTCTGACTTAATTATCAGATAATTAACACTGAGGAGGAGAACGCCCGTGAGGATGAGTTGGAGCTGGAGGATCTGAGAAAGCAGGGTATTGCCCCACTTCCGAAGCCCCCACCGGGAGTGGGGTTGCTGCCCACTCCCGGTCAAAGCAGTCCGACTGACAGCCAAGCGGGGAAGAAGATCCCCTCCCTGTTTGAAATCACGGTTCAACCTACTGTTGACTTGGCGCAAAAAATTGGTCTGAGGTAACTAAAACCATCTGAAATCAAACTCAAATCAAACCCTAAGGAGCTTCTTCACAACATAATTGTGCTCCTTATTTTTCAGTGGATCCAACTTCTCCCAGAATCAGGGTGAAGGCACCGATCAGTTTAGCGGAGGCTCCGAGGACGCGCAGAGTGGAAGTATGGCGCCTTCAGGCTCCTCTGCCGTTCCTGTTCCTCCCCCTGGGTCTCCTCTTCCCATAGGCCACTCCACTGGACCGCTTATGCAAATGAGCCCTCCAGGACTGCACCCACCACACCGATTTCCAATGCAGCCACCAATCCCCCCTGGTCCACCTCCACCCTTCCATGGAAACCGACCCAATCTCAACCCTCAGAATAATATGCAGGTGCCTCCGTTCCCTCCACCAGATCTACAGATGCTGCAGAATCTCTTCCCTTTTCCATCGTTGGGTCAGAACCCAGTAGAGTTCTTCGGAAACTTCCTGCGAAACCAGGCCATGGCTCCACAAGGAGGTCAATGTCATATTTATATTGTTATCCAAAAAAGTTTATTTATCTGTTAAGCCTAAGTGAAATTGCAACATTGTTTTTCTATGTTTTATTTCCATTGTAGTCGACCCCGGTGTGGCCTTCATGCAGAACCTCCAGCAGCAGCAGATGGGTGCAGAGTCACAGTTGCAGTCCTTACCACCCGCTGTACAGAAGGCCATTTTATTACACCTGACGCAGCAGCAGCAGCAACAACAAGAGTCACATCCACAAGGAAATGAGCCACAGCGAGCAGAGGGCCAGGATGATAACAATGCAAACACAGGTAAGTTCCTCTGGGCAAGAAGCAGGTTCTCTGACCTAGTTCAGGTAAAACTCAGTAAAAACGCCCTCAGAAATAGAGCACTGACTGATGTAAAAAGATTATTACCAAGGAAAATGATCCAATCAGTAAACAAGGTGCTTAAACACAAACATTTTACAAGAATGCTCAGACATTAAATTGTATATCGATCTTTTTTGCAGACGAAACTACAAACTGGTACTCAAGTGATGAGGAGGATGGGAGTTGTGTTTCCTCCATCCTTAAATCTCTTAAGAAGCACAGTGAGATGCAGCAGTCTAAGTCCAAGCCCCCACAGACTGCCCCAGTTCCAGCACTGGGTGACCCTCGGCTTGTGAAGGAGAGGGCCCCACCCAGTGACCCCCGCGTGAAGACAGACCCTCGACAGCGACCCCCTGATACAAAAAAAGAGTCTGATGGTGTTGCAGACCCACGGTTCTCCAGAGACCCCAGGAAGGTGAGACCAATGGAGCAGAGTTCCTATCGCCAGCAGAGTCACGCTGTTCCTCGGAAGCCTCCTACAGGAGATGAGGATGATGACGGAGAGCGGGAACTCAGGGACAAAGCTGTTCTCATCCCTCTAGACGCTGTCGCTGATGTGGGGCTGCGAGACCCTCGTTGCCAGTTAAAGCAGTTCAGCCACATACGGGTGGACATCCTGCTCCAGCGCCCAGCCTTTGCACAGGCAGTGGTGTGGGGCCCTGAGGACCTCCTCCCTTCCCTAGTGCCCAAGCAGGAGCACTCCATCAACCTGCCCCTCCCACCTCTAATTGCAGATGCTCAGATGAACCGAACAAGCCTGCCGGACCATCCCCCCGTCTCTAGCCCTCCATCGATTGACCCCAGACTGGTAGCTGCACGTTTAAAGGAACGTCTGAGTCGATTGCCCTCTGGATCTCTCGAGTCCCGATCCTCCACTGAAAGACCTGTCGATCCGCGTCAGCACAAGACTCTGGACCCCAGGCTCAAGCGCACAGTGAGTCTGGATTCCAAGCTGCTGTGTCAGAAGGTGCCCTTCTCTGTAGGAGGAGTCGTGGACCCCAGGTTACACAAGGCCAGTGTGAGCTCCTCTCCTCACGCTGTCCAAGTGAAGCCAGAGCCGGAGAGGCTGCCACCTTATGCCCCCCGTCTGGCGTCGTCTGGTGGAGGGCTAGAGAGTCCCACCACGATCCTAGGGGGCATCAGTCTGTACGACCCTCGTACTCAAACCGAGCAGGGTCCGAAGGAGCCAGCGGAGGCTCCCAGAAAGACGTTGACTCTGAAACTCCCGGCTAAGAAAGACAATACTCCGCCACTGTCACCAACCCAACGAAGTGGCTCTATGGAAGAGGGCAAAAGCACAGTCGTCTCCTCGGATAAACCTCCACCTTCCAGTTCTCTCACAGTGCCTCCCGTCTCCCCCGTCAAACCCCCTGCAGTTCATAACCTCCCCATCCAGGCACTGGCCGGGCTAATCCGGCCCCAGTACACTGACCCGAGGCAGGCCAAACCAGGAGGAGTGCAAGGCTCCACGGGAGCACAAGAGGAGGCGGAAGGAAATAAGAAAGGGGAGAAGGAGGAGCAAAAGAAGGAGGCCATGGAGGAAGAACCAAAACAGAACGATCCACAGGAGGAGGAAGACGACGACAGAACACTTAAAGATGTGTTCAAGACTTTTGATCCTACTGCTTCCCCTTTCTGTCAGTAAACAGTGGACGTATATAAAGTCGCAGGAGATTTGTATTTTGATCTTAATTTAGCTTTACGATAACTTATTTATTTCTGTATATAAATGATACTTTACAGATTCACATACTATTTAGTGTGCCACACATCTGTCAGTATGGAGAGGACTTGTCCACAGATGCAGTGTATAGTTACTTTTAAACTAACCATTATATTATTGTGTGTGTTTTGAAAGTGTGTGTATGTTCAGGTCTTTTCATCATTGGTGAAATTTTCATGTACGTTTTTAAAAGATCATAAAAAGAAATGATAACAACCTGTATAGTTCACGAAGAACTGACCCACATGCGTTCATCCCACACGCTGAAGAATAGACGCTCCAGTCACTTCACACTCAGATGATGCAAAATACTCATTAGTTAATTGTAAGAGTTCCCTCGAGATTCTTATCTATTTCCTTATTTCAAGGCACTTTTTTATATGGTGTGATCTTTCTTTGTATGTTTACTTTTATGAATGATTATTTTTTTTCACAATGTCACATATATTTTCTTGAATATTTAAATTTGTATTCACTTGACACATTGATATAAGTTTGTGATTAGTCCACCTCTGACGAGACCAGGTCAGATATTCATAATATAGTACTGGTCTGCTCGGCTGAGAAGAAAAATGTAATTTTGCTACATTGTGGCCATTCAACTTGTGTTTTGTATGTTGTCAGACCTTTTAAATTGTAAGTGGCCTAAATGCATTGTGGACATAGTTACTGTGGCGTGTGCTTCTCTCACTTGTTAACCTATAGCAGTAATGACCGTTAAGATAATATTGGTTACTTCATTGAATTTGTCATCGCCATTCCTCAAAACACTTATTGCTCACAAGCCTGTGTGAATAGTGAGTAAAGAGTTTATCAGAATAAGAAAGTAAGAAGTTTATTATTCAAAGAAAGGCAATATTCTCTTGGTCACATTGCATTGCTTTGAGATAATATGACTATTTTTCATGTTGATT
Organism: Clinocottus analis; assembly: GCF_023055335.1. NCBI lineage: Eukaryota > Metazoa > Chordata > Actinopteri > Perciformes > Cottidae > Clinocottus > Clinocottus analis. The sequence continues at coordinate 13,731,378 of NW_027176240.1, read as the reverse complement.
TTTGTTGGAGATGACTCAAGAGGAGACCATGGGGTTATGTGTCCTACAAAAGGTAAATATATATTCTGGGCTCACGGTGGCGTAATGCTCGTCGGTTTGTATTGTTTGACAGTCCTGTCTCTGTTAAGATGAGCCGTGTTGGACTGAAACTAAACTATGTACTTTTTTAAAAATCATTTTCATATTTCACATTGTATATACCTGTTTTGTATCACATGTACAGCCAGTTTGAGTGTTTTAATGAATAATGCTTTTTTTTTTGTCAGTTTGGTGGTTATGGTTGTGATAATACTATATGACATTTAACACATATTCTTGCCACATTTCAGTGGTTTTGTTATGAATAACTGAAATAAAGACATACAACATACAATATTTTATTTCAGAATCACACATCAAGTTGCATTGTTTCATTTCAGTGTAAATAATAGAATCAGTAACATGTCCAGCATTATATCAAATCTAAGGATTGCTTGCTAAAAGGTCCTTGAGCATGACGTGAAGTCTAAAAAAGTGCCCTCTCGGGATTAAGTGGGTTTTACATTACGTCAAATAGAAAACAAAATTTGTCATCAAAGTTATGCTTCTTATTCCTTGAGACACAAATAAGACGCTTTGAAGCGGTAGCGGTCACTTGAAGCCAACTGGCGCGGCAAGACTGGGTGCTACTGGGTGCGTTGAGGTCTTCCTCAAACCCAGCTCATCAGTCTCGGGGTTCGAGGTCTGCTGAGCTCGATGGATCTCCAGTTTCCTCCTCCACTGAAAACACAAGGCTGTAGCCTCTACACCGTCTGAGTTTGGCTCAGGCTGCTTCAATCCCTGGAACGAGAGAGCAATCGTGTCGCTTTAATGGCCGAGGAGAGGCTTCACATATAGTTTGAGCTAAGCTTATTTATCTACGGTAGACGGGACAGATCTGATGTCATCACAGAATTGATTTTGCTTTACTGTGATGCAGGCGGTCTCTGCAGTATGGACCCCACGCAGGACCGTCTGCAGTAGATTTTGTGTGTTCTTCACCAGGATCTCATCAGAGGATTTGCACCCAGCAGGTGTTACGGCATTAACACTAAGTAGAGATGAAGAAAAACTTATTACTTTTCTTATTTCATAGCTTAGTTCAGTGAGTGATTGTATTTATTTTTTTATTTTGCAAAATTCAAAAAAACTAAATAAACAAAATAAACGATCATAAAGGAGATAAATTAATATCACAGCGCAGGAAGAGGCAAAAAGTCAACTGGGCTGATTAGAAGCTTCCATCTATATAAGATTAAACAAACAAAATCACAAACATAAAGTGAAACATGTATGGTCAGACAAGAAAAGAAAAAAGAAAGAAAGAAGAAAATAACAATGATGTAATTTTGTCGTTTTGTGGGCATGTGAAAGTAATATGGTAAAATGCTACAAATCCCCACGAGTGAAACAACTATAAATGTATTAGATATAACAGCTAAAACAAGAAAGATCCAAACACTAATACATCAAAAACTCTATCTCTTTCTTCTTCTTACCTGGAGATGATGCTGAGCTGGTTGGTGATGGTGAGAATCTGCTCAACTACGCGGGAGAGTTCAGCTGCACACTGTTTATCCAGGCAGTGGGTGGCAATGACTCTGATGAACTGAGTTACTGACTGGCAGTTTGAGATCACATCTTTGGCTGCAGTGACAAATGCCTCTTTATTCTGTAAAATAAAAATGGAATTATTGTGGAGGAGGTTGCCTGCAAATATCAAGATCAAGACAGTGAAGTGCCCCCTGGTGGTCAGTACCAGCAGTGGGCCTTTCTTCTTCAGGTACTGAGTCATGTAACATAGTGTGTCAGCCATCTTTCGGGTCATCTGGACAATTCTGTTGTCCTTGGGATCCCAGCTGTCACTTTCTTGCTTTAGAAAAAGGGATGTGAAGGTCAGCGAAGAAGTCTCTTTGTATGCACCAGATCTGACACCGTCCTATAATAAAATGTAGGGACATGATTTATTGTGACATCAAGGAATCACTGAATTTAATATGTTGTTAAATTTGAGATAATTACACTTACAATATTTCCAGGTCTATATTTTGCAACAAGTGACAGGTTAATATTTGGTTCTGAAGCATCTATGCTGTCTGTGTTGCCTCTCGGCCACGACGTCATTGTCACGTCGAAGGGAAATTCAACTTCTTTGACTTTACATGGGACTGTAGCCAACACGTCTTTGATATGCTCATGTGATCTGCCCTGCAGACCAGCCCTGATGTGCTCTTTAGCCTCTTGGTGAATCCCATCCTGCTTCCTGACCTCCTCTGCCACATAGTGAGCTTTGGCGGACCAGCACTGTATCTGCACTTCCAGACTGAGTGTGTCACAGATATAGTGAGTCTCTACCATGAGCCTCGCCCTGCTGACTATGTCTGAGATCAGAAAAGGCAGGCGGTCGTTGATAGACCTCAGGTCAGAACGAACATGTGGGTTGCGGATGAAGTGCAAGCAGTCCTCCACTCTTTTGGTGGCACTTTTGACATTTTCAAACAGCGTTTGAGCCGCGTTGTCAAATGTTTGCTCCACATCCTCCGCGTTGTTCTCCCGAAAGTGTTCAGCAGCAAAATAAGCAATGCTGACCATATTTTTGATTGCCGCATCGTAATCTTTATTTGCTTTGCCTAAATGAGAAGAAAGCACTCTAATTTTAATCAAAAGATGTCTCTGGATGAAATTCGACTTTGCAAGTTGCATGACACTGGGAATTATGTCAAGCTCTTCTGCAGCTTTGAGATAGACATCAGTCAGGGCTTTCAGCTCATCCTGGTATCCTGTTAACTGTTTGGATTTGTAAGCACTTCTACAATTCAGGCTGGTTAGCCTCACTGCCTCTTGGATTCGAAGTGAGCTCTCCGATAGCACTGAGAGCTGTTTCTGAGGGCTCAACTGGTTCATTGCAGTTGATGTTCCCAAAATCTTATCAAGAGAATTCAACAAAACCTGAATGGACAGGCTCCAGAGGATACAGAGTCCCTCTAGTTGATCTAGCTTTCCTTCCAATGAGGTGGAAAACTCTATGAGATACTTTGTGTTGTTCTGGGCTTTGTTTAACTTGTTGTGTAAAACGCTAAATGTTTCTTGACCGTCGCTTTGCAAGGTTAAATCCGACGATGTCAAGAGTTGGACGACTTCAGCACATAAAGTCATCACTTCATTTAGTTGTTGTGTAACAGTGGCTGCCGTTGTGGGCAGATGCCCTTGCAGCTCAGTGTAAACGGCATTGTACCAGGTTCCAGCTACTGGCAGTAAAACCTTTCGGGTGTTGGTGATCAGGTCAGAAAACAGCGTGCTGTGTTTGAAGACGCCCTCCGTGCTCATCGCTGAGCTCATTGCCGTTTCCTGAGCCGTCTGGACGAGCAGCGGAGTCAGTGACACCAGCTCTGCTCGAAAACCTTCCAACGTCTGACAATCAACCGCATCCACAATGGCCAAGGCTTCCTTTGCAGCTTGAGCATAACAGTTTGACAGCTCAAAAACACTAGTGCAGGCCCGGTTGAGAGCTGTCACATCTTTCCCTTTAGTCACGGTCACAACTTCGTACAAGAGGGGTAAAAGGTCGAATTCAAGAGGTTTGTGGATCAGTCTGGGCTCAACGGAGACAGCTGCGATCTGTAAATCATCAAAGTCAAATTTACGAGCCAGTTCTGCTTCTATGCTTTCCTCGTGTGAGTGTTCCTCCTCATGTTCGCTTTGGTAATCCCTCTCCATAACCTCTAAAACAGGGCAGCCTCTTATCATATCATCCAGGTTCAGGTCACCGTTGTCTTTCACTGGCACACATGGCTGTGAGATTTCCGGCTGACGTGCCTCTTCTCGCAGCGGGCTCAGGAGATGTGGATGTTGTTGGCCGTCCAGTCCACTTCTTAACACCTTAAAATGCTGAATGGCCATGGAGACATGATCTGAAAAAGTAGAATATACCTCCACATTTAGACTGGAACCTAAAAGCATGTCTCTTACTGACTCACTCACTTTGGTCCGAGATGACTGGACCTGTTTCAGCAGCACCAGCAGACCATTCCTGTGGATAGGGTCATCACTTTGGTCCAAGTGCCTCCTCACTGAGTGAACCACGAGCTTCATGTGACAAAGAAGGTTTGCAGCATGTTCATTGAACAGTTTATAGCTTTGCTCTCTGTACGCTAAGTCACATCCATGCCGATCATTGACCAACTCATCAATAGCAATACTAGTGAACTCCCTCACATCCATTACATCACTGAGAGCATCCTGAAGCTGGCTCGTCTCCTCCTCCCATTTTTCACACGCCTCATGAATCTTTTGAACAGTTTGCATTGAATTATCTGCCAGCTCCAGGGACAAGGGTGCAAGCCAAGCTCTGAATCTTGAGAGGCACACTCGTGAGTTCTCCATGCTCTCCAAATTCTTTGCATCAACAGCAACAGCTGAGAGGAAGTGTGCCACGTTGATTATTCTATCAGTGGAAGATATGAAATCCTCAACTTGTGGCTGAATAAAGGACAGCTCCATCTCTGGAGGACAACGCGCGACCAGGATCTGTCTCGTCACACTTAAAAGTGCCTCAACTGTTGACGATGCTGTAAGAAATGTGTCCAAGACTTGATAAAGAATCGTAGTCGTCAAATCTTTGTCAAGCATTTGTATTTGCTGCACCAACACAGTGCAGATACTCTCTAGGCTCCGCTCCGAATCATCCTCTGATGACTTTAAAATCCTCTTTATGTCCGACCAGAGCTGCAGGATGTGACGACAATGACCCACAACTCTTCGTTGAAACTCTCTACGAGAAGAGTTTGTCACAACCATACAGTGAAACACGAGATCTCTCACCACACTGTCAAAGCCACTGCCTCGGATTGAGGAGGTGGGCGAACTAGTGAGCAGCTGCAACAGACTGTTCCTCCTCCCCGTGTAATACCCACAAGGACCCAGTGATCCACTGTGGCATTCACTTTTCAGAGTTATGATAATGTCCCTGACTGTGCTGTGCACCTTGTCCAGAATGTACCGCTTGGCCTGCTGAGCCTGCTCGCTAGTCGGGTGTTTGATGGTCGTGCACATGGCCGTGTGCAGCATGGAGATGCACCTGCTCAGGGTGTCCAAGGAAGCAAGAAGCTGTTTCGTTTGTCTGGGGTCCTTTAAGGCGTTTGCTCTCTCAACGGTCAGATTGTTGAGGAAAAGCAAAGCCTCAGAAAACACCTGGAAAGATCGGAGGAGAGACTTGATGTCTGAGGCGGAGCCGAGGTCAGAGAGCGACTCCAAAACCCGATCAGCAGCAGCTACCACTCTCCTGACGATCGCATCATCGTCCAATAACAGAACCTAAGAGGAAAGACAAGGACTTGTTACTGCTTTGCCTTTTAGCATGTCCACAAATATCATTGTGAACATGTAAGCAGGCCTCATCTGTTCATAGTTCACACATATGGACTGTATTCCAGTGAGCATAATATTATTACTCAGTCAGGCAATAATGTCACTGATCAAATATAATGACGGAGGTAAAACCTAGAAATGAAATAAACACTGAACTACTGTTCTACATAGTTGTGCAAAGGTACTGAAGAGACTTGCATCGCACTATGGGTGCATGATATCAGGAAAAATAATAATTTTGGGGTAAGACAGAAATTGCAGCTCATTTTGCAATCTTCCTAAACCTTGAACATTGATGGGGAACAAAGATTGCCTGTAACAGTTACAGCTATTGTTTGCAGAAAACATAAAAATGTAAGGCCCAGGATCCTAAATGAAAAGCCGGGATATTTCATTGTTTGAAATGTAAAAGAGTCAGTGGTTTGGGCTCTTGTTGCGTTTAGTAGTGATCCTATTTAAGCTGCAGATGCAGCTTTGGAAGATCAATTTATTGGAACCTTGCTTTGTATTCAATCAGCCAGTCTGCAGCTATTCCTTCCTCCTGATGTCTCTTTATTGTGTAGGTACTTACATAATGGCCTATTTAGTAACATACCTGCAGACAGATTTTGAACCAGAAGCAGAAAAGTCATACTTTACTTTGGCTACTCCCAGGAAGACGTTTTGTGTGGCAGTGATGAGTTCCTCTCTGTGCTCAGTCAAACCCGGCTGGATGCTGAGCTTCTGCGCCGCCAGCAGCACATGCTGTCCAGACACTGTGACTGACTCCAACAGGGACGACATCTCCACGTGCAAAACTTCATCCTCTGTGTCACGTATTTGCCTGGAAGCAAAGAGCCTGGCGTTAATCTGATACCACATAACACCCATCAGTCTCTTCTTCACCTCAGGAAACCCCACGGCGTACGCACCTGGAGGCCACTGCTGCCATGTTCCCAGTAGCTTTGGCCACAGCCTGAGCTGCACCCTCCAGCTGACTGAACTGCTCTGGTTCCTCTGCACTGTCACATAGCAGCACCAAGTAGCATACATGGCTTGCGATTGGGGCGACCACCTGTTCCACCACCGTGGTCCTGATCAACCCGTGATCAAAAAGAGACGACATGGTTCTCCAGTCGGAAGAATGTGTTCACTGTGGTTGCTGAATTAATAATTCATGTGCTCCACAGAGGCTTGTGTGCTTTGTATCAGTGTTTCATAGCAACTTGGGTCATCTGACCAAACACACACATACTGCAACCGCTTCTTTGCTGTCACCTGAGCAGCTTGAGTGTGTAACTGCCTTTCTCTCTTAACACATTGTTGTGAGTGCAAATGTACTGTGGCACTGCTCCCACACACATAATGTAATATGCTGCAACTGAATATTATTTTCACTATCAATTATCTATTACAATGTGTTAGTTTTTTATTTATTGATTATTCATTTAGTCAAGTGGGTATAGCAAAAGTGGGACAAGCTGTGAATTATTATTATCATCAACAACACTGGACACTGAAGAGCTCCGTCTACAAACGTTCGTCCGTCAAAAGTGAAATGAAGTTATTTGTTCTGTCATATTTTATACTATTTACACAAAAAAAGGATTTGAGCCCTAGAATATATTGTACATGAGGACTGAAATTTGACCCATATAATTATAATAATCTTTTTGCACGGAAAAACTTGTTGCTTAACCAAATATAAAAACTGTTGTTCATATAGCATGTAGTTTTTGTGTGTACAAAGCCGCCAGCAGAGAGCACTACAAACCTTCAAGAAAGAAGTGAACTAACCAACAACCAAACTGAACAAAAACATGATACTGAGCCATGAAATTTCACTCAAAATGATTTTTCCACAGATAAATATACAGCTCCAACATGACTTTAAACATCAAACATCCACACTACATCACACTATAATGAAAATGATATTCAGTGACAGTAGTATATAACCCAAATAACGGTGTGACTGACGTGTGTCAACAAACATCACAGTTCAAATTTATAAAAAAAAAGGTCAAGTGTCAGTTTCTCTGCATACAGGTATAGCATCGGTTTAACAAAATTAGAGGGAGGACGTGAATGTGTACAGTATATGCTGTCATGCCAGTGGAATTAAATGTCAAGAAACACCCTATCGGATCAATAAAAGGTTCATACAGCACAAATCAGAAAGCCAAGCAATCATAGTGAGCCACAAAGTGTGTTAGCACGGAAGTGTGAAACATATCAAAACATAGTTTTTGTTCTTTGGCTTTGCATGTTTGAATCAGAATCGGGACTCTTGGAAAATGTCTGTTTTGATATGATGAATAATAATCCTGTTCCTAATTCTGAAAAACTGACATCCAAACAAACATATTTTTTGTTTTGTTACTTCTTTTTCCTTCATCTTAATTTGCGATAAGTCTGTACAAATGTATAAAATAGTTGATATTCGTATTTCTTTTTCGGGAACTTAAAATGATAAAATGTTATTCACGGTGTCCTGTAAACTTTCATTCAAAATCAAACCCAGCGTTTAAAAGACTCTCGGGGAACAAGTGGGGTAAAATTCGAGGAACTGAGAAGCTGTGAACTTTAATAGTGGCAGATTTTTGGGGAGCTGACATTCCTTCATGTTGTCTTAAAATAAGCTTTTCCCTTGAGCCCTAAAGAACTCGTTTATGTGTAGTGATTGAGTGCAGCACATTCCCACCTATTTTTAGGGCATTACTCATGCCATGGGCCCCTGTAAATGACTGAAGGTGGACTATCATCGCAGACTTTTATCTGGCCATGGAAAGTAATGTATCTTCTATTTCACACTAAAACCCAATGCCTAATACCATAACAGGACAATTAAATATGGTCTGCTTAGGAGAAGTCTGGAAAGGTTATGGAAATATATGAATCATATCTTCACTTGAACCTGGAAACCTTTGGGGGGGTCTATCTAAAAAGTCAGCTGCATACCTGAGCGACAGATTCTTCAGATAATTCCCTCTACTCCCACACATTGCACTTGCGAAGCATTTGTTCCTTTAAATTCAAAACAGACAAAATCACTTTGTCACATCCACCTTTATCACCTACAAAACAACTTGTTTAAAAGCCAAACCATAACAAATGGAATGCTTATGAAAAGTCCCAACACTTGAAATGTGAATGTATAATTCAACAGCTTCAGACAATGAAGGAGACCCGGTAAATAAAGTGTGAATAGAGACCTCTACTGTGCGGTTGATCACCACATCCTGAGCTTGATCGTAATGACCCCACAGTGGGCTTTGACTGGGCCCTCAGCGCCTCTGCGACAAACCCGGACAACACTATGGATGACATGAGGAGACAGAATTTGTGTGTGGGTCTGAAACATTGAATTAGCTGCGGCTTATTATCTGTGGGAGGCAGCGGGAGTCGGATGTGTAACACAGATGTTCACAAGGCGGAAATAGAACGGAAAAGATACAATCTTTCACTCCCAGGAAGAACTGAATATACAAATGACTCCAATCATATTCTATACATGACATATCTTTGGCATAAAAAGTAAAGCTATGGAGCCAAGGCATTCGTTCTTATCGAACATCAGTGCTTTTAGAAAAACATACTGGAGATACAGTATGTTTATAATGGCCGTCAAAACCTCATCTCTTCTTGAAGCCCAGTTTTATACAATATGGCTTAACGTGTATGTATAAAAATAAATGTGCTATGTAACACAGCCCTGAGGGTTTTATTGTCCACCAGTATTCATGCTGACGCTACATCCCCGTAAGGATGTAGGTCTCCATCAACAGCTCCGCTCTCGCTGGCTGGGAGTTACCTCCTCTGAGATTGGCTGAATTCCACAGCAAGTGTCCTCTGGCAAGCCACACTGTCACTTCAGAAGCCTGTTTCCTGGACCACCACCCACAAAAAAATATCAAGGCTCCAAAAAATATGGAGAATATTCTTCTCTTCCACATATGGAAGACTGAAGGGCCTGGTGCCACTGGGGCGGCTGGGCTGCGAGACCACGTGCTATTGGATCTTTCTCGACCCAATCCCTAATCTCGTTGGCTCCTGTGGGACCTCCACTACAAGTCTCAGTGGTTCTTTTCCATCCAGTCCCAGCTTTCATCACTGTCTTTCCTGTTCTTTTCAGCCTCAATGATCTCTCTGTAGCGCCGACGGAAGAATCCCATCTGTCAAAGAATGAGAGGAACAAAAATGGTGTTTAGTAAGGTGCTCATGTTGTCAGATCCTTCTGTAGAACTAAAACACCTGTGAGTTCAGCACAAATCACAAATACTTGTATCGCTGCTGACCATTTTCAATCCTACATTTTATAGGTTGATTTTCCCCTCTTGAGCCAGTTATTTAAAAAAGAAAAGAACATACATCCTGTATCGATTGAACTGTCCTCTGACCTTAGGGTTCTATTCTCTGACCTCAAGGTTCTCTAATCTCTGAGTTCTGACCTCAGGGTTCTATGCTCTGACCTCAAGGTTCTCTAATCTCTGAGTTCTGACCTCAGGGTTCTCTGATCTCAAGATTCTACGCTTTGACCTCAGGGTTCTATGATCTGACCTTAAGATTCTATGTTCTGATCTCAGGGTTCTATGTTTGGACCTGAGGGTTCTATCATTTTGTTTTTGTCAAATAAATATTGACATGTCTCCCAATGAGGTTGAATAAGTCATTGATCCTTTTTCCATGTTTCATGCATTTTAAAAATAAAGAATTATATTGTGTTGTAATTCTCTGGGAAGTAGTTATATTTTGGACACATTAGTTGAACAAGAAAGATGAGTATGTGTAACGCACACTGATCTTTGTATGCGAGTGCAGTCGATAAAACTAGAACAACTAGTTGGTGCATTCAGGGCTCTACCAGACACTTATGAGACTCAGCTGCAGAACAGCAACATCTTTGATGCAAAAAAATAAATATATATTATTGTTATTCAGCAGCTGACTCTCGGGAGTTTCACTGAACTCATCCCTAATGAGAGAGTTTCTTTTAAAGAGTATCTTCTTTCAGCTGCATTATTACGTACAAAACATAAGGTTTTAGCTGTTATCATTATTATTTAATTCAAATTGAGTTTATCATGAGGGATTAAAATGTGTTTTAGAGTTAGTTGGGAAGTTTAGATTCATCCTGCAGTAAAACAAATGGAAAACAATAGATATTTGGGGGATAAGAAATCAATTTCACATTTTGACGTTAATAGGCTAAACCACACAAAACCACAGGCATGTCTAGAAGCAAGTCAAACCTTTCCGCTGTCGAAATATGTTGTTTTTTTTAGAAAAGTAATATTGTATTAACATGTACATTTTACTGGCAAGTATAATGTAAAAGAGATATAAGAGGGAGGAGAGAGCAGTAGATTCTTAGTGTGTATCCAAACACTGGGATGATGCCTCTCTCACGACTCCATTCATTTATCTGTGTTTCACTACTAAAGTTTATTGATACAGACCTGTTTTCTCCTCAGGAATTTCCTGAAAAGAGCAATACAGGACATGTGCTGCTCATGTAAGTGTGGTTTATTTTGGCAAGGTCCGAGGACCTGGGGATCGGAGGGGGGGACCAACATTCCAAACCTTCGTTGTGGTATTCCCGCAGGAAAATGAAGCAGCGAAAAAGAAAAGAAGTTTTGTGCTAACAGGGCCTCTGGACATCAGTGTAATTGCCATTTCCCTTTTAGACTCCTCTTTCATGTGAGTGGTATGGTGTTAATTATTGTCCAGTTGGATTTTCCCTTTACATGGATGTTAAAGGCCCACAGCAAGCTCCACCCCCATCTCCTCCCTCCAGCTGTCTCTGTACAACTGGATACTGTCAGACGCTTACATACAACGCCTCTGGACAACTATCCCTTATTTACTTCAAATATTGCTCGAGGAACAAACAGTTTTGTGAAGAGACCCACTCGGTTTTGATGTGTTTACCTTCCAGAGTAGCACAGCTAACAGCAAAAAGATGAGGATTCCCACCAGCAGACTGATGGCAATGATCCAGCCGACTACGTAACCCTTTGGCTCCTGACTGTGGAGAGCCTCGAACACCAGCTGAAACACAACACAGTCAGCCAGTCAGTGACACACACATACACGGACTCACAAGAGTAATCATTGAGTCATGTGCTACCAATGATGCAATGCAGTGCAACAATAACAACCAAGACACATCTTATTTCAGTTGCTTTGGATGTGAAGCTCTTGAGTTGAAGAGGCGCCGCATGTAATGAGTCTAATTTACATAGTGCACATTAAATCAGTTAAAACAGTTCAGCAGGAAGTAAACACAAAAACAGTCAAAGTGCATGTAGATTCACGCAGGCGGGTCGATCCACCACTTTGGTCCAGACTAAAATATCTAAACAACAATAGAACGTATTGTCATGACTTTTATTTACAGGCATTCATGGTCTCCAGATGATGAGTCCTACCTACTCTGATGATCCCCTGACTTTTCCTCTAGGTCTAAATAAATGACTTTGTTCAGTACTTTGATGACAAAAACCTGTAACACTTACACTACCATTCGTTAAAGTCTCAGCTGTGCTGTGTGTTTAGTGCTACTGAGCTAATGTTAGCATGCTTCCTTACAGATGATAAAGTATGATCGCTAAACATAAGCATGCTATCATTATTCCATCACTGTTTTCTAACACACTGATATGTGTGTGCAATCCCAACACATATTCATCATATTAGGTCATTGCTATTAAAAATAATATTTCATCCACCCCATTTTTTCAATTCAGAGCGTCATGCCTTTAAACGGTTCTGAGAGAAAGCTTTGGAGGCTTGGCAACTCTGGAAAAAAATATCCTGGTTCCACAATAAATAAGAGTTATTTAGGCTGTTTCCCATGACACGAATGAACACTGACCTGCTGTATAATCGGTCACTGACAGTTCACTTCTTAACCCTGTAGCGCTTAACTCAAAGTTGCCAGCGGACACTAAAAAGTCTCTGCTGACAAAAACATAGTAATTTTAAATAATTTTCTAGCTCCAGTATTTTTATTTTTGGGGATTTTCTACTTATTATCCTTTACGTGACACAAAAATAACCATTTTTTTACTTTGTACTTTGAAAAGTTAATTGGAATTTATTCAATACTTCTGGTCATTTCCAACACAATTACATAGATCGCTTGAACTCATTTGCACTGAACTAACAGTGGTTTGACTTATTCAATTACTCTGCATTGCATTACTCTGCACCACAGCTCAGCCTGCTTTAATGTCAGCATTCAGGACTTCAATACAAAATTTCACATTCTTTGAGATCATAAAATAGATGGTTAATTGACTAATAGTCTCAAACAAAAGCAGACAATGTGTAATCTCCTAAAATAATCTTGCCTAATTTGTGACTCTAAACAATGCTGGGGCAATTTCAAAAAAACGGCTGAGGAATTCAGTGCTATATAATGCTTTGAACCTAAATGTGGCATGAGACGCCAACTGTGAGCCAAGACAAAACCAAGCGGACAAGTGGAGATGAATCTCTGTTGAATAGTTTCTCACATTAACACCTCCGCCTGACTCCGAGCTCTGGAATCTAACCGTCGCAATGCATGCCGAGGCGCTTGTGCGTACAGAACAGATGAAAGCTCTGCTGGTCGTTGCCCTCTGACTTCCCCAGTTTAACTATTGCAATTGGATAATTCTAGGAATGTCTCATTGAATGTGAAGTTTATTTAACTGCGACGCTAAATCTGTAATTTGCCTACTCTCAAAAGAATCCTATAGATTCATGTCAGTTTGTTTACATGTCAAAGGAGATTAAAACAGCTGGCTTGCTGTGAACGATACAACCAGTGACCACAAATCATACTTTACTGTGTGTGCTCTAGCCAGCAGGGGAAAAAGTAACTGTGTTTACTAAAACCGAAGGAGGGGATGGGGGGGGGGGGTAACAGTCGTTGGAATGAGCTCACTCAATAAGTGCTGAAAGAGCAGCATGGCATGGACATATTCATAGCCGGTCTCGATTTCTCAAGCACGTCTGAAGTTCAGGGTCAGCGGGCTGCAGCTCCGGTCAGCCGCCTAATCACTTGATAGATCCCACTGCGAGTCCGCTGGGTGCTCAATATAATCATCACTTGGGATCTGGTCGGCCATTCAATCACTCAGCAAACTACCGTGGGGGGAGGGTCTCTGTCCTTGAGCACAGCTGAGGACCCCAAAAAAAAGCCATAGAAGTGCCACCATAGAGTTTACCCACAGTCCCCAGCTGTTCTCTGGGCTCACATCAACGGCTAAAGGATTGTCGCAGCACAATGGACTGTGTGCCCCTAAAGATACAAATATATACATGCTTTTATTGATATCTTTCTTCTAGCACAGCCATGTTGTGAGTACCTCGTCCTTCAACCAGAATGCCAGGATCAGTGCGTAAAATCCGCCCTGCCACAGTCCCTTTGAGCAAAACACAGCAGCATCACCCGCTGCAAATGCTCTGTTCTGAATTTCAGTGTGTGATTTGTGGCAGGAGAACCTATAGATCATATTTCCTCACCACAAGCTTTTAAGCTTTTACTGTCACCGGGTTGTGTCCCACATCCCTTTTTTGTTTCAAAGTACAATACATGTTGTGTTACTGCATCTGTTTGCTAGCTAACAGTAGCAAAGCACACTTTTCTACCTGATGATGTTCTGGTGATTGGTGTGGTGATATTTTATATACATTTAAATCTAGTGAAACCATTTGGCAATACGTGCGTGTGCACTAGATGGCACTCTGAGGCTCACCACTGGGCACCGGCTGGGAAATAGCTGCTGCAGGGCGTGGTGATAATTCTATGGGTTTGTCATTGTAAGCAACTCATTTCACATAGTCATCTGACCAATTGTTACTATAAAAATATTGACAAAGCCTGCTTTAAGTAGTTTTTAAACACACAAATAATTGTTATTTTATGTGCCATGATTTACCTTTTACGCATTCTGTCAAATATTACAATAAATGTAGGAAGAAGTTAAATTCACTGTCAGTATGGTACTCACAGAAATGTCCTCTGGCAGTCCATTTGGCACCTCCACTGCCCTGTCATTTACTTGTACGCTGCCTCTGGTCACGAACTGGATCATAGAGGAACTATCCTGTTGGTTGAGAGAGGAAGGATTACTGCTCCTATTGGAATCACAACAACCTGCAACTACATTGAACAAGCTCCTGACACGTTTCTTACCCTCTTGAGGATTTCAGTGTTGACTAGAAGCTTGATATCTACGCTCAGAGCTTCTTCTTTTAATTGTGGGCCCAAACTGCAGGAGATGGTCATACAAGCTCTTCCAGGCCGGTCACAGTCCTTTTTCAAAAAAGACAGAGAGGAAGAAACAGGAGAAAGTGTGTGGGAGAGAGACACATGTGTGATGAACAGATGTTGCACTGACTAAAAACAAAACAAAAACAGGAACCCTCACAGAGGGCGACTCTCAAGCAAGCCTCTTGCGATGTCAAAGTGCAATGTGGGGGCTGCAGACTTACGAGGACTTTGCGTCCTGATTTGGTGAAGAAGGCAAAGATGGAGTGAAAGATGCTCTCTCGGTCATGGGGGACGCTGCACGGCGTTGGGTTCCTGTGAGGGGTGCAGTTTCCTCGGCCATCAGCGACCTGAAAGAGGACAGTGGGAGATTTGTGATGAATAGATATTGAATCAAATCTGATGAACACTAACTAAATTTAACAAGCTTCCCCATGGGGTGGCTGTAGCTCTTAGGGATGAGTATTTGTTCTGTAACCCCAAGGTAGCCGGTTCGATCCATAGCTTGCATGTCGCACGTGGAAGTGTCCTTGAGCAAGACACTGAACCCCTGGTTGCTCCCTGGGCGCCTCACAGGGCAGCCCACTGCTCCTCAATAATTAAGGATAGGTTAAATGCAGAGAAGAATTTCCCCAAAGGGATTGTAAAAGGATGATTTCTTCTAAAGGAAGTCTGAGGTACAACAGGAGTTGCGTTAAGGTGGGACATTGTTGGTTGTGGTCATTGTTATGAGGAGAGCAGAAGTGTTTTATGTTAATGTTGCAATGATTTATGGTTTGAAAGCAAAAATGTACACATAAGCACTTCAGTCACCTAAACTGGCCCAATCCCACTATTGTTATGACTCTCCAGGGCGAACAGGAAGTTCTCCCCAAAAAGAAGCTGTAACCCTTCCCAGCCAGATTTCCCATATGGAGTGATTTAGAGGTGTCTGGTTCACTGCCCAGCCCCCGGGGAACAATTCCCCTTTCCTCTCTCCTCGGGCCGACCTGAAGCTCTGGAGGTGAAAATCTCCTCTGGCCTTCCTCATTGTCCGCTTTGTTGCCACTCAGCATGTCTGCGCTTTTATTGCGGCGCTTTCTCATGTCCTGTCTTCCTGCTGCCACTGCTGGCATGAAGATTCATAGGCTAATTTTAACACTCAAGAGAACCGAAAATTCCCATTGAATGATGACGGTTGAGGGATTTTGGACAGAAAAACTAGCACACACGGAGCAACAGTCAGAGACTTATATATCATGCTTGAATAAATGGAGGTCTGTATAAAATGTAAGAATATCTGGCGATAAAACATAAGTGTGCAACTGTCCGGTGTGCCACAGGCTCGACTCAGTGTTAACGGTGTTAATTATGTGTATTTCCAGGCTGGGGATGGTACTGGGCAGGAGCCAGCTACGCAGGTGTCTCATTCCCATTTCGTGCAAGCTGTCTGATCCCCTGAAAGTGATTCCAGATGGGCTCAAGGAGGGTGGGATACAGTGGACCCAGTCTGCCCATTCACAGTATATACAATTATCAGCTTGAGCTCCCCCATGATCTACCTATATGAAAGGAGCAATGTAGGGGTTAAGAAAACACTTTAACCCAGTGGGAGTATTGTGTTTCTTTATCTAAATGCGAAATGTTGTGAAACTAAATGGTTGGCTGGCTTCAGTAGCAACGTCAACATTTTTGCTAAGCTTTTCACTGACCCGGTGGTGCCTCACACTAAGCAAATTGGCCATGCCATGACAAAAAGCTCACTGGTTCAGCAGCTTTATGTCCATAAAAGTGTCCTTTCAGGTGGATGCAGGCAGCTGTGCCGTAAGAAGCTTAGGCGTGTGCAGGATAAATGAGCTAAAGATATGTCTGCCTGGAGGTCAATAAACTAATAAATAATGATTTAGTCGAGATAAATAACGGAGATAGACTGCTGTTGGCATCCACCTGCGTTTCAATGATGTGGAACATGTCGGCTCCGCTGCCAGCCAGCCGGTTGGGTATCCTGATGTCCACAGTGGAGCCAGGCAACCTGCTGGGCCCCTTGTTTATGGCCTGGAACCACATCACACGGAGACGGGAAGAGATGAAGATGAAGGGAAAGAAAATTTAATATGTAGCAAAGTGTGTACAAATATTGAAAATTCTAAATGGTCTCTGCTAGCAGTACCTGGAAAGTGAGATTAAGAGGCTGAAAGTTACACTCCATGTCTTCCAACTGGATGAAGCGAGAGGCATCGATGTAGTTTCCGTACACAAAGGAGCTCGGTGTCACCACACTGCAGACAAGAGACAGTGTTCAGCAGACAGAGAAATTGTAAGATGACGCATTCACATCCACTATTTATCAAAAAGCTAACAGAAATAACCTTTAAAAAAAGCCTTATTAACATGTTTCAGTCATGCTATTAGCCGGAAAGCAAAGTTCAGCACACACAGCAGCTTTATCAGATGTCAGACTGTTGTCAGACTGTTGTTTTGCATCTCTTTCCCTTGCTACGATAAAGCCTTTAGAGATAAGGCAAGCTTCAAGTTGACATGCTCCATACTGACAAAAACACTCTCCTCCCAACAGCAAACAGAAGGGAAACCAGTTCAAGCTGGTTCCAGCTTTACGTTTGTAGAACTACGCTGTTATGGTTTGTCTTCTTCTCACCCAGTAATAGTTGTGTCGGTCTCATGAACCAGAGGGATGGAGAGATCCAAACTGTTGTCAGAGAGGTTGTGCTCGGGATTGGCGCTGCAACAAACGGAACAATTAAGTTATTCAGTCATTTAGTAAATCAATTAATTTACAGTACGCAAGATGAAACTCCACAAACACCTACAGAAACTGAATTTGCTCTACGGTGCATGAAGTTGTGCACATTTAAGGGGATACATTCGCATGATATAAATTTCATAGACAACAAAAACTTGGAACTCATAAAATGTACCTTTTTGCTTGAACTAAGAACTGCAATGTGTCATTTTCCCCAGAGAGCTGACTTGTGTCAAAAATCACTGCAAAATGATACTGGGGAGAAAAAGAAAGAATAAACGTGGGGTTCTGCAAATAATGCAATTTTGACATGTGCAATTAGCTCTCTCTTGGTTTGAGCTACCTTAGTCTGCGCTCTCATGAAGGGAAATCCCACGCTGCATTTGAGGAGGTCCAAATAAACAAGTCCACAGGAAATACCCTTTTCTTCCTGCAAAAAGAAAGATAGACAGAGAGTGAGAGGAGGCGATAGAGACAGACCGACTGGAGACAAAGTGAGTGACACTCACAGTGATGCAAGACACAAAGAGGAAGACGAAGGAGACAGGACGCAGCCTGTGATAGTAAGACTTCGTTTTGATAACTTACCGAGCAAAAAGCCTCAGCAAAGGCTTTGGGTGGTAAAAGAAACGCAAAAATCAGAGATAACATAATTGACTACATATGCAAAAAGCAACAGTAAAACCTCTATTGCAGCTTAAAACACCAAACACACACACGCACACACACACACACACACACACACACACACACACACACACACACACACACACACACACACACACACACACACACATATACAGTAATATCAAAGCTTATTGTTAGAAACAGACCTCAATATGTGAAATAATAGGTATTCATCTTTATTGAAGTTCTAAATTAGGTTAAATGAAGAATGTACAAAGCAGTGATGGCACACACACATCTGAGCGGGTGGGTAATTGGACAACCTCCAGGCTGCGTGTTTGGAAGCTTGTCTAAACAATATGGAGCTTCACCGGCTGCGCTGTGTAAACACTCGGGCCTTGACCCGACGAGGAGTAAGAATTCTTTTAGCGAGAGTTCACTAAGAGGCTGTCGGCTGAGCTGGAGCGCTGAAAAGAGGGTCGAAATCACTCACGACTAAGTAAAAAAAAAAAAAATGACAAGCGCTCCTGGAACATTGAGCAGGCGGCTTAAGGTAAGTCATACCAAATGTACGCAAGCATGGGCTGCTGTCCAGTTTGGGCTTGTGTTTATAACATGTTTCCAAAAGAGATAAAGAAAAGAGGTGGGAAGGTTGTCTCTGCGGACATATTTGAAGGTAGACATCCATCCACATCATCATCCACACTGCCATGCCCCTTATTCAGCAAATTCCCAGTGTAAATCCAGGGTGTGGCTGTTCCCTCCATCTTCATTAAGTCAGCTTAAATAAGCAGCGCTACCCTTTGCATGGAGACCATGGCGAGCCCTGTAGTGGGGGGTGGGGACCCCAGCACAACGGGCAATGATGGAATTTCCTCTATTTCCTGTATTTCTTTATGTTGCTGTGCAAACACTGCCTGTCCCATGGGGCTGGGCAGGATTTGGGAAGTCAGCCTGTTTACCCATCCTCCACCTGGGCCTGGCAGCTCTTGAGAGAGAGCAGAGCACTCAGACTTATGGCCTGTTGTGCCTCCACGGGGAGAAAAGTGACAAAGTCTGTTGGTTCAGCACTTCTTCACTTTCTTGCGCTTGTCTTTCTCTGTCGGGAACAAATACACGCTGGGATTTTCACAAATGGCAGGCCCACTAAATATCACCGGTGTTGTTTACCGTGCTTTAGTGTCGGCTGAAGCCTCTGCTGGAGTACTATATCAGTGTGGATGACAATACACAGAAGGCCCATTTTCTGCATGTCTCTTTATGTTGCAATCTACTTCGATATTTAGACATTTGGCTCTACTTTGGTCTACCTGTTCCAAGTCAGTGTCATTGCCTGCTTCACACTTTACACATAGGTATGAAGATTAAGGTCTGTCTCTGGCTTACACAGCATATGCAAAACTGTGCTTCCCAGACAAGAAATTCAGTGATTCATACATTTGTAGGTTCGAAGGACCACTGACAATTCACAACTGCACACATTTCACAGCTGCATTTCCATTTTCTGGAGTTTTAACCATGTTTATCTGTTCTAACTGTTAAATAAACAGAGATCCGTAATGATAGAAGTATTCTGATGTCCTGCATTAAAAATATCACTCATGAACCACAAGAAGAGTTAACAGCAACATGTACTTAAAATAAAGACGCTCATTCTGCAGAATGGCCCCTTCAGAGTGGTGTGTACATATATTGATTATAAAAATAGGTTATTTTGAATACACAAGTTATATTGGGATACTAAGAATATAATTATTGGACAAACACCCTTAAATATTATGGTGTTGATTTCAAATGTCACCCTGCCTTACGACCTAAAACCTTGTGTGTGAAGTCATCATCTGTAAAGTAACACATAACTAACTATAGCTTCCAGGTTGAAGAAGTGGAGCAAAAGGTCAAACATTGGCCTTTGAAATGGAGTGGAGTAGACGTATAAACCACTGGCACAAAACATCTGCCACAAAAAAAAGCGCGTGAAAAAAAAAAAAAAAAAAAAAAACAGAAGCCAGTGTCGGTCCCACGGGAGTGAAGGCAGTGCTCCTGAAACCAATTCACCTCCACAGCTTTCTGACAGCTTGTGTTCCAAGAACAACAGACAGATAACACAACCCACTCTCAAATATGAGGGGGGAGCACAAGTTCACGCTTTGCTCATTGGAGAAAAAGCCTCAGGAGGAGATTGGAAGCTGACCTTAACTTTGCAAAAAGGGGTCACATCCTCACCACAGACTTCGCCAGCAGTAATTAGAAATGTCTCAAAGAGCATACGACAGTAAATCTGTTCGGTGGCCGTCTTGTCATCTCCGCATACTGTTCACTTCCTGCTCCCTTTGTGCGGTGGGCCACCCTGGCTTATCAGGTTCCTGAGCAAAAGGAGCCTCTGTGGCTGCCGGTAACCTGATACTTAATTAGTTCATTAGATTAGCTATGAAACTCAAACTGTTTTTCTAATATTTGCCTGCGGCCTGTATTCTATTTAAATTAAATTTCAGCTTTGTTGGGTTTTTTTAAAATCATGTCATGGGTAATACGCTTTAAAGAGGTGATCTTATCCATCACAGGGGGGCAAATCCCAGCTGGAGGATAAACACAAGGTCCATTATGAGGGCAAAAGCCTTCATGAAAGGTGTTGTCCCCTCACATCTGCTGAGCCTGTGCAAGCTTGTGTCAGAGCGCTCTGACTGACGTGGCATGAGTGGACCCGCTGGCCTCTTTGTAACAAGTGAGCAAACAGACATGAGCAGAGGTCGAGGTGGCCACTGTGAAACCCATCCACATACAGCTTAGCATGGTCTCCAGGAAAATCTCTCAGGTTTAATGTGGGATGGCAGTGGGAAGATATTTCTTTTCCAGAGACAGAATGCTGAACTGTTTTCTGCTGAAGGTTTGAGGAGCAGACCCGATCAGTGTCCCCATGAAGGTCAGTCACAATCCTCACTTTATAATACCTGCCATATTGCCCCTTTCATTTGTTTTTAACACGAGTAATGCAATTTGAACAGCACATAAGTCAAGTCTGTGGGAATACGAGGCATGTGTGTTCTGGTTTGTTCTCATGCACACAGCTCATATGTTGTTGACATGGTGTGTCCGCCTTGAATGAGTCAGAGAAGCGTGTGACAGGTCGGCCAGAGGAGAGGTGAGACGGGACAGCTGCTGCAGGATCTTCATCCTGTCTTTTTGTAGGCTTCACTGTTTAGACTGCGCTCTTGACATTAAATCAGGAGTCTATTTTTTTTAGACAGTCTATTTAGATCTTTGGGGAAATGTACAGCTCAGTGCAAAGCTGATGATATTCAGCTGATTTGGATGTTAAAAATTGGGGCTCTCGGCCCACTTTATCTTTTCAGCCAAAAACCAAATACATTTCAGAAACAAACATGTGCACTCTAGTAAATAAACAGCCAACACTTCAAGAGCAAAGAGAGTAACAGACCTTCTGCCAGAAGTTGATGTAGAAAACCTCTCTGGAGAAGTTGAAGTAGATGTTGGTGTCGTAGGCGTCGTCCCCGGCGTTGGAGATGGTCAGGTTCATAGAGACGTTCTTCACTCCTCCGAGGGCCAAATGGGGTTTGCTATGCAACCTGATGGGAACATAAAACAAACAATGCATGTCGCAGAATAAACAAGCTTCTTATGACAACTGTGGGATGTCACAGGAGGAGCAGTGAACAAAGATGTATATCAACATCAAATCTACGTTTCTTTTATTTTGAAATCTTTGCTTTAAAAGTTTACAAAGACCTTAAAATTCTTGTTTTTCGGTTTAAAAAAATTCAACATGTAAAAGATGACTACGGCTTAAAATGACACACACACAGACACACATGCTGTCATTAAATGTACAAAGAGAAAAAGATACACAATAAAAAGAAAGGGAACTCCCTAAGTATGGAAAAACATATGGATATCCTCCAAGCATTCGTCATGGTTCCACCACCCACACCCACATGGCCTATGACGTCAGCTGGCTTCCTCAGAACTGGAGAAACAAAGACAGAGTGAATCTAAACTGTAGAGAAAGTCAATGTTTTTTACCCAGAGAGCAACAGTTTCCCGTGAAGCCTCAGGTCTGCAGCACAGTCGTCTGAAAGACAGTTCTTCTCGAACCAAGTCTGAAGAGTAAACAGTAAAGCACAAAGTTGATATGACATCATGCACAAAACTCACCAACTCCACATTCAGACTAGGGGGCAGTATTGTGTTGTTGATGCAGCTTTTCAGTAGATTTCTTTTATCTGGGAAGGCCAACATCTTCAGTCTTTCTAGTCTCTCTTTGAATCAGTCAGAGGTTGGGCTTTGGTTGGGGGCTCAATCATGAAAGGGAACTTAAGTCAAGCGGTAAAGTTCGATGAAACGTTGATGAGCTTCAGATAAATGGGATCTGTAGGTGCTGAAAGACGCAAATCCCTCCGTTTTTCAAGACGTGCAGACAGTTGGGAAACACATGTGGGGCAGGTTAGAGGTGGTTGCAAAGAAAATAAATGGATCCGTCTTTTTGGGTTCCACTCAAGAAAAGCTAACACAGACAATAATGAGCTGGTAACCTAAACCAAATCATTATAACCTCAATTTGAGCTACTTCCTTCATTTCTTCTGCGGTCCATGGGAAGACAAAAATGTATTCTTTACAATCAAATTGAAGAGATGAACTAGAATCTGAATTAGTTGAAAATAACTGCCATGTCAGAGCAATCCACCTTTTGCCTTCCTCTCTTGCAGCACCACTGAGTCAGAGCATTACTATATTAACAAGGAAGCGGTTTCTGAACAATTTATACAAACTGTACTTAAAAGAGGTTTAAGTGAAACAGCCCTATTTCTCAGTGTTTTTATAGTTATTTTCATTGATAACAACTTGAATCATCCATTGTATATCAAAGTACAACCACAGGAAAATAAATGTCCAATGATCAGTGTACACATTGGAGAAGCCATGAAGCCTTTGACACCTTAACATAAGATAATTCCTACCTACACATATTGAAACAATATTGATCACAAACACCACATCGTTTTATCTCGAAAGCTTTACCTCGTTCCTCGCTGCGATCTTGTTTCCTTTCATCCATCGCAGCACGGGAGTGAGCGCGGGCAGGTCTCGCTCCTGGTGTCCCGACAGCACATGCTTCCCGAGGCTGTAACCCACCTCGAACGTGATGGCTGTGAACACGTCCTTCACATCTTTCTGCAGAGAGCACAAACAGCAAGGCTATTGTAAACAACATTAATCTGTACCACTATAGACACAAAACTATTCAAACTAATTTGAAACCTTAAAGAAATGAGTGTCAAGCGACAGCCTGGGTGATTATGGCAATTTAACATCTTTCTCCAATTGACAGTGATTACACTGCAGATTATCAGGAGATCATACAGTCATGATGGGATGTTATCGCTGTAATCACTGTGCAAAAGAGCCACAAGGTCGAGCGCAGATGTAATTATACCGATAACTACAAAATTATCTGAATTGGTTTGAATGGACAAGTGAAACACTCTGATTAATTACTATTTCTTTATTGTCGTTAAGCTAAACCTCATAGACGCAGGACCACCACAAGGTTTTCAGCAAAGGAAACATATGGGTAATTTCTTTTAACCTGCTGGAACTGCCTCTGAGATCTATCTTTACGTTTCTGGTGGCTCCATCTGAGACCACAAATGAAGTGTTTGATTTGGCACCCGGTTTGGAAACAATGCGGACAGAACGAAAACAGAGCTAAATGTGCTCAAATCCCCATATCTTCATTAAATGACAGTGGTGAAAGACACACATGGGAAAAGCAGATACGAATCTCTTCTGTCCATTACACTTATTCTCTTTGAGGGTGGCTTGGTGGGATCTGGCTTTGGTCTTAGTGTCTAAACGCTGCAGCAAAAACACACACACAAACAAGCTCCATGCAACCTGTACGCCTGTGCCCAAATGATGTCCACCAGCATGGCGCCAAACCCACAACGCAAACACAAAGGGCTTCCCTGTATTTTCCCGCGGTCAATTCGGCCACTCGCTCATTTGCACGTTCTCCCTTTCTGACCATTATCGCAGCATTTTCCAACCGGCACCCACCCATCCTCTTTCCTCAGGCAGGCACTGAGCCAGTCTGGGCCTTGAACACATCACCAGCTAAGAGCACACCCAACTCATCAACAGTGAGAGCGTTGGAGCAGGAAAGAGATGTTAGTGCAGGTCATAAATAGACATTTGGGAAATGGTGCTGCCTATAAAGACATGGCCCCAAAAAAAATCAGTTTCTAGTGATATTCTGTTGTTATGTGATTGGCTCTAATGCACGTATGTATGTTGTCATTTGTTTATTTAGCAATGAATCATTTAATTTATAAAAAAACTCCTCAACTTGATTGTTTGTCCGACCAACAGCCCAAAACCCAAAGATATTCAATTTGCCTTAACACAAGACCAAGACAAACAGCATATACAATATGTTTGTCAATCAACCAATTCAATAATCCACTCACCGCTTCAGCTTTAATGAAAATGAGGACATTAGTTGGCCAGCGTTGGTCAATAGAGAGGCTGAGTACCGCTGATGCAAGATGTTGACCTCACATCCTTCACTGGATCGCACTTCATGCCTCATTAGACTTATAGAGACTGTGTTGTTCTCGTAGTATGTCAGCTCAGATGGGAGGTAACATGACACAATTGTGTAGTCGGTGCCGGAATACTTTGTGAGGCACCAGTGAAGCCCTCGGCCTCAATAGCCATTAAAGCCGAATGTTTGAAATGGCCCCTGTCCGCTGGCCTCTGAGTGAACTGACCCCCCTGAGACTTGACTGCCACAAACTCCCACCACTTATCTCACGTTTTAAGAAACCACAGAAGAACTGGGGGACATAATGACCTGAAATGTGGTGTTTTTGAACAATCTCCTACTTAAAGAGCGTCTTTGATGCAAGTAAATAGGCATAATCTATCCATTAAACTGGTGTGCTGTGGAGGGTCGTCTGGTCTTTTTTTAAACAGAGCATCTATTATTGTGCACATACAGGATCACTTTCTTCTTGCAACACGGCTAACTGACTGAAGGGCTCTCAAGACTCACAACAAGCTCACAGTAGAAGTGCCGGAGGCCATTCGGTAACACTAGGTAGGCCTCAGCTTATATTATCCCTTGATCAATGCTGTCAATTGCTCCACCCATGTCCACACCCCGGGCCCAGTCACCTACCCACTCCTCATGCTGCCATGCTGCCTGTATTTATGGAACAGAGGAGTTTCTGAGCTCCAGCTATAAGAAAGACACAGGCTGGTGTTAACTGCCTGCAATAACTTTATGGAAAGAAATGCAACAACTGGTCCTTACATGCTGGTGAAGCTTGTGACGGGTTATTCTCTTCTCAAAGGCTTCCACTGTGTTAATCCTCATGTAAATATAGAGGCAGCAGGGTGGGTCCCTGATCAGATAGCACCCAAGACCCTAACTGAATGAACGCGGACAAATTAAATTCTATATTTAATATCAGTTTCTGCGTGTTTTAAAGCAATAGTTTATGACATTTGAAAGAAGAAATAAAACATTTGTCCTTTTAGAAAGGAAATACAATCCATGTTTACACTTATTTACAGTGGATGTATGATGTGTGGGTTTGATCCACATACTTCGACTTTTCCTTCCTTGTTTTTGTTATTTACTTGCATGAACAAATACAATGAATATATTAGACAATTATGTATGTACATCATTTACATCTTACTTTGTCTTTAGTTTACATTTAAAAAATCCTTTATTTCTTTCTTCATGCTTGTATAAGAGGATCATGCCAATTTCTCGTGGGATCAATACATTATTTCTGATTCGGACCTCATGAACAATAAAAAACATCAATGCAACTTAATTTGATACAGTCAGGCCTCACTCGGTCTTGTATGACCAGTAGTTTATAGTGGCTAAAGTTAGCTACAGTTAGTGAATATGTTAGCTATTATACACATTACTAAGTCTATTTTCTAGCATTATGACTCTTTTCTTACTTGTATTCGTTTGCACTGTTTTAGTATTAAACTGATACACATGTCAGTTTTCATTAGCACAGGTTTCATCACCACAAAACAATGACCAAAACAAGACGATGGCATAATGTAGACATGCTCATCATTTCCTGCTTTGGGTCCCAATACAGTTACTCTTTGCCGGTTTTCAATGTTGACGTCTTCAAGGCAAGTGTGAAGGCACGATTGTTGTCTTCAGGTTAGAAAAATAACATTTTTTTTTTCATAATTGTGAGAACTGCTCCTTGCTTCCACAGTGACTGTTAAGTACTAAATTAGTCTCATTATCTGGTAGTTTTACTCTGAAGAAAAATGACAGGGGTATTTCTGTCTGTTTTGATAATGGAGGTTTGAAATATTAAATAGTGGCTTTCAACATGATGAAGGATTTTTTGTTTTTACAGTGTCCTTTGAGTCGGAAATACTGGCAATAAAAAAAGGTAAATTTCCATCATGGCCACTTAAAAATAGTCTGAACCCTCTCATCATCCCGTGGACAGAATATCTTATTAATGCTTCCAGTCAGACTGCAGAGATGCCAACAAACTCAGCAGGACGCAACTGTTTTCCAGCAGTTCACACCACATTTTGGAAACTGTAAATTCTCAACTATCGGACCAAAAAAACTGCATGTTACAGAAGTTGTAATCTTTTATTACACACTTGATACAAAGCCTTCCTCCCTGTATGCGTTTTCATATTAATTCACAGGATGGAGGACAGCTTGACATTATGTATATTTTGAAGGAAAACAACTGGGATTCAAACCTTCACCTACAACATCCCCTCCCTGTGGAACATGGTCTCTGCTAATAGACTATCTTGGTGTTTATGTTCACACTCAAGACCCATTTATTTGACTCCCAACTTACCATCCATTCTTTCCCCTTCATGTCCCTCTCTGCTGCCTGTTTAACCCTTTCCCATACAGCCAGGCTGTATGAATTAATCTGATTTAATTGAACATAAAGATGTCACCCTGAACACTGGTTGAGGTGTGCTCCAGTGTTGCAAGCTCCAACATCTCCCATGTTAATCTGATCAACCAGATGGCAACGCACCAAGCTGCCCCTGCATGCTCACAGAGTAGCTCCGCCATAGAGGGCTGACGTCAGGCTGCAAAAGGCTCTGATCTTCAGTTTGAATGCCGCATGCTTGGCTGAAACAAGAGCGCCTCTCTCAGCGCAAACCACTGCCTCAAAAGCGTATAGCTTAGGCCTGGTCGTGGGAAGTCTTTATAAACTTGTGAGTGAAACACGCACACAGCACTCCTTTTTAGGACAATGGATGTTTAGATGATTTGCAGGTTGGGGCCATTTCATTCAAGGGGGTGAAACGCCAGGGACTCTCCGTTTAAATGGAAAAAGCTTTTTAGTTAAGTGATGAATGGACTAAGCCTGTCAAAGGTTGGGGTTATGTGTGCCCTGAGACACACAGGGACAACTTGAAATTGAAAGTATGTACAGTGATGTCTGCAGCATATGGCAGACATGCACTTAGGCAGCTTATCGCAGCTTGCCCTTGAAAAAAGTGGAGAAGTGAGACAATTGCTAACTTTTTAGTGTGTTATCTCTCTGCCAGATTGCCTACAGGTCAAAGTACAGCAGCTGCTCAGCTCAGAATAGGTTACCAGATGTTGAGAAGCTGAGAATGACAAACTGCGTAGGAGAAGGATGGAGTGTCGGTCAGTTTGTTTTAGTTAAACCATTTTAGGGCTGCCGAGTATGAACAGCTTCATTCTGTGTGAGGAAAAAGATCCTCGTGCACCTAAATCTTTCTGTTAACGTGTCTCATGACAGAAAGATCAGAGCGTGTACCTGCTTTGACATCATAACTACTTAAAATTACAAACCTGCAATCTCTATTCATGAACCAGAACAGATTCTACATCTGTTCATAAATCCAATGACTTCTACTCATATTCAACAAAATGATTTGGATCTTGATTTATCTGTTATGAACGTCTCTCATATCACAACAAGAGTTCTTTACATGCTGATAAAATCCGAAAAGGAGCAGCTCCTCAGACGTGATATTTGTTTTTCCAAAGATTTTAATAACTTCGTTCAAGGACGTTGTCAAAGACTTCTCCGTGAGAATGAGGGCAGCAGCCTCTAAACCTTTTTCTTTTTTACTGTTATGCTCTTTATGTGCTCTTCCTGTTGTTGTTTTCTTTAAGTGTGTCTCGATTGTTCAGTTCCTGCGCCCACCACTGTACCCTCACGGCCTTGACATTTCATTTGATGTGTTTGTCTGCCTCTTGTCATTTTTGTGTGTTTTTTTTGTGTCAATTTGCATGTATTCTGGTCATGTTTCTGTCTTATTTTAGTCTTATGAGATTTCTTTTGGACATTTGAGAGCAGCGGAACAAGCTGTAAAACCCAAAACTGACACATTATCACCCAGTAAAGGTTTTACTGTATTAGCAAATAATTGCTTATTTACACATTAAGCATCTATTATCATTCATGTGGAGTGATGTTTCTGGCCATCTGGTGAATGCAAATCCACTATTAACTCTCTTTAAGCTCTATTTTGGTCTCTGGAGAGAAATATGTGGCTGTTTACCTGCTAAATGCTCCTGTCTGCTGTTTGGTGATGGGCATCTGGCAGATTTATCAGTTTACCAACGTTTTCACTGAAAACAGCTGCCTGCTGCTGCTGAAACCGACACTGATGAGACCAGTGAGAGTGAACCAAAACATTAAAGTTGTGGGTTGTAAACATTCAGCAAACAGTTGCTTATTTACACACCCAGCATTTAAGAAGCGACATCATCACGTAGCCTGTTCCTGAGCAATGTTAGCTCCAACATTCACTCTCTTCTACCTCTGTTTTTGGTTTCTACCAACACATGAGGGGACTGCGTGGCTCTTTAGATGCTAAATGCACGATATTCTTCACCAGCTCGTCTCAAACTGTGTCCATCTGTCGTTTTGGTGCACAGCAGGTAGTACACAGCGGTGTATCAGGGCTTTTTAGCTGAACTGCTTTGATCCTTTTTTAATATAAAATTACAGTGCATTGTTCAGCAAGATGTCTTATCTGAAATGATGACATGAATCAGTCAAACTAACCATGTTCTGAATTAGCCGTGTGCTGGAGGAAAGTTACAAGTTAACAAAATATGCACTTGGGTTTGAATACCTTCAGCTTGTCCAAAACCAAATTATTCTGAGTAATCTGAAAAGGCCAGACTACCAGTCATACCAATTGCATGCAGTATGCCTTTGAAAACTGTTCCCATTCAACATGAGCCATGTTTACTCCAACCACTGGAAAAATAATTCAGCCCGTCAGATGCTAGCAATAGGCAGTGCTTCTCAGTAGTTTGTCCAGCATCAGGAACCAACCTGATAAATCAAACTTTGCAGGTTGTGCATCAAAAACGCACTTTTCCCAGAAAACGGCCTGACAAGCTTTACACAAGACAGTTCGCATATCGTGTCTCGTACAAACTGCATGGATTAACAAGACTGTACACTCAGGAGTAATCAGGAGTAAATAGACCAATAAGTAAACAGTGGAGTGGATGAACAAAGAAAACCCTTCTGGCTGATATGTCATGTGTCATTGGTCACTGTGACCCACGGACAGGATAGAAAAACATCCACATCCTTTACTTTCACCACCCAAAGACGGTACAGAGGAAAACAGAAAGGAAATAACTGGCCAGCTGTACATGTTCAGAAACAGAACATTTTTGGGCTGCTCCTTTAGCAAAAGCATAAATCAGCCAAATCTTAATCTTCAGCAAGAAGACTGAGTGGTGCTTGATACAAAGGTGTGTAATGTCTCCTAAGAGCAAACAGATATTTCCCCCTGGCTTAAAACAGAGGAGCCGCATCACTTCACTCACAGGAAACATACACCATCTGTACTGTCATGCATGAGGCTGCGCTGACACTAAACACCAATAAATACCATGTTGCTCTTAACGCAGCATGATAGCAAGAACATCCATTTGCATTAGTGCACACAAACAGCGCATGCTCTCCCAAATCCTTGTGTCACACAAAAGCTGTTCCCATGAAACACACTAACAAAAACATGAAGCTCTTTGCTTCATACTTTTAGTAAAATGACTCCTCACAACAAAGATCCCGAGGGTGCAGATAAGGAGATATACAACTCTTACGCCTCAGAGAATCCAAGAGTATTGAATTTATTGCTTTTTAAAACAACGTTCACGTAAACACAAATTACAGCAAACTTTTATGGGCTCGCATGCATCATGAAGAAGGCATTCAACATTTGACCCTTGGACAGTTAAAACCACAGCTGGGATTTATAAAGGAGGAGAGAAAGGTGCCTCACAACCCCATTGGAAATTGGCAGATGGAAGAGGTTTACAGCTCAAACAAACCCAATTCACCAGCGTGTTTTTTTTTTTTTAACACATTCCATCAACAACAACTTGATTTAACACCAATGCTAATTATAGCTGAATTTGTTTCATATCTGGATCTGAGCCAGCCACCTATAAACACACAGATGTGTTCGCTCATGGAACAGTTGCTCCATACTCAGCTTCCACATTGTGCTGCTCTCAACACATTATTTCTTTCTGTGCTATTTTCGGTGTCTTACCACGTCTCATTTGACAGCATTGTGAGGCCTTTCACTCTTGAAATGACCCCGAAGCCGAGCTCTGGAAATCCAGCAGCAACAGGGGCAGAACTGATTGGAAATTAGTCGAACAGGTTCTGCGTTATAACCTCTTCATTCCCCAAATTCTCCACCCGTCGTTTCAAGCTACCTTTAACCCCTCGCTGATCTCTATTGTAACCCGACTGATGGGTTTGAAGTCACCACAGGGACAAATGCACGGCTCTTCTAAGAAGCAAAACAAACTTAGTGCTGAGGGAGGGAAAAAAAAAGAAGAATCCAGATGAGATCCTTTTAAGGAAGCAGATTTGGGTCTTCAGATCTGGGCATCAAATAGAAACAATGTGGCTTTAGTCACCACTTAAGTTGGTATTATGTTTTAGGCAATTATGGGAATAATACTTATACTATTAACAAGAAGAAGAAGAAGAAGAAGAAGAAGAAGAAGAAGAAGAAGAAGAAGAAGAAGAAGAAGAAGAAGAAGAAGAAGAAGAAGAAGAAGAAGAAGAAGAAGAAGACTAATGCTTCAACTGAGATAATAGCTGTGTCCAAATCACTCCCATCTTCACATAAGTTCAATCGCACAGGGCAAATATAATTCACCAAGTAGCAAGTAAGGAGGTTGTTATTGGGCTGTAATCATCAAACTAAAAGCACCCGAGTTTCTCAAATGTTATTGGTGTTTGGAAACAACAACATGCATCTGAAGACTTCCTGCCTCTGACAGATTAACTCCCCTCAACATCCTGATCAACGTTATCTGTGCATAAACAGGAAGTTCGTTATCGGCACTTTGATACAATTAATTGGAAAAAAAACATTTTCCAAAAGAACACAGTTCGCAGTTGCTGTTTTTTTTGCCTCATGTCATGACAGTTTAAACAATGCAGCAATGTAATTGCCTGCAATTACTGAAAATTGCTATTAGACCGGCTAATAGATGAGATACCAACAAGGAGGAGGAGCAGCTCAAAATGTAGCGTTTTGAAAATGGAGTACAAAAGGTTTGTGTGTCCGTTTAATCCTGGTGATAGAGGAGGTCTCCAGATGCTTCCTGCAGCCAATTGCGTCACTGTGCAGAAACTCTGGGTCACTTTTACTTCACTGTTATGGTTGGAGCCATTGTTTTTAGACAAAGCCCTGATAACACTGTTGCACAGCAACACTGATTTGTCAACTCCACCTGAGGAAGGTGGAGTTGCAGCTTCCCCTGGACATAAACAATCGTTTTGTGTACGCATGTGTTCCTCTTCCTTTGTGGCAGATCTCGTCTGTTTACAGGAAGCAGAATTATATTTGGACTATATCAGGAATATACACTAATATTAACAAATGGGTCAAATAGTGGGAAATGATAACGGGGTCGCCGCCGGGTTGCTGAGGAAGCGCCGTGACGATACCACGCGATAAAGTAATCACGGCCTGTCATCCAATCCTGGTGGTGAAGCACAGGCCCCATCACACTTATCACGTTTTGACCCAACACGCACCCGCTGAGCACCCGCTCACACATACATGTTCCTCTGCAGTGGAAGTGGGAACCATGGCAAGAGAAAGTCTTTCATTGTGGTCAGACATGGCCACCCATTACGCTGCCGTGCGGTGGCCTTGTGTGGCAGTGCCGCGGCCAAAAGGCTGCGGAAACATTTTGCCCAGCGTGCTTCGCTGCCAAGAGCAACAAATCATCAAATCTGTCCAACCTTGAGTCAGTCTTCTTGATGATATGAGTAACACTGATACATTAACGAGGAGCATGTCTAATGAGCAGCCACAGCAAAACTAAATACCTCGCTTACATCTCCAATGCACATGAATGAGAGGAACTTGTTCAATTTGACTTGGCTTGTCAGTTGGCTGTGCTCTCCCAAAACAAGCCAGGAGAAGAACTGTTTAATGTTCACTCTGACACGACCATGTAGGGAAATCCTGACCAAAATATTACCCTGAGCTAAAATGAACCTGGATAGCTCTTCTTTAGTATCCTGCACAAAGTATTAGCACTAATACTTGCAGACAAAGCATTCAGCTCAACCTATTCATATGACAGTGCCTATGTCATTTTCCACTCGATTTATTATCGCAGTGCACTGCTCGTATATTTTACCCTTTTTTTTTTTCATTATAGTCTTTATAAATAGACTTGCTGCCATGTGTAATAGAAGACAGCTGGATATGATTACCGGCCCGCTATATACTTTCATTGTATCAGCTCTCTTGGCCAGAGGTAAATGAAACCGGGGGAACGGCATCAAGGGAATTGCACGTTTCTGTTGAACTGTAAAGAGGCAAACAAAGCAGGCAGTGTGGCAGCGGCTCCGCTCTGGGTTTCCACGTGCCAGACGCTGTTGAGGGACTTTGTCTTACTGGAGATTCTTTAGGATGCAGGGACAGGAACTCCTGCTTTGCGTTACTCTTTGCGTTACTCTTACTCAGCGTGTCCTGTTTGTCGATGCAGAGCAGACTGAGGTCAAACAGTAACCGTAAAATATTTCTCACATTCGCTTTGACGTCTTTGGAGGGAACAGATTAGGGGATTTCACTGCAAAATGTCGTTCAAACACTGTCAGGAAAATTGCCAATCACAGTCTGTCAGTTACTTTTGGTGAACCCAAATTTAAGTCTTGAAACTACACTTCCTCTCCAGCACTATATTCAAAAATGTAAAGAAACTAGAAACTTCACTTAAATGTTATGAAGGTTGAAACTATTTTTTTCTTCTTCATATTTCCGCAAAATCTAAGTTGACATGTTAATGTATCTTTTTTTATTAGACCAATGGTCCAAAACCTAAAAATATTCTGGTTACTATCGAAGAACAATAAAACAAAACATGCAAATGGCTCATTTTTGGCATTTTTAATTAAAAAACTACTTGATCCAAATTGTTGCAGATTAACAACAGCAATGAATTGGTAAATCTTTTTAGTTTACCTATTTCGAATTTTCAAAATTTGACTCATTTGCTAGAGCTGAACACAGGTAGCTTGTTATAGAGTATTACTACATACAAATAGAGCTAACTATACATACATTCACCTAATAAGACACAACATAAGACAATAATTGACATACTCTATAGCTTGTAAAGCTGCAGTATATGTTTGTTGTCTTATTGGCTTTGTTTTCTAACAAGATATTGCATGTCAATGATGTATCTGCATCAAATATAGCAAAATGAGATATGAATGAGGCGCTGCATGATGCTAACAAGCAGACACACAGGCAGGTTAAAACATCAGCTCCTTTCAATTGCATTTGCAGAGGTAATAATTCTGACAAGCTGGCTCATTCTGTAACTTCATCGACCATCATCCATCAGCTCATCTACCCAGTCTGATAATCTCCTGCATTGTATGGTTCAAATCCAACATGTATCTAGTTTTTCCATTCAGTCATAAGAGAGCTGTGAAGGCCTCAGTGTGTTTAGCTTTGACAGATAGATGTTCATCCTGCAGTTGCCCCACTGACAGCAGCAGCCAACAGAATAAAGTTTGGTGGTCCTTTAAATACTCCGGTGGTGCCGAACAAATATAATGGGGACATGAGATATAGGGCACATGCTCAGTGGGATGTAGGCCAGAGGAAAGAGGAGGGGAAAGTGAGCAGGATACTTTACAAGCTAAATTAAACAGACAACTGTTACAGGCTGGGCTTTAAATGTCTTTTTTAGCTCCTCCTTGGAGACTGCGACGCTTCCACAGAGCTATCCGCAACACCATGCATGACCACAAATGGAAGCGGTTCCTGGCATGAATCCAAGGCTCACGTGCGCCGCACTGTGATGGGACTGATGGACTTAAAACATGTCCATGACGATCGGTAAAGTGCCAAAGATGTAAACATGCCGTGAGATGTATAGATTGCAGAAGAAGTACAGGACATCTAAGGAAGGAACAGTTGGATGAGTTTGGAAGACAAGCAATAAACCAAAGCCAAGCGAGCAATCACAGCCAGCCTCCAACCAAATAGTACTCGACACTATGAATACTGAATGCTTTATAGTTTATAGTAAGATGTATGTCACAATGTAATGTTGACATTACACCTGTAGCATTTTAACTAAGTTATATGCGGGTAAAAATAAATGGTTTACTAGCGTCTTGCTGCGGCACGGCGACGTAGGCGCCTGCGACGTCCGGCGGCACGCCGATGTGCTGCGGTCGGGTTGTAAGTCAAAAGTGGTCGGGTTCTATGATTGTGCACTTTATTATGTATTTTGAACCACCCTGTTTGGCAATTGTTTTTTAATAATATAAAACATTTGCATAAAGCAAGCCAATCCACTTTTTCATGTTAAGAGCATTAAAATGAAAGAAAGAAAAAATTGCGATTAATCGCGAGTTAACTGTGACATAAATGCAATTAAATATTTTTATCGCTATATATGTGTATATATATATATATATATATATATATATATATATATATATATATATATATATATATATATATATATATATATATATATATATAGCGTTCCAGTCCTGACTGAAATATATTAACACATTTTGGACATTTATGGTTCCCAGATGACGTATCCTAATGATTTGTTTTGGTTCAGAAGAAAACGTCTCTGCAACTATTGGATGGACTGACATGATGTATGGAGTTGCCATTCATGTCTCCATCAGGGTGAGTTGAACCGACTTTGGTGATCCTTTAACCTTCTGATAGTTTAGTTTATGACAAAATACCTGAAAAAAAACTAATGTCACTCCCATTTGCCTCAGCTGTATGTTGCGTTTAGTGCGAGGCTGTAAACTCTGAGGAGTAAAATGTTTCCCCTGGTGACTCCATCCTACTATAGAGTGCTGCATTGCATACCAGCCTACACAAGATTATTAGTACACAGTAATGTAAGTCAACACCATACGGACAATACCATGCGGCAGAAGAGAAACATGCCAAGAGTACAAAATTACAAAATGCAGCACATCAAACTGATGAATTCCCGCTTAAAGTCGAGGTCTCTCTTGTTAAAATCATTCATCATTCATCAGTCATCACTGCGAGGAACTGTTTTCCCTCCTCAATGTGAGGCTCAAGTGAAGGAAAAGCCTGCATGGAGTTTATTTAGCTAAAAATAACCAAACAAAGACCATCTGGAGGACTGGTATGCTGTAATGCCAATGAAAACATGTTCAAAATGATCAACTAGAAAATACTTGCGTAATTTTAGGAGGAATTACTCCTAAAAAAAGTAAGACTGAACTTTTAGCTTCTGTACTTTGTGCTCTCTGAACAACTCCAAGTATGCCCTTGTGTCCTCAACACGGCATGAAAGAATGAGTGGTCGGTCAAGAGTCTGTACTTGATTTCCGACGGTGAAAATTGAGCGTGTCTGTTCCAGTCCTGATGTACAGAACAGTAATCAGAATGAATCCAACTTTAACAGTTCCTTAAACATGTCAACTGTTACCTTAGGTCCATTTAAAGTGTTGATATAATTCACAAAGTTAAAAAAAAAAGGGGTCTACAGATAGTCAGCGTATTTACAAATGCGAGAGTGGCTCAGATTAGCTCATGGCCCGCTTCCACCGTCCCTCATGCAACGGGGCTTGAGCAACCGGCACTGACGTGAGGGTTTTCCATCAGCAGCGCCAGCATGCAGCTCCTGTTGACTCAACAGCAGCCCAGCACCCCGCTGTGTTTTAGCTGAGGAAAGGGTGGGGCAGGGAAGCATGATTCCCCCCCCTCCAAACCCCCCAACCCTTGAGGATGCAGTCGGGCAACCAGCTGGTTTCCATTAGCATACCTCTTCTGGGGAATGGGAGGACTGGCTCATGTGCGCAGACACATGAGGAAGATAAATGATGCGATTGGGCAAGCAGACTTTACTCATCTGAGAGTGGACCCAGATCATCTCTGATTATGGTGATTATTTAGCTCTTCTTTGCAGTAAAAACACATACTTTATTATGATGAGGACTTATGGCAGACAGTTATCTTGCTAGGTTGTAATTGTTGCCCCCTTTTATACATATCTAAGGATTTTTAGCCTGTAAACAGTTTGACGAAGTGATAATTTGGGCACGCCTTAACCGTCATGTGTGGCTTCTCAGCTGACGGTAACTCTGGGAATCTCACCTCTTCTCTTAGCTGCTCAGCAGGTGGAGTTTGTGGCCACAAATCCAGAAAAAAATGACAATTCACACAGCTAGAGTAGCAACCATGCTACACTTCACAACTCAGTTAAGCCAATCCAAATACTCCTACAGACGAAGGTGTAATGTGTATACGCGTCATCTGGAAACTGAAATATGTGTGAAAGGAATAGTAAGACAATTCTTATATCCTTTAATAAGCTAAACTTAGCTTAGCCACTGGAAACAGAGGGGAATAGCCCGAATATGGATATACTGCAGGTAAAATAAACAATCCTACTCTCAGCACCTTTAAAAGCCACTCATATTATATCTTGTTTGCTTCAATCGTACAAAAACTGAAATGTAAAAACGACAGGTTGAATACTTTATGAAGTTACTGCGTCCGGCAATGAAAGAAGTTTTGCACATGAACCCTAGTAAATCCACAAAAGTGTTTCCCAAAATTTCCCAATACAGACAAAAAAGGTAGTCAAAATCTTTGACTGAGTGATAATTTACTCGCCCACCCACACACACAAAGAAGGGTTGAACCCCACTCGTAATGCTCTGTGTGTTGAAACTCAGATGGAAAGAAGTGAAAATTAAAGTTGAAATGTTAGATTCTTCTATCCGGTTGCACTGAAGCGCCTAAACAAACACGTGGCAGACGTCACTGAAGGAACCGTGATAACTGTGATGTGCATGTTGTGATACATAATGTGAGCGTATTGCGGCATCTGCTCTGTGTGATAGACTCTCATTACAGTCTGAAGGAAGAGAGGCAGGCGTGGTAATGACAGCCCCCCTCAGTCGGCAGCTCAGCCTCCCACGGTGAAAGCGCTCGGGGAGAACAGTTAAGAATGCCTGTGAAATTTACAGGCCTGCAGTGGGCCTCCGCATTAGAGGAGGTGAAGCATAGATGGTGCCCTCAGGACGAGGACCCTCTCTGAGGCTACACGGGTAAATCCCAGAGGAACACAATACAGGGACTATGCGATGATGACAAAGGAGACTCTGTTTCCTGTTTCTGTCAGTTTCTGCAGATGCACACTTGAGCAGCATGGTCTCAAGACCCTGCCTGTTACCTTTAACCTAACCCAGCAGGGTGACACAAAGAGCTCTCCAGACGGAGCCTGCTGATCCGCAGCCACTGATCCTCCACCACGACGAAATAATATGATGGACCTTACGGAATATTGACGTCTTAATTTTCCTCTTGTTTGGATCTGTCTAAACACTTTTAACTGGAAACATGCAGACTTTAACGCTTCGAACCGAAAGCCACAAAACCAGATAAGAAAGAAAAACACACCACATAAGTAACACACATCAACATTACAGGGTGAGCGTGCCCAAGGTTATGTGAAAGCAGCAGAGTTCAGCTGAGGACATGAGCCCCACATGGACAACCCAACACAAACACAGCCAGCGCTAAGACCAGACAATCCAACCGTACCTTAACGTAGGCAGTGTAGCGTTGGCACTCCTCCCTGTTGATGTCCAAGCTGATCTGCTGGCTTATCTGGCTGATCTGTGAACTGCTTTGAGTGAAGTAGATCCGGGAAGGCTGGCTCTTCTGTCGCTTATCCACGTCAGCTGTCAAGTTATACAGCAACTCTGCGAAGAGACGGCAGCACTGTGACACAGTACATCAACTGAGAGCACGAGCAAAATGAGCTTGAGAAACACTTCAAGTATGCAGGGTTTGGTTTTCTGGTAACTGCCGTCAAAACATGGGTATAAATAAATGACCACTTATTGCAGTAACAGAGAGAAGATGGGAACATGTTTGATATTTCTTGGTGAAATCCTCTGATATTACTTTGAGTTAAGACTAGAATTCGTGCCATGGTGTGTAATGAAAACAGAGCTAATTTTAGTAGATTTAAAAGCTGAAGGAAAAGCAATGACTTAGAACAATCAATGATTTAAATGTCATCTTAAGACTAGACTGACCAATGTATTCATGCTAGCTAACACTGTATTTATAGATTAAAAAAAACATATTTTTGTGACTGGTGGGGCTGAACCAGCATTACTGTGAAAAAAAACATTCAAAATCAACATTCCTGCTGGTTCTGGCCCTGGGCTTAGGGACATTTAGACACACAACAACTTAAAATCGTGAAGTTTTTCAATTGAGAAATCATGACCCTGACGCAAACATTTCCGAGGAGACCATATTTGGGCCTCTGGCCATTTAAAATCCGTTCCTCTGAATGAATCAGCCTCAGTCTGGCGTAAGTGCTTTAAGAGGGTGTCACTCTGGTGAAACAGTGAGGAGGGTGGCAAACGCACCCTCGTCGGACCAAAGCCTACCGTTTCCTCCATCCAACAGAGGAAAGCCATGAGCTCACTCCAGAGGAGGCAAAGGAAGGTTTCATTAAGGGAGTCACCAAACACATAGTGCTACACTTTCCATGGCGTTTGCCAGACAGCTGAACAGAGAGGCCTTATTGCTGCGAGCCAGGACGCAGTTATTATTTAACGACAGGGCTCCTGCTCCCCTGGGGGTTTGTGAATGACCACACCCAAACACCAGCACGGGGCTGCACCTCAGCACTCGAGGCACCGCACCCAAGAGCCTGTTAGCAAAGGATGATGGGTAAAGCGAGGGACAAATTGACAGGCCGAAGGCCAACCACACTGACTGTCTCCAAGCATGGCGAGAAATACTCAGCATGAGCATGTTTACACATTTTCCCAATTTAAATGACCACGTAATTGTCTATTAAGACTCTTACTGCTCAAGGAGTATGGTAGGAATTTCCCTTCCTCACAGCACTAAAATATGATCAACACTTGAGAGTGACACATGACTACTGATATTCATGGCTGAACTTCTTTTAAGCTACACAAACTGAACCATGATTCAAGTATTCGGAATTCTGCAACTCTGTGGGAGATGAACTTTGTTTGATTTTTCTACCTACTATCTGCTTAGCTTGCCTATTCGGTAATGTGTAAATATGATTTTGTTCCAGTGGGGAAGACGCAATAAATACACAATCACAGGTAGTTCAGTGTCCCTTTCAGTGTGGACTGACAACTTTTTTTGAGGTTTCTCTCGTAAGGATTTGTCCTCACCTATCTGTCCTGGCAGCTGTCTTCCCCTGAAGTGCATGCAGACGGTTACGTTGAAGCAGTTCAGGTTCGGATGGCCCTCGTGGCACTGCGGCACAGAGATGTTGATGGAGACGGGGAGGAAGATGGAGACATCCACCGTGATGACAGGCCGAGTTCTACAACCACATGGACCGACACAAGAACACAGTGTGGGAAAGGCTGGACATTAATAACACCCAGAAGTAGAAAGACAGATCTGGTTACTCACCTCAGCAGGACCACACTATCTGACATGAAAGCTCCAATAGTGACATCTGCAACACAAACATACACATGGTTGATTTGAAAAGCCATGAAGAGGATATGATGTTAATGCAACGTCTGTTGACAGCACTCGTCACACCTGCAAATCCCAAATAATGCACAGAGGTCTTTAACTGTCATGCTGGCTAAGTCTGAATGTCAGCAGTGGAACGCAGTAAACAAGATGCCTCTATCATGAGTCTGTGCACTGCTTTGCATGGGAGACAAAAAACAGGGCGAAAAAGTTGGAAAAAGAATAACCCTATTCTTACCTGCGTATCCATTGCCATCCATGTCCACATTGCCGGAGATTGACTGGCCAAACATCTGCAGACCAGCGTTTACACTGCGCCCAGACAGTTTCTGTAACAGATGATACCAGCTTTCAAGTCATGTTTACATAACCTTCTTTTTCTGTTGTTTTTTCCAGCTGATTGCCAGCCTGCAACTTGCAAACAAGATACATTGTGTCAATTTTTTAGCTCTGGAGATGCTGTCAGCTGGATGAATTTAACTTTCGCCAGAAGCTAGCTGTTTCTCCCCAGTCTTTATGCTAAGCTAAGCTAAGCTAGTCGCCTCCAGGTTCTTGCTCTCTACTTCTAAACATCTCAGTAGTGATGATGTGGCGGCTACGCAGCTGATTTTTAAAATTGAAATACTTTGGAGTCACTAATAAAAAAAGGAGCCCAGGAAGAGAGGCCTGCTTCTCATTCAGAGCTACGTGGGCTTTCAGGGGGCAACATCACCACCTGCGACTTTACCACACGTTCATCAGCTATTTCGACAGTTTGAAAAAAACATGTGCACTACTACAACTACAGATGAGGGTTATGATATTTTAATTCTTTGCTTAGTTAAAAAATAATCATGTGACACGAGGAGGAGTTTTTACCATCGAGTATTTGCTGATGATTCCTTTGGCGTCCCCATGGTAGATATAAACAGCTCCTCCATAGTCATCCTCTTTCGGGGCGCCTATGGCTACATCTTGAGAAACAAATAGAGGACAAAAGTTGAATGAATGAGCATGTATATGACTGTGTGTGTTTGTGAGCTTCATTAACCATGGGAAACAAGCTGTTACAGTGAGAGTCTTAATAGACAATTATGTGTTGTTAGTGGCCATAAAGACTTGTGTGACCTCTGAGAGAGTGGAAACAAGCCTATAAAGTGCTGGCAAGAGCACTGAAACAATGTCTCCTTTTCCCATTTGTACAGAAACTGCATATATAAACTTTATTTTTATAAACCAAAACACCTCTAGGCCATATGGTGCAGCATACCATAGCAGCAATGCTAAACGAATGGTACACTCTGTTTTTTTTACTAAATATCACACAAAGATGAACTCATTATGTTAGAGATAGAAATTAAAGTTGTTTTAATGTTTGTGTGGTATATTTTGATTTCTAGTAGTTCTTTTAAATGAAATAGTAGCAGCTTGGTTGTAAATAATAGATTGTCAGTCGGCAAGCAAGTCTGGTTCTTTCGCCACTCCAACAGCGAAGAGTTACAGGATGAGTTATGCTTCCCAGCTGCCATCTTTCTCAACACACACACACACACACACACACACACACACAAATACACGCTTTGTGCCAGGCTGCAAGCCTTGAGGCGTATCTTGCACGGAGATGAATCCAGGCAGCAGCTCCGGCCCCCAGTGTGAGATGAACGCCGAGTCGAGCCCTCAAAGCCAAGCCAATGTGAGTGCCAGGAAAACAGTGTAAATGTATGTCTGTGTTTGGATAATTTGGTTTGCATCTGGATGACATACGATGCACACAAGGGTGAAAGAGGGCAATATTTTCTAAAGAGCCCCTTCGCCGCAGGGTAATGAAAACAAAATGTCTGTGAAAATGACGGGTTTTGTTGCACCTACTGAGACTCTCAAACAGCCAACTTGTGGGCTGACGTGGGAACATGAACTGTGTGACTTTATTACTTACTAGATGACAGCGGAAATAGTTTTCTTTCATGACTAAAGCAAAATGTTGCACTAATAGCAATAAATATGATTGAAAAGTGTTTGCCATTGCGTGGATTCTAGATCATTGAACACTTGTGGACCATCCACCTGGGTTATGACCGCTCACCAGTGGCTCCAGCGTTGCAAACGTTTTAATGCTCAGAGATAGTTAAGTAGTTAGAAGGACAATAACAGGCATTTTGAACTTAAGAGACCTCCTTTGTGTTGCATTTAAGGACTCTCTGGCATCTGAGACACAAGAGGAA
Source organism: Clinocottus analis (assembly GCF_023055335.1). Lineage (NCBI taxonomy): Eukaryota > Metazoa > Chordata > Actinopteri > Perciformes > Cottidae > Clinocottus > Clinocottus analis. The sequence goes on along the minus strand of NW_027176240.1, from coordinate 13,689,067 downwards.
ATTAATATAATCTCATGTATAATCGTTTGCATTGCAGAAGCTGATTCATAAGAATCATTTTGAAAAGACTCTTTTCATAATGTAGCAAGATACACAAAAACAATTGAACTTTAACAATAACAATAGAACGAATGGATACTATGCCAAGCAGGTTTTTACAGTAAGTTGCTGCAGGTTTCACATCATAGTGAACTAAACTAAAAACAGCGGGGGCCATTCAAATTAAGAAGTTATGGCTTGGTTGTAAAAATGGAAAGCACGAGTGATTTATGTTTAATGAACTAAAACATGTTCAACATCCAGTATGATCCTGTTATGTTAGTGGTTTCCAACCTTTTTTGGCGTGTGACCCCTTAACGGAGACTAGTTTCTAATTGTGACCTCTTGTCACAGGCTTCAGATGCCTTTCAGTTAAACTTCTCAGGTTGTGTTTTTGAATTACTATTTACAGTTCAGAGAGGTAAAAATAGCAAGTAAGTGGACACTGTTTTATAAAAAAAGTCTTTACAAATTCCTGCATGCCGTTTCTAAATGTTACTACGACTACGTTATTACTGTACTGACCTTGATATCCATCGTCATCTATGTCTCCAATTGCGGAAATGCATTCTCCAAAGTGTGCATTGAAAGCATTGTCACCACTCAAAACACCTTCTTCCTCCATCACTCCCTGAAAACAGAAGCCGGCAAGATAACGGTTTATATGTTGAGCTGGCAGAAGAAAAGAGAAATGTCCTCTAGTACACTGCAGCAGTGAAATTATTGCAGCTCTCTGATAAAATTATTTGGCCACGACTGCAGTTAGTTGGCTTTCATCCCAAACAATTTAACAACCAAACAGTCAACTTCCTCTCAATAACTCATGAATACAAAATGTACAAACACAAGTTCTTGTCTTGGTCCGTTAAATTATTTCACAGCTGAGTCCCCACAAAGCTGCACTGCTTCTTTTTTTTTTCACTGTTATTTCATGATAACAAACATGGTCAGGAAGAAATCAAACATAAGCAAATCTAAAAATGTACACCACAGACAATAATACCAGGATTGAAACATCAGAGAGAGCGGACACACTGGAGTAAAATAAATCAGCGAGTTACGGTCTCAGGTTCCTACTGAACCACGGATCCCACTCACATTGCCCTTGCTGAGGTACACAGACACCTGGCCCTCATCCCGGAGCTGGCTGTGCATGGGTGCCCCCACCAGCAGGTCCGACAAGCCGTCCTGGTTCAGATCAACTGCACACAATGAGGAGCCAAAGTAAGAGCCCATCTGGAACCAAGCCGAGCCACAGAGCAATGGGTCAGATCACAGACACTTCTTCTTCAGTTCATACCATTGACATACGATTCACGCTCTGACTGGATTCACCTCCCCTTTCATGTCTCAGCATTACGTCTTAAAGCCGCCCCGACTTCCTTTTATTTACTTGAATGGAAAGCATTAGCTACCTCCTTGGCTTTGCTTTCTGGCAAGCGTGCTCCTTCTTTAAATCGCTGTTGCTGTCTAAACACTTCAGGCAGACATAAACAGTCTACAACAAAGCAATCAGAGTAGCTGGTTGCAAAGCATCACGAGAATCAAAACGATCCCCGAGGCAGAGTACGTTGAATCAAAATATGGTTATATAGTATAACAATAGCCTCAATGCATGAAATGTAATTTAATGATTAAAAACAGGACTGCCAGAGACCACTGGAAGAATACCGCATCCGAGCTCGTACCATTCTCCCCGAGGCTTGAAAGCTCTTCACCAAAGACACACCGTCAATTTTAAAAATGTAAACCTGGGCAGGAGAAAAGGCAAATTAGTGTAGCAAGCAACACAAGAGAACTTCAATTCAACAGCTGGAAATGAGACAGAAGAAGAAGTGCCTACTTTTCCACTGCCGCTGTGCTGCGGCGCCCCTGCAGCGATGTCTATTACATTCGGAGAGGAGAAGTGTCCAGCAGTCACAGCGTAGCCTGGAAACAATGATCCGTTACAGCGCATGTTTACTTGTCTTTTAAATACTCAACACAATCATCCTCATGAACAAGCTCTTACCAAGGTAGCTGTATCTGTGAGAGTCCACGTCTTCTTTGTTCGGGCTGTAGAACGAGTCAGAAGTCATGTTGTACACCTTGATCGTCCCTGTCCAGTAGTATGACCCCGGAGCCCCCATCACCACCAGCTCCTTCAAATGAAAATCACATTTATTCATTCACATGACTGGGATTTACCTTCTTCTGCGCATACATAGCCTGCTGAAGAAAGCAGGGAGAAGTACTGCTGGGTGAAAGTCCGGTTAACCAGAGGCCACAGACTGGTTTGTGTTATCTGCTCTTAACCACACAACCAGATGGCATACCAGCTGAAAGGGCCTCCTTTGATGTGATGAGGAATTCAGAGTCCACGCAAAATTGACAGCTGTAAAATGACTTGTTCACAGCTATTTTGTTGTGATGCTCCACAGATAATAAAGGGACCAGAGCACGGCAATTAAGACTCTGGCTCTGTTTCAGCTGCCCTCAAAGTGTAGCCTTTGCTCACAAAGTCCTGGTTTCCAAACCTGACCGTGCGTCGTCCGTCTCAGAGGACGTGTGTAGTCGCCTGACAACTCAAACACACTTAACGACATGATGAGGACCTCACTCGACGGTGAGTATCCCCTGTGCTGTGGTCTCAAACATCTGGGCACCATGGTTCAGACAAGGATAAGGTTAACGGTTGGATGTCTTTTCTTTAAATTCCTGACATTCTCTAAAGTTGGGTTGTTCAAATGCTTTAACAGATCAACACTGACGTCCTCAGTCAGTAAAAAAAAGTGGGTTTGCAGATCTTTTTGGTTTATAACAGTAGCTTTATTGTAGAATCCAATTTTATGCTTTTTTTTTTTGAAGCCACAAGATCTCACTCTAGTGTTATTTAAAGCTTTCACATGATGCTGATTAAAAAATATAATCCACACACATACAAATAAAAAGTAATGCTTATAACTCTTCACCTGCACAGCACTTTCAAGCTTCAATATTGTGTTTTTTATCTGGGTTTACTCATTAATGAAACAAATTCTTGAAACATGATGTCACTGCTATAAGTGTTCATAACAGCCGTGAACAGCATTTTAAAAGGCTCTTGAAAAACAAAAGTCAAAGACAAATTTGCAAGGAGATCATGTGAAATGATCCCATTTCGGTATCCGTGACAGGAAAATCATTTTGCTCTAATAAATGTCAGAAAATAGCAAACACAGTTTCACACAGCTCAAGGAGACGTGTTGAAATGTCTTGTTTTTTCAGTCCAACAGCCCAAAACCCTGAAGATATTCAGTTTGCTATATATATATAATTCAGAAAAGCAGCAATTCCTCACTTTAACAATCCACAGAATGTTTGTCCTAACGGTTAATAAATCGTTCAAACAATAACTTTCTGTTGACTGACTGAAGCTGAAACAATGTTATTGAGCGAAGTAAAAAGAAAAGTGACATAAGGTTCTGAGAGTCTTTCTCACCAAGAAGAATGGTTTCACCCTGAGGGCACAGCTGTGCTGCGAAGACACATTTTTTAAGTCCCTTACAGTCCACTGTACTTACTGTATGTGCCAAATTGAGCATTACTGTAATTCAAGACTTGAAAAGTTTCTTTGCAGAACATGCAGCTCACGGACAACATCAGGAAGTACTTATACTGCTTGCGTAGAGAAAACAAAAATGTCTAAACTGCTCAAAATTCAAATTGCAATGTATTCTTCATTTGCAAATGTTTTCCTGTCAATATTTTTTCCCCCTCAAATGCATTTACATGTGATTTAAATTTGTCCTTGATCTCATAACTTCTGCTCACTGCAGCAGCTTCAGCTTTCTAAACGTTTGCAGATAAAAAAGGCAATTGTAAGATACAAAAATATATTGTTCAACCAAGGACTATGTCATATGTTGATACAAAACTCTCATGCGTCTGCGCTATTGAGTAAAGAAAACTTGTATTTTCTTAAAGATTTTATCTTTTGGAACCACACCGGGTCAAATGAGGTCGCTGAGAGTTATCAGCAGAGTGCCGGCTGCTTTGATAAAAATGCTCATGTATATCTGACTGGAGAATGTTCCACATCATTTGACATCTAAAACCACTTCCCTTTCAGTCATCTATATAATTCATCTGCTAACCATCCACTAGCGAGTCAAAGTCAATGAAGCGTGAGAACTAAAAATCCTTGGAAATTTGTGGGAATGTTAACGGAAATCCTACAATGAAGTGAGAAAATGAGAGACGGTGTAAGATAAATAATAGTTTCTAATAGCACACAATATTAAAATGCAAAGAACGGCAATTGTTATTGCATTTGAAGACGTGCTCAGATTATCAAACGGTGAACTGACTGATGGAGTGCCATAAGTGTGCAGATGGCAGAGTGCAGAAGACCACCGGCGACGAACAGAAAGAGAGTATTACATCGATGAAGAAGATGAAGAAGAACCGTTACTGACCTCCGTAAAAACTCCCGCTATCCCGGCTTGGCACGAGCCGTGCTCTTCCCCATACTTCTGCTTATAGTCTGTTAGAAAAAACAAACCACAAATTATTTCACTGTGTGCTTGAGCCAGCATTTACTGGAGTTTTTCCTGCATTCCATATGGAGCGAGTCAAAGTCCCAGTCCTATCCGCGAGGAGTCTGGGGCCAGAACACAGACGGGGAGAAGGGGCGCAACAAGAAGACGGGGGGGGGGGACACCGCTCTCGGGTTACAAAAATATTGAGCTTGGATCTGTGCAAAGTGCACTATCAATACTGTCATGCACAGTGTGTCTGGCTTCTCCACTATTGAGAGCAATGACAGACACAAGGAAGTGAAATCCCGACGCAGGAGCACCATTGAGGTGTAAAACAGACTTTGATAAATAGGTCTGATTCACATTTTAAAACATATGAAGAACACATTTGCATGAGTCAGCTTATACAGTACTTACATTTTTTGAATGGAACTGGATTTTTAGTGTAGTAGACGGTGTGTGAAGAAAATCACCTGTGGCACTGGATTGGATTTATTATAGTCATAACAAAATGGAATTCCTATATCTTGCAAGCAAATCTTTCCTTATGAGCACCTGGTTTCTAGAAAAGCCTAAATATGTGCTCCGTTGGCTTGATTTCACCTTTTAGAAAATGTTTTTCTTTCGCAAAAAGGTGCACATGGAAGACAAACTCTTCATCTCCACCGGACAAATGTTCATATATTCGGATTTGTTATTCTCTCAACAGTAGAAGCTGGCTCTTGCCAAAGTACTCGTGTTGGACGGAGCAAGACGGATCACACGTTAAGGCTCTGCTGCTACTCAACGTCCAGGCCAGAACACCAATCAAAGGTCAGAGGCAGATGGTGCTGGCTACACAGATCATGTGCTCATAAATTGTAACCACAAAAAAAAAAAGATAAATGGATGGAATAAATCTCCAGGTTCTATGTGAGACAGAAGATGAGACTTTAAATGTCCACGCTGAGGCCATAACCTGGGTCACGAGGCAAAGGGCGTTGTAGCTGCTGGACTAAGCCTACATCCCGGAGCGCATTTGATCTTTCACAGTGTCTGTGTCTGCCTGAACCCTCACGGGAGAGGCCGATATGGGTTCAAATGTGTGGCTGCACTGTACCTTCATAACAAGGGATGAGCGGCTTCGTCCTGCCCTGGAGAGTGGGAGGAATGATGGAGCAGTATCCATGTGGAAGGATATGCTCGGAGTCGTAGTACACATTTTTCCAGCGGTGAGCACAGGCCTACGAGAGAGAGAGAGACAGAGAGAGAGAGAGAGAGAGAGAGAGAGAGAGAGAGAGAGAGAGAGAGAAAACTCAGAAAGAGAGCAAACTCAGACACATGTTCGTGCCGTAAACACAAACACTTTCAGACTTTGACCACACTGATTACTGAAAGCCCGTCCTCGCTGGGCCGGAGTCAGTGTGTCTCTGCGGCTGTCAAAGGATCGTCAATAAGAGGGGACGGTAAAGCCCATCCACTGATCGTAATGTCTGTGGTGGGACTATCTCATCTGCAGTGTGAGATCTGTGTTTCCTCAGCATCGTCTCACATGCAGCAAGAAAATCTTCAACTCAACATTTGTCTTTTAAAAGTTTTAATTTCAAAAACAGCTCCTCCGGGCCTTAACGGGCAGCTGGAGAAGCCAAAAGTTCAGACATCGGCTCAAAAGACATAGAACAAACTCCCACTTTATTATGCTGTTGCTGAATCGTGGGGGTACATTTCTACGACTGACAGTGAGTAATTCTCGAAACAATATTTTGCTTGCTGTGTTTTTCAAAATAAAACATTCCACAGATCGATAAGCAAACAGAATAATATAGACTCAATTTCAAACTCTGGCACAAATCGGGCCACATGAACGTGTAAATGTGGTAATAATTTAGTATCCTGGGGGGATGGCGGTGGAGCTCCTGTGGCTCTGGGGACAGATCTGGACGCCTCTGTGCAGACAAAGTTCACTTCATTTCCCCTCGCGGTGTTTAACTCCCCCCCAGCTCCCCTTGTGTTTCAAAGGACGGCTTGAACAACAGTATTAGCAATGCCAGCATGAGTAAAACATATTGGACACATTTACAAACACAGCAAAAAGGACCTCTTGCAGCAACTCTTGAAGCAGAGAATAAGGCTTTTATGGTTGGAGTCCGTGCTGTTGTCATGGTCCTGTTCAGTCAAAGGGATCGCTGGTCACAAACAAGACCTTCACTAACAGCGCAGATGAAATCACCACTGTACACATCTGCCAAGCAGCCATTTCCCTCCTGTTGCACAGAAACCTGAGTACATTCAGATGAGATCTTTTCTCTCTTTTTTTTTAAAGCAACACAGCAACAACACGTGGCAGAAAAGTCACCACCTTTCTTTTATCATATTCCTGTCTGGACGGCCAAAGCATTTGCAGCTAAAAGCATCTTATTATTCTATGCTCGAGTTCCAAACACTGACAGGTCCAAGAACTCCTCAAGTTTTGGGTCATGGCTTGAAAATCATGCCAATACATTCCACTGAGGTATGAAAGAAAATGGACCAAACACAAACATATTGAAAGTAATAAGAGGTTTAAAAGGCCAAACAGTTGTCTGGACGTCTGTATGGGGAGGAATTATCGTGATTTGTTAGGAGGCTGAGATCAATCAACGACAGGTATTCAAACACACACCTGTCTTGAATGTTTCAGGAGCTGATGGCCAACCAGTCGCCTTCAGACCGACCAGGAAGGCCGCTAGTTTCCTCGCTACCCAGCGCAGGAGACAGGGGGTGAGCGTTTATTGAAAGGCCGCCCTTGAACGGGACCACCACAGAGGGCTGAAGCCTAAACAAACTCTGCCAGCTGCCCTATGAGCTCTGTGCAAATACTCAGCCAAGCACCCCTGGGATTAGCGCCACTAGTTAGTCTTCTGGTTTCTCTAAATCCCTCTCAACAACTTTACAAACAACAGTCCACTTTTGACAAACACGATTCCACTGACTCTTCCAGCTCCTAACACGAGGTAGATGTTTCACAGTATTATGCAACCACTCAGCAGTTTCCAAATCTTCATGACTTCAGCTGTTGCTCCAGCTTTGAATATGCAAAGGAGATCTAAGTTCATTTTTTTGACTTATGCAAGTCAAAGCTTGTGAGCGTGTAACACAGAATGGAAGGAACGGCCCTTTTATTTAAGGAGGGTTGTAATGTCGAGACCAGCTGTGGTTCAACAGTGTGGTTTACGGTAAGACATTATAGCAGCAATGATGTCGGTCTAATATGGTCTGATTTTACGACTGTACATGGTTTGCATTATACACTTTGCCGTTGCGTCCCTGAACTCACCAAAATGTTGCCGTTGGCTTTGTCCTGGCGGGCCAGGCTGACCCCCATCCACTCATCATCCCTGTCCCCCTGGCACGTCTTCCCACACGACTCTCTCGGCTTGTTTCCTGAAAGACAATGCGAGCAGCTTGAGTCAATGGGACGGATGATGTCTTCAAGGAGACGTGTTCAGCTCTTTGAGTTCTGCTTCGGTCTTTATTTCTGCTTTGTGAGCGTGGGATGTTGACCCACTGCAAGTCACTTTTACTCAAAGAAAGAAATCAATTATGGTATAAACAATATCCATTTTCGGAACCGCTTATGGGTCGCTGGGCGCTGGAGCCGATCCCGTCTGTCATGGGGCAAAGGCAGTGTACGCTCTGGACAAGTAGCCAGTCTATCGCAGGTTCAACAATATATAGGCGGTTATTCCATTGTTTATGTTTGACACACATCGTAAACACATGTTTTCTAATAAAAGGATCCCTTTAGAGTTGCATTAATTGTTTGGTTAACAAATAATGCAAATGCTCATCACAATTTGCTCAGTACAATTTTTCTCAAGCCCGAGGAAATCATGACATTTCAAAAGTGCACATACAAATGAATAAAAGTAAATAACTGACTGTAAGTTGCGTACTGCTTTGTTCTGCTATGTACATGAAAGTGCAAAGTTAGAAGAACAAAACAAAGTAAATCACTCTTCTAAATTTCAGGGCCAACTTTTTAACAGTCCAACTTTATCTTAAATACTAGATTACCATTTCCCCTCCCTCAAGTTCATTCTCTTTCTTCCTGCAGACAACTGATTCATCACAATGGCATGTAGCTGTGTAGCATGTTGTGTGTTCCCAGAGGCCCGTCAGAGGTCCATGTGGCTCATGTGATAATGTAGGTTTTCTCCGGTGACACACTAACTGAGCACAGAGTTAATATTAAAGCTGCACACCGGCTTTCTTGACCACAAGAACAGAGGCGAGGCTGAGGGAGGTGGAGGGGGTTTGAAGCTGAACGTTCTGGCTCACATGCTTGGAAAATAATCACAGAAGCATAAATCATATTGATTAAAAATATTTATGGACTCATGCACACAGGACCCTCTTGTCTTCTGGATGTCTCCATGAAGCAAATCCAGAACTAAAAGAGCAAATGTCGCACTGTTAAGAGTATATGGCTGCCTTATTCTGATAAAACAAAACAGATGCGTGGGGGAGTTCAGGCAAAGAGAGGAAAAAGCTGCAGGAAAGCTCAACTTGCGTGTGGACTGAACTACCAAGTGAACTTTTCTATTGTTTGAGGGTTCATGAGTTGCCCTGAGGCTGCAGTGGAGTAGTGTGTTGTTTGTCAATGCTCTCATATGTATGCTGCAGGCAGTGGGGACTGACCTCTTCCCAGATCCATCTCTGTGCAGCGGCGGTCTGGGTTACTGTGAACTCGACACTTATATACAGCTCCAGGAGAGTGCACAGAGCTACTGTAGGTTGAGTTCGCCTTTGGAGCCCCAACTATTACCCTGCAGAAATGAGGAGCGGATAGAGCAAAGACAAACATCTTACAGTTTCTTTCAAATATGCCACTAAAACCTGGAAACAAAAGGAAGAAAAACATTTTTTTTGCAAGCACAAAAAGTTACATTACAAACAGTAATGGCGTGTTATTAAGAATATTAGGCATTATTGTTGTGTATGCATTGAAAGTGGATGCAGCCTGAGCTCTGGAGACCCTCAGACATTTGCTTTAAAAGTACAAACTCCTTGTATCATTGACAGAACATTACAGCATTTCCAGTAAAACATGGGACTCACCAGCGAGTGTTGTCATGATAATGCTCCAGCACAGAGTAGCCAAAAAAACTAGAATTTGGTCCGCGAAACACCAAAGGATGTTCTAAGTCTATATTGTAAGAATAGACCACTGAAATAGAGAGATAAGCATAAAACACATGTCGTACTCCTGTTTTGTGTGTCCAAAGATTAGCCATCTCTTTGCGCATCATGCGTAATAACGCGGCTAAAGCGTCCAAAAAGAAGAAGGGTGGAAACAAACAATTAGGAGAAATTGTCAGCTCTTCAGTGCTCAAACTGTTACAAAACTATATTTCAGTTGTATTTTCCTGGTCTAACGAGCGCGAAAGCTGTGCTGGCATGAGGAAAGCTTGGGGAGGAAAGTTAACGGTCCGGTAAATGACGGTGCGTCAGCTTCTCTCCATTCTGTGTCAATCTGAGAAAGTTGTTGCTCGCAGGCTCCCTGCCGTGGAGATAAATGCGGTCACTTGTGTCAAGTTACCGAGGGGCAGCCAGGACAAGACCGGATGGACAAAGTGTTTGTCAAAATAAAAGCATCTCTGCCAGTCGAACTGCTTATACAAGACTTGGAGGACAGCGAGGGTTTTAATGTGACGGGTGGAAACCGGATCGCGTGTTTTCACTCCGGTGCCGGTAACGCGGTCACGGAGAGACGCGGATGGCTTTGATGCGTAAAGCGTCACATTTCACCCCGTGGGCTTCAGGAACTCTCCCTTCTGCTAAACGGAGAGATGAGGGCGCATTGCTGCCATCTAACGTTTTCCAGTCACAATGAACAGTTTAACGCCCTCTTTAGGAAAGCTTTCATTTCCTGAGAAGTTTATCGATTGTGTTATTTGGCACAAAAGCCCCAGGGATATTGCAATTCCCCTAAAGTCAGCATAATTATACAAATAGATGAGTAAAAGGTGTTGATATAAGGAATTCAATAAGAGATTTTGTTGCACAGTAAAAAAAAAAAAAAACTCTTATATGGTATTTAGGGACAAATCAGTATTGTAGATTTGACAGTTTTCTAGTGGTTTATTATTTATATTACTCGTTTGGATGTCTCTTGTATGCACTTGTTTGGTGCTGTAATCCTTGAATCCTTGAATTGCCCCACTGCAGCACTAATACATAAATATCTAATCATGTTACTAGATTATGTATTACATCAATGATTCCTAATAGTTCTGGCTGGTGTCCCTTTAAAACAAAAGCTTTGTGTACTTGCAACCCAATCACCAGTTGTGACCTGTTAAACAAAGTGAACAATTTGAATACAATTTATAGACCTCATAAAATAAACTATCAATATTTACAATAAAAAGATTAAATGATTGTGTAGTATTGTGTAGCAAAAATCTTTAGTTTCTGCTTGTTTTATTTCCTAATCTTCTGGCAAGGCCCTCAATTTACCGTTTTGTGTAGATCCTGAGCCCTAAAGAACCACATGCACAGTGTGATATTTACATTGTGTATGGCTAAGTGTGCGCACACACACACACACACACAATATATATATATATATATATATATATATATATATATATATATATATATATATATATATATATATAATATATATATAATATATATATATATAATATATATATATATATATATATATATATATATATTAATATATATATATATATTAATATATATATTAATATATATATATATACATACATATATATATATATACATACATATATACATATATATATATAATCTGGGTTATATTCTATATGTCATGACCTATATGTTTCAAGTAAACTTCCTGTTTTTGTCAACTCTTGTGACCAACAAAGTTTATTCTGTTTGCAATTTAATTATGTTTCCATGGTCTAACGCTTGTGTCCTTCATATGAAAATGAAACAAAGGTTACCGTTGCTGATCCACAATCAATCTTTAAAACTCGATGTTGCGATGCGTCTATTACTACAGGATGTTATCAGACTTTATCCTCGACAGACAAGCTATTAAAACTAAGTAATGAGATAAGCTATTTGATTTAACACATACTTTAAGATACTGAATAACAATCAGAATACAGGAGTGACAAAAGGCATTTTGTAAATAGGATTTATTTTGTTAGTCTGAAAATGTATAGCAAGTCATATAGTGCCCTGTAGTACAGTCTTAATTATCATAGTACAATTTACAGTATTTGTGTTTTTGTGTCTCTATGTCAGTGTAGTGCCAAAATATTAAGCATAGAAAAGCCGTGTTAAACAAACAAGGTCCACAGGCCGGTGAATCTTAACGTGGTGCAGATGCACAGTTAAAGGTCCTTTAACGAAGGAAGTGATTCAGACAACAGCACAACAAAGGAAACCTAGAAATCCACTTTCAGCATTAATACGTGATAATGATATAATTTATTGCACAAGCCAATCTGTATAAAGACATTCTAAAACAAAAAGAAAACAATGTCACCTCATCTAAAACGTATAAATTAACAAACTTAATTTGAGAGTAAAACTCGATTCATGGAAGATTTGTGTTTCTGGCATATTCTCTAATTCCCTCACACCATTAGATTATACTCAAGCACATCTCAGCAAACACACAAGCACACACAGACGCACACACACACACCACGCTTATGCCCCGGTGTGCTCAAACACACACGTACACACACACACACACACACACACGTACACACACACACACACACACACACACACACACACACACACACACACACACACACACACACACACACACACACACACACACACACACACACACACACACACACACACACACACACACATACACACACACACACACAGATAAAATTAAAATAAATGCAGAGAGAAGGTCTTGATAAAGTCCACGACAGTCTTTCCCTTCAGCAGCAGCAGATTCTCATCCATAAATACCCGAATCATTCAGACTCTCATCGTAACCAAGGCTGTGGAGGGACAGACAGGAATTCAATTAATCATCAATCAGCTATGAATAAGTGTATGTCATGTGTTTTTTTTATGTGCAAGAGGACTGAGGTGACTTTAGCGAATGGAAGCATCCTCTTAGACTAATGCTTACAATTGCTTTTGAATCTTCTTTGTCCAAAACCGTTTGTGCTTGGTCTGGAGAAAACTTCAGCATGGAGGTAATCACTTTGGCCATCGTCTGGAAGTGAGAAGCAAGCAAACACAACATTATATATATATATATATATATATATATATATATATATATATATATATATATATATATATATATATATATATATATATATATATATATATATATATATATATTTTTAAAGATACTACATACGTGTGACACCATGATTATAACAAATAAATATTTTGAAGCCCAAACAGAGAAAAGAAATCAACTCCAGGCCCATCTACGAGGGTGCATGCTAGCCCCATAAACACAAGGGATAATCAGAAACAGGGCTGCTGTGTCGGAAAGCTAACCGCTCAACTAACACTAAACAAGGCCAGCATGTCTTTATGAGAACTCTGCGTCATGCAAGATGTATATATGCAACCAGGCCGCCTGAGGGACAACCTCCATGCTGGGGTGGTCTGCATGCTGCCATAAAGACTAACTGTTTGCTGAGGAGCTGGGACAGTCCCGCTGACTTTAGGACCAGGTCAAGCCCTGTTAATTATAGAGATTACTGTTCATTTGACACTGGACGTGACATGACTTTCATACGCTGTCCTAAATGCTAACCACGTGAAAAACAAGATGTCACTTCAACACGTTTTGTCGGGCACCATACAGACACAAATAGGATTTCATGAAGACGCGTCTGTTGAGCTGTTGTCGTAATGCGTCCCTGAGATTAGTCCAGCTGTTTCAGAGCTATGACCCCAGAGATGTGACGGAGAGTTAATTTATTAATTGGAGAAGCATACACCGTCTACCGCTTTGCACTTTAGCGATTAAAATAGGGCCAATTGGCTTACTGCTAATATTGTTCCTGCTGTCAACCAAACTAATCTAACATTCAGTAATATTAGAAAAAAGAAACTACAAAACAGATAGTGTAAGAATATAAAACAATCAGTATCATACTCCAAGAAAAGAATAGGCATACTTTCGTTTCCCGTCCCATCATGTATTCAAACAACACCTTCCTCAGGTACTCCATCTCAGTAGGTTCGCTGCTGTTGTATGCAGGGTCTGTGAAAACGAGCAAAAACAGCCATTAAATCATCTGAGACCTGGTCAGACACCCAATAATGCATAATTCAGTGTAATAAACTACTGTAGAATATTTCATGAAGAATATAAATGTATAAACTGAGTAGTTTATTTACTCTCTGCTACTAGTTTGGCCAGGTCTCTCATAAAAATAAAATAAAAATGTTTTAATGAAAACCTGATAAAAGATGTAAATCATGATACATTTAAAAAAAAAAAAACTCTAGTCAATAAGACTAGCATTCAACAATGCCCATCACTGTCAAACGCTCCAGCTGACTTCTGACACATAATAAAATATAGACAACAACCCAGAGCATCATGTTTGTGTTAGCAAACATATACAGAGCCACTTTTTGCACTGGTACGAGTTCAAATTCGGCAGCAACAATAAGCATGGGAAAAGAATGGCAACGCTCAGCATGATCACACGAATACCACAAGAGTCAAAGAATGAACGTTTTACTTCCACGCCCAAAGCTACAGCGCCATTATGCCAAAACTATCAATGGGAAACTGTGTTAAAAGGGCTGGTAACACTTAGTCGACCGCTTCTGCCACTCTAATACCCCCATCAGGTCTTTAACAAGGAACAACAACCACTTGGTCTTTGCATATCTGGGATTATCATTCAGATGAATGTCGCCGCAAACGACAGGAGAGGCTGTGCGATTAGAGGAGAGGACATGGTGATCGAGGAGTGCAAACAAGTCTTTGATCTCTCGCGTGAAGTAATGGGTCACCAATAAATCCTGTAGCCTTTGTCCTCCTGACCCCATATTGCTCTGAGGCCAAACACTCCACCCCACATGAAACCATCTACACAGCCCTCCGGAGGTTGTGTAGATTTTAAGGTTCATAACAAGTGAAAGATATTTTCACTTATAAGTAATGTAATCTGAAGCAACACAGGACAGTGTAGGTAGCGTATGTGTATTGTCAGTAAAGGATTTGAGAAGTAAAGTCTGTGTGGGAAACATGAGGACCAAAATCTGCAAAACCTATTAAATCCAGCGATGGGGTCCCCGCCCCCTTTCTGACAGCAGATTCTCTTTATTACACCAGCAGGGAAGCTTCAAGAGGCGGGTTGAGTTCCCTCAATCTCCCCCAGCTCTCTCTCTCACTCACCATGTTGGCTTTATGATATACTTGGGGATACTGCGTTGACTAGTCAGCACCCAGAGGCCAACCGTAACCACAAAGGATATTTATCTCACCCGAACCCTGACTAGACGTACACCGCCTCTCTTTTAAACTAACCTTAACCGAGCCCTCATTATAACCGCGGCTCTCATCTTAACCAGTAAGCCGTTTAGCAGGATACGTTTGTTTAAATACGGCCTGAGCACATCTAAGCCAGACCACACACACACACACACACAAACACACACACACACACACACACACACACACACACACACTTCTGCATCTCTAGTCTCTGATCCATGAAGCGCTGAGGGGGCAGACTACTGGTAGTGTGATAAAACACAGACTCTACGGTCCTCCAGAGGAAGCTACTCTATTGGGACAAATAACTATAACATTCATATATAATCATATCAAAAATCCCACACACAATATTTTCCATGGTAATGTGCTGTGTTTAAGCATTTTGCGTGGCACCTCTGTCGTGCTGAGCTAGAAAGGAAATTGGCTCAAGAAGCAGAACTAAGCGATCCATGGTGTCAACGTTACCTTTGTAAGTGCTCCCGAGATGAGTTACAACCGTGGTCCGGTGGAAACATTTAATCTTGTCCTCGAGCGAGTGAATCTACCATGGGGAAACACACGCGCATGCACAGATTAATCATTTCCAAAAGCTATTTGACCCCAGCGGGTTCATCCTTTGCATTAGCCTAATTGTTGCGCAGCGTTTTGTTATCATCCTCAGGGGATGTATTTGAGAATGACGATGTGTGTGTGAGAAAAACTGTGGGAGGTGTTGCTGTGTTTATAGGGTTAAACCAAATGTAAACAGATGTGCTTTGTAATTAAATTGAAGCAGCAGCAGAGCAGTAGGTCCTCTTGCTGGAGGCCACCGAATCCTGGGAATATATTTCATGGGATTTGTTGTTCACTTGTCCCCGCGAAGAGCCCACCCGGGGCCCGAACACTCACTCTCTCAACAAAGCTCTGCTCCTTCAGACGAGCCTCGCTCAGCAAAGTATTCTTCTGGGCGAGTTGAGCCTAACGGGGAGAGAAGGACGAAACATCACCGTCAGTGACTACCGGACGGTTTATGGTGGAACAAGTGATGCACAAACACATGTGCCTGTCAATGATACATGTTTTATGTATCAAACAATTGTTTTACAGTGGAAATGGACTGGAACAATATGGATCCTAGAGACTGTAAAACCAGGGATACTGGAGCCACATACCTGGAGATCTTCTGTGCTCATCTGTACCAAAATAAAGAAAGAAATGGAAGATAATGTATGTTACAACAGAATAAACAAATACATGTGTAGCGACAGTAAACGGTAATGCATAATAATAATAATAATAATAATAATAATTATAGTAAAAACAATGGTAGTTCATATATTTAAAACAAAGAAAATGTATATACTTGTTGAAATTATCTACACATCCTGACAGCAATCAATAATTCAAATGCAGCATCTGTGGTTGTTGCAGGATGGTGATACGCCTCTACCGACCGACCTGTTTGTTAACACCCGTCTTACTTTTTGTTTTTTTGTGACCTTTATTTAACCAGGTAAAATCAGTTGAGAACCAATTCTCATTTACAATGATGACCTGGCCAAGAGGCAGCTTTAAACTTTATATTGCACAGTAAAATCAAAAGGACTGTTCATGCTCAGTCGCGTCTAAACTGGACTTGTTCTTGGTACGATGTCTCTTCGGAGAGTCCCACTGTCTGAATGAATAATGGTGTGTGAGGGCTGTAGTGAGGAAAGGCCTCCCTGAGCATGAACGCATACAATCCACCTATAAATTTATTACCTCACCAGGAAAAAATGCAATGGAGAGAACAACGTAATTCTTTGTGTTTGTGTGCATCTGGACTCTGCGTAAGAGGTAGACGGACCTGTGCAGGGGTCTCACGGCACCTCAACTCCTGGATAAAATACATTTGTCCTGTCTGGCCCTTTTCCAGTGTGCACATCATGGCTGCGAGTATTGTTGCAGTATAAATCTAAAGCCCAGGATCACCTCGTATGATGATAATTGAGAACAGGATTGTGAGGCTGGCTGCTGCCTCACAATCTCAGTTTTCCGAGGGGAACATTCCTGAGTGATTCAAACGAGCATCCGGCGCGATTTGGAGAGCAGCCACACACGACTGGAGCGAGAGACTGATCAGAGCGAAGCATGCGAGCAAATTCTTTTCTGAGATTTGAGGCGGAATCCTTCAATTACAAAGCAAGACAAAGGAAAAGATGACCATAACTGCCAAGTCTGTTAACCTGGATGTGAACTCTCAAATAATAAAAAGGTATCTGTAACGATCTCGTGGTCCGGACACAAGAATACGTCCGGATCAGGCCGTCATTGAAAACCAGTAATTCTTCCATCAGGCTCTGCCCCGAGGGATTTTATACAGACATTGCTATTTCATTCAGCCACTGCAAAGTGACTTCACAATGACTGATGATTTAAACAGAATCGCTGCATGAAATTCATCTAAACCTCCAGTCTTGTGTATAATGGACTTTAATGGCGGCAGGTATGATTGTCTACATCTGTGTAAACACAAAGATGATCCCCCATACATCCACCAATCACAGATGTTTGACCTGGTGAATATACACGGTGGGTCAGACATGTTTGTACCTTAGGAGAGTCGTGGCCCTTCACTTGCAGCTCCTCCAGTTCTTTCTGAACCTGCCACACTCTGTTTCCCATCTCCTCCTCTCGACTCTGAAAAAATAAAGAACAACGGCTGAGTCATTTCCTACGCTTCATCTCAGCATCACAGCTCAAGTATGTCGGTCTAATCATGTATTGCAGACCTCCCACCCTTAATTATATTCAGAGACAGTAAGGGAGACACTTTTACACCAGACGATGACTGTTCCCTAAAAAATAATTTGAGTTTTTAAATCATTCAGCGGGCGATCATTGATGATTGAGACAAGTTTGTTTTTTTACACCAATGACTCCTCCAAGAAGGTTTCTGCCATAGGATGTGTAAACATATTGTAAAGTAGCAGAATTCATGACCTAATTTCTAATCTAATAACCATATATTAAATCAACAAAAAACCCGAACAATGAGAGTAAGAATGCAAACTAGTTAGCACGTGAGAAGAGGAGTTTGACTGTTAAAAAATGAATAAAGTGATGAATAAAAAAACTAAACATTCATAGATAAGTGTTTTAAGTAGTTAACAAACAGAACAGCTGAAGGAAAGTTAAAACTATACACAGTATATAGTATTAGTACAGTAGTATAAAGAATACAATGAATAGTTAAATAATCATTTGGAGCATGATGGTCTGTGTCAGTGAAGAGGTATTTGAGTTGTCTGACAAAGAGCTGCTGGGAACTTCTGCTTCAGGCTGCAAGGAGGCAGCTGCCAACTCGTGCAGTGATCGCTTCCAAATGGTGGGCGGGGTTTTTCAGGGTAAACCTACTGTATAAAACGGGGTCTTGATGGAGAAAACATGTTTTTTCTTCTTTTTAGAGTACCTGTAAAACCTCTTCATATTTCTGAACAGTTCTGTGCAAATCGTTGTCCTTCTCGCCAATCACTTTCCTCAGCTGACTGGCTTCTTCTCGGTGGCTCGTCATCAGCTCTTCCTCAACAGTCTGGGCCTTCGCTGTGTGGAGGAAAAGGGGAAAAACACCAGTTAGCGCTTATAAAATAACCAAAATCATATATTAAACCACTCAGTCAAACGTTTGGAGTGGAACATGATTTAAACCATTAAGAAAACAAGGAAACAGGCAATTCAGACGCACTGTTGCCAAACGCAACGATCCCTTCATTTTGTTCCGCCCAGTGAGGCGATTAAAAATGCATCATGTTTCCATGTAGTTATTTCCCCCCGCTGTTACACACAAAGTAAATCATATTGTGTTATTTGGTTGCCTAAAACAGAAGGAGGTTGTCTTAAACTGCCTTCTTTTCATTCATTCATTCATAAAGACAGTGGTCTCAAGCACTTATTCCCCATGCCTTACAACACAGCTGTAAATCTGGTTGGTTTCATTTCATTGATGCAGAATATTAGATATTTATAGCAATACTATTATCATATATTATAATATCATCGCAATACTATTATCATATTTTATCATATCACAGCAATATTATTATTATATTTTATCATATCATAGCAATACTATTATCATATTTTATCATATCATTGCAATACTATTATCATATTTTTGTGCAATACTGTTATATAATTTATATTTTGTGTCTTATTTTGTATTTTATTACCTTAGGTTTATTTTAATTCTGTGTTGGGAGGAGCGAGCAAAATAAGCTTTTCATTGTATAGAATAACTGTCTGTTATCTGTGCATATGACAGTAAAAACATCTTGAATGTAGAATGATTGTTCTGCCGCCTCACCGATAGTCTCCTTCACAGCTGCATCCAGCTCCCGCTCTCTCAAAGCCATCTGTGTGTTGAACTCTCTCATTAACTGCTTGATGGCAGAATTGTGCTTCATCTCCACATCTTCCAACTCCAGCCTATTAGAACAGATGGCAAACAAAATAGTAATAGGATGATTAGGATTATTATTTAGGGATTAGGGATTCATTTGCAACCTCGTGTCCGCAAATGGGTTATTTTCATTTTCATTGTAAATCATCATTAATAACGTGACATTGTGGACTCACTTCAGCTTTTTCTCGTTCTCTTCTAGCAACTCTTTCTTCATGTAGTTGAGGTCCTGTTCATGCTCCCTCCTCAGAGCTCGAATGTCTTTCTGCAGCCGGACAAAGTCCTTGTGGATTCTCTCTTTCTCGTTCTTCAGCTGACTCAGATTGCTCTTGAGAGACTCCAAAGAATCCCCGTCCACTTCCTGCATTGTTGAGTGGTTTCCCATCTCGGTTTGCACGCCGCTCCCGGTTTGCTGCATGCTGCTGCGTTCCACCATCACCTCAGCATCGGGTCCTGATGGATTTTGGACCTGCTGAATAGTTGCCCGCTGTTCTTCAAG
Source organism: Clinocottus analis (assembly GCF_023055335.1). NCBI lineage: Eukaryota > Metazoa > Chordata > Actinopteri > Perciformes > Cottidae > Clinocottus > Clinocottus analis. Next base: position 13,669,145 of record NW_027176240.1, on the reverse strand, counting down.
CTGGGCGTCCTTCGCACATATTTCTTCTTTCAGGCCATTTATTTCTGCGAGAAGGTTTCCATTCTGCTCTTCCACTGCTTTCAAATTTTCCACAATTGCAGATAGTGCTGATTCAGTTTCTTTGAGCTCCCGGTCTTGCATTGCATCTCTCTGAAGTGATGATAACTTCTCTTCATACGAGTTCTTCAATTCCTCTAAAGACTTTTCTTTCTCGAGCCTCTCATCACTCAGAGTCCGTTCCAGTTGTTGCTCCTGCTCTTCCTTTAGCCTGACGAGCGCTTCCTCGAGTGCTTTTGTTTTCTCCTCTAACGTCTCTGTGTGTTGTTGGCCGGACGCTACGACGCTCTTGGTTTCCTCCAGGCGAGTCTGAAGAGCCTTGAGCGCCTGCTCTTTCTCCTCGAGCTGCGAGGTTAGCTGTTTTTTAATCTGACTGATTTTCTGCTCGGCTTTCTTCTTCAGCTCCGATACTTTCCGGGCGCTCTCGGCCGATAGCTTCTCTTCAGCTGCCTTCAGACTCTCCTCTTTGCTCTTGATAATCTCGTCTCTCATCCTTTCAAATTCCTCCTTTTGACTTTCAAGCTGGTGTTTACACTTTTGGTTGTCTTCCTCGAAGGAGCGCAGTTTGTCGACGAGCTCCTGCTCCACATTACCGTTCTGTGTGCACTGCGTCTGGGTCTGCTGCAGCTGCTCCACCAACTCTCTCTTCTCGTTCTCCCTGATGCCACGTTGCTGTTCGAGGTCAGCTGTGAGTTGTTCACACTCCTTCGCCTTTAAAGCCAGCTGCTCCTGAAGCTCACAGAGTTGATGGACGCTGCTCTCCAGCTCAGCGGTGAGGCCGCTGACCTTCTGCTCCTTCTCGCTCAGCGCCTGGTCCATCTCAGACTTGCTGACGGACTGATTGTCGATCCTTGCCGTCAGCTTCTGCAGGGTTTCATTCTTTTCAGAGATTTCTCGCTCCAGCTCGTCGAGCCTGGTCTGCAGAGATGTAATAGTGTTGTCATTCTGCGTGAACTTCTTCTCGTACTCGGAAAGGTTGTTCCTGAGTGCTTCTGCCTCATCCAAAGCAGACTTTTTCTCCTGCACCAACCTCTCAATGGCCGCCTCCATTTGAGCAGCAGCCTGCTCTCTCTCCTCTTTATTCTGGTGATTCAGCTGATTTATGGCTTCAACCTTTTCTTTCATGCTACTTACGAGTTGAGTTTTCAAGTCACTGCTGATGCTTTCCAGGTTGCTGATATGCAACTCGGTTGTTTTCATACGTTCCGACATGAGTCGGTTTGCTTCAGTCAGCTCCTCAATTTTCTGAGCTTTCTCATGGACAGACTGGGAATGACTATCTTTGTCATCGGTTAAGGCTTTGACATGCTCAGTATGAACATTTACCTGAGCAGACATCTGTTCCAATGAAGTGCATAGATTCTTATTCTCCTCTGTCTGCTGGCGGAGACTCTCCTCTAAGGTGCTGATTCTATCTACTTTAGCGAGAATGACATTTTTGAGATTCACAACCTTTTTCTGACTACCGAGCAGTCCGTCTTTCAGCTCCTTTAACCGACATTCGACTCTCTGACACAGTTCATTTGATCCACTCTCCACTCTGGACTGAACCTCCTTACAGTAATACTCCATTTGGTTGCTGATCATAATTAATTGCTGCTGGAACTCTGCTTCCTTTGCCTGTAGCTGAATCGCAGTTTCCTTTATTTTTTTCTGCGAGTCCTTGCTTTCTTTAGATTTGGAGTCTTTCAGGGCTTTACACTGCTTCTCGGTTTCCTTCAACTTTCCTGACAAGGTCTTTAACTTCTCTTTGTGCTCTTCCGTTGTCGTGTTGAGCTCGTCTTGGAGGGAGTTCCTGTCGTGCAGAGCTTGGTTAAGGTTCTTCTCCACCGACTCTGTTTGCTCTTTAAGCAACGCTTCGCTTTGAGACAAACCTTCCAGCTTCTCCGCTGCTTCGTTAAGCTCTTCTTGCAGCTTCTGTACAGTGGTTTCTCGAATTGCCAGCTCCTCCTTAAAATCCTTTATTTCGCACAACACTTTCTCGTTCTCCTCTTTGCCTCGGCTGAGTTGCTGAGAAACTTCCTCCAGCTCCTGAGCCTTCTCCTGTATGATGTGCGAGTGTTTCTCCAGCATTTCTTCTTCCTGCTGTCCTAACTTCTCCTGCCAACGATGCTCCAGCGACTCAATCTCATGCTTGTGAGTGTCGTGCAGCTTCTCCACTTCTTCCTTATGGTTGGCCTGCAGCTCTGACATCGCACTGCTGAGGCCTTGGGAACTCGTTTGGGCCATCTCTACAATTTTCTCTCGTACTTGTTGCTCAGTCTGCTGAAGCTCTCTGTCCTTCTTTGCAAGTTCCATCTTCATGTTTTCTTCATTCTGCTGCAGCTTTTTCTTAAAACTCTCGTGCATTTCTTTGGCCTTGTGTTTAATCTTTTCCATTTTTGTCTCCTGTGTTTTCAGCTTATCTTCCAACTCAGTCGTCGTGTTTTTCAACTTCTTCTCGAGGGCAGCTTTTTCATTCTCCAGCTGTTTCTTGAGGCGATCCACTTCTTCCTGCCTAGTGTTCAGTTCTGCAGTAAATGACTTCTTCTGCTCCGAGAGCTCCTTTTTGGTCTGTTGTACCTGCGCTTCTCGTTCTTGAAGCACCTTCTCTTTCTGTTGACAATCAGTCTTTGTTACTTCTAACTGATGCTCCATATCTGTCAAATCCTTCTTACACTGATCAAGATCCTCGGACATCTTAATAAACTGTGCATTAGATTCCTTTAGGCTCCCACTTTCCAGCTGGGATTGTGACAAACATTGTTGAAGCTCTTCCAGCTCCTTGACTTTGACATTTAATTCTTGTACAGTGGAATTTGACTCCTCTTGTAGTGTTTTTTCTTTCAGCATGTGTTCTTTCACTTCCTTTTCCTTTTCTTTCAGAACAATCCTCAACGCGTTCAGTTCCTCCTTCAGAGCTTTCTCTACATCTCCAAGTGACTGCTCGTGCTCCCGTTTGATATTTGCGAGCTCTACTTTGTGCTTTTCCATGTGATCTTGAAACCTCTTCTCATGCTCCTGTTGGGCTGAACTATCAGCATCTTCAGCAGCCACCAACTTCCCCTCCAGGAGCTGTTTATTTTTCAAAGCCTCAAAAAGTTCAGCGGATATGGCCTCTAGCTCTGCTTGCTTTGCATCCAGTTTCTCCAAAGTTTTCTGGTTCATGTCTTCAACGTGTGCTTGGAGCTGCAGGTCCTTATCTTTCAGAAGGGTCTCCACTTCAACCCTGTGTTTTTCCTTGAGCTCCTCAAGAGCGGCGGTATTCTGCTGGGTTAGGGTGCACTTGTGCTTCTCCAGCTGCTCCTGGTGCTTTTTCTTTAACGCTGAGATTTGCTCTTTGTGTTTAATCTTCAGCTTGTCCAACTGAGTGGAAAGTTCATGAGAGAGAGTGGATCCATCTTGTGAGATCTTCTCCAGAGTGCTCTCCAGCTCCAATACTCTCTGCAATGACAAACACAGAGTTGGATTATTAAGTCACTGCAGTCAATCATGTCACAGGATTCTACGACAACTATACAAACAAATGGTAAACAACTAATATGTTTAACAGTATTTAAGAAGAGTAGGAGTAGTCAAAGTTGCAAGGACAACAAGGGATGTGTGTACATAACAAAAGACAGCCAGATTCAGTTTGTGAACTATTATGATGATGATGATGATGATGATGATGATGATGATGATGATGATGAGAAATCACTTAAACACGTTTAATACATTTTAAAATACCATGTTTGAAATGTTAAAAAAAGACTGGTTGCAACATTCATCAATAATAATTATTTCACTCATGTCTGTATTTCAGAGTAAGTTTTATGCGTTTCCTGTGTGCGTGTCTTGTTCTGTGCTTGTGTTTGAATACATTCCTGTTGTGCCTACAGATGGCCAAATAGCCAATTAACTAAATACAAATGGCAGATAATGTAAACACTATTTTTGCCCAACAATTAACTTGGAAGTGCATAAAGATTTGAGCGTCAACGGGTTCACTCAGCCCCAACTAATAAATATAAAAGACAACAACTCACAGTTTTTGCAGCTTCCAGCTCCAACTGTATCTCTTTGACCTTGTTATCACCTTCAGTCCTCAGAGCGGTCTTCTGCAACTCTACATCCTCCAGAGCCAGAGACGACTGCTGCTCCTGCTCCTTTCCTAACTGGGCAAACTCCTCTTTGCACTGCTCCTAAATGCACAAGCAGCACAAACACATCACATCAAAAATTCAAAAGATATAGTTTCTCATCTGATTTACTTGATTATGTTGTGAAAGCTTTCGGTGCGTACCACAGCTTTGTTGATTCTGACAATCATCTCTTCTTCTTTAGCAGCCAAAGCTTCACTGTGAAGTTTTTCCATATTGGCAATCGTTTCCTCCGATGATTTCTAATAAAGGTAATAAAAGAAAATCTGATTAATGATGTACTGTGTTATCAAACACACAAGATAAAAACAAAGAGTTTGCTGTTTCCTATTTAGTTCTCATGTAAACATTTTAGTTGGTGAGTCAACGTTTCTAAATAGCTTCTATAAAGTGACTATGACATGTAACACAACCAAAATAGACAACTCATAGAATAATGCTGTTCACTGTCTGACCTTCATGATGTTGACGACCTCCTGTTTGACTCGTGTGAGTTCCTGCTGCAGGCTCTTCCTCTCTTCCTCACCGGCCCTTTCAACCTCTTTCACTTGCTCCTCCAGCTGAACCTGCAGCTGTTTTCGGGCCTCGTCCGCCCTCTGAGCTCCACCTAGCGCTCGTTCAAGCTCTTCAAATGCTTAAAAGGAGAAAAAAAAAAGAATATATTTTATATTTATAAAATGTGCACATCCACCCAGGTCACACACAGAAGTGGATTCCACTCACCTAATTTCTCCGCCTTTTCTTTCTGGTCCTGTAACTCTTCTTTCTGGGTAGTAGCCTGCTGTAGCCTGGAGCGAAGCTTCGCAACCTCCTCTTCTTTCATTTCCATTGTCTCGTGCATCTGGCGCTTTGTCTCAGCAATCACCATTCCCTGAAAGCCACAGAGCCATCAAACATGATCAACCTTTTAACTGGCCAGTCGGAGCAAATCACAAACCAAATCGTCTGACACACTGAGATTGATGTTGATGTTGATTTGATGAATACTATTTCGGTATTTTACAACCTAGCGCTAGCTCAAGTGTCCGTAATAGCTTTTGACTTTAAGTGCTTTCAGTATTCCTCACACAGATCTCATGAGATGCTGTCCATCCTGCAGAGCTGGGGTCAAAGTTTAAGAGGAACATTATTGGACGCCAAGGCGTCCGACTTCTTCACTTCGTGGCAGAGTCCAAAAATGATTAAAATCATGTCATGCCTGAACCTGCAGACCTTCAATCACAAAGTGCCTGAAGCCTGAATGACCCCTGACCTACCTTGTCCTGCTCCAGCTGTTCAATAAGGTTCTTGGCATCACGCAGCTGAGTGATCAACTTGGTCTTTTCTGCAGTGTGCAGTTCCTATAAACACAAAACATTTGACAATATTCCAAATGAGAATGTCACATACTTTGCGCAGAGCCATTTCAGATGTTTAGTCTCAAAGCCCGCATCAGCTTTTGGTCAGATAACTTCCAAATGAGATGTTTTCCGCACCACCCAGGATGCCTCACCCACAAGCCAAATAACCAGAGTGCACACGAGCTCAGCTAAACCAACAAGTCGACCCAAATTACAGCCCAGTTTAGCAGCAGCGGCGTGTCGTAGCTGCGTCTCTGTGGCACCGCTGTGTAACCAATGGTTACAGAACAGGAAATGCTGCAATGTCTGTATTTCTCCGTTGTTTGATCCTACAAGGCATTAGTGTCTATGCAGACAAAGTGTAAATTTCAGTTTTCCTGTAAATATACAAACAAAAGACCATGCAACATACAATACCAGATTGTATATATTATACATTTAAAAATCCCCGAGCTGAACATCTGGAATCTTAGGCAGATGACATGTTTTATATAATCTTTGTCTGAGGAAGGAGACGAGCACAGCACAACCCAGCAGTTTCTGGATGCCTTCATGCTGCTTAAGAGGGCTAAACGCCTGTTAACCTCTGCTTTTCCTGACACAGGAAAGGCCCTGTTCCCAAAACACAGCAGATTCAACACAACAATCATGGCCAAAAAAATGGAGACAAGTCAATCATCATGCATAGCGGGCAAGCTGTCCATTATTATCACAGGGTCTCTGTGACAACAAACATTTCCTATCGGATGCTGCAAAAACATCAGAGCTGCCGCGGACAAGCTAAATAAGCCGATTGTATCACTGAAGCAAAATGTTTTGAAATAAATGAAAACAACGGTTCAGTCACGCTGACATGACATGACCCCGTCGCCCTGGAGCGTCGCCAGAGAATTTGGATGTTCGGACTCTGAGAGCAATAGCAATGCCCTGTGTCCCTGAGATAAATGACTTGCATTATCAGTGGACCGCTAAGACTGCGGCAGAGATTTTGCAGCACAACTATAATCACCCTCAACAGTGAAGACAGTGTTTAGTCATTTGCAGCAACTCAAACCAGCCTCATTTTGATCAAACCTGTAAAGAAATTGTCTTGAAATATCTGCTCACATTGTACCAAGTGATAATGAGTCCGAGCACATCGATGAATTTGATCTCAAAATATCTCAATATTAGCATGACTATGCTCAACACTCCGGTATCACTGCTGTCTAACGCACAGTAAGCACCTTCATCTTCTCCAGCTCCTGCAGTCTCTCCTGCAGCTGCATCTGCAGGGTTTCATTCTCGCTGCCCAGCTGGGCGCTACGCTCCTTGTGTGTTCGCATCACTTCTTTGCACTTCTGCAGCAGGTTTTCCTGCCTCTTCACTCTCTTCTGCAAGGCCTCCATAAGTTTGGTTGGATCACTGTCGCCCTCTCCTGCTCAGAAAATAAAATGCACTCAGTAAAAACGCAGAAATAATTCTCACATAGTTCTAATGCAGAGTAACTTTTACTTGAAACAAAGAAAGCATGTGCTTGCCCTGAGTGACTTCAGGCTCGACTCCCTGCCCTTTCAAAGGACTTTGTGTGGAGGAGGTCGAGTCTGAATCTGCATCATCAGATTGAGGGACGTCACCCTCAGGTGCAACAGCACCCTCAGTGAAGCCCTTGGATCGTTTCTTCAACAGAGCAACCTGTTAGAAAGAGTGAAAACCAGTCAGTGAAACCAACCTCTGTCTGAGTTTTTGGGTTAAAGACACTAATCCTGTGTTATTACATGCATTCATTTTTAAATGTAACTGTTTTAATATGCATAATACCACTTATTTTTTCTTTGTTGTTTGTGTTATTTGAAATGCTTTGCAAATATTGTCAGTGCACAAAAGGTGGCTGACAATTTATTTTAACAAAGAATGATATTAAGAACAATTGTGTTTCAGATTTAATGTAAAATGTTGCCACATATATACGAGTTGATCACTGCAGTCAAATGATGATATGGAATTCCTTCAAAGCAATTGACTTCTTTGGTTTCTTTAAAATGTCTATCTCTTAATCATCCAGTTTGCAACACTCACCTGTGTTTGGAGCACAGAGATCATCTGGTCTTTCTCCTCCAGCGTGGCATCAAACTCGTCTTGTAGGTGTTTCTTGGCCTGCTGGTCCATCTGTAGCTCCTGGAGCCGGGGAGGGCAATTTATTTTTCACATAAGAAATTGTAAACTGTAAATTATATGGTTTTGATAAGGCTATGAAAATATATCAAACATGTCATTTTATTTTTTTTAACATACCTTTAAACCTTCACAAAAATACATAAGATGTATGTTGAAGACCAGTAATTGATTAACTTTATACAAAAGTAAAAAGTGCTTTTGATGTTTTCCAGTTCAGTTTCTTACTCTTGAACAAGTGGATTGAAGTTTGGTTGAATGTCTGAGGTGCCTATGTAAAGGACAGCTGACAGGATCATCAGTGAGAGAGGATCTGTATCGAGATTTGTTGAACTTCATCACTGAGAACTTTGTTCACGTGTAGGTCGATCCAAAGGGAACTAATATCTTCTGAGCGTGCCTCCTTGTGACGTGACATAGTGTAACGCAACAAGCGTGGAGGCAACGTTTATCTGACCTGACCCACTCCTTCTGTATTTTGAAGCATACAGTTAGACTGAGACACTGTGAGCTGGATTTTAGCTTTTGTCAGAGGCCCACACGAGGTGAGTAAGTGACTGAGGCGATTTATTTTAGTGTGACAAAGACACATTTACATCCCGCTCTGTAAGCTAGAGGCAGGGCAAGTTTATTTGTAGAGCACATTTCAGCAACAAGGCGATTCAAAGTGCTTCACATAAAACCATTAAAAGCAGATTTAAAAACAGTTAAGAAAACATAGAAATAAAATGAATAAAAGTTGCAGTGCAGTTTAAGAAATAAAATGCAGTAGTGAGATGCAGCAGTTGAGTCTGGTTCAATTAAAGGCAGCAGCAAACAGAAAAGTCTTCAACCTGGATGTAAAGGAGCTGAGGGTCTCAGCAGACCTGCAGCTTTCAGGGACCTTGTTCCAGATATGTGGAGCAGAAAAGCTGAACGCTGCTTCTCCGTGTTTAGTTCTGACTCTTGGAACAGAAAGTAGACCAGAACCAGACGACCTGAGGGGTCAGGATGGTTCACCAGGTAGCAGCAGATCACAAACATACTTAGGCTTTAAACCATTCTAGAGGGGGATCAGCAGCAGCTTTGCACACGCACGACTCATTTTCAGTCTGGACGCGTCGTGCGCGTCTCCTCTCTCTCTGACTGCTGTGCGAGGCTCCTGTGAGACTGACCGCCTGCGAGTCCTGCGGGACGGCTCACGGCAGCACCCGCTGCTCGCTGAGGACAGCAACTGCAGAACGATACGTGCTTTCACGTCGGAGTCTCCAATAACACCAGAAAAAGTCACCGTTCGCTTTTGACCAAAAGAAGTCGGCAAGAGGATTTGGAAAGTCGACCACATTTAGCGACAAAGTCGGCAACACTGCCTGTCAGTGAGGCTGCGTAAGGGGGCCGTAAAATGTCAAGGGGTCTGTCCTAGATATTATTCAATATACTCAAACATGTAAATTATTCATCAAAAAAGAAAGACAGATACTGATCTATAGAGAGGAAATCATTCATAACATAGAGACATACCTCCCGCAGCTCCCCTATTCTGCGGAGAGCTTTGTCTTGACTCTGACTGAGGATGACCTGCGGGGAGGAAACAGCACTCTGATCAGTTCAGGATGCCAAAGAGCTTCAATATCTGATGAGAAAACCCCTGAACATTAATAAAATAAAATAGAAGCCAACACGTTAGTAATTGTTAAAGTAATTACCTGTGTTTTTTCTTTATCTCGTTGGACCGTTCGGTACGCAGTAACCAGCTGTACAGTTGAGAAGAGAAGATTAGTGGAAGTGGGAAGAAACAAAGAGAAAACCATGAATGAGGACACATCAAATTAACTATAGTTATACACTTCTGTGGCTACATAATTTACAGGTTGACGACTTCAAATCAGACTCCTCTGGGAGCCGCTCACCTCCGAGTACTTCCCTCTGTACTTCCCCAGGCTGCTCTCCACTCTCAGCAGCCGGTGCATCAACTGCTCTTTGGAAAGGGACTCTGTACTTCCTGGTGGCTCCTCAGCCTCGCTCTCAATATCTGAGGGGGGATCATACGAGGGGGCACCCGGGGACTCGTTTTCTCCCAGAGGTGTCAGGGATTCACGCGATGAGCTTCGGACCAGGTTTTCTTTCGAGGGAGAGCGAAACAGGTTTTCTGCCCGACTAGCACCCACGCGAATCAACGACTCCATTGAGGGAACTCTCAACTGCAGTTTCTGGGCAAATGACTGATTCTCCTCTCTCTGTTGGGAGGATCAAGAAAATGCATACAAAGATAGCTTCAAACAAAGCAAGAGCAAGACCCTTAGAACATTAAGGAAGATCGGGTAGGTAACATACGTACACGAGGAGAAGCACTTCCATCCCCGTTGATGCTACCTCTGGGAGATCTCGCTGCTCCTTTAGGGGTGCTCTGCAGATAAAATACATCATGAGAGAAAAGGAAAACTGTGCCAGAGGGCTTGTCCTGGGCCAGTTAGTCATCCCCACCCAGCGTGGCTCTCCCTGATTACTCTGAAGGGAGCAATATTAGTATTGCCGGGAGCAATGCAGGGGCAATGGGTACCCTCATGCAACTTGGAAAAAACAGAGGGGTTAAATACATAAAAGAAGGCATCTCGACAGTACATGAAACAAAAGGGGTTAAAACTAGACTACAGCGCAGCCATAAGGTCGGCACAAACAGACAGTTAAAAGTCAAGAAGGACAGCTGGTATTTTAATTAAAGACGCTTGGCAGTGTCGAGTGCAGCTGTATTACAAGAGAATCGTAATTTAAGTGGACATTTAGTGGCTTAGTTGGTTGAGTTGACTTGTTAGAAGAAGCATCAGGATAAGCAAATGTTCTCCTCCCTTGTCCAGCTCCAAACTGCTCCTTCCTCCGGATTACTGCCAACACATTCAACATTTCTGTCCTGCTTCTTGTGGGAGGGGTCTTGATGAGATGTCACTTCCAGGATCGGTTTTAGCTTGCTATGCAGCAATAAACATTGTGGTATTTCTTTGGTGAGGTTTAAAAGCAAATTATTAAATGTGTTTTCTCTCAGGCAACTGCTTGATTAAATGTGTTTAGGCTAAATTATTACAAAGGAAGCACTGATTTTAGTGTCAGTGATCTTATCGAGAAAGAATAAATACTGATGAAGATTGTCATAAAACTCCTTCTTTAAACAAGCCGATAGCTCATTGCTCACTTAATTCTCACAGGTTTATGTGAATGAACAGGAATACATTTAAAAACTCACTAATAAGCATAGAATACTTTTACTACTTCACCACGTGTAGACTTAATGTCTCTACTGCCTTTCAGTCGAAGCACACCATTTCACAATTCTCACAGACAACAAACGACTAATTAACTTCAGAGCGGTTGTAAACCAAAATCATGGTACTCACATTGTATTAACGATTACTACAACCTTGATCAAAGACCAACACAGACATAATTCCAAGAGGCAGAGAGATTCCTGACATTTAGCTCATCAAATCACAACATAGCTGAAACAACCCTATTTGTACCTGTTAAAATAAAATGTAAAAAACAACAAAATGAGTGAATGAATGAGATAGTTTGATGGGATTACTGTAATTGGACTGAGCGATGAACAATATGGCATGTTTATGTTTATAACAGCTGCATAGGATGTAGATGGAACATGACAAAGACACGGATATATTTAAGATATTTGTGGTTAATCTCAAGAGATGATAATGACACCGGGGGTCTTTGTAGCTGCAACACATTTAAATCCTCCAAACTGCAGAGCAATAAACTATAACCAGTCTATTGCTGACAAAGTACAACAGAGAAAACACTGTCAGGCTCGAGTTCAAGACTCAAACATTAATTTACTGTGTGCTCTTAAAACACTGAGTCCCAAAGAAACTGTTCATAGTTTGGTATAATTAATGTTGAAAATATCATCGTACAAGAGTTTGGGTCAACGAACTGAATCAGTATTTTAAATGAGTGTTTTAAAGTAGATTTAGATTACAGGAAGAGCAAACAGCTGGCCAGACTCCCTCTAGCTAATTAGTAGCAAAAAAACAAACAATTATCTTTTTGATATCAAATAAACACTTGATATTAAACATTTACTAAAATGTATCTCAGACATGTAAATAGACATACGAAATGTTAGCGAAATGATTTACAGTATGCATATCAAATTTGATGAAACGTTTCAAATGTTGTTTTCTTCTAGTCTTCTTACTGCCTCCACATACAAACACAAATCATCTAGTTGTTTAGCTCCACAAGCGCCGCTACAAAAGGTGCTCTGGTCTGTTTGTTTATTTAGAAAAGTTACAGACAATTCCTGAAAAGGAAAAAGGCAATTCTCCAAATAAACAGACTTGTGGGGCAAGGGGACAAAGGCCGACAGGCAACATAACAGGGAGTTGGGGGTCTATAAGGCAAGCAACTAAGGATACCTAAAGACAAGGGGGCAATATTCCCTCATGAGACGGATTATAAGAACTGAAAGGTAGGGCGATAAAACATACGGCAGAAAGCACACAAGCTTCTATCCCAGAATGTAAACCATAACTCCCACCGGATGCTGGGTTAGCCTAGATATGAGATGCCTTCTTGTTGCTAAATCCAAAGGAAATAGGAGACAGAGAGCAGGGAACAAGCTGTCCCGACATGGGCCTCAGTCCTCTACCGATTCCCCAAAGGCATGGAGACGGGCGGAAAGAACAGGGCAAGAGGAGGAGGAGGTTGAGGAGAAAGACGAGGAGGGAGACACAGGAAGTGAGGACAAACTCACCACACTGGCTACCTGGGCCGTTTTGGGTCGTTTTGAATGGTCCAGAGCAAAGATAGTATACTCAGAGAGAAAAGCGGGCTCTGCTATCATCCCGGCCAGCACCTGACCCCCGTCAGTGCAGTAACGGGACGAAAGGTGGGAAAAGGAGAGGAACACAGAGAGCAATGAGAAAAACAACACCATGAGTGTGAAATAGGGAGTGTCGAGCCAGACTGCCCAGACGAGGCTGGCCGAGAGAGGCTGTGGTGGAAGGATGGAGATTTTGGGGGCGGGTGGGGGGGAGAGAGAGAGACAGAGAGAGAGACAGAGAGAGAGAGAAAGAGAGAGACTACATTGGATAGGAATAAAAGTAAGAAAAGCGGGAAAGTGAAACACTCAATCAACATTAATGTTATGAATAACCGTTTGACATCTCTGCATGTAAGTTGTGATGTCAAAATAAAATAGGCCAAATCTGCCTCCAATAAGCAAATAAACACTTCCAGAGATGTCAAAGTGTTAAAGATTTGTGAGGTGAAAAAATATGCCACGATGATAAGAAGTTGAAAGCACATCTTGGGCCTCCAAAGGATGAGGAAGAAAGTAGAGGATAAAAACCTGAGCAATAGGGCCGCTGTCACTATTCCAGCTCAGAGTCTGGCTGTGTCAAAATGTAAAAGAAACTTGTCATGAATGAGTAATTAAGCCGTTTTTAAATCTAGAGATCAAACGGGCAAGACTGTAAACATCAATATCTCAGTTCTAAAATAGATTAACAGTTGTTGCGTCATCATTCTTAAAAGGCGTAGTCGGTAACTCGTTGCCGTTCTACCTCTTTCCTAATGAATCAAAGACGTATTGCATAAACTTGCCTATATCTACTGGCGAAAAACATTGCAACAAATCAACAGAGAAAAAAAAACACTGAGAGCATTATACATTAATTATTCATACACATGCTGCATTATGGTCTGCCCTCCACCATTAAAATTATGTTCCCAATCGAAAGGAAAATAAATCTCTTTTGCTCTTTTGACAGTACAATAAAGAAAAAGGACTTCTGTTATTAAATAAGATACATATATATATATATATATATATATATATATATATATATATATATATATATATATAGATACATATATATATATATATATATATATATATACATATATATATATATATATATATATAGATACATATATATATATATATATATATATATATACATATATATATATATATATATATATATATATATATATATATATATATATATATATATATTTGTGTGTGCGTGTTTCTGCGTGTGTGTGTGTGTGTGTGCTCTTGAAGATGAACAACAAAATGCCCTGAATGCTTATCTAAATTTAAAAGTCATTGTCCAATGTAAGGATGATACAGTTCAATTGAGGGAAAACTTACAAGACTATTCCTGTTTATGACAATATTGCAGAGCCAATCACAATGTTATTATAGCTATTACATTCTCATGCAATCATAAGGACCCTGTGTTGACAAATTGTCATTTGTCGCCAAAAGTCATTTCAAACAGCTACGATTCAGGAAATAAGCTGAGGGAATTAGTGTAATGACTAATATGCATATTTTATCATATTTAATATATTACGTTCAGTCTGGGACAGAGAGTTGAGAGTATTTTATTTGAAAGTAGATCATTAATAGTGGAATATGGAGCCTACACTATCTCTACTTTGAAAACTGAAAGTACTTGGTCATTGCTTTGGAAAATAGGACTGGTTTGTTATTGAGGGAGCATTCAGCGTCACAAAACACATGACAGACAGAAACATGACACTGTTGGAAAATTAGAATATAAGCTGGGGAGAAAACATGACATTTCGAGGGGCTGCAGTTTGAGCTCAAAGTTATTAAACAAATCCATCAGAAGCTGACCCCATGCTCACCTCTCTGTCACTGCTAGAGGGTGAGCCTTCATACTGAAACGGAGGTGTTTGACTGCTGCGCCGGTCTCCACTGCCCATCTGTTAAATAAAATAGTATTGGTATTTAAAACAAACAGCATCCCTTTCCCTAAACTATACACTCACAACTCTGCTCTTCTTCTGAGAAGGTTTTTGAGAAACCAAGTGTTTGGCTCCCAGACATACACTTCATGCTATTTGCCTTATCAAACGTCCTTCCTTTCCTTGTCTGATTGTCAATCTGCTTTCGGTTTTTCGGCAAGACAACAAGCGTCATAAACTGTAAACACAAACAAGGAGCAAACAAGGCCACGGTGCATAAAGAGCAATCCAAACCAGTAACAGAAGGTAGACAATGCCACTGACTGTGGAAATGCTTTTTTACATCCCAAGGTTCTTGAACACATTGACAATAGATGGTACATTTAGTTGCCTTCTACAGCTACAAATGGATGTTGAAACAAACAACACTGACATGTGGGTTTTGGAGCAAAATCATACACAATACCTCTAAAAAGAGGTAAAATAATCTTTGTTTAAAACACAGTGATACTCAATAAATTGGGTCGTTATATGCAAAACATTTAGAGGCTGCAGTTGCATTTATGGACAGGCTGAACCTGACCAGCAGGATTATGATAAACCCACAGCAAGTAATGCTGGAAACCAAAGACAAAGACAAATCAGCGTTGCAGCAGTGTTTCATTTACTTTAACATCTACGTTGAATTATATTTGTTTTGGTGTCGGCAGACGCGTGGCACTGCCTGGATTTGCATATGTCAAATAAAGCTGAGAGCAGAGACCCACTATCAGCCAATGTAAGCAACATACAAGAGACACCCATACTGTCCGCGTTTATTATTTAATTCATAAACAGTGTTTTGGCTACAACGAAGTTCACGGTTGGCTGTCTTTTTTCTTCTTCTACTTTCTACCCGAGATGACGTGAGAAACGAGTTAGTTACGAGTTTCCGTGAACGCACCTCACTAGCAGCAGCTAATGACAGCTATCTTAGGTTGAGTCGGGCAGCTACATTTCTTAGCATTGTGCAAACAGGTCAGCTGAGAATACAAGAAAAGGTTAAACGATAGCTGACGGCTTATCAAGATGTGTCAATGAGATTTGACAAATAATCAGTCTCGAAGTGTGAACCATAACGTCTGCGAAACGACAGCCAGCGCCTCAGCAATGTAAACAGTGGTTAGCTTAGCTGGTTAGCTTCCAGCAGCACAACAACTAACCTGGGCCTGCTGTGGCGACTGCGCATTCCTCTGCGGGGACTGCTCCTCGTTTATCTTCTGTTTGAGTTTTTTAAACATGTTTTCACGCTGATGCGGCTAACAGCTGATGAGCCGATCACTTATATCAGACGGAGATGTATTTCGTTAAGTTTAGCCTGACATCAAGTCCTCAGAGCTCCACTTCCTTGTTCGCGTCTGATATCCAGCAGGTGACCAAGCTCTCTGCGCATGAGCGCCAACGTGGAGGAAAACTGAAACGTCATCGTTAAAGGGCCAGTCCGGGATAAATTAGCTACAGCGCGACCCGTGCTCCCTGTGACTTTCCAGGTAGTTAACTGACTTTTAGGTAATGTTTTATAATGTGTGTTTATTAGTAGTTTGGAGTGACACTATTGAAGTAAAAGCAACTCCTGAAAATACTTGATGTCATAGGATGCCGTAGCGATATCATATGTGCATGCCTTTATAACATGGTAGTTTATTTGGGGAATACCTAAAACAGTTGACTTTACTGGTAACAGGAGCATTAGTCATAATTTATTTAGAATAAAGTTGTGCTTTTATACATTGAGGCCTAAAATATGTTTTGCAGAAATTTAGAGTTTTTGATGCAGTGGCTTCAGAAAAATTCTGCTTCAAGAGTTTAGTGATGGTGCTACATACTTAGTTTTAGCCATTAAAAATGTTATAGGCCATGTTTTGAGAAAAAAAAGAATTCTATATTACAGCCATATATAATGTTACTCATAACATCAGTGAAAATAATGAAATATGGACTTACAAGTCTTTAAACTTGAAAACAACCCTGCATGCATCAATAATGAATATAACATGAATTTAAAAGCTACTTTAAGGTCCTCGCTTTAACAGAAGAGACCACTGTTTTATGTGCTTTACTAAGATTTTGCGACAGGCCAGTTGTAAGCATAGCTACTAAGACTCGCATAATGTGTGTCATACTCTACGTGCTATCCAATTTTCATAGTCGGTGCTTTTTCCTAGCTAAAAGACGATTAATTACTTTCCCTTTATTCTTTGTTGGAATCAGAGTCACACAGTGTTGCCAATCTAGCAGCTGTGTCTGGTAATTAATGTGTTTGTGCTGCTATACCTGAACCAGTGGCAATAGAACATATTTTATTGGGTTTATTTTCTGCTCTGGAGGCTATGAACAACATTATGTGAGAGTCAATCTCTTGTCATCTTTGGGGAACATTTGTTTGAGCCCATACTAAGCCACAGTGATTTATACATATCGTAGATTAAACAGATCAGTATGCTCTTGTTTATTGTTTATGTGATGATCTGTGGTGAAGTCCCTGGACTCTGATGTGTTCAATTCGTTTCATATTGATGCATATCTAAATAAAAAACAGTCTTGCATGCTTGCTCTTCATCAAGGTTGAATCATAGTATCCTTGGGTATTGTAATGAAAACTAACAGACAGAAGTTGACAGAAAAGATCTCTGTGGGTGTAAGTCATGGTTCAAATGTGTGGTATTTTCCATTCTTTGTGATCTGACAGTGTGCAAATATCTGCAATAAACATTTCTGAATCCGACTTTGCTGACTGGTGAAGAACGAATCTAAGGCATGCCATTTTGGGCCTTAAAACCATTAAAATAAAGACGACAAGCAAGATGAGATTTGCATTTTTACACCATTCTGACTGTAATGCTTGCGACTCAGCAGGGTTTTTGATCTATGACGGGTGCCTGGCTGGAACACTGAGTGTAAACGATGGGTGGTTAACAGCAGACTGATGGAGCTCTCCTGCGGCAGTCACCCTGCAGCAAAAGGCAGAGAGCATATGTTGTCAAAACAGGGGAATCTTGTATGTCTGCTATGGCTGTTTTGTTTTAGACAGCAACTTCAGTTCATTATTTTCTGCAAAGTTACAGAGACCTTGTTTGGCAGCAAGTTCGAGGGAAGAGTATGGCTCAACATATATGAACAACTGGAGAGTAACATGCACCTCAAATTACTGCTGACCACACAATGAGTCTTCAGAGACCAGATCAATAGAAAGAGAGCTACAACTTGTGTATTGCTGCCCAATTAAAAACATAGTGAAGGAGAATCTGAAAACCAAGCAAATGTTATTGAACTGTTTTTTTCCCCAGACCAGCGGTCAGTGCTACCAAAAGCTGATTCAATATGTGCTAAAGTGTAAAGGTATGTGACCTAAACTCTGTCTAATCCAGTATCTCTTGGATTTTCAACTATACACATAATTGTCTCTCTTGGGGAGTGTCCCTCCTGACAGAATGGGCCAAACTAATTAAATATTGATGCACTTCCTGTATTGGCGTCACTTCTTACGGCTCTTTCTCACTTCCTTCCCCTCCAAAATCCCCTCCACATCGCAAACCTGATTCTGGCTGGACCTCTTTTCCCTGTCTGAAAGATAGTCATCTGAGGTAGCTATTAATCTCTCTCTCCTCACCATCTCCTTCCTTAAAATTGTGACGTCAAACATTTCAAGCACTGCCTTCTTCTACAAGGCCTCAAGCTCGCAGTCAGGGCTTCCTTGTGGTAAATTCCAAACTACAATTTGAATGACTCCAATTGGTATGGTATCCATGCTACCCATGATCAATTGACTTATTCCAAGTGTCCTTAAAATCATGTAAGTGAGGTGAATTTAAGATCCTTGCCAATGTTTTTTGAAGAGATTCATGATGTCCATGTAGTTTACTCAATATTTTTTTTACCACAGCAAATTAGCTGACTGTCACTGTTTAGGCAGCCCAGACTCAAACAAATAGATTTCTATTCTTTCACATAACACAGCATTTTATTGAGTTGGGCAATAAATTCGCCAAACCACCAACAATTTGCCTCCTGGGCCAGATTTAGCATGTTGTGTGTGTACGCAAAAATTTCAATACACCAAGAAGTCAATGTAGCAGTTTTTAGTAAAAAAAGAAAAAATGCTCATAATTTTTAAACATATGTTTAAAGTTGACCCAGCATTACTTTGTAAACCCTTTTTTGCAGCTAAAATGGTGTCAGTCGTGTGCCGAGGTTGATGTAACAACTGTTTTGGACACTGATTGATGATTAAGCGTCTTGCGCTCCGACCATCCTTTGCCCCTCTCCCACCCCCCGTGGTGTTGTCATCTGGTTGTTTTGTGCTGCGCCTCCTGTCACAGAGAGGTATTGCCAGGCTGCCTCAGAAGCAGCTCCATGTGCTTTGTCATTGGCACTGGGGAAAGCATTGCACAGCTATCATCTCTCATTCATGTCCTGTCCAAAACAGCAGGACATGAGGACTTGCCAACCTTTTCATGTAGCCTTTTAATGCGCATTAGGTTAGCAGTTAGCTAATTAACTTGAAGATTGGTGCGATGGTCAAAGTAAGCACACCAAAAAATGTAAAATGTAATTTGAAGTTGACTAAAAAAATACCTTTCTGTCGGAACATATTAAATATGGTAATTCTGTGAAGCCATAATCTCCATATGGTATCTTTTGAACGTTGTTGCATATTGCTGCTGTGGTTTAATGTAAGGTGGATCCACTAGATGGAGCTACTCCTGCTTTGCAACGCACTTACCTCAGCAAAGGATGAGGCATGTGGTCAATTGGCTATGACAGTGAGACAGACCGTACAGATTTTCACATCTGATATTTTAGACCCGTCATTGTAGGAATAGCGCGGGTGTTACTAGTACCATTAGAGATGGGTCTATCCCGGTAAAACAGTGTGACAGTTTGCCAACATGGTCATTGCCAAGATTTTAATCTGCTTCCTACTGTGGCACGTTAATACCAAAGTCTTGGAATCTGATCACTGTGGTTAAAACAATCGTAACTGCACTCTTCAGTTTCTTTCTCTTTTTATAACCAGCAAGGAGTCTTGATGATATTAAATTATTTATTTCAACAAAGTCCTGACCTGTTGCACTGAAACAGGAATTTAGAAAACATGCTGCCTGGTTTCTGCAGATCATGCTGGACTGAGAACAACGGTCGACTTGTTAACAACTCGTCTAATCTGATAGCTCAATTCTTGGCCCTGCTGGACTTCTGCAGATGTCAGTGTATTCCCAGATCTCAGGAATGACTTTGATGAATACAATATGCCTTAAATAGAACCAAAGGATAGGTAGGATCCAAGTTATAAACCAGAGCCGGCCTTTACTGTAATGGCTCAGTAAAACCGAGCATGAACAATGCAGTCAGTCGAATCAAGCTGTCATGTCCAAAGCGGCATCGGGGGGAAGTCAGCTTGTGGAGGACTACTGTGGCTAAAGGGCAGGTACGCATTATACGGCATACTGGGAGCCTAATTAGGGAGTTGGGAGCAGAATAGGACTAATACAGGCAAGGTAAGGTGGGCTATATGAGGTGAAAGCAAGACTTTTGAAAGAAGAAATTTATTTACCAGCATTGCTCAATCTAATACCATACTTTTAGAATGATCCTGTAATTTTCATTTTGATATTGACCACTGTTCAGTAAATGTTGCATTGTCTCCCTTTAATGATAACAAAGCAAAAAGGTCACGATGGTCTTTTTTTCCAGACTTGAAGCATCCCATAAATGGGGAATGAATTGACTGACAAAACACTGACTAGGTTGTTCAATTACATTAGATCAAATAAACGCATGCTTTTAGTGTGATGAGTACTTCTTTTCCGATATTTACCACTACTTTGAAGGAATGAACGCTGTATTTATTTACGCAGTTCAATTTTTATTTTTCATGAAACGTAACTACACCAACATAAATCAAAATCTAATTTCCTGCCAGCTCAGGTTACTTATAAATCGTGTTCAACAAAATTTGTGGGATCTTGGAATAGTGTGATAAACATGCCAACCAAAGACCTTTGAAAGTCTCACCCTTAAGGTAATTTATGTGTTTTACCCCAATAACATTCCACAAATGTTTTTCACCTCATGAGTTATGTATAACATGGGATTCAACATAGAGAACAGACAGCTGCAAAACACGCCAGAGTCTCTCATGTGGTCACTTGTCCCAAACATCTAATGCTAAGCTGTTAAATTGGAGTCTTCCACAGAGACATTTCAAGGGATTTCCCACAATTGGAAATTTACACAGAACTATCGAGGAAATAACAAAATAACATAAATAACATACATTTTCTAATTGTTTTGGGAAGAAGGAAAAGATTAAGATTGCTCTATGGAGGTGTTGACTTTACTGCTGCAAGTAGTTTTTGCTTCCATGCTGCTGACACGAATAAAAAACAAAAAGGAAAATTGAACACTGGAGTTTAAAAATGAGGGATGATGAAAGGTGCACTGGTAAATGTTGTGGCTTCTGTGTGACTCCACCTGGGGACTGGTTGGATTTGTGTTTGCCTGATGAGAGAGTCCTCTGTTGGGGGGAGGAGGGTACACCTGGATGAACATGTTTTATGTAACAAGAATTTCTTTCCAGAAGGCAGCACTGGTCCCGGTGTTCTTATCTCTCAAGCAGTTGGATTTACATCAGTCTCTGTGGTTGGATCCATTGGCATTTCCAGATGGCATGAACACACTGGTGCATTAAACAGAATATTCATCTCAGTTCTATCACATCTACAAAGCTTAGCGGTGTTAATGTCTAGTTACCTTTGCTTTAAATGGCAGAAATACTAATATTATTGCATATAATGTTTTGCGTTTATACCAGTGGAGGGCCGTGCATTTTCTACATAGGCCTGCTGTCTGATATCGTAAACATAAATATGCACATTGAGGGATGCTATTTGGCACATTCCCATTACAAAAAAGATATAACTTTTAATTATAAAAAAATGCAAAAATATATATATATTAAATTATAAAAAAGCTATAACTTTGTGATTCTATTTATGCCAGCAGCAGAAGGCTTAGCAGGCCCTGACTCCCCGCCACTAGTGTAGGCTGTACATTGGGCTGTAGCAACCAGTGAGGAAACTAAGATACTGTCCTCACACCACTTTCGTTTAAGCAACCCAGCTGGAGTTTGCATTCTACATTTATTATATTAACGTACTGTATTTCTGCTAAGAAGTTCATGCCGTTAGCTGCATGAGTGCATGAGTGAGTATGTGTGCACCTATGTATCTGTCCACAGCAAACAGAGTTACAAGTACGTAGTGCTGAGTACCTCTCAACCGCTGCTCTGAGGCTCACTTCCATTTTGGTGGATAGTGTTTTCTGCGAATTGCTAACAGAACTAGCAACACATTCATTGTTGTAGCTCTCCACAACTCCAGCAGACACCTCTGGGAATTTAATTTTACTTTTTGGCAAGACTGTATGGCGTATCTTCTACGGCGACTGTGAGCCGATTGCCTGCATACATCAGAGTTTTTGATTTTGAATGAAACGTGTTTTACAACATATAATACAACGGTGGTTTCATTTTGCCATTAGATATTTAGTTTTGACTGTGTGAAGTCTTGTAAACATAACTTAGATCTTGAATGTAGAATGTGTAACATTTTCATGACATTAAACACCATTTTGTAAATGTATGTATGTATGTCATAGATTTTTGACAACTTCATTATGCAGACATAATAGGCACCTCTGTGTATGGATATCAGACAGGAGGAAGCAGCGTTGCATGATAACCAGTGAGCTGAAACTCTGTGAATCCCATCAAGTGAGTTCCAATTAGCCTTTATACTGATATGACTATGTGTCTAATTAGATACACTTTTATGTTTTTGGAATACTACAAGGCATCTGGCACCACAGATAGAGGCTCATCTGTTGCTGACAATGATCAGACAAACATCACTCTGGCCGATTAAAATGTCTCCAGTGTGTCATTACTGTGGCCACCATTGTCACGGTGCAACCGGGAATAGCGTTTGATAAATCCAAGAGAGAGAGAGAAAGAGGGAGAGAGAGAGAGAGAGAGAGAGAGAGAGAGAGAGAGAGAGAGAGAGAGAGAGAGAGAGAGACGGTGGGGAGAGGGGAGGGGGCAGCCGAAGGTCTACTCTCAATGCACAGGCAGTGGAAGCTTCTTTTAAGTAATGGCAGGAGGGGTTATCTCTTTGTCCCCTCATCACCATGCTAGTGGTAATAAAATGCTGCTTTGTGGCAGAGAATAAAAGCAACCCTTCTGATAACTGGGATTCGTCCCTCCCCTCTGAGCCCGTGGAGGTGGGCCTGAAACAGAGAAGCCATTAGAGAAGAAAGAGGCAGTAATCGGATCTTCTCGTATATAGGCACAGATGCAGCATCAGTCGAACGTGCCATTATGTCAACCTTCTGCCTCGGAGCAAACATAAATTTCCTGTTCGTTCTGTGTTTACAACAGATGACATCTGTGCATTTCTTACCGTATTCTGGTGTCTTTATCATTAGCATAATGTCTTTACGCACCTGGCTGCAGGAAAACGCATGGTTAGGCTTGCAAAGTGAATTATATGATGGACGAGTGCCAGAAAAAGACAACGTAAGTAATAAACTATAGGCTGTTAATCCATTTACGTTTAGCATATCTAAATTGGTTCCAGTACTGATCTAAATCCATATATGACAATATCAAGTACAGGTTTAGGTTTTGTGACTGCACCACTCCTCAAGACTTTAAATACTTGTTCCAAGTATTTAAAGAAAGAAATCAGTGTATTTGACAACAAATAACAAAAACATAATTTTTAAGATTAAGTGAGGTTTTTTTTTGCTCCTTGCTTTTCCTTTGTTTGTTACCACTACTTTCTTCTCAATTTTATTCAAGGCTATAGGTTATATGTTTGTTAAAACAATTTCTGACTTCATGAATAAGGTTCTAGGCAAACAAATATGAACGCAAGTTTGCGCTCTTGAACGCAGGCTTTAAAAAAGAAAATAGTGTAAGGTGCATATTGCCAAGATCAATATTCCTATAGGGGAAAACGAGAGGAAGCTTTCCTAGTTGAGAAATTGTGCTGATGACAAGCCCATAACCTTAACTTTCTAATCACATTTCTCCACATTGTTGCCCTTTCTAAATATATTGAAAATGATTAATCTTCTTCTACTTTGTAGCTTTTTAAATTAATTTTAGTAAATGTAATTTTCTATGATACGGGACCTAAATAAATTGAATAATAAATAATTGCAGTACTAACACTACTATATGTCACATTACTATTCACCACTATTCGGTGTACACAGAGAAGTATGAGGATATAAAAGCAATCCCGAGGAGCAATACTGTGCTTAACGGTTCATTTATTATGACCAGTCAAGTACAATTTCAGCAGCATATGAACATGAACATTATCTCAGCATTGTATGACAACTAGATCAATATTTTCTGTGTGCTAAGTGACTTGGTCCATGCCATACAATTACTTTATAGCAACATAATGGTGGTTTTTATTTCCTGGCTCACTGGTATAAACTGCAGAGGGAAACATTTATTTTGCTATGCGTGGGCGTGAGATATTCACACATCACTAGGCCATGACCTATAGGAGGCTGGATCCATAACATCAACACACTGTGTAAAAAAAGCAGCATCCCACTGTCTGAAAGAGAGGCTTCCAAACCTTTTTCTATAAACAGCAATGTGGGCCTGCACAAGCTTTCACAATCTGCTGACTAAGATGCTTGCTCAGAACGCCGCACACCTTATCTAATCATTTTAATACTCAGCGACAACACTTTTCCTCCTCTCAGTCTCTCTTCCACAACAATTCAACATGCTGTACAACTCCCCCAACGCCTCCAGGCACCTGCTCAACATCCAGTATGTAAAGTTTCTGAGCTGCTGGGGTCACTGTGAGTCATTTTGTGAAATGCCAAAATATTCATAAGAATCGAAGTAAAAATTTACAAGCTGCTTTTATTTGGCGTGTAAGCATGGTTTGGGCCTTATTTGTAAACATTTTCCTTTAGGGATTAAGACAGCTTTAAGTGTCTGTATTAGCCATTCAGTTTTTCCCTCTTGACAACCAAAATGTCTCCAGGGAAATATAAACAAGTCCCAGAATGTGTTTTTCTACGTGGGCTTGTGACACGATAGCGTTGCAGGATGATACACATGAGATACATCATCTCATGTGTATCGTGCTGCAACGCTATCATGGCCGCATATCTAAATTTAAGGGTTGGAAGAAATTGGTCAACCAGTGAGATATAGTCTGGAGAGGGATAGGAGGAAGCTCTACGCAACTGCCACCATGATGAATGAATCACAGGGAGTCAGATTTCCTTCGCTGTGCAGTTTTAAATCTCGATGGGCCAAAAGTGACTCGGGTTTAAAGGATCTCTAAGAGGAAAAGTAATCTGTAGCTTTATCCTGGGATAAAATTGATGAGTCTCTTTGTCTTCTGTTGCGGTTGGGGCATCGTCATCTTGTCAAAAACTGGGGTAGACTTGGCTGTTATTGCTCTATCCGTAACTTATCTTTGAGATGGGCTTCAAGACATTGGTGGGTAAATAAACTTACAGTAATGGTGCGGTGTGGGACTCTTCTGAAGTACTGGATTTATCTCAGAGCTCTGGGTTTACTTGAAGAAAACTACTAGACCGTGACATTTGCTGCTTCAAGGGATCCGCAGCATCCAGGGATGCGGCCTGTTGGGATGTGAAGCTCTCCAATCAGCCTGCACGCAGTAATTAACAGATACTTGCTACACAGAGGTTGCTCCTTGCAGGTTTTGCTTCTGTATTTTGTGTTCATTAAAGAATAAAGACAAGCTTAAAAAAAAACAACGCAGATGTCTCGAGGTGCTCGCTGCCATTCACTTGTTCTAATTAGTTTTACTTAAGTCATAAACACACAAGGCGTCGATTCGTGGGTTGAATATTAAAAGTTGAGAGCATTGCAGCATACACTGCAGCTAACATGAGCATGTTTTAGTGATGTAAGCATTCAAAGCAGGCTTACGGTCAGGCCCCTTTTCACTAAACATCAGCTTTCCCTTCTGAAGTGGTGTTTGATAAGGAGAGTATGACAATATAAGAACTGACAATGTGTTGGCTGAAATATCGCTGGGACATGTAAAAGTCTGCTTCCCTCCTCTCTGTACCATTTGAGTTGTCAGAGAGTTGTGATATTGTAGTTTTTAACTCCCGTCCTCCGGCTGCCCTTGAGAGATAACAAGCTGTTGAAAAGGTGTGTGGCTTTAAAAGGTATAATGAGTGCAGCAAACTACAACCACCTAAATATCTTATCGTGGACCTCCTCCAGGTTCTGTCAGGACCGTTCTCGCCAAGAGAAATACACTCTACACAAGAGGATCCTCTTAAAAGGCTTCAATTTAGAGGACATACCGATAGTGTGTCTACGCAGAATGAATAAAATCAATGTGTTGCGTGAAGGTCTCAAGTAGGTTGAACAATAACATTATTATTGATAAAAGGTACCTCAGGAAAAAATGGTACAAACAGAGTACAATATTTTTTTATTGTGATGTAATTCACCCTAAGATGGCAACACTTGGATGAGTCACAACACAAACCAACATTTTCAGAAATAAGTGTGGGAAGTAAGAAAGCAGTATTTTAGAGAATCACATCTTGTTGAACAAGGTTAACCTCACCACTCACTCAGGTGCATTTATGTCTTTGGCAAAATGAAAAGAAAGATTCTACAACTGAATGAACCGCTTTAAACCTGCTCTGTCCCACCAAAAAAATGTACCTTTCAGGATTTTTTAAGACTGTTGTTGTTGGACCCTAAATCTAATTGGATTCTTAATAGAAAATCCTCCTCAGCGGTAAGAGTGGGGAAGTGGTTTTCATTTAAAGCAAAAGCGCGCAGAAACCAAATCACACGAGCACAAGAAAGTTGATTAAAGTTGCAGGACAGACGCAGAGTTCGACGCGCACTTTGGTCAGAGCTTGTGTCAGACATTGCAACAGGAGTTTATTTCAAAAGAAAACCTCTGATTCATGATGGGAGAGTAAAGCTGCATGCAGCTTAGATTTGTGTGCGTAGTTTGGACTTATAGACATTATATTTTGTTATAAAGATAAATTCAAACTTCTAATTCACAGAGAAAGTTTTCCTTTTTAAGCTGCAGAGATGCTAAAGAATACTGCATATACTCAGGTCAACACTTTGGACATAACTAGTGGGAAACAATGAGATGTCGACCTTTTAATTATGCCTTTGAAACAAAATTATTATTGGAATAAATCTAACCGTACTGGCGTTTGACACAGTGTTGTGATTCAGTCAATGGCTCGAGACTCTTTAACGACAAACACAGTTTCTGAAGGGATCCTCTGACATCTCAGAGGACTGTTTTTTCTTAATTGGCCTTGTCAAGCCTGATCTAAATCAATACTCCCTTACTCCTTGCAACACTGTTGTGTCTGCTTTTCACCTCTCATGGGAGGCACAAGAACGTGTGGGATGCTTCAAGTCACATCTGCCCATTACAATGCTGTGTGCAGAGTGTTTTTTTTAATGACACAAGGATGGATTTCTCCAAGTGTTCTCAATCATTGGGATCAGGCCTCGCTCAGCTGCGTGAGAGGAAATCCCTCATTTGCTTCCCTGGCCAGTTCATTTTTCACCGTAAGCGGATGTGTGTCCTCCCTTGTCTCCTCATCTTTATTCCCTGCAGGAGGCCTTGTTGCTGCACTCAGAAGGACTGTCTCCCCTCCATCATGCCCACACGTCCTCTGTTTCTATTACAATCGGCCGTTAAGGTGTGTGGCGAGCTGCAGCTGGGGTGCTTTCTCCATTTAACACGTACTGCAACATGACCGCTGCACTGGAGTGTAGCCCTAAGCCCTCACCCTAATCCTCCTTAAGTTGTGTTTAGAGGTGGTACATGTGAATTATATATTGTTGTAGCCCTGATTTACATGTTTGATTTCATATGTTTGTTTTTGGGGACCCTTTTATCGGGTTTCAAAGTTAAAGGGGAATAAGGCATATATGCTTTTGATTTTAATGTTCAAACTTTAAAGCTAAACTATTTGACTTTGTACAAATGTTATAAGAAGGTTGATTCATAAGCAATACAAATACACTTGGTCTGGTGTTACCAGAAGCTTATGATTGCTAAAGATAACACATTCTAGGTACTTATTTTATTATCCCAGTACAAACGTTTTGCCTCCTCTCTACCTGTGTTTCTGTTACACCGCACACACACACACACACACACACACACACACACACACACACACACACACACACACACACACACACACACACACACACACCATTATCCAGCAGTGGCTGTTTTATTGTAACAGTAAAATGTTCATTTTTACTAGGACATCAAAAAACTCATATTGCGCTTAATGTTGTCTTTACACTGTTAATACCATTTAATCATGTGTGAATACAGCTGTTTATAGTTTGCTATCAAACTTGGTTAAACCCTTTATATTGCTCACCCTGCATTTTAGGTAAACAGTATGAATGGGTTTTGGATGATAAGGATTAAAATCAGCTGAAAAATACATGTCTTTACATTTCCTTACAACTACACTATTTTATTGTAATTATTTTGAAGTGTGTATTGAGTGTGCGCAAACACCAAATAGGGAAGTTTAAAATAAAGTCACTAAATTAATCCAATTGTTATACATGGTGTATAAAAATGCTTGATGTGACTCAGTGGTTTAAATCTTTGTTGCCTGAAAACAAATGGACGCAGTTTCTGCTTCGGCTCTGCTGGTTTCCTCCCACTGCCAGGTGGATTGGAGACTCTATCACCTCGAGGTATGAATGTGTCTGAGCCGTTTGTCTGAAGCCTGCACTGTCTTCTCTGCCCTCCCCCCCAGTGCATGCTGAGAGAGTCTTCCCCTATGACCCGAAGATGAGTGGGCAGAGAATATAAATGACTGAGAACTGGAAACATATTTCACTACATTTCCACTGATCCGTATTTCCCTCATGTTGCTGCTCATCGCCATTACTGATGTGATGTTTCTAATATATTGAATTCTGCTCATGTAATTCTGTATGTGTTGGGCATTGAGGCTTGGTGCATGCGCATATTTTCAACCCCCAAAAAAACAAACAAACAGCTGCAGGTCAGTAAATGAAAAGGCCGCCTGCCAGTGCCTCAGGCACAAGTTTTCATTGATATCTTTCTTTATTATATTCACGTTCTTACATTCTGAGCTAATTATTAGACCTGACAAGGACAGACTGTAGCTGAGATGACGGTGCTAACCATGCCTTGTCTACTTTCTGACTTGATATGTGGAAGCCAATCAGCATGATTAGAAAGAATAATCAATACAACCACTTGTGCAGCTCTGCTGCTGCATGTCATTAGAAAAACAGTCTCTACCTGCCTCAACAATGTGGATTCAATCCACTCGTCTTCTCTTCTTGAGGCCAACTATTTCTTCATGCATTTGTAGTGTTTAAAGTGCAACTATGACAACGAAGCATTCTGAGTTACAAACCCAGTTTATTGAATGCTCATCAGTGAGGAGGATCAGGATAATGTGTCTTTTGAAAGCACCAGTCAATGTTTGAAAGATATTTTTATGGATCAGCAGCTCCAGATCGTCTTTAACTTTGTTAGAATCTCCACTGCTGTGTTTTCTTCTAAATGGAAAATTAGCCTTATGTGCCTTGTAAACATTACTTAACCATGTCCTCATAGTTCAAAGAACTGCCTGCAGGAAGTCTTGCCCTGCTGTAAACAAGCCTCAGAAATGGGATTTATCTCTAATCTTCTCCATTTTACCAGTACAAGTCCTGTGTTGGGTCTAGGAGTGGGTCATTATTCTTTAAATAAAGCAATGACAGCGGAGTCTGTGTCCCACTGTTTTTTAATGCATTTTGAGTATCACAGGACCAACAAGACACACACATTATTGTCATAACATTAGCATGTAGTATGCATCTAAATTCATCATTTATAATCAATTGAAAATATAATTCCAATTGAAGACATTCTTCATGAGGAGTACTTTCACTTTTTGAACTATAATTTCCTAACAACTGTCCTTGTCCGGTGTTGAGGCTTTTGTAAACTTCTTAAGCAGCGTAGTCAAGGAGTGTCCCTTTGTTTCTATATCCGTTCCAACGTTGCAGAAAGTGAGTCTAGTGAGTCGAGTATCCTCAGTGCGCATGCCACGAGGCAACACAGCTGCACTCAAGTGAACATGTACATCCTGTTACATGAGGACCTAACAAGGGCGCACGGGGACACTCGTGTACCTCAGCCAACTGAACCACCTGAAAGTCTAATTTGATCTACAGTCCTTCAACTGTGGCGGGATGCTGTAGTCTCGAGATTTGTAGCGAACGGTGATCTCACCACATGCATATGCATTTAAAGGCTTGGTGCCACTACAGCGTCCACATGAAAGCGGATGCAGCTCCGCGCTTCTCCAGCCCAAGCAAGCCTGGCAATATATGAGTTTATCTGAGCGAGGGCTCTTCCTGCGGAACGTGAATCGGCTGTAACTTGCAGAATTTCTCGCGTCATTTGTGGTCTTTCTTACGCGGAGGAACATTTTGGTGCAGGGGACCCAGAGGATACTACTGCTGCTTGCGCTTGCACAAACGAGCGTTCAGCGCGTCCCATTGGATTCAAGCAGCAGTCCACTTCACGTCAACTGCATTGCCGCAACTGTGTGAGAGAATGTTTCCATCATGACACAATGCGCCGGCAGCTTTGCTCATGAACTCTTTCGCGGTTCTACAGACTTCCATCCACAAGTGGAGCGTTTTTCTGCCTTGCAGCCACGGATCAAATCACTTCACAACTACAATGGGACAACGTGACGGGCTGAGTAGACGAGATGTTGAAGGTGGAAGTGCAGTGAGAGTGCGAGGCAGCCACTTCCAGAGGACACCTGCAGACGAGTGAATGCCGTCTCCGATGTGGAGCTTGTCGCTGTCCGACGCGCGCGTGGTGCTGAAATTTGGATGATGCCTGGCCAGCGACTGCAAGGCTGCCGCTCCCTGCACCTCAACGAGGACAACGGCCGCTTCGTGCTGCTCGCCGTCCTCATCATACTGTACCTGCTGTGCGGCGCTGCGGTCTTCTCGGCCATAGAGCGGCCGTCGGAGCTGCGGGCTCACGGCCGCTGGCACGGGACGATCCTCAACTTCAGTGAGACGTTCAACATCAGCCTGCAGGACCTCAACTCCTTCCTGCGGGAGTACGAGGCCGCCATCGCCGCCGGAATCCGGGCTGATGCTCTGAGGCCACGATGGGATTTTACAGGGGCTTTTTATTTTGTTGGAACTGTGGTGTCGACTATAGGTGGGTGATCTATGCAGCATTTACTGACCTTTGCGTCCGTTTGGTTGCAGCCATGCTGTCCTCTACTTGTTGAAACACATACATTATTCCTCGTAAAACCATGTGTCGTCAAGCCCTCGTGGAGCCTTACAAATAGCACATGAATCGGCTCAAACTATTAAGTCAGTAATGGATCTATTTAGGATGTATGGAGGTTAAATACTGAACACATTTGAGACCTGCTCTGATAAAGCTACATCAAGACAAATAAGTTGGAGAGTGTTTAATATTGATTTGGCCTTTGCTCGTTAAATAATCATATCATTACTGATAGTCTGGACATCAAAAGGAGCTGTCGTCCCTGCAGGCTGCTATCTTTCCACTGGCTTACTTACAGAATAACAGATTAACATTTTTTTTCCAGTCATGTGTTACATTTTGGCTGTGAGGGACTTTGGCAAAGGGACGACATCTGACTCGCCTGCCAGGAATGGCACACTCATCTCTGGCTATAGGACAGCACCCATGGGTGCAGTCTTTCTTTTTTTGTTGCCACATTTCCATTCAAACCAAAAGGAATGTCAATGAGAAGCCCCGTCTGCTCCCCCTCATTTAACATTTACTCGGGCGATAGGTCAGAAAAGAGCAAGTGTCCCTCGCAGGGCACCCGAGGGCCAGCGGTGTGGTGCACTGCATGCCTGATGGCTCCAACGCATTGGCCCCTTCCTCACTGGAAGCTAGAAAGGAGCCACAGCACACAGTGGGGTGAGGGAGTGAATGTGAACGGGTGAACAGGCAAACAGAGACACCCCAGGTAGTCATTGGAGCTGACAGCTGCCGTCTATCCCTGACCTTGCCCTCAACACACACAAGCACACACATATGTACACTGTGATACCCCTGGCGCATCCTATTAATTGAAATATGTAGTGAGGCGAGGGATAAGGAAAGCTGATGGCTGTGCATGGGTTCATAGGGAGAATTGGATCCATACGAGCAGGAAACCTGTCAGGAGTTTATTAACTGTAGACCTGTCATGAGCGCTTTACTGGCTTCTCACCTCCTGCTCTCATATACAGAAATGCAGAGCTCTCTGGCAGCCTGCTCACTCAGCTCACACAGTCTCAGGAGGGAACCACAGCAGCTGTGTTTGTGTACTGTGGCATGTTGAAATCCTCTTGTGCTCCAGTTGTCATGTTGAGCAAGATCATAGAAACTGACTCATCTCCTCGTAAAAAGGGAGAAAAGGGTGATGTCTTTCTACAGTATTTGCTGTTTGCATATGCTTGTGTGGATTTTTTGTCTCGATTTCCATCTTGCTTTGATCTCCCCCCCCCCTCCTCCCGACTTGTGTGCTACTTTTTCTTCATGCTTGTGAGACGCTGATATAAAAGGGATTTGGGGGCCTCCCCGCACAATTCGGAGTGGCATCCTCCTGTGCAATCTAAACACTCCTCCCAAACACGTCCAACCACAGTGCTGTGGCTGAGGCTTCAAATCAGCAGTGACACTCCCCTTGATGCGCCTCCACAATATCACTTTGAAGAATAAAAGTAAAGCCGTGGTCACTTGAGGTGCTTGTTGACATAAAGTTTAGGCCAGATTCACCAGCTATTAGTCCCGCACTTTGTGCGTTGTATCCCAATTTAAGGGAACGATGCAGGAAAAACCAAAAGTACATTGCAGCTTTTTCAATAGCGTAAACGACTGCAACAACATCATGCGCACGCTTTCTGATGTTTTTCTGCTATTCATCCTGAGCACCTTTTTATTGACAAAGACAGCCTCGCCACAAGGTCAGTGGCCACTCCGCAGCTTTCCATCATATCACATGATCTTCCTCAGCAAATTAAGTTGCGCTGTTGTCAAGAATTTGTTGTTGTTTCAATTTTTCATTTTTTGCGGAGCAGTCTAATCACTTATTGTTTTTATATCCATGTTGGCTTAAAGGTTGACAGAGAAAGTTCACACAATAACTGCCAAGCTCAACTTTTTCATTTGAAATGACCCAAAAACAATTGAATTGATTGCCAAGAAAGTTGGTACAAAACGTTAATTGTTCAACACTTTGATGTATGACCAAAAACCTGCAAAACCAACGACAATCCCATCAGTCTCAGCTGCACTTTGTGTTTAATGCTAATTAGCAAATGTTAAGGTTGACAAGCAAACACAAACTGCACACAAACAAGGTGTAATACTACTCTTTTGTAAAATATCCCAAAGCGAGAAAGGTATTTTTATCTGCTTGACGTCTTTCCAATGTAAAGTCAATCGGTAACGTTTTTGGTATAGTTGAACTTGCCAATCAATTTTCAAATGGGTGAGTCGGCACCATTTTTGAGTTTGGTGTCCAGCGCATCCATGTGTAAACATCAGCAGTACTGCATAAGCATTGTCTTTGTGACTATGTCTGCATGTTAACATGAGCGGCGAGCTCAAAACACTGCAGTGTCTCACCACAGTCTCACAGACCCGCCAGCGTGGCTGTGGACTCTCCTCTTGTTAAAGCTTTGAAGAGTTTGTATTTCTCTACATCTAACTCCTGGTGTTGTTGTCTTGTCCTACATTTTCAGATGCAGCTTTACTGTTTGCATGCTCAATGAAGAGGGCACAAGAGTCTGCTCTGTAAACAGAATTTCTATTAATAGGAAAGCTATTTCTAACCCCCAAGGCTGATTGATAACTGCCAACTGCCAATTAGGGCAGCTCTCTGTCGCTGTGTGTGAGTCTGCAGGTCTCACTGTAAGTTGCTACAATTACATTTTTGAGAAATACTTTATCAGCTTTGAAGTGCTCACAGCCGTGGTACTTGTCTGTGGATCAAGTGTACTTGGGGATGGCTCTCTGATGTAAAACTTTAACTTGTTGAAATTGAGTGGGACGGGCCAGTTAGAGCCGTTAGTTGTTCTGCAGTTATAATATTCAGGGATATTTATTCCTGGGGATGGACTCTGTCCTGCCGCTCTCTGCCTCTGGCTGCCACTGTGGCTTCCAGCTCCATCACACTCATCACCACCCACTCAGAGAAGTCACGAAGGCAGACAAGGCAAATAGGACAGATGAACAGACACTACAATACTGACCCTCATGCAGTTTGTACTTTAAATGAGGCCTGATTTACCCTTCGTGCGGTCCACAACTTGCAAAATGAGGGTACATGTCAGTGGAGTGGAGAGAAGATAAAGATCCTGCTCAACCCTGGCTGTACAGAGCTGTGCTGCAGCGAGATAACAGGGCGCTCTAGCGAAGGCTCTTCCCACACCAACCTCTGATTCTAGGTCGATATTTTAATGAAATTGGCCTCATTATGCTAATAGCTTTAACTTGTAGTGTAATCTGCAGTTTATCTTGACACTTATATTGTAGTTTTGGGCATCACATCAGATTGCATTGGAAAAGATCCTAGAGATTTAGCTTATAGAGCACTTATTAATATTTCTTTATCATCAATGTATAGACCTGACTATGTGTAGTGTGGAAGGAGTCACTCCAAGTAACACACTTATAGGGATAAAAACTTGTCACCTACATCTGCTTTTCTGCTCAGCTCCCCAGCCTGTTGTAGCATCTTTCTGCTTATTGTTTTGGTTTTACAGCCCAAAGCTTTACTTTGGTTCAGATATATAAGTGCCAGTATTACAATGAGTCTGTTTCATAACCAGTTACATAACATTATACAGTATGGACATTATCATCATCATAAACCTGTAGCTTTTATGGCAGGTGTTGTCGTGTTCACTTCAATGCAGGGGGTGGCTGTAGCTCATGGGGAGAGTGGTCGTCCTGAAACCACAATGTAGCTGGTTCGATTCCTGGTCTCCCCATGTTGAAGTGTCCCTGAGCAAGACATTGAATCCCCAGTTGCTCCCCGGCAGCACACTACTCCTTAATCACTAAGGATGGGTTAAATGCAGAGACCAATTTCCCCAAGGGGATTAATAAAGGATACGTTCTTTCTTTCCTGTGACTGGATTTGTCCTTTTAGTTCTGGATTAAATGGACTGAGTTGGGGGATTGAGTTTGTCAAACAGTAGCCTAGTTTGACCTTTGACCACAGCAACATCATCAGGCTGATACATGTATGGGTTATAACCTCAGATCACAGTGCAAGAGTGTAACCTCCCCTCAAATTGAGTCAAATCTGGCCTAGTAGTGACAGAGAGAGTACTTTGGGAATTTAAATATGAAGACACAGTGCCCAAACTCATAACTTTGCAGACTTTGTCCAGTTATATGAATCACAAGTTTATGTGTTTTTAAGTTATATAATTTGATTTACTTTTATCACTCCCACATCAGGCAAATCTGTGTTACCCCACTGTGAGATACACCATCTGCTGAATTTAGTGAACCTTGATACCATACAGTGTCTCACGACAGATGTCACATGTTAAGCTGAGGGACTCCAGAGTCCC
Source organism: Clinocottus analis (assembly GCF_023055335.1). Taxonomy (NCBI): domain Eukaryota; kingdom Metazoa; phylum Chordata; class Actinopteri; order Perciformes; family Cottidae; genus Clinocottus; species Clinocottus analis. Next base: position 13,634,016 of record NW_027176240.1, on the reverse strand, counting down.
TTTAATGAGCAATAAATCAGACCGCAGAAGGCCAGAGAGAACATGTAAACAATTGTTTGTCAGGTTTTGAATTCTCGTTATTACGCAAAAATGTTGTAGAATTTGCGTCAAACTGCTGTCATCAAAAAGTAATTATTAATGCATTCTAACATTATTTTAAGTTCCTAAAGTGAGCGTGTTCTGATAAAGAAATCAATTGTATTGTTAACTGAAGAAAACTGCAAGCTTGTTATGCCACGATCGCGAGAAACGATTTAGAAAAATTATAATTGGCCATGTCCTCTTCGTCATCGTGATAGTAAACAATCAGGCCCGGCGGTTTAGTTTAGCGTAATCTTCCACGTATTCTTGTGCCAATTTAAAAAGTGCTGATTTTGCAGCAGAGTTTTACTGAGGAACACTTGTGAGGCCTATTACACGCTTGTATGACCAGGGCCCATGTATCTGGATGAAACTGCAAATCAAATCTCTTCTCTACACTTTCCTGCATCTCGTATTTCTCGAGTCTCCGAGGTTCCAAGACAATATCACCTCAGGATGGCAGAGCATGCATTTGGCATTTAAGCAGTTTGAAATGTCACATGATGGACTCCGTGGATTCCTGAAGGCTGGCTGTGTTTTTGCTTTGATGTCGTGCTCATATTCAGATGAAGCGCTCGGTGCTGCCTCGCTGGAAAAAAAAAGAAGAAAAAAAAGCCAACATCTGTGTTGCTGTTGCTGTTGGTGTGTGTTATGAGTGCGCTTACAGAAGGTGGGTGGGAAAGGTTTGAAATCTGTGTAATCGGATTCGTCGATGTTTGTTGTTTGAACATGTTTGTTCGAGCTGTCTGTCCCTCACTTCAGCAATGTTTCCCTTTTCAGGATGTTGCTTCTATCTAACATGCATCTCAAATCTAACTCATTCTAATGCACTCACGTATTCAGATCCTTTCATTCAATCATTCACTCCTGACACAGTGTGTTATTGCGGGACAACATTGCAATTACGTTACAAAATAGTCTGCTCACATCACACAAGCAGTGCATTACATAATGGGAAGAAGATCACTCCAGTTTATTTTACGGCATCATTTGAAGCTGGTCAGTATGACTCTCTTTTCCTTACCTCCCCTCTCTTCTCTTTAGATCTCCGGGCTGCTCTGTGAAATCATAGACTCAGAGGAAATGTCACTGTTAAAAATGGAAAACGGAGGACCTTCAGTCACATGAAAGGCACTGGACTTCTCTTTGGACTGTGTGCAGTCTGGATGCTCAGCCCAAAAACTGTGTACACGATGAGGGAGTGGAGCCAAACTGCACCACTGCTGCATAGACAGTCCCGAAGACTGTGTTTAAATGAACTGCATTGCTGTTTGAGATCTAAAAAAAATATTTTAGATTAACGTTGTAGAAAATGACTATTTGTAAGGCGAAAGGTGAAAAACCGCACACAGATTCTGCATTTCTGCGTCATTGAATCATTGTTTAAGTTTACGGCTCACAATCATAGCATATCTCTAAGGAGTGGACATCGTAACCGGAACATCTCCTATTGGTTGGTGCACTGAGTTTGACATTTTGACCGTCGCCATCTTCGTTTTCGCGTCCAGAAGTGACACGAGAGCAGAACGCCTAACACAACAGAACACTGAAAAATGAATTTTTAGAAACCTTTTTATGAACTTAAACCACGCTATGAAAGCGTTCAAGTTGTAATACCAAGAAACGGACAGACTGGACAACGTCATAGCAGCAAAGTAGCCACGCTATGAAGCATACCTTGTGTAACGTTTGACTCTAAATGGGACCATAATTTACTGCTGGGGAATTTACTAAATTAACATCATGCTGTATTTATAGCATGATTCAGCAGAAGACTTGAAAACAATTAAGACCATAACTCATGTTTCCAAATTTCTTTTTTGAATAATTGACAATCTCTCACTCTAATTGCCTGACTTCAAAGACGGGAAAATAAAAATATTATTCTGCACATAGTTGCTTGAAATACATTTCATCCCATCATTTTCACCCCTCTTCGAGTTTCTCGCCTCACTTGGTGCTTACTGATGTGTCGTGTGTTTCTGCGTGCGTGTGCATGTGTGTGTCTGTGTGCATGTGTGTGTGTGTGTATGTGTGTGTGTATTTGTGTGTACGTAGGACAATCCCGCTGTGAGGGACTGGCTTCAATAAATCCCCATCTTACTTAACTGCGGCTGTACAGGATGGCTGTACACACCTCTGCACTCTGTCACAGCGGGTCATAAATCTGCCCTGACTTGCTCAGGCACGCATTCGCCTTCGTACAATAACTCACAGACTCAAACCATCATGGTGAAGTGATACTGAGATCAATTTAGAGGACGCAGCAGAATTACTGGGCTTCCTCTCATTCAACCTGATTAGCATTTCACTGATTCTGCTCTTTGCACTGGCCGAGCAAAGAGACAATAAACTCCGTGTGCTCCTTGCACCCTGCAGTCCTCTGCCCTGCTTCCTATCAGGGATCATTTCAACAGACATTTTAAATCATATTCTGCTCTTAATATTTTGACTATCAACAGTTTCTCTGACGTCCAAATTTGCACTGGTGCTGACGTCAATGCTGACTCACAGCTATGAGAGTTTAAACTTCCCCCATAAGCAGAAAAGTCCCTCTCTGGGAACTTTTGTATTGGTTGGCAACCTTTGACGCAGTGAAACCCCAGTAAAAAAACAAGCGTCGCCATGTTTGCAGTCAGCCTGCAGAGCCGATTCCACTTCTGCGCCGGCAGAACATATATCTGCATCTTGGGGTCATGTATATAAATAGTTTTCAATGTTAATAAGCTAACAGCAAGTTGGCAAACAGCGTGATCTGGCAGCCGTCCATCTGTCTCATTGTGTGCAGGAGGGGTTCCTTGTGTGAGAGCAGAGAGACACAGGAGGACATGCTGCACTATTGTAATTTGAACTGCTTACATGCAAGCAGCATGCTAACATATAAGTCATCGCAAAAGATTTAAGATGAATCAACATCCTCTCCCGCCTGCTGTTAAAATCACCCTTTCGGTCAAAACAGAGCAAACACAATAACAGTGTAACGGAGTGACTTATGAGCATGACCTTGAATCTTTAAGATGGTCGGTCATTATGATTGGATTACCAGATGACATCATCCATGGAGCTTGAGATCAAGGGCTGCATACTAGTGGGAGCCATGGCCATTGCGTAGAACACATCTGCCTTCGAGAGAAAGGACAATTCAAACACTACAGCTCGTCTAAAATTGGACTCCATGCAGTTCCAGTCATGTTGGATTTCTCATACAATCTGTTTGGATTAGAGCGAACAGCACTCTTGATCCCTTCTTTCAGAAAAAACGTGTGAGATTCACACACACACACACACACACACACACACACACACACACACACACACACACATCTCTCCTCTCTACTTGTGCTATTGTACACCACTCACACACACCAACACACACAGACACACGCACACACAATAAGTTAATTAATTAAAGAAACAGACAAAGTACTTCTCTCGTACTGTTGGACAATTTCATTTATTATATCAATAAACATTTTAATTATTAAATAGAGGTTATTCCTGGAAAACACCAGGATCCCACGGAGCTGAAAGCGCCAAAATGTACATATTTTGTCATCATGCCAGCATCCTCAAACAATTCAACTCCCTCCAGGCTGGCAGCCTCTGGCACAGTGTCAGACTCCTAGTAGGCACATTCAGTTAATAGAAAGTAAAACATTATTTAATTGTGAGCAACAAAGCATTGCCTGTTCATTTCTCTGACGTATCTTGTAGTAGTCTATGTAGTCTTTGTCTCCAGGATCATTATTGCAGCTTCAGGAAGCAATCAGGTTTTTCTTAGCCTTAAATTTCTGGTACTTCTGCTTTCACATTATCAGTAAGGAAAAAATATTCAACGAAGTATCTTTCAAGCCTCAAGCATTCATTTCCTGCTGATTTGACTGTTTTCATGTGACGGGACACATGATCTGAAGACGTATAGTATATAATGTGGCGTTACCGTGATACTTACTGTGTGAGCACCAAATCTGTATTAGTGAACATGGCTTATCACTCTGATCTGAGGGTGATAGTGTTTCAAAAGCTCCACCTGGACAGGTGTGTTTACTTTGTGGAATAATACGAGAGGGCTTTATGTAGCTAAGCTTTTACTCAAACATTGACTCTGCATACAGAGCAAGATACGAGGAAACACAAGGACATTCAGCCTTTCCATCATTCATGGTGCGGCTATTAATCTGATGAGAGAAAGAGTCCTTAATCGCATGAAAGGACAAAATCTGTGTTACCATTTGACGATGGACAACGAAACCACATGAATCTTTTTATTTTAATCTTACTTATTGAAGCCCTGGCTCTTATAAACTGCACAATAGTGGACACTGTGCATGTCTGAGTCTTTCCAGTTCTTTTTAAACCCTGCAAAGATAAAAAGAAAATAAATAAAAAAACAGATTTAAAAATGAGGAGAAAAATAATAAATGTTTGGCGCAGAACCAAAGACAATGCAGCATATTCTTTTGACAATAAATCAATACACACAGCGGCAGAGCCATCAATCCTCCGGGCTCTCTTTGCCAGTGAATTAAGCACTGAGATACAATTTAAAACACTAGACTCAGTTCAGTTACGGAGGAGCCAAACGAATCACAAAATCTGAAAAAGAAGGTGTTGTAAGTTGTGTGTAACTGCACAGGTTTGTGTTGCTCTGTAGATGTTACTTCTAACGCCTGAGCTCTCTCTCGCAATTTATATCTGTTCCGACTTTGCCTTACCAACTTTTACATTTCACCTCAGTCATTATTTTTGAATCGTTGCACAACTTAACACTCATTATCAATGCTTTGACATGCAGAACAGATAAAACATTACCATACCACCGATGCTGCGTGTGGCTGAGATGGGTGTGAAGTTCAAAGCCACGTTGTTTTGCTTCTGGGCCAGATAGATATCTTGTGTCCAGGCTTTGGGTGTTTCATGAATATTTCTTTGGCCTTTGTTTACATTGTGCATGCAGTGCACAGATACAACAATATAGTTGCATATCAATGATGAATGTGACCTATTCTATCATCGTAGTGTGAGTGTTCCTATTATTATCCAGTCTGCCAGTAATCCTGGCAGCAACTCAGCCAATGTTGTTGTGATGATGTCTCAGGGCTGGCCATGTTGCTGCTTCCTCAGCCCTCCGTCCTCTCCGCAGACCCCCGCCATGCCACCGCATGACAATTTTTTTCCTGCTCGTCACAGAAACTCAGTCATCAGAGGGACGTGGCGTTTTCTGCTGCCGCTCCTATCAGACCAATTTAAGTGTATTCCCACTAGTGGGATGCCGCTATTTGACTTGGAGCTTGCGTTTAAGCTCATTAATTGGGGACATGGAGAGGCCAGAATAGGCAGAGATTTGAGTTTTGGTTTGCAAAACAGTCACTTAATGAATTTTTGGGTCTATTTCCAGGCCCTCTGGGAGTTGTGTTGGGGATGTTGTTGTACTCAACGACTCACAGGGACCTTCAGCTTTAATACTGCTCAGAGAGAGAGGTGAATGTACAGCCTGTCCTTCATTCATAAACGGGAACAAGTGCTTTCAGTTAGTCCATTAAGAGCTTTGGCCCTCCTATATATTTATCCTGTATTGTGCTCTTTTATATTTGACTCCTTTTTCCTGTTCAATTATAAGCTGAAATAAGTCACATTAAGATCAGACTTCTCCAACATGACGGAAATGAGCTCTGCATCATGATAGTTGGCTTTGTGAGGCCATTTTCTAAGAAAAGGGAATCAATGTCTTTTTTGGGATACTTTGTTTTGTGTTGTGTACTGAGAGTTGTAGATCTTAAACAGGTGTCCTTGACTCAGAGCGGCTCTTTGGTGTAAAGCTGATGATTGATTACTGTTTAGAAATAAGTGGTCTTCTGAGTGTAGAAAATCAAATGCAGTGAGCATCAATACTTCTATTAGCAACACTCTCAGTAATATGTGCTCTTTGTTTATTTCCCTACATTACTACACATTAACGGGGCATAGTACTTTGCCTTTGGACTGTAATGGGAGCTGCTCACTCTTAATTGTGTCAACTCTGTGACTACTGCTGAGTACATGGGATTTAAAGGTGACCGCTGGAGACAGAAGGTCACCTTAACCTTTAAATCACTGCAGGTCAGTAACAATACATATTTATCTTCCCCACATTTCATCTTCCCACAGTCTCATCCGTAAGAGCATTGTGGTCTTCTTCTTCTCTTAAATCTGTCAGGTGGTAGTTAATGGATACTAATGACATTATTTCCTTCGAGTTGAAGCTCGAGTGTGTGATTATATGTGCAAGCATCATTAGCCATTAGAGCATAACATCATTGTAGAGTTGAGCATACTGTATTTAATGTTAATAATTAAATATTCCCCCAGGGCTCTGATTTAATTGGATTATCACACATATGATTTCCTGCATTATCAAGTTCTGCTGAATTAAATGACTCATCTTGGCTTGGATGCAATGGAAAGATTAAATTGAGGTCAGCAGCAGGATCATTGGTCTGGATCGGAGATTTTGTAACAATTAGGAGAAAGAATATAAGAAATTAACCATGCATCAGGCCAAGAGGGGCCATAAGGAAAGAAAACCCCACCAAAAATGTGAGCAAGTAAAAAAGGAAAAATTAAAACAACCATGTAACACTTCAACAACATTGTCAGTCAATCATGTGAACCATAAATTCAATCCAACATACAGATATATAACAACAAAATATATTCAAAGAGTTCTATTCAAAGGGTTTCTTTATCTCAGGTTTGAACATATGGGGTTGCATCTAGATCAACATAGTGCTTGACTTTTTAACGGTAAAATGATATGGTAAAATGATGGTAAATATGGTAAAATGAACTTTCTGAACTGATTTAGTTTTATTTTCGGAAAAACCATCAAATCACCCCAAAACTTTGTTTTTCTGTGGGTTTTATTGCAGATTCGGGTTCTTTAGGGCTTGATCTTTCCAACAGGGGTTGTTATTAGTATGTGGGACCTTGGTAAGAGGTCTCAAGCATACATTTTGAACATGTCGGAAACCACATTCAAAAAGCATTTTTGGCCAATCTTGCTTAGATCATGCTGGATATTCATAGTTATGATCAAAATATGTTACAAAAGTGATTTTTGAAAGGATTTTAACAAGAAAATTCAAAAAAAAAAAAGATATAAAATAACACAAGTATTATATCTCATTTGGGGTTCATAAGACTTGAAAACTTGAACTTAAGAAGCTTTCCCAGAACAAGGGTCGTAGTGCTCAACAGGGAGATACTGAGCCTCCAACAAAATCCAGAAACCCGTGAGGTTAGGGAAGGCGAGTCACCTGCCAATTTGCTATTTTGACATATATTTAATCCATTTTGTCCATCTGTATATGTTCTTTCTCAGTCTCAGAAGGAAGGTCATTTTTTCAATCTCGTGTATTACTGAAATTATTTCAGTCCAGTTTTCTGTCGAGGGTGGGTCGGTTTGTAACCAGTTACACGCTTTTTTTTTGCTGCTCTGTTAATATTTTACAGGAGGTACCTGTCATTTCCTATTATTCCTTCTGGTAAGTCACCAAAATAAAGTGATTTGCATGGAATGTTTTAAATTCTTAAGTCTTTGTGAGTAAGGTCACAAAGTGTTTGTCTTGAGCTTGCCCTTTGCTTTCTATTATTGTTCTGTTTTCACTAATGCATCTTGACACAGTAGTCTGGACTAATGGCTCTGAAATGCTAAACCAAATCAATTCCTGGTGCACTTTTCCTCTCTTAGGTGATTTACTTGGTAATGAGAGAGGGTGCAGAAGATTGGCCCTGTGTGCGCTGAGAAGATGTAATCTGTTTTCCTTTTCATTTGGGTGAAAAATACTTGATCTGCTAATTGATTGTCCATAAAACACTGAACTATGACTTTACTGAATATATTAATTTGGGAAATCACGTCACCTTCCTGTCACCCAACTGTCCCTCAATGACTCTGTCAGAACTTTGTCACTATCTTTGACAAAACCAGACAATTCAGCATGTAGTGTACCGTATAGGCCTACACACATATCAGATATCTCTATGTCTGTAAGGCCATAAGTGTGTGTACATGTGTGGATATGTGGGGCTGATATTCCCACTTGTCTCTATAAAACAATCTGTATCAATCAGTGTTGATCTAAATGACCTGGCGTGTCAACAGCAAACCCACAGGAGAGTGGTTTTCAGGGCGAGAGATAAGGTCAAAAAAGCCATTTTGGGTATCATAAAGGAAGTATTGTCTAGATATTGATCTCATTTATAACCTCACATAGATGGTTACAGACGGGTTGCTGAAAAAGCGGGGGAAAGCACTGCACTAATGCTCTGAGAAGACTGAAATGGAGGATAGCCATGATGGAACAATCAATTAACCTTGGCTTGGAAGTGAACTGGTTGATATTTCAGCACGATTTGATTTGTTGACAAATATGCCATCTGCTGTTCTGTGGATAAGGGGAATGACACTGTGTGTGTGCTTAAAGGGTGTGTGCTTGCATTGGCCCTGGGAAAAAAGTGTGTGTGTGTGTGTGTGTGTGTGTGTGTGTGTGTGTGTGTGTGTGTGTGTGTGTGTGTGTGTGTGTGTGTGTGTGTGTGTTTCTTGTAGGAACGCACAGCTAACGTAAATCATTACATTTTAGAATGGAATGAAGACTTGGTTTAAGGTTACGGTAAGGATTAAGGTTAAAGTTCAAATGAAGATTAAGATTAAGGTTCGGGTAAGTAATAGGATTAAGATGGTAACCGCCATTGTCAATGTAATATCTCCATAATTCATGAAACAGAACTGTGTTATAACCAGATGTGATGCTGAAAGAATTCATAACACAATTTGATCTCAAAGAGGAAAACACTATTGTGCTCAAATACCAAGATGATCCTTGAGATTGAGAAGTGCTCCTTCAACACAAGTCCTGAAACAGCCTATCCTCTTGTAACCCCTTCCTCAGCTTGAACACTCAGTCTAATTGACTAAGAAATCAGAAGATAGCAGGAAGCCAAATCACACAGCAGAGAGAGAATAAATGTTCAGAAGGCTTACCTAAGCTTATTCCTGGCATCCTCTTCCCCTCAATGCTCTTGTTATTTCTTAATTTCCTAAATAAATGATGATAACTTTAGACACAATTAAATCTGTGCATTCATCAAACGATTGTGTTTCATGGCTATGTGCACCCAGGTGTCAGAAGCCAACAAAAGGGCAGAATAGCCAGAATTGTTTTTATCTTTTTACACCAAGGTGTATATAGCATGTCAGAAACAAGCACCCAGGTCTGGAGCCAGCAATACTATTTGAACACTGGTACTGTATGTGAATATGTAACTGTCGGTTTTGTATATTTTACCTAAACCTATCCATGGAGTATTTTTTGCCTACACGTAGGCTTTTCACATGTTTAAAACATCACTTTCTTGGGTGAAAAGTATCCTCCAAAATCTTTCCCCTCAACACACGCGGTCACTCATCATTATACTACTTTATAATACTGCTTTTCAGACAACTCCTAAATCCTCTCTATCTCTCTCTCTCTAACTCTCTAGTCCCATCCCTCAGAGAAAGCTTACAGTCTTGTATTGGCATCATAACAACTCATTACGCAGTATTTTGTGCACATTACTTTGGCACTCAATCCCCTCTACATTTAGATTAAGTTTTTTTCTGCTTTTAGGCATCGCTTCACTTGTTTCAGGATCAAAGATTTAACTTGTTTTGAGGAATCTGAAGTCGTCCTGGAGGGGAAATGTGGCCTCAGTTCGGAGACTAAGTGTCTGATATCTCTCGTCTGTTTCCGCAGGTTTCGGGATGACAACGCCTGTGACAGTGGCAGGCAAGGTGTTCCTGATCTTTTATGGGCTTCTTGGCTGTGCTGCCACCATCCTCTTCTTTAACCTCTTCCTGGAGCGCATCATCACACTGCTGGCCGTGGTGATGAAGGCTGTGAGGGAGCGCCGAATCAGGAACAGTGGTATACTCCCGCCAGGCATCCGCCATGACTTCTCTGCCTACTCCCTCCCCGGCTGGAAGCCCTCCGTGTACCACGTGATGCTGATTCTCGGCCTGTCAGCCATCACCATCTCCTGCTGTGCGTCAGCCATGTACACCCCTGTGGAGGGCTGGGCTTACTTAGACTCACTCTACTTCTGCTTTGTCACCTTCAGCACTATTGGATTTGGGGATTTTGTCAGCAGCCAGGGCGCGACTTACGAATACCAAAGCCTTTACAGGGTGGCCAACTTCTTCTTCATGCTCATGGGAGTGTGCTGCATCTACTCGCTCTTCAATGTCATCTCCATTGTCATCAAGCAGGTGCTGAACTGGATTCTGGAGAAAATGAGCTGCTTGTTTTGCCAGCGGTGCAATAGGGCCAACGTCCTCCTGGGCAGACGCAATGCCATTCGCCCGGGCACCAAGGGTCGCAAAAGTCGGCTTGGCCAGCCACCTGACTCAGATGGACCATGTGATAGTGATACTGAGGGACGCAGACTATCCGGGGAGATGATCTCTATGAAAGACTTGGCAGCCTCAAACAAGGTGTCGCTGGCCATCATGCAGAAGCAGCTGTCCGAGTCGGCCAACGGGTATCCCAGGACAGTCTGCGGCAGCTCACGCCATAATGGTTTCTCTGGGGGGGTTGGCGCACTCGGTATCTTGAATAACAGGCTGGCAGAGACAAGTAACTCTAGGTAGAGGACGCAGAGAGACAGGAAGTATGGGATCTCTGGATTCTCCTCCTGCGAAACAAATACTGAGTTTGATGACCATGGAACGAATACAAGGCTTCTGAGAGGGATTGGCAATGTAACTTGTTGTGCATGACACATATGATTTTTTACAAGACTGTGGCGATAATAAACGTAATGATGATGATGGTTTCAGTGATTTGATGATGATGGCATGAAGAGAGAACGATAGAGTTTACAAAAAATATCTGGAAGCTTGGGGACCATCCATCACTCATTACATTAACCTCAAACCCAACCCAGAACAAATCACTGAAACGTCAGTTATTCTGTGGAGGTCTGTTATATATGCTCAATACACTCATACGACTGAAATGTGCTGTAAAAGAGCCAAGGGAGGCATACAATGCAATGTTCATTGTTTGGGCCGATTTATTTAAATGTACATATTGAATGCTGATATAAACAAGTGTATTCACTGAATGACATGGCACTTACTGATCTATGCATTACACTTCTCATGCATTTGTTTTGCACCATTTCTAGACCTTCCATTGATTGTGCAAACCCCAATTTGACACAAGTTGAGTTTTACCCTCAGGTGACTGTTTTCATTGCTGAGGGAAGCAGAGTTTAGCTAAGCATGGCTGTGATGTAGCTGATTTCGACAGGGCAGCAGTGAGAGGTGGTTCTACAGTGTGCCACACTAATGGGCTACAAAGAGTAATTTCCCATTGCTCAAGATGGAGAAGGGAGCAGAGTTGAAAAATGAAAATCCATTTCTTATGAGAGAGAAACAGGCCTTCTTATCAGCCCAGAAAATGCTTCTGCAGCCAAAGACTTTGACTTGAAGGGTAAAAGAAGGCACCACCCAACTCCCACTCTCTTCCTTTTCAAACTTACAGCTTTCTGCGAGGAAAACAAATGATAACGGCTTGCAATGTATTAATTACTCTTTGAATGCAGAATGTAGACTTATGTATTTGTACAAACTGAATAAATGAGAAGTAAGTTTATGTTTGTTTGAAGTGAAATACAAGGGAGAGGATGGTAATGGAGAAAGAAGCCAAATATGAATAGTTTTATCCAGGAGGTACATTATGTTGAATGATACAGATCGAAAGTAGCAACAAAACCCTGAAGGATTCTGTTGCTTGCATTGATTTATTTATTTTTTTGTGAGGATTTTCTGTTTTCATCAAGGGAGACTTATTGTATTTGCAGACATGGTTCTCTTTAAGATACAAAGCATGATCCAAAAGCTTGCAAAAGTTGATTTTCTTCAGTTTTGGAGTAAATGTGTATCCAAGGTTTGGATAGACGGGGTTTCCGGAGGATGCGGTGCTACCAAGCCACGCAATCAATGTCCTAGTTGCCGTTAACGATCTATCTCTTTCAGGGCATCTGTGATTCAAAGCCATGTGACGCGTGTTCGGTTTTCGATAACAGCGAGATAGAGGAGGAGTCGTTGATAGTTAACCTGTCCAGGAGACGGTGATGAAGGAAGAGCACTAGATAGAGAGGCCTAGAGGTGTTGTTGAACTCATGGCCAATCAAAATAAATAGCCTATCTTAGCCAAGGGCTCAACTTATTTTGGCAGCTTCAACATCTAATAGCCTCCCAGGCCGCTCACCTCTTTGTCTCTGTCATCCCTGCGTTCACTTCACACACACTGCACCCGAACCCTCCTGCCTCCTATTTCCTGCAGATCTCGGCTCTCTTCTCATGCTCATCACCTTTACACTGTGAATACAATGAGACATGCCATAAATGTAGATGTATACTGTATATACGATATATGGAATGTCTTAGAAAGCGCTTTTACAGTAGGGCGTGAATTGGATGTGAATCTATTCTTTGTTGATTCTCATCCTGTTCTTGCATCAATCTGAATAATTTCCTTTACTCACCAAGAGGAATAGAGAAAATGACTCAGGTAGTTAAATCTTCAGGCTTGTCTTAGTTTTTCCTGCATGTCATTATGGTAAAGCCATACGAGATAGCTGTATATAAAACAGAGGACTCTTTAAAGTCTATTTTTATACATATAGCTTGTACATGTGGATGATTGAATAAGTCATTGTCTCATGTCTTTTACAGTCAGTTAGCAGACATACATAACTTAACCTCTCAAAACATGGATCCTAGGATCAAATGTGAACACAGTTTTTTCCAGATGTTAAAGAGTAGTTTGCTGTTTTGGAAAATACACATAGCGGTATTTCTTTCTTCAAAACAAGATTAATGCCATTCTCACAACTGCAAGATGAATATATAGCTGGAGCCAGTTAGCTTAGCTTCGAGTGGCACTCGCGGGTTGTAAAATCCCTCAAATAGTTTTTTACTGTGTGGTGTTTGTACAAATTTAACAAACAAGATGTAACAAGTTATTTATTGAGCTTTAGATGCGCTAGAATTCTGTCACCTTCAAGCAGACCCACGCTGGCTGTTTAGTCTTTATGTTAAGCAAAACTAGCTTGGCCAAGCTTTCTGGATCAGAACCTTCCTGGAGGCGTGCTGTTTACCTTGCAACTGATGCAAGCCAAGAAATAGTCTGCTACATTATCGCCTAAAAACAGGTGAATTGTCAAGATGTACAATCGTAATAAGAGCCACCCCCTCCCCTCCCGCCCTCTGCTAAGCTAGCCAGCTGCTGACTCTATCTTATCTACCACGTCTGAAGCTTAGCAATTAACTAATTATATCTCGTATATTAAATCCAAGAGGTGAAATAAATAGTTTAAGTTTGATGTCCCACCTGTTTATGCAAAGCTAAGGAAAAAAAACTACTTTTTGTATCTTCATATTTATCACATAGATGTCAGAGTGGTAATGCTTAGCAAGAAATGTGCTTTAATATGGTTAAGTGTCATTGCAGGCATAGACAAGTGGCAAAGCCCAAGACATTGGAGCATTAGTATGGGCATGCTGTAGCAAATGACATACGTTAGTGTGAATTCAATGATGTCCCACCACTTCAATATATCTGGGGAGAGATCTTGCTGCCATAATGCTGTATGTGAACCTTTAATTTCCTTCTGAAGCTTAAGGTTATAATGGAAGAGGTTTCAGGATTGCTGAGTGGTAATTAAAAGCCCCTGTAGCCATCGGGGCATGGCTGCCTGAACTGTATCCTTTACTTTCCCCTTAACAAAGAGCATGTGCTTATGTATGCATTTGTGTGTTAAAACCAGTGTGCAAAGGACTACAAATTAGAATTTAAATGACTGTGATATGTTATCTTAAATGCTTCCTTTAACATACGTCGCCCAGAAGGTTTTTGACTCTATATAATATCCATTCAAATGTATTTTCATGAAGACTGAAACACATCAAGCTTGTAAGACACTGAATATAGTATAGTATAGTATAGTACACCTAAAATGCATGCGTGGCTTGAAATCAATTGTCTTACTTTAGTCCTTGCATACTTCGAAAATGTTCCATATTAAAAATATTTTAGTGTGTAAAGTTTGTGTTGTATATTACAATACTTTTGCATTTTGCAAAATTGATCTCCATTGATTGCAATGGTTTTAACTGTCCCGCTGTCCTCTGTATCTTCTGTAAGAGGAGACAGGTGGTCTTAGGATTCGCTGTTTGTTTGTACTTGTTATCAGCAGAAAATGCCACTTAAATGCCATACCACTGATTTTTAGTTTAGTGTATTTTATTCCTGTTATGTTCTTGTCAAACCCCAAATTAGATTGAAATAATGCAACATTTTCAAGCCCACACTATTAGTACATAATAGGGTGAACATAGCACACTTGGATCACAGCGCTGCATGATTCTTAGTTAAGTTGTTTTTGTTCATTTAATCTTGAATTGTTCAAATCAACGTGGCCATTGTTTATTCCAGTCAACACGTAATGTTATGTATTCACACTGGAATATTTGCCCTGTAGTCAAGCACACTGTGACTGGCAAATAGCCCCATTAAAATGTCACGCTCCATCGCCATTACAAGGCCCATAATAAAACTATTTGTTTGTATTAAGCAGAGACTGGAGACGTTGTTAGTGTTAATCATGGAGGCCGTTGGTGGTGCTAATGGCATTATTTCTCTGTGATCACAGTATGATACGTAACACTGTGCTCGTTCTGGTTTCAATCTGAAGAAGATTGCATGATCGCTTTTGTATTTTAAGACTGTTAAAGCCGCTAGTTTCAGGAACAAAGCATATTTACACTCATTTGGGTGGAGCACAAGCGGTGAACAGCTGAGTGGTTTGGTAACAGAATGATGTATTACTTCTCCGCTTCGCTGCTTCTAATCTTTAACAAGAGTCACATTGTGGCTTTGATCCAGAGCTTGGTTTCCAAATCTGCAGGACGTGTGCCTGATGTTTGTTTTTCTATGAAGACTGTTGGAGACACAAACTTATTCAGATCTTAATGCTGAAGTTTCTTTAGGTGTCTGTGATCCACAGTTATGTTGACCTTTGGTTCTATCCACATCACCCTAATTATTCTGGTTTCAATTTGCTTGCATTGTGGTGTAACATGCAGTTAATGTATGCAAATTCTGTTTGCAAGTTGCACATTTATACAAATGATTGTACTTTTTATATTTATGTAATTAAAAGTAAAACCTATATGAAACAAGAAGGGTTCCATTAAACACTGACATTTACTGATATTTCTTTGATTTTCTTAATTGTTTTTCTCATCAATGACTTTTAAAGGTTTGCGGATTAACCCTTTGTAAGAATTCAAGAAAGAAGATATAAGGTGTTAATTAGTGAGCTTTCAATATCTTCACGTTTAGCATACAGACCAAGCGATTTCAATCTTCTTGTCTGATTCTTGCCAAAAATGAAGCAAAGTTCCCAAAATGTTAAAATGTTTGGTTTAATGATTCAGCAGTGAGAAAGATTTGTTTGGCAACCCCATAGTGTTGATGCAGATCCACAACGCTACGGTGACTTATTTATTAACCATTCATAAATCTAATAGTTGTAACTTATAAAAGGTAACTTCTTAGAAAACTTGTACAATTTGTAAAAACATTGTTTCAATAAATCAATTGTATTTAATGTGCAGACAATGTAAAACAAATCACAAATTAAATATTCGAGCAATGCTGCAAAACTGCAAAAAGTCAAAAAAGCAGTCCTCTTTGATTTTTTCACAGACCTCCTGTGTCTCGCCATTGTATTTCTAAATGAAGAGACGCGATCATTAATGTTAAATTAAAAGCGGTCCTCAATATGTATGATAAATGTTATCATGTATTTTCCACCAGATTATTCCATCAGAACATATACAGCATTCTGAAAGGACCTTGAAACCGCGTGGCTCTTCAGTAATGGGTCAATCAGGATGTTAGTCATAAAGCTGGACCTGTAATTGCATTCATTATTGAGATGAGGCTGATCCCAGCTAATTATTCTGGAAAGCAACATATAGTATTTCTGTGTAGAGGAAATGTGCCACAAATACTGTGCTCATCAGTAAATTCTCTGTTAAGCAAGAAGCTGGTTTTCTGCCATCAGTATCGAACAGTCCAATATTGTTGGGGGAATAATCACCAATTTTAAATGTCTTCTCCTTCTGCTGGACTACATTTAAACACCGGCGCTTTCGTTCTGCTGGAATATCTGTATGTTGGCAGACTTGTAAAAAATAAATGGAACTGCCTCTGTGTCGCACAAAACTGAAAACAAGTCCATATTCGCTGCAACACTTTGACACATAAAAGAGTTCCTTTACTTAGTCATTTATGAGGGGACATTTTTATATTGAATCTTTTCTTTGTTTCCACTTGCTAGGCATTCAAAAAAAAACCTCTCTGTCACACCGGTAAAGTGTGAACAGCAAGCTTATCCCACAGGGAGCGAGGACTGCAGTTCAACCTCGGGTGTTACGGGTCAGAGACATGTGACTCAATTATTTCACTGCGGCAGAAACCTCTAATTGTTCTCACTGTCTCGTTTTGCATCTCCTCCCCTTTTCCCTTTACTTTTCAGTTAACATAATATGAACACTCCTTTTGAAACTGCAATCGGATACATTTATTTCTAGAAACTGCAGAAGATGGATAGATATAGAGACAAATTGGACCAAATCCCAACACACATACACAGTTGAAATGTAATTTATCTTCATTTGAAGATTGTCACAAGCGATTTGGTTGGCAAGCAGTTGAGAATATGCTCCTCTTGAAACCTTGTCAAATGAAATACATTGTTCAATCAGTCTTGAGAGTGTGCATGAATACAGCCAAAGTGAGATCTGTTAAAAAAAGATGTTTAAAATCTAAGTCATCATGGCTTTATCGACTTTTCCAATAGGAAAAGATGTTTTGGCGGCTCAAATAAAGAGAAAGCAGATACGGACATTAGGGGTAATGACATAAATACTACCGTAAAGTCTAACATTCAATATTTTCTTGTCTGTGTAACCTAAGATTTAATCAAAGAGTGTAAATAATAGCATAATATAGCTTATGTAATACATAGCTTATTCTACTGTGGAAGCACTCAATCCCACAGATCCTTCTACTGTACACAGTAAAAACAAGCACACCACATCCAGCTGAAAATAGTCCCGAACAAAAATACATTTTCCTCCTGTTTGAGTAAACTTTGCTAACACATACAGTGCCCGGACGTTTTAACACATTATAAAGCTTCTTTTTTTTTCAAATAAATAAGCTATATAACTGTATCTGATAACAATTGTTGTAAATACAAATAAGTTCTTTAAGGATTTTTTTTTTTCATTTTAGTTGCTGCTCAACTAAAGTCATTCAAATTAAAATTGTATTAATGTACATCTAGATTCAGATCTTAGGTGATGAAAAATAAGTATCAAGCTGTGGCTGCATTAGATATTCTCAGAACTAATTTATTCTCCCCGTGTAAATAAAAAACATGAAGAGCTGAGCAGAGGCATATTGATGTCCAAAAGTATATGATGTTGACTCAAATAAACTGTAATGATAAATGAAGGACTCTTGAAACATGTATGCAGAGAACTGACCTGTGAGCATAAAACTGCCATTATATTCATTATAAATTTAGACATTTGAAAAACCACTCGCAGTTAATTGCTTTAGTTTCCTTTAATATCCTCAAGCACTTATCTCATTTGTGTCTTAACCTGGAGACCTAATACGCTTAGTCACATTAAGGATCCCTTTCAACCCAGCAACCTCTCCTCATACATGCCTTTCATGTCGAGTGGCCGCTGTTCCATCAATCTATTCACAATGCACATGGGGAAATCTGCCGAAATAGCCTGCAGTGCTCTTAAGTATCTGGAGAGCCCATGAGCGTATCAGAATTAAAGGCAGAGCGTGAGATTCAAAAGTAATTGTGGGAATGCAACACTTACATGTAGAGGGGCCGAGCAGCCTGAGTGATGAGGCAATTACCTTATAACATCTGCTCTTACCATTACCATGGGAGGAGGGCGGGAGAGGGGGAGGGGTTAGTAGATAAGGGGAAACTCACCGCTTCAGTTAATGAAGTTTAATATGATCTCTTCCTCAGATTAGAATACAGTGGTGTTTACAGACATTCTTCAGTGTCAGCTTATTTGAATGCAAGAAACCACATCATTCACAGCAGATAAAGTTACACAAATACTAATCAAGCTGGAGGTGAGAAGAAAACCTCTCGTTGACTCAGATTAAGGAGAAATGAAGCAATTGGGAAATGGGTTTTATATTACAATTTTCATTAGTGAAGAAGAAATAGGTACAGATTATATGGCAAGTCCTCCTTCTGTCCACCAAGAGTGAGATTTAGTACCGTTATCTATACAACAAGCGGCATCCAGGTTTAATACTTACTAATTAAATAAAAAAGAGCCTGGTACATAACTTGTGGCATACATTTTTATTTTGGTTGGTAAGAGGGGAATCTGCAACCTTATTTTTTTGGGAGCTCCGGGATCCCTGATAATTAGATACTGGCTTGTTGCCGAGAGGTACTGAAACACCAAGGTGTTCTATAGTGCATGTGATAAGTGGGGAAACAAGCAGTGAATGCAGCACAAAAACAGCAACAAACAGCAACCAAGAACGGCTCCAACCAATCACAACTACAAGCTCTAAAATGTAAAACATCAAACAACCAAATAAACAAACTGCTACTAATTACAACTAACACCTCATGTATTGCCACGGTTGCAGAGCATGGCAACAGGAGATGGACCCAAATGCAGAAACAGATGAGGAGGCAGTAAAAACAGACTTGTCACGGGAGGAGAGTGAACTTACAAAGAAAGAAAAAAGCAGAAATGTTAAACCTGAATGAATAACAGGGAAAACAAACACACAGATGACTGAAAACCTGGAAGACAAAATGTGTGTGTGGGGCGGGGGGGTCATCAGGGCCAGCTAAGCCTTCACTGTAGACCTAAACAGAATCACAAAGTTATAGCTTTTTCATAATTTGATTGTTTTCATAAATACACTACATTATTATTATTTTTTTCCTACCAGCTTATTTTCTCATTACACAACTCCCGTCTTCCTCTGTTGCTCTGCCTTCAGCCTTGAGCCTCTGCATACACGATGTTGTGGTTGATTGTCATGGACTTCAACAAATCAGATCTTAGTTTGACAAGCTGGGTGAATTATTTGAGGGGCAGCGCCTGCGAAATAGCGTTGGATGTATATGATTGGTCAGTGGCCCATGCGCGGGGTGCGGACTGTTTAACAGCTCACGGCGTCTATGACTCTTCTGACGGGGATTATTTAGTCTCAGTAAGAATATGGGCTGCTGGTGAGGGACAGTACGAGTGAGGGGATGATCTTCCTGCCTGAACTTATGCTGGAGCTTCATGTGTTTTCATGTGTAGGGACGGCATCGAAGGCGTAGCTAGAAAATTTACGGCCCGTCACTGTTTTCAGCCACAATCATCCAAATGGGCTGTGACCTCCAGGTTCACATCAGGGTCCTTTCCTTCTCCTCTTCTCATACTTACCGGCAACCGGCTTTCTTGCGCTCCAGAGTCGTTCCACTTTCGTATAGACCTTCAGCGATGTGTGACTTGAAGGTATACGGCTTCATTTGTTCCTTCTCTCGCGTAGCAGTTCCTCCCCAACTCTTGTGCCAGGTGGCCACGATGATGATATCCAGGAAGTGAAACACCTGCTGGTCGGACCACTTTTATAAAACACATTTTGTTTTTCAGGTAGAGTGCAATCAGTGACTCAAGCAGATCCACGATCATCCATATTCCTGTTGTTCTTCACCACATCAGTGCAGGCAGGTCTTTCGGTTGTTAACCTTGGGGACTAGTGAACTCCAGTGTCATCACTCAGATGAGTCACTGAGTGGTTCATAGGGTGCAAGGTGGTTTCTTGTGACTGATGTGACATGCAAACAAACAAACAAACACACACACACACACACACACACACACACACACACACACACACACACACACATATGATTTACAAATGTAAATCACCATGATATAGATGGTTAGATTATTGTCAAATGTCCCTTAGGAAAATACAAATGATTCTGAATGGTCAAATTGGAGTCAGCCCAAGAGTAAATTTTTAGAAGTTTAAAAGCTTGAAGTTGGTGGAGTTCACTATATTCTGACACCAATAAAAGACAGAGCTGACTTCTGAGCTGCTATCTGATCTCTGAGTGTCTGTGTTCAAAAGTATGACAGTGCAACAAAACATAATGCAAATTTCCACAGTCACAGAGATTTTTCTTACACATTACTTTTAATATGTTTATCACTGCACAACAGCTGCAGCTCTTTTCAGAAAATGTAGGGCAAAAACTATAACTTTAGTTCCCTTCTCTGTGTGAAGGCAGTCAAAGACTTCAAAGCAGCTACGATTGATATTTTTGGAATGGATTCAAACACACAGAATTATTACTCTAAAGTATCCTAAAAGTATTTCAGCTCATTTTTGGGGGTTTCCCGTGCTACTCTATTTCTTTGCTTCAACAAGTTGGTGGGGACTAAAACATAGCTAAAAGAGGACTAATATTGGACTTATATTCATCAGATGGCCAAACACAAGTGCAAATGAAAGGTAATGTTATTCCATATCCGATGAACATTCACCAGTTCACCACATGGACTTAAAAGGTGATGAGATGTGAATGATGTGTTCACAGCTTGTTTCTGCATGCCGCAGATGGCAAGTGTTGCATTCGGCCCTAATATTCTTCACTCAAGAAAACACCAGATCGCACATATTACCTAAAAATGCATGACTTTAATATTCTAATTTGGACAACAATAATTCATATAAATTAAGATAAAGAGTTTAGTTAGTTAAGATGAAATGTATGTCTGAAATAAATGTGGAAATGGCTGCAAGCAATCCTGTATTTGCACCATTTAACAATTGTAAATGAAGGACTTGATAGAACATACCGATATTTGAAAGAAAAAATACCAAAGTTCCTCTTTGTGTACTGTGGACTTTTTACTTATTTGAGATGCAAAGTAAAAAATCTCTATCGCTTTAATGGGCAGTAAAGTATTTCTAAATCTCTTTAGTGAAAAGAACTAACTGGATTTTAAGTAGGGGGTGGCTAAATTGCTTTTGAATTGCAAATCAGCGTGTGCATCTTCGGTGCATCCCAAGGAGAGCAGAAATTATAGAGATGGTGGAAAACTAGATAACACCAGGTATTTCCTTTTTTATCTTTTATGGTCACATTTTGCATGTTTTATTTGTGTGGGCTTTCCAAAATAATCTGGTTTGCAAAGACTAAGCAACTAAATGCATCTAAATATAGACACAATTCTTCATACTGCACCATTGGGAGGACAATATGCTGTGCATTGCAATATGTTTCTCAATCTCTCATCTCTCTCGTCTTCCCATTCGCAGCTAGACAGATATACTCTTTTCCCTCTATCTAGAGAAATAGATACAGTTAAATCTGCTGACTGCACAATCGCTCCACCATCAGTGACTGCCCTCACATCAGCTCCCCCAGAAGCAGCTGAATTAATACGAGTGAACCTTACACATTTATGGTATTTTAAGGCCCACTAAAGCTATGGAGGGACACACTGAACAGATAGCTACGAACTGGCAGAAGGCATGATACATTTTCATGAGGGTATTTTAATTAGTCTGTTCTATGAGGAAGAGAAAAAAAAGAAGAGAAAAAAAGAAAAAAAAAACTCTGTGATCATAAAATCTGCCTTATGATGGTGTAAAGTACCAACAAAGAGAGAATTGGTCCCCCTATTAGTAAGCAGCAGAGGCAGCGGCAGAACAGATGAGAGGAAGGAAGGAGGAAAGGAAGGAACGGAAGAAGAGAAGAAGGGCTGAGCTTTCATGTTGTCTCTCTCTACACAGACCCAGCACTGCTTCGGGAATCGCCCTCCACACCTGATGTGCACTCCTCATTATGAGAGGAGGCCAATCATTCTTGCTGCTTTCGAATAGCTCTGCCTTAGCATTGATTGGAGAGGTCTAAAGACACCCAGGAAACCAAAAAGTTAAGGAAAAAATTAACAGGGAAGGTTTTAGCGGTGCAGTTCATCAAAGTAAAATGGGGGGGAAAAAAGTAGAGCGACGTACGGAGAGTCTCTTTTCACTCATCAGCTTTTGCCGCTTTTGCTTTGTTCCCTATATGTCCATAGAGAAGGATATCAAATTGAAGTACAATATTAATATTACTGTGTCTGATGAATTCCTCCTAATCGTTCCTGTACTGATGAAAATGATGCAATGAAGGCTAACTCTGAGGCTTACAGGATCCCACTCAAACACTGTCAGTTATTGTTGTTTTGACGGATATCCTCATCTTTAATTGCTCCAGTAAACTGGTGCCCACTAAGAGCTGCCACTCACACCCTGGCAGTGTGTTTAATTAGATTATATGGGAAGGATTTTACGTGAGATAAAACATGTATATATAACATCATAATATTAAGCACTTTGTTTCAGGAAAAGCTCAACATTTTGAGAAACACGCTTTCTTGCCGAGCTTATAGGATTGAAACCCATCCCTTCTCTAACTCTTGGTAAGAGAGCTAATCAGCCTACTTCTCTTGTACTTCTCTTTGGAAATAGCTGAGGAACGATGAAGGAAATCTACAGTGAAAAAACATTTTTATCTTTCAAAGCTGCACGACACAATTTTGTAATTTGGTGTTCCCTATAGACAGCAGCAAATATTTGAACAGTTAAAACTTTGATATTTCAACTTCCTCTTGTTAATCTGTAAGCATGGCCATCATGAAAAGGTATTGCAGCTGTATCCGCCATTGCACAGTCCGGCTTGTTTACCGCTGTTTGTTGATGCTCACAAGGTTCAATTTGTGACCACATGATTTGTAATCTGAAGCATCTCAGTGAGGTGGGAGGATCTTCGTTTTTGTGGCCTTATTCCATGATTTAGGTTTGAGGTTGTCACATTTTTCCAGATTAATCTTTAAGACCTCATGACCATATCAGTAAAGGATATATTTTATATTGTCGTCTAAAGACATATATTTCTTAAAGCCGTTGACATAGCTCAAACAAGCATATGTGTAGATGTCTGCTATTCAGAATGAGTATTTCTGTCCTTGGAATATAAATACTTTACATGTCCGATAGTCTATTGCTCTCTGGCTCGACACCGTTATACCCAGTTTAACGCTAACCACGGAAACGTCAAGCCTGCATTGTTGCATCAGCCTTATTAGTGCGCATGTTGGGCGAACCACCACTGTGGACCACAGGAAGGAGGATTCTCATGCAAAACCCCCCAAAAAGTTAAATGGAGTCTGCAGAGACAAAAGGACTGCAAGGATGGTAAAAATGCAAATGATTGTTGAAAGAAATGATTGAAATGGTCAGAAAAATGTTTTTGGATCTGTTTGTCAATTTATTTATGAAGTGATAACATGAGAGAGGTGTAAATACTATAACGAAAGCTGTCACACTAGCATGGCTTACTGTTATTACTTATGAGCGGTCACAAAGTCTGCTGTTGGCTGTTTACAAGCGTTTCTGTCAGTAACGATGGTTGTCAACATATTTAGTGTCACAGCTGAGGTGTTGCTACACTATAGAGAGGTGATGCTTGTTGGTTACTAAGTTGCTACAAGTTAACAAATAAAAGTCGCGGTGGTTTCTGGGTTTTCTTCTCGATAGTTTTTACGGAATGAGTTGCTTGGTTGTTGCTAATGCAAGTTAGAAACTAAGGAGATGGTGGATTCCCATGTTTTCCCCAGTGTAAAATACATTCAATTCAACATATCCAACTGGGTTGATTCTGCTCAGAGGTACATATATATATATATATATATATATATATATATATATATATATATATATATATATATATATATATATATATATATATAGTTATTTTACATATGCATAGCATCCAAATGTGTACCCTTTGGAAGTTAATGAGGCCATGATAACCTAATTCATGTGTACTCATTTACTATTAGTGACGCTGAATTTAGTATAAATGACTGAAATAAAATCTCCTGACAATAACTTCTTTGTAAGGTTTCATAATGCTGTCTTAATTAGATGCTTTTCTGTCACCCACACACCATATGCCCAAATGTGTGTGGGTGGATGTTTGGTTGTTTTAAATATGTATGGCCACCGTTTCCGGTGTTTATCGTAGGATGTATTTACACCAGTAACATAAGTCAGCCATTGTTTTTTTCTGTCCAGCTCAACTGGGAAGAACATTATGAGGCACATTAAAAACAAGACCACTGATGCTTGTATGCTGCTCCTTTTATTCCTATTGATCAGACTGTACTATTGTCCAAACCAGTTCATGAAGCTTCCAGTATTCTGCTGCACCCTGCTGGTCGTAAAAGACCAGCACAGATTACTGAGCCAATGCTTTTCTCTCAGATTATTCTGGGATGATCATATATATATATATATATATATATATATATATATATATATATATATATATATATATATATATATATATATATATATATATATACACAAGACAATTAAAGGACGCAAAAAATTGGTTGTGATGAGTTTATGAAAATGCATGTAAAAAATGTACAAGTTACACACTGCATGTTATATGTATGTATTCTCTGTATTGGGAATAAAGGTTTGAGGAAAAAGGATTAAAAAAAAAAAAGTCCCCTATCCTGAACGCGAAAGGAAGTCGTGTTGACACCACGTGACTTTCGTCTTGCAGCGTACTCGCTGGTCATTGGCGGAGGCTCGCGGACACGCCCACAACACCCGTGTATCTTTTCCCGCGAACTGGAAGCACTCGCGCCTCGCCGCTGTCTTGCTAGGTGCCCGGTTGCGCCGTTAGGATTGTATGATCAATAATATAGTGACAACAGGCGGTGAACTCGTCCAAAATGTCGAAGCAAAGCTCCATTTTCAATTTTTTCACCAAATCTCCGCCGCCGGCCTCCAAGGCAAAGCCGAAGCCTAGTCCCTCGCCGGTGGAGGCGGACCTGCCTTCATTCGTGGAGAAGTCCAGCTCCTCTCCGAAGGAGCAGGCGAAGCAGACACCGCAACAACCCAACAAGAGC
The DNA here is from genome assembly GCF_023055335.1 of Clinocottus analis. NCBI lineage: Eukaryota > Metazoa > Chordata > Actinopteri > Perciformes > Cottidae > Clinocottus > Clinocottus analis. The sequence continues at coordinate 13,608,791 of NW_027176240.1, read as the reverse complement.
AACAACGCGAAGCCGAAAAGTAACGGCAAGTCTACAAAAGGGGGATTCAATAAACTTTTTGGCGACAAGGCCCCGACAGCCGAACAGAGGTGAGTTGGGGGGAGGGGGGGTAATGGCTGGAGACACGTTGTTCACTGTGCTCCCTCCTCTGCTGAAGAGTGTCCGCCTCCTGCAAGGCTCCGAAAAATGCGTATGGTTGCTTAGACGTCTGCTTTAACTTAGTTTTAATTTGATTTATTGATCATGTTCTCAAGCTTAAACTTTCTTTCCAAGTCCTGCAGACTGTGCTCCCACGAGGGGGTTTCTGGGTAAAGCTGTGCGCATGTCAGTACTAGCTTAGTGAATCCTCTCCTAAACTGTTGATTGTGTTCAGACTTTACCTCGCATACAGTTATATGGTCATCAATGCAAACGCAGCAATGATGCAGGTTGTTCAAGTGGTTCGGCAACGTCGTACTTCACATACACTCAATCATTAGAAAATAACTCCATTTAAAACATTCCACAAAAAGCAAATGCATAATTAAATGCATACAAATAATAACTGAGGTCATTGATGGTTCTCATATATATATATATATATATATATATATATATATATATATATATATATATATATATATATATATCTCAAAAATCGATTTGGCACAGACTTCATTGGCTCTCGATGGCTTGCTGCAGTATTTTGAGGATTAGACTAATGCCAGTAATCAGAGCTTTCAATTCTACTAGTGGGTTGACACTCTAGTTTGCCCACATTATACTTGAATGACTTCTCCTTCTTTCAGCAGCAACAAATGCCCATTCAGTGCTGGTGCCCTTGTGTGGGCTAAACTGGAGGGACACCCCTGGTGGCCGTGCCTGGTGGTTCCCCAACCTCTGAATGGACAGCAGATGAGGGGCAGCGGGCGGAGCCAGCGCATACATGTCCATTTCTTTGATGAACCCGCTACTAGAGGATGGGTCAGCACCAAGTACATCAGAGAGTACCAAGGTTGGCTTCAATGAATCCCATCATTAATCATCACTAATGATAATTAGAATCTTTATGCTGTGACTTGAATACGATTTTTACTTATGACGGTATTTACTAGAGTTTATCGATAAGTTATATAATTTTTACGCTTTGCAGGCTCTGACAGCAGTGATGCTAAAACTGGAGGGGTGTTCTTCAGCCCCAAACCTGTAATCCGTCGTGCTATGGAGCTTGCTGATGGAGTTATGTTTGACAGCCCTGAAAAAAGATTGAAAATTCCTGTCTGCATGGATCCGTCTGATGAGGAGGAGGAGGAGGAGGAGGAAGAGGAGGAGGAAGAGGAGGAGGAGGAAGAAGAAATGGAGGTGACTTTGATGATAATTTAAGTCATCAGTAATTTACTACATGTTAAAACAATAGTCGGTGTAATGTAAAATGACAGTGGTTTATCATTGTATTATTGTTTTAACCTCCTTTTTTTGTTTTTAGTTTGACAAGTCAACACTGACTGATGAAGAGAGCTGTGATGAGGAAGAACAGAAAAAGGAGAGAATGAAGTCGACCAAGGTCAGCCTTCGTTCATCCCGTGCTTCAACAGAAAAGGGAAATAAGTCCAAGCGCCGCCGCATAATTGAAGCATCCGACAGCGATGGATCAGATGAGGAATTTAATCCGGAAAAGGCTGCTGCGTCCAGCAGTGAGGAGGAGGAGGGAGCGCCAGCATCGCTGAGCAGCGATGAAGAGAGTACACATGAGTCAGAGGCAGAAAGCCCCATCAAGCCTGCGAAGCGCAAACGTCCGGCAGAGAAGTCTGCTTCTGCAAAACCAAAGACGCTTATTGCCCCGTTCAGCGCACCAAAACGAGCTCCAGCAGCTCTCGCAGTCGACACAAAGTCTCGTCTGTCGGCCTTCTCTGCCCCTGATGGCTTTGAGAGCCAGGCAAATGGGTCCGGCACCGGCGTCACAACTTGGGACCATGAGAAGCTGGAGTGGTGGCAGGGTGGCAGAAGGAAAGATAGCCGAAGGCGGCGAGAGACGGACGACGACTACGATCCCACCACCCTGTATGTGCCGGAAGACTTTCTCAACAAAAACAGTCCCGGTATGCGCCGCTGGTGGCAGCTCAAATCTCAGATGTTCGACACAGTCATTTTCTACAAGGTGGGGAAGTTTTATGAACTCTACCACATGGATGCTGTGATTGGAGTCAACGAGATGGGACTGACTTTCATGAAGGGGACCTGGGCACACTCGGGCTTCCCAGAGATCGGCTTTGGTCGTTTCTCGGATGTCCTGGTGCAGAAAGGCTACAAGGTGGCTCGTGTGGAGCAGACGGAGACTCCAGACATGATGGAAGCCCGCTGTAAGAGCATGGCCAAGCCCACAAAGTTTGACCGCGTGGTGAGAAGAGAAGTATGCCGGATCATCACTCGTGGCACCCAAACCTACAGCGTGTTGGACGGTGCTCCTGCTGAGAGCCAGAGCAAGTTCCTGCTGAGTTTAAAGGAGAAGGCTGAGGAGGAAAGCTCAGGTTGTTGCCGCACCTATGGAGTTTGCTTTGTTGACACCTCTGTGGGCTGTTTTCATGTCGGCCAGTTCCCCGACGATCGCCACTGCTCACGTCTGCGCACCCTGATAGCACACTTTGCCCCGGCCGAAGTGCTTTTTGAAAAAGGGAACCCATCTGTTGAAACACGCAAAATACTTAGGTCCTCTTTGTCCTCTGCCCTGCAAGAAGGACTTAATGCAGGCTCTCAGTTCTGGGATGCTCAAAAGACTCTGAAAACCCTTTCGGAAGAAGATTACTTTCGAGAGACGGGGACCAACTTTCTTCCTGCTCTTCTCAAATCGATGACCTCTGAGAGCGATTCACTGTGCCTCACCCCTAAAGAGGGCTATGAGCTGGGACTGTCGGCACTGGGTGGATGCATTTTCTACCTGAAGAAATGTCTGGTAGACCAAGAGCTGCTCTCTTTGGCCAACTTCAAGGAGTATGTCCCTGTGGATGTGGAGCTGGAGAATGCTTCTGGACCGGCTGCTTTTTTTGCCCAGACTCGTCAGCGGATGGTCCTTGACGGAGTGACTCTAGCCAACTTGGAAATCTTTCAGAATGGGATGGGAGGAACGGAAGGAACGCTGTTGGAGCGTTTGGACACCTGCTCGACCCCGTTTGGCAAGAGGCTTCTCAAGCAGTGGCTCTGTGCTCCTCTATGTAATCCCACATCCGTCAAGGACAGACTGGATGCAGTGGAAGACCTGATTGGCGCTCAGGATCAGGCTACTGAGGTCTCGGACTTGCTGAAGAAGCTCCCAGATCTGGAGCGGCTTCTGAGTAAAATCCACAGCATTGGCACCCCTCTGAAGGGCCAGGATCACCCCGACAGCAGAGCGGTTCTTTATGAAGAGGTCACTTACAGCAAGCGCAAGATAGCAGACTTCCTCTCTGCTCTGGAAGGTTTCAAAACCATGCAGGAGATCATCACGGTCCTCGCTCCGTTGTCGGCCAAGTCTCAATCCGCGTTGCTCCGTCAAGTTGGCGGTCTGAAAAGTGAAAAGGACGGCCTCTTTCCCGACCTCTCCGCTGAACTCCGGCGCTGGGAGACGGCCTTCGACCACAACAAAGCCCGCACTACTGGTGTCATCACCCCTAAAGCTGGCTTTGACCCGGAGTTCGACCAGGCTCTGAGCTCAGCTGAGAGCTGTGACCGGGAGCTGCGGGATTACCTGGATAGACAGAAGAAAAGAATCGGCTGTAAAATGATGACGTATTGGGGAACAGGGCGAAACCGCTACCAAATGGAGGTGCCCATCAGCGTCTCGGAGAGGAATATTCCCGAGGAGTACGAGGTGAAGTCTACAAAGAAAGGCTGGAAGCGCTATGTGACCAAGGAGACTGAGCGGCTGTTCTCAGAGCTGCAAGGCCACGAGGAGAAGAGGGACGCCGCCCTGAAAGACTGCATGAGGAGGCTCTTCTATAACTTTGACAAGAACTACAAAGACTGGAAGACTGCTGTGGAGTGCATGGCAGTGATTGGTAACTACATAATGTTTTGTTTTATTGTTAATCGGCATTGTTTTTTACTGTATGCATCAATCGAATGTCTCAAGTGTTTCATTTAAATGACTGCAGTAGAAAACACAAAGTATTGCAGATTGCCTCCATAATGTGTGTTAAAGCTGCTTAAGTTGCACCAGTCTTGAGTGCTTGTTATAAATCTTGCTGTCGTTGAATAACTTTTCCATTATTCAACTTGGCAAATTCAACACCAATTAGTTAGTTTTTGCCCGTATGGAAAGTGTGTTCCTGTGTTTTTTTCCTGACAGGAGAGATGAGTGCATAGTTTATTACTGATCTCTGGTGCAGGGAAATATGGTGCTTATATAATGTTTGTTCCTCCCACTGGACCGCTAATCAGCCACAGGTTATGTTTGGTTTCATTTATATAGTTTTATGAGCAGAGCTGCAAAACCATCCCATAAAATATTAAAGCGGGTAGCTAATTGGAGTTTTTCACTGGGTCAGCGCTTAACGTCGCTTTCTTTTCTTACTGATGAATTGGTCAATTGTTTGCAGATGTGCTGCTGGCCTTGTCGCGCTACAGTCAGGGTGGAGACGGGCCGATGGCCAGGCCCCAGGTAGTGCTCCCCGAGGGCGATGACCAGGTGTTGACCTTCCTTGAACTCACTGGATCCCGCCACCCCTGTGTCACAAAGACCTTTTTCGGTGATGACTTCATCCCTAACGACATTTTCATCGGCTGCCCCGGTAGCAGTCAAACCGATGAGGGAAAAGAGCACGCCTCCTGTGTCCTCGTCACGGGGCCGAACATGGGCGGAAAGTCTACTCTCATGAGACAGGTAAATCATATCTTTGTGCACGAAACAACAAGCCTTAACGGAAGTGATAGAATCTGGATTTCCCTTCTTGTTGGGCGATATTACGAGGCTGTGCTGCTCTTTTTGCACAGTGTGGACTTGTGATCATCCTCGCTCAGCTTGGTTGCTATGTTCCTGCCGAGAGCCTGCGCTTCACCCCAGTCGACCGGGTCTTCACTCGGCTGGGAGCCTCCGATCGCATCATGGCTGGTAACACCATGATCTCCTGTGACATAACACATGTGGGGCAGCGATTTTAGCTTTCATCTCACTGGACTTGTATCATCTATTTTTTTTCTAGGAGAGAGTACCTTCTTTGTGGAGCTAAGCGAGACTGCCAGCATCCTGCACCATGCCACGAAACACTCTCTTGTGCTCCTGGATGAATTGGGTTAGTTTCTGTTGCTCAAACATAGTAACGGGGCACATTATGGGCCGTCTTCCTGTTTTTCTTCCTGTGGCGTTTTTTTGTAGCGCAACCATTCAGTAAACTGTCAACTGTTCTCAGGGAGGGGCACAGCCACGTATGACGGCACAGCAATTGCCAGTGCAGTCGTCAAGGAGCTCGCTGAGAAGATCTGCTGTCGCACCCTCTTCTCCACACATTACCACTCCCTGGTGGAGGACTACGCCAACAACCCTGCCGTGCGGTTGGGCCACATGGTGAGGACAGCAAATGCCAAATACGCCATGTACTGCACTGCACAGATGAGCAGTGGCAGGCGGTTAAGGAATGTATTTGTATGTAGCGGGGCCAAAGGTTAAATTTCTTATCAGTTGTGTCCCTACATTGATACACATTATCTGCTTGTTGATGGTTAAACCTATTGGACAGACAACTAACCTCCTAAAGTCCTGTGTATTGGTTAAATAAAGAACCTGTATAGTGTTTCAGACAAATGAGATGTTAGTTCAAACTGAACTATAATAAATAACATCTTGCGTGTAGTTTTAACAGGGAAAAAAACCGTCGGCCCATTTATCGGAGTCTGAACCATGTGTATTGTCCCTTTCAGGCGTGCATGGTGGAGAACGAATGTGAGGATCCAAGTCAAGAGACAATCACATTCCTCTACAAGTTCATCACTGGTGCTTGTCCGAAGAGTTACGGCTTCAACGCCGCTCGACTCGCCGACCTGCCAGAGGTGGTCATCCAGGCGGGACACAGGAAGGCCAGAGAGTTTGAGAAGAGCACCCTCAGCCTCAGACTCTTCAAGTATGCATTCGTATTGGGGGTTCAAGTATTTCGTAGCTACTGCACCTCATGCTACTGCAGTGACACCCAAGGATTTGAACTTGGTCCTAATAAATGCCAAAGCTTAGTTCTGACTTCTTCCTCCCTCTTCTCGTCTTGCAGGAAGCTCTGCCAGTTCGCCGACGACGCTGCACTGGGAGACGCACACTTCTCTGCACTCGTTCAGATGCTCAACGTCATGTAGTTTAAAAACATGCTTTGTTCTTGCTGAATGTTTTTCTCAGCACTTGAAAAAAACACTACTGTAATGATCTAATAAAGTTTATTTTTTTTAAAAATGACAATGTTTCATCTAGGAAATCAAACCCTTTTAATTCACGCTAGCGCCTACATAACGGTTATTGAATACTTCACAATATATTAAGTCTAGATGTTATGATACATGCATACATTTCAGTCTGTATGAGAACCCACAATCACCAGTACACATGAATGGGGAGGGATAGGGCAATGAAAACATATAGCGCCGTATATAGATACTTGTCTCAGCTCCAGCAGAGTAAAAGCATTTTTAAATTCTCCAGCAACATTGTCAAACACGGAAAAACATTAGCTGTGCTTTCACAAGACTTGTCTGTTTCTTGGGCATAATCGAATTGTTATCGAAAAATAAATTGTATCTTAACAGACCAAGAAGCAGCATTTGTGCCTTTTTATTAAAGAGGAAAATAAAACCACATTGATCCTGAAACAGGTTAAGATGAATATAGATTGTATAATCTACTTGACTGAAAGCAATACCACTTAGGCAACAAGTGCTAGAACCAAATGTTTAACGCATGCATTTTAATTTATTTGGAGAGAAAAGGCTGTATCTTATTAAAAAAATACCATGGAGGTCAATCTGGTTAAACATACACCCCTGCATTGTTTCTCAACACTCAATTTTGGCCCATATCTCTTCCTGTAAATTGGGTTGTGTGAGACACGCCCATACAAACAGAAAAAACAAAATGTGCATAGATTATGTAAAAGTACAGAAAAATGTTCCCCTCTCATACAGAAACAAACACTTATGTTGCTACTCCAAACAGAAAAAAATATATATATACAAGTCTGGTGAAAGCACACATCAGCATCTATTGTTCGGTATTGCAAATGTAAATGAGTTGACATTGCTGGAGAAAATGTTTAGTGTTTTCCTTTTGTTTCTCTTTCACAGAAAGAAGTTAGATACTGCGACATGTATAATTACAGCTATTCTAGGGGTATATAACCAAAAAAAAAATGTGAACACATTTAATAAAATAAAGACATTCAAGTACAGTAAGATTGTTGCATGAAAATACAAAACTACACAAAAAGCATTAAAATCAAATCTCAACAGTTGTCTTGAGAACGAAAAAAAAAGCTGAAGTGCTAGGTCATTTTTCCCGTACATATCATACGAGCACGTCGGTTGCCCAGTGATGGAAGCATTGTGGTTTTTTGGAGCCTTTCGCCTCCTCGTGAAAAGTTGTGCCCGTTCTGACGGAGCGTCTGTCCACGATGGGTCTGTACATGACTGCAGTATTTTGTTCTTCCGCTTCCTAAAAGCAGGTGAGCCTCTGTGGCTTTTTGTCCATCGCTCACTAGCTCCACTTGCTTTCCTAAACCAACACACCCACAAACCCTGAGGCAGCTCCCACCGATGTCATCTTTTTTTTTTTGTTTTTTAAGTCAAATAATTGAAGAAAAAAAGTGAGGCATCCATAATCAAGACTTTTTTTTTTTATCCTTAAATGTCTCCGTTAAGCATATTCATGTCAAAGTCTTTTTTTCTCTTTTTTGAAGTCACTGAATATGCTCTGTATGTTAGTTTGGATCTCCTCTTCCACCGCACAACTTTAAAGTGTCTTATGTCCTTTGAAGCGCAAGAGGAGCTCGGGTCTGGAGCTCAGTTGTGCTGCAGCGTATTGGACTCTATAGGAGGAGCCGAGTCGTACAGGGTGTCCGTGTCGTGGGTCGGCTCTCCGGCTAATGTGCAGGGATTTGATAGCGTCCCCGCCCCGCAGTCACAGAAGAATCTGCCAGAGGAGAAATGATCATGTTAGTTTTGGTCACTTAGTTGACATGTAAACCACATTATTGGTCATGTAAGTCAATAAGACTGACCTATCGTGTCTGATGAACTCCACATCGTGTCCTTGATGACACTTCTTGATGCAGTTCACACAGATGGCGTTGCGGTCTGTTGTGTTACAGGTGTGACACCTGCAAAGAAACCAAGTTGCGTTGGTTAACGATCACAAACCAGGCAAACAGTTGACCGTGAGTCACCTTGATTGCGAGTATGAACATAAATTACCTGTAAAAATCGTGCATTGGGTAGCTGGTGTAACTTGAAATCTTGTACAGGCACTGACCTCTGCTCACAGCCTTTTCGATAGCATCCTGATTGTTCATTATTTTATTATCTGGAAGAAAGAAAGCAGAGAAAGAAATTAGTACATTTTGGTCTGTATGAAGGCGAAGAAAGTGTGTCGACGTCTGTGTGACCGAGAGAGTACCTTTCATTGTAACATTGACACCAGATGCGAGGAACAATCCGCCAAAGCGATTGTTGAAGATCTGATTTCCCTCTAGGGTCGCTGTGGCATGATTGGTGATCTCAATACCTAGTAGTAAAATATAACAGTCCATATTACAGAGCTCCTAGTTCCTATAGTGAGGCTCACTACCTCATAAAAGGACGATTTGTACAGGACATTTACAAAAAGACAGATTGCATACTGAGTGCAGGAGTGACTCACCTGCTGCGAAACCGTCAAATATCCTGTTTTTCCGCAGCACAGGGTGGCTGTTGGTGCTAATTAGGACTCCTGCTTGGGCGTTTCTGAAGATGTCGTTTTCCTCTAACAAGCCTGAAGACAAACGTACTGTCAGAGCCACAAACCCGTGACGTGAAAATGTAACCACACACGTGCCTTAGAGATACAAAGTGTGTGCAAAACAGACATTGTAAGGATTATAAATATCTATTGAACTCAAGGCTTAAATTACATAAATGATACACATCTTGCCAGCAAAACTCCAAAAAGCTTTTAAAATGTCTGTGGCTTAAAGACTCCCGTAAACCTCTAGATCTTGTTCTAAGAGCGAGTGTATTTTTTGTTTGCAAGAAAATAGCAGACCCCATCAGTACCCCTCTTATTCCTAAATTAAATTGAGTTACCTCGTCCTCCGTTGAATATACAGATCCCGCCGTCTCGCCCATCATGGATCTTGTTCCTCCGTAGAGTAGGGTTGCTGTCCGTCTTGATCCACACTCCGGCCATCGCGTTGTCAAAGATCTCATTGTCCTCAATGAAGCCTAAGCCTAAAGAGCCGCACACATTCAGGTTTCATTATTGGGGCAACAGGGTAGGACTGCTGTCACATAATTATAACCAATACAGTATATAACCAATAGCCACGTGAAAAAACAAACAGAAATGACTTCTCTGCTTCTCACCCGAGTTGTAAACCAAAATGCCTCCATTCTGGCCTCCCCAGATCTTGTTCCGTCTGATCTTGGGATTGCTGCCAGTCCTGTCACAAAAGAGCACACACGGGTCAGTTGATCCACTGCTAAACTTACCACAATTCAGTTGATTCAGTTGTGACTTTAGTGGGGCATTTATCTTATTATTATTTGATCCAATATTTAGTATTCACAAACCTAATTTGAACTCCAGAGTACATGTGATTGTAGATATCATTGTCTTCCAGCACGCCATGGCCATTGTCATAGAAGTAGACCCCGACCTGTTGAAACAACAGTAAAAATATAATTTAGCTCTCATTCGTTCCTAGTATTCAAAATGCATTTTATGATATTGTTTCAATATGACAGAGCTACAATAATCAGATAACAACTGATTATTTAAAATTATAGAAAAGTAATCTGGTTTGACATTGTGGGATCACACACATACATACATACATACATACATACATACATACATACATACATACATACATACATACATACATACATGACATTAGAAATATGACATGAATATGTCAGTGTGACCACATCACACCATAAAAAAGGAATACACTTCATGTATATAGGAATTTGTCACTTAATTTTTTTGTTAATTAACTAGCCTGTAATCTCACCTGCTTCCCGCTGTGTATCCTGTTCCTCCTCAGTACTGGCGTACTTCCTGTCGTCACCCACACTCCTGCCAGCGTGTTGCTGTACACCTCGTTCTCCTCGATGACACCTTGTCCTTTTTCGTGCTGTGACACAAAGCACCCCAACATCACTGCTGTGTTTCCAAATTGTAGCACGAGAAAGCTAAAGAAGTGAAAGCAGTCCAAAAGAACCTTTGTGAATCCATGGGTTCATATTTACCACATATATGCCACCGTGCTGGCCATCATGGATCTTGTTGTGTCGGACAATCGGGCAGCTGTTGGTCCTGATCTGGATTCCCGCCAGGGCGTTACCGTAGATGTCATTTCCTTCGATGAGGCCTCGGCCATCACCGAAAATATAAACGCCACCTTGGTTGCCATTAAAAATGGCATTGCCCCTGTATTTGGACAACACAACTCATTTAGGACCCTAAACAACTTAGAATGCACAAGTGCCCGATAAGATATCTTTAAAATGACACGTTCAATTTAGTATTTGACTGCCGGGCCACACTGACCTTATCGTGGGGTCACTGTTCGAGGTGATCCACACCCCAGCAAAGTTATTTGCATAGATCTTGTTTTCGATGAACTGCCCGCGGCCCTTTTCGTGCACGTAGATGCCCCCCGTCTGGCCATGATGGATCTCACAACGAACCACTGTTGGATTGGCGTACGCCTTCACCTCAAAGCCGGCTATACGATTCCTATGGATGTTACAGCTCTCAAAGTAACCCTGGAAGTAAACAGAGAAGTACAACATTACTGCACCTTGCAAAACATTAAAAGAAAGAACAAGAACCTTGTGAAATGAACCCTTTACACTTCCATGGTAATTACAGTGCTGCTTCATTACACCATGCGCTGTTCAATCAGACCTCAGTATGTACACATGGGAGCAACAACTCTTGCATTTCAGTGAGAGGTTGTTTTTTTTATTACACAAACCAAACACCAGTATTTTGTATCCTACCATGCCGTGGTCGAATGTAAAAACGCCGACATCTCGGCCATGGTGGATGTGATTTCGTCTGATGATTGGGTTGCCGTGGTTTTTAACCCAGATCCCAGCCAGAGCGTTGTTCGAGATCTCATTGTCTTCGTATATTCCCTGAACAAATCACAATGTTAAAAAAGGCGTTGAACATTTTCTTGTCCACTTTACACTTTAAAGTTATTTTTTTAACAATTAGTTTTATTTCATCATGCTATCATTTTAACCTCTCTTGTAAAAGGCTAGTTTCTTAAGACTAGGCCGATACTTATTCACCGTTGATAAAACAAGGAGTATGAGAATTGAGAATGAGCAGCTCTGCTGCTGCCAATTATCTACTGAACAACAACATGGATGCTTTCAAGTCTTGGTGTTACACTTTGCAACATTTGGGACATGTGTGCATTACCTGTGCATGGTCAGTGATGTAAAGACCAACGTTTTCACAGTCACTAATGTTGCAGTGCTTGATCGTTGGACAAGCCCCCTGACCGCTAACGCAGACAGCTGACCCCACTGAAAGAAGCCAGACAGAGATGTATTAGTGCACTAATATGAAATGTCAAAATGTACAACAATCAAAAATGAAACACAATATTTTCTCTATCATTTACGAACCTAATATTACCTCAAACATATTCAGTGTTTAGAGGTGAATTTCTAAGTTTACAAAAGTTGAGCAGTGTTTTCCAACAATATTGTCTTGTGATCCCTTATGCCGTGCTCACACCAAAACACTTGCGAACATTTACAACGCTTTTTCGCCTGATGCGTCTGAATGAACTTGCAACTCTTTCGGTGTCAAAATGCAACACTTTATTTTTCTCACTTCTTATCGATTCCCCTAATCATCTCACATCCCCTCACATTTACCTCGTGACCCCTTTGAAGATTGACAAAGACGCAGCTTGTTTACCTGTGCACGTGCTGCGTATAATGCAGTGGTCGATGATGGGACTGCAATTGACTGTAATCTCCAAACAGTGGTGTGCATTGTGGTGCTGGGCGGATTTATCATCAGGGTTGAACTGCAGGAGAAACAAACCAGAAGTCTCATTTATCAAACAATCCTTAGAATCCACAACAAAAAAATATTCTGATTTATAAAATCTTGAGTGCCATTTCATTTAATGAATCCCAAATCAACCAGTAAATGTGCGCTCCAAATTCTTCCAGTCACACAGTAGATGAACAAAACATTACCATTGCCAGAATATCTATGCCACAACATAACTCAAGTGTCACCGTAGTATTTATTTAATGAAACATAAATTAATAAATAATTTTATTCAGACAACTAAAATCATAATTGGTGTTTTATGCACAGAATTAGAAGAGTGTTGCACTGTTCTGAAGTTGTTTAAAGCTAATTTGAGGTTATTTTACAGCTGACCACAAATGTCAGTAGTTTGGTCTCTCCTCTGCGCTCCGTCCCTGGTCCAAGTTTCTGTACAGGTGCGCACATTCTCCCGTCAAGTCTGTTTTTAGTTTGTTTTTACTTTCAGTTTTGGTTATAAATGAGACCCCAAGTCTCAACAACTGTAACAATCATCAATAAAACTAAAGATGACATTTGCTTTCCCCCATACTGAGTGAATGAAAAAATGATGGCTGTACAATACTGTACATGTGGCATATATAACCCAAAAATCAAATGTAAAAAAGCCCTCTCACCCTGATGGTCATGTATCCGACATAAGCATCTTCTGAACCTTCCATGAATACAAATGTAGAGTCTCTGGTGTTCTCAATAATGACTTTCTCTGCTACTTTACCGGGAGCTGCAAAATAATCAGTACGGTTCAATTAGAGACGAAACAAATGTGCAAAGGATCTGTGACCACGACTTCACACACTATCACACACTTGCATATACATGTATTTATATACATACATACCGGCTCCAATCATTGTGATAGGCGACTCGATGTAGATCCATTCGTCTGTGTAAATACCAGAGTGGACGAATATCAAGCCATCAAAGTGAGGCTCCTGACCTCCTCCCAGAGCATCCTCAATGGTGTCATAGTACTGGAGAAAACATCAAAATTGAGATTAATGACTGAAGCATTAAAAAGAGCCAATTAACTGTTGGAAAAAAAAATACTTACAAACATGTTGTCTCTCCCTTTGTATCTGGCAGGATTACTGTAGAAGTGTTCTGCAAAGCCCGGCTTCACATGTGCTCCTTTATACTGTAAAACATATTCACACGCTTATTCACAAACCAAATAATTAGTAACAAACAATTTCAGAGACCAAGACAAATACACTGTACTAACAAGAAGGAGAAAATCATCACTAGAAAAACGACTGAGACAATTTTGTCCACGGAAAACAATATATAAAAGGTTAATATATTGCAAAGGAATACAATTATAAAACAAAGTTCTCCTCTATCCCCCTGCATACTGAATGTCATCATTATGGCCTGTGGTGTTGCCCTTTCACATGACATTAGCTATCTGTACACAGGAGGATTTAAAGTCACACTAGAGGAACTTTTGACAAAAAAAGGAAAGTGGTGTAAAGACTAAAAGAACAGTGAGTAATCTTGTCTTCTACATATCAACTTTTAAAGTTAATCAATTCTGAAATTTGCTGTCTGTAGAAGCAACTCATGCTTAATGGTCTTTACATTTCTAACGTATTTGATCACTAGGTTTCAAAACGTAAAGGTTCTTTGTCAGTTTCAATGATTTACAAATTGTGATATTGGTTTCAAGCTTTATTCAGGACTGCATTTCCTCAACTGGTGTTGTCAGTGATACTAAAAATATCTAATATGAAGGCCACAACAACCATAAAGAGTAGTGTGTAGCCAGTATCTCACCTGCCTTATAATAGCAATGTGAAATCAGATGGGTTGGAGGAAAAATGTGTTTGTTAAAGACTTTAAACTTTCAGTGGATCGGTAAGCCCACAGAAGGATCCATACCAGCTGCTGAAAGCTTTCCTTCCACGGGTTTGGCTGCTCATACTCTTCTGGGTTTATCTGGTAGAACTTCCCTGCCTCAGGATGCATCATCGGGCGTGTGTATTCAAACACTTCCATGTACAGCCTCTTCCTGAAATATAAAAAGGTTAAAAAAAAAAAACAATAACTAAAGCCATCGTCCTCGGATTTCTGTCTCAGTCTCCAATACAGCAGCTTTGGTCCAGTATGTTCAGTGAAACCTAAATTAAAAGTACTATCAAATCAAAGATGAGTTACAGCTACGATTATATATATAATATTTAAAATATAAACCTTGAAGCCAACCATTTATCATATGCACACAAAGCAGCACCAATAAAGACAGAATTGGTTTAAAAGCAAACCAAGAACCAGCGAGTCTCACCAGAGGATGGGGTCATTGGCCAGCTCACTGAAGCGCTTGCACACACATGCTGCACGGCACAAATCCTGCTCCAACAAGTACGAGAAGATCTTTAGCACCACCTCGTCTGGAAGCTTTTCCTGCAAATACTGCTCTGCTGGAGCTGCTGGGAGAAGAAGATCCGGGAAATTAGAATAAAATATTTTCAAAGACAGAACAGGGTTTTGGGTGTGGCTTGACAACTGCAACCATAGGAGCATATTTATAGCAAGATCATGTGAGGAACCAAAACTAATCCTCAAGTCACAAAAGAAAAAAAAAATACACATTAACAAATCTGAAATGCCCTACCTTTGTCCTCATACGTAGTTCAAAGCTTTAAGGCTATAACATAATAAACAAAGCTACAAGTACAATCAAAGTGTTTATCCAGTAGAATTGGTTACTGTTACATTTTCCATGCAAGTTCTGCCTGAATGGTGACTTATCAATCATATTGATGAAGTGGACAGATTTGTTTATCATACATTAACTAAACACAAAGCTGCTATTTCTGTTGATGTTTATATTTAACTTTTAAAAAAAGGGAATAAGATGAAACAAAAAGATGTGATGTGTTCACATTGAACGACTGAGTCCGCAACATGAGGCAATGTGACCATCTACTTGGACACCACAAAGCCATGTATGATGAGAGGAGAGCAAGAACTAAATGCCTTCGAGACAAACTGTTTTGGATGCGTTGACAAACTCCAAACGCCACAAATAACAGACTATAATTTTAACTTTGTTGTCTTAACCAATGAAGCTTTTACAGAGAAGATCCTAACTCTTACCATTACACATCTACTTTTCCTCGGCATACAACAAGTTGACACAAAGAGAAAGCTACGCCTGGACTAAAGAGTGAATACATACCTGCTGCACTCAACTGTGTGCAACACTGTGTGAACGTAAATGCAAAACGCATAAAATATTAAATATGCAGCTATCTCATTGTAAAAAGGAAAGTTAAACATACAATTTTCCAAACTAAACAAAAAAAAACAGGTCTGCACATGACACTTGTGTAGAACACATAACTGCCCAATACTAACGAACATTTTTTCCTGATTTGCTATTTGATGGGTCATCACACTGCCATCATTGTAATTAACACTTAATAATTATTTCATCCTTAACCATACACCCCTCAAATCCTGTGGAAACCAACACAATGAATGCACCTCTGAGAAAAGATACACAGCCATCAGCCTCATAAGTATTCCTAATTACCTGGTAAGTCTTGACACTTTCCTGAAACTCTTGGGCGCTTAGGTCGGTGTCCAAAGTTTTCTGTTGTTGAAGTGGAAGCACCCTGGAGATTAAAAAAAAGTCAGTAGAGACATTTAAACATTAACTAGTGTGTTTCCTTGAAATAAATCATTATCTTTAAGCCTTTACACTATCTTTTAAGGATTCCTGGTATATGTACCTCCATGTTAGTCTTTGTCGGACAGACTGTTCTCTTGGGTAGAGACTTTCTTCTAAGTTGGTAGGGACTATTTTGAGCTCCTGGACCAGATTCTTCTGCGACCATATCTGCAGGAACGTCCTCATCTGAAAAACGGCATAAAAGGGTAAAAAGGCTATTTCCAATCCTATTAATTAAATCTCAAATATGGTATGTTAGTCAGCAGTGGCAAATACAAGCAAAACTTCTCCATGATGTAGCAATTCAGATATGCATATTCAAAAAGTAAAGCAGCAACTAGATATTCCTGAGCTAACACTAGAAAGCACAATGTCTAAATACACGGTGTGTATTCACTTCCTGTGTCCTATAATAACTGCTATGTAGCCCAAGAAGCATTAGCAATAGTGGACGTTTACTTGTGTGCATGTTTCAGCACACATGTTTTCAGCACTTTGATTGTCAAAAGACATACATTATAACCATAAACGTATTGTGTTTACCGTTGATCAGATGTAAAGCTTTTAAAGACAAAGTCCGTAATAAGCAAAACACCATAACAACACATCACCAAAGGTATTTAACAAAATAGTATTTGACAAAAAGTAGATTTTTTTATTACCGGCTCTGTAAGCTACAAATTGATATAAGATCCCACCAAGAGGGGCTTCACTCAACAGATGACACATCTATTTTTCAGGCTATTCACCATGGCATACTGAGTTGATAGCTACCCCAGATAGGAGATGCAAACTCTGTCTTCTTGTTGCTCTGGTTGCAAAAAAAAACTCTCCTCGGATACTAAGGACAGTAACCACTACAAACACTTGTCTGTGTAACAAACTGTTAAAGCAACTTCTCTGTAGCTGTAAACTCAAATAATGTATAGCTCGTCCTGCTTTGTTTCACTAAAAAGAAAGAAAAAAAAACATTTAAGAGTAGCGGTGTATATCAAAGTCTTAGCAAATATAAATAGACAAAGATACTGTTACCAAGCACACAATCGTTTATTTATGTAAAGTCATCTTTAAATGACAACTGCGCTATACTATGGATATCTTGTCAGAGGGAAAGGTCCCCATGGCAAGCCATGACTGATATACGAATTGAGGCAAGGAGAAGCACCAAAAAAACAAACCGATAAATCATTATTTAAACGAGCATGACAGGTCATTCACTAATAAATTGTTTTGGCAACATACAGTAATCAAATGATTAGCCGTGTTGTTTTTAATGCTTTTACTTTTGTGAGAAACAACGGGAGCCTCTGCTGTTACTTTCCACCCAATAATGTAAGAGCCAAGATCACAACATGTCACTTGTCCAGCAAATATTGTTCATTTATATTTAGCAACAAACCAGTAATGTTACCGATTAATGTTTTCCACATTGAGATAGCAACTATGATTGCAGAGCATCCTGAGCAAGTGTTTACTTTGAACAATTGCAGTCAATATTCGCTCCCATTGCACTTCTTCTGTCACACAGCGGTACAGAAGGGAAACACATAATGTGACTGAATTGTAACCATGACGTTGTTACATTAATAACCAGCATGATATCCACGAATTTACATTGTAACGTTGCCAAAGACAACATTGAGGTTTGGTGCTTTTTAAAAACACGCCAGAGCGTAGACAGCTAGCTAAACATGCTAATAATAACAGCTATGTTAGCAAAGGCTAGCTCCAGCTAGCATGCTACGACAACTGGCGAAACCACTTTTCCTTGCGTTTGACACCCGTGAACCGGGCTAGCCGCTGTATACTAAGTGCCATTTCCACCAGCAATGTAACATTAGCTACCCCAAAACAAACCCCACTAAAGACACGAGGTTGGTCCAGAAAAAGAAAGGCCGTCTAGGGGCAAAACAAAGCGCGGCCTCAATGCTAGGGACTAACATTAAAGCCTCGGCGTTTCCTAACTGCAAAGAAACCCGTTAGGGCGACTGTTCACGTAGGCTCCAATGTGTTTTATTACACTAATTCACGTTGTCTTGATGCACACACAACACACGAACACACACAATTGCGTTACATACACCGGCTCATGCGTTGTAACACAGTTCCACCCGAAAGCTAGCGGCTTGAAAAGCCGTCCCGTGACGCTAACGCCAGCTAAACGGAGCTAACGCTACCTCTTTCCTGGTGGTTCCTCTCCGGCTGTACCGGGCGCGGCCTCGAGACTCGCCTGGGTCTTCTGCTAACGTTACTTGCTCTGACGGAGTTCATTTGCGGTGTTGTTAATCCTAAAGAAACGTCGAAGCCTTCACAGCAGAAGAGACGACTCTGAGCGCGTCATCTATGTGTTTTTCTTCAGCATTGCACGATCTGCCATCTTTCGCCGTGGCACCTTGGAAGAAAAACACCCCGTATCGATGTGTGTTATTCCCGTCCCTCTGCACTGGTGTTACGTCTAGCCCCGTTCTACTGTAGCAGGAGGAGCCATACCAGACAGGCACAGTCCGTCAGGCCTCTCAGTCACATCACATGGGAGGACCTCTCGCCGTCAAGTCGTTCACGGCGGTCTATTCAAGTGACTGCGTTTACTTTTGGAGCTCAACAGGATCTGAACCACTCACGCGTCCATCATGGGAGAATCAGCTGTCTCTACTTCACACCCAGGCCTACACATTTGAGCAGAACAATCCTGATAATAACCCTTGTAGGGGAGGTAAAGTGTCTTGCTAAAGGACACATTTGCAGTCTCTTACTTGTATGTGTACAATGTTTGTGTTACTCGATCTGCGACCTAAATTAGCATCTGATTAATAATTAATTCAGCATAATCTGCTCAAATACGTTCACAATAAAATACAAGATGGCACTATGAGAACAGATTGGCCCCTCAATGATAAGAAAGCTGTCCGTTAGCCAATAGAAAACCCTACAAGGCTACTGAAAATTCCTTGAGCTGAAAGAAGATGCTGATTAGAAGATAACTCCTCCACAGGGATCAATAAAGTGTCTCTTGATTGTTTTCATGCAAAGCTCTTAATCGTAATAATAAATAAATGACATGGTGTCTCAGATAATGAGATTATGAAAAGGAGTGGCCAAAATGAGAAACTCAATGTTTTCAGGTCACCTTAGTATAGCTCGATAGTCCCTTCACAGTTATGATTTGGTGCAAACAATCATAAAGTGCATACATGTAACATGTTAATCTGACAGAACAAATGCAAGAGTGTAAAAAGTGGAAATAGGTAAATATTAATATATGCCAAACCTAAGTAAGAAATTATCTTCTATGTTGTTTCAACTGCAAGTGAAATAACAGCAGACTAGTTTATACAATATGTCAAGTGACCTGATACAATGCAATTTTAAAATTGGGTATTTTGTCTGATGGTGGTGCTGTTCAGCATGGCCATACACTCAAAAGGGCCTCACCAACAAGTTCTCACTTCAACTTATCACATACTGACGCTTTGTGAGACTTCTTGGCGTCACTTTTTAAAGACAAACAACAGACAACAAAAATCAAATGTATTTTTTGTCATCATTATGTCACTATTTACACCTGTGCTTTTCCTGCTGTGACATATCAAAATGCCTTTTGTGATAAACCCTTTTTTTTATAGTCGACATGGGAAAAAAAGAAAATAAGATGTGTATGTAGAATGTGTATGTTCTTGTTAACTTTCTATTTTTGATCATAAACGTGGGTTTATTGTTGGTCTCCTCAGTTCACATGAAATGAACATACTCTTGCACAGTTGACCACTAGATGTCTCTTCATCTCTACCTTGTAGTATCCACTGCATGTTGTGTGGAGATGAGCGTCCCATGATACTTTGCCTTTATGGTCTAGCTTTGTGTCTCTCTTGTCTAAATGATGCTCCACCTTTCTCATATTTTTATGCTAAATTATTACTTTGTCTTCACATACATCCTGAGCAGTCACTACCTTTCTTTCCACAACCTTTACCCCAGAATGCTGCCCTGACAACAATGTTGTTTGTCATACTTGAAAGTACCAATGCCAAATGCACTAAAGAATAATATCCCCTCTGATGAACCTCAGTGTTTTTACACTGCGTGATTGTGTAAATATTTGCTCATAGGATACCAATATGTGCCTGTGATGACAACATGGAAATTAATTAGCATCATTTTTGGCTGATCTAAATGAATTCTGTTCCACTGACTAATTAATTTCCTACAGTAAATGAGTCACTAAAACTGCCCTGCATCTGCCTTTAGGTGGCAGCATCCTCCCAACTGATGCAAAATCCATACACATTTGTAGTTTTTAGAATAACTGTTTATGCATCTGCTTACTGTCATACTGGTTTGTTTTATGTCTGCAATCAACTCCATCAGCAGGACCATCTGTGATGTGTTGAGCTGTGGCCATTGACCCAACTGTGACTTTGTCCGTCTGTCTGCCTCGAGAGGTTAATAGTGATTGACCTCATGAAAGGAGTCAGCTGAGAGTCTTGTGTCAGACATTGAATTGAACAAAACCCTTAATACCTCTCGCCAACATCGGCGACTGTTTTGCCAACAGCTGAAGGAGTTCTTGTTTTGGTCTTTTAAAATCTGAAGTTATGTGTTTATGAACTATTTAATCAAGTTGATCCTTTTTCTAAATGGTCATGTTTTGTCAGCAGTAAAATGTTGTTGGCAGACCACTAGCCTCTGTGTTTCTAATGCACTATTTTCCTTTAATGATAAAATGTTTAGACTAAATGTTGCTCTAGCCAGAAGGTACATCTTTTGCCCTGTTTTGTGTAATCTTCATTGCGGTACGTAAGTATTTTTACTCTATTTAATCATCATGACTTTCAGAATAATATACTAAATAAATATGACTTTCCCTCAATCTGAAGCATGGAGAGCTTAACTGTCAAGATATCTGTTGTTTTCGACGCTAATCTGTCGGAGATATGACAGTGAGGCACATGTGTTGGCTTGGTAACCAGTCTAGTATCCAGTGGCAACAGAGGTCTATTGAATGCTGGGTGGCTCTGTATTGGCTGGTGTGCCCACCAAGTGACAGAGGCACATCCATGTAACAGCTCCGAATAATAGTAGGGTTGTGTAATATCCAGCTCAGGAGTCAATATTGTGTGTCTGCTTGTGATTGGGGAGGGGTCATCCAAGCAGTGATATTACAAATGCTCTTTGTGCTCCAGCACTTACTGTAGGCCTGCTGACCTGCAGGCTGCTCTGTTCCTGTTACTTTATCTGTCTCTCTATCAGATGCACACAAATACAAACACACAGTTCATGTTTAAGTCCTTATTTTCCATCTTTACATAATCCTCACTAATGAAAATTGAAACACGCTTCAGGATTGTCTCCATTCTTCGCCGTCATCGGGTCCTCTCCACATCTGAAGGCATCCACTGGGGCAGAGGCAGACACAACAGGACAAGCGTCTTTGTCTCAGAGACTCCTGTCTGTCAGAGGCACCCCCCTCCCAGCCTCTCCTCTATTCGGGCGGCTGTTACAGAGAGGGCAGATGGCTCATTACCATAAATAGGACAGAGAGAGAGAGAGAGAGAGAGAGAGAGAGAGAGAGAGAGAGAGAGAGAGAGAGGGAGAGTGAGTGAGGGGGCACACCGACCAACAGGACCATGCCGCCCAAAACCAAGGAAATGGGAGGCCGTTGCTAGGAGAGAGGACAGCTTTGTGGCAACACAAAGCTGATTCCCCCATCCGACCTCATCTCGCTCCCACCCCCTCGTTCCCAGCTCTGGGGACCGAGCCTTGAATCTGCTGTTTGGGGACAGATGGTCGATGGGCCCCGCCGTCCCTACAGCTGGACACAGGCTACACTGACACAGTCAGACCTGGCAGGACTGCATCACACCTCATCCTGTCCAACCTATGAGGAGCCGGAGCAGAAATCGCTGAAGCCCGGGCCATCGGCTAAGAATAGATCCACACTTGTTGCCCACAGGAAATGTGTGGCTGCACAATAAAAGATAGTGTGTCAAGAGTTTGTCTTTGTAATAGCGTAACGCTCTCCCCAAGATGATTGTCATTCACGGATAACCACGGGTTGTATCTTGCCTGCTGCTTTTCGACTTCTAAAACAATTAATGGAAACAATTTGCTCCATCCTTGCTGTGGAAGTTCCAAAAAAATACACCCACCCACACAAACACACACACAAATCCTAAAATGGCACTGACGTCAGTGGAGTGGGGTTTTTCTTAGCCACACCTCTGTTATTTTTAATCTCTCTTGTATTTGCTTATCTGAGCATCCCTATTCGAGTCATTGCCTTTGCTTTCAATGATGTTTGTTAAATGTATTTATTCATATGAAAATAAAATAAAGTGCACCGAATAGGGGGGAGTAGGTGGAGGTGAGGCAGTGGGAAAGTATATCAGTCAAAACGCCACCTCTGAAACAATAGCACATCTGCTCTCACTAGACCTCTGGTTGGATGGGCGAGAGTGACTAACTGTCTCAGTAAGGAGAAGAAATCAGTTGAGAAAACTAGGAAATCTAATGTCAGTCAATAAACAATGTAATATTGGATGGTTGTTTTGCCATAGTTTGATTTGAGAGAACACACAAAAATCAGTTTAATTCCTCGTCATTTGTCGTGATAATTAATGTTGATAGATTAGGTTTGGGACATTTCCCTTGGGGAAGAGGGGCAGGCTATTTGATAGCATCACATGTATGTGTTGGCAGGGAAGAGGGATGGGAGAAGAGGGAGAAAAGGACAACTCACCAGAACGAGCAAAAGAAAGCGTGGCAGCAGCATGACAAGTAAGCAGAAGAGAGGCGGTCCTGCATCACCTAGCCATCCGCCCTGGTTGCATAGGAACACGAGGGCCATGCCTACCCTGCAGACACACTCCTTTCCTCTCTCCTCTGCCACGCTTCATTACACAGTGCTCAGCCAGGCACAGAGAGGCACTGCACCACTTTCTCCACGCTACAGCCGTGTGCCCGCTCGCAGCCTCACAGCCAGACTCCCTGTAGACTCAGGCCCGGTATAAGCTGCCCCTCAGGCATCGGGTCACACTCATTTTATATGCAGTCAGTGCAGAGGCAACATTGGGAGGTCTGCACTGGTATCATAAGCAAACCTTACCTACCTAACCTAAACTTTACCTAAAAGTGGACATAGAAGTGGATGTTACATTACATTTATCTTTAATCTGTCAATGTCAGTCAGTTTGTGTCTACTTTTTGCATTTGGCAAAAGCTATTTATAGGTAACAATTTCAACCATTCATCTGTTACTTTTATGTATTTCAGCCATGTATCCCTTTCGCTAGCTATTTATCCATAATTTAAACATTAAATCCGTTACATTGGGCTAGGAATTTCTATTTATCATAACATTGTTTAGGTGATAAATATATAGGTGAAAAAGTAACATTTTTTTTAATCAAATAAATTGAGCTCCTAAATCCAAAATCTTCCTACTTGCCCCCATTCAGTGATGAACTCCAGTGCTGGGAATCAGTGATACCTTGAGTGCTTCACCACCAAAATGTGGTTTTGTGGAAGTTCACAGCTGTACTGCTAGATTATCCTTTGCAAAATGCAGCTAATAGTTCATGTAATTGTTTATCTGTGTACAACATTACAAAACAGCGGGCAGACTGATTACTGGAGTGTATATATGTGTCGTAAGCACAACACACGCTTACTCAAACTGCTTGAAGAGCATCAGCAATCCCTCATATATATGTCATGGCCCACCACGGAGCTGGTAGTGCCAGACAACACTGCTGAGCACAAGAACACTATTGTCCCACAAGATAAAGTGCGTTTGTGACCGAGGCAATGCGGGGAGGACCAGATGCTGTGAAAATATAAGGGAGTGTCAAAGAACAAAGCCTTCAATGTTGTGTTGTTGTTTACAGTGATAAAGTCATCAGTTGAATGTTACAGACGTCACGACTCCCCCTCGCTGATTTTAAACTCTATAGGTGCATGTGGGAATGGGTTGTCTTTCTTGTATCCTCCTTCTACTTCACAGTTAATTGACTACGAGTGTTCATTTGGCTGCAAGGAACAGTCATTAAGGTTGAATAACAAAATTTAGCTTGGCAATAGAACAGCCAGAGATCAATGGGTTAATTCAATTGCCTCTGCATGTGGTGTTTTGTATAGCAGGGCCATTTGAAGGCCATTTCTAAGGGAGTCATGCCGTTTTACTGTGCTTAAAAGTGCAAAGAGATAGCATGGATATTGGTCAATAAAGAGAGGAAAGCACAGAAGGGAACAACATAAAAAAAGACCAAAGTTCAGTGCTTTGTTTGGTGGCAACAAGTCAGGTAAATATAGGCGGTTGAAAGGGAAGTCCTTCCTTCAGTTGAACAATGAAGTTTAATAAAATTACTTATACAAAAATCACTGCACTTCAGCTTAAAACTATAATCATTTTGCAGTGTGATTTAACTCAAACGGAATAATGTATTGTTTATTTCAGATTGAAAAACTTCAGACATCACTGAGAAATGTGACAGACTAGATGTTTCAAATCAACTTTTTAGGTTAGAAAAAGAAGTATGCACGACCAAAAAAGGTTCATAATGACTCTGTATATCATGTGGGAAGTTTTGGGCTTTAGCTGACCTTTATAGAGACAAACCGCGTGACCATCAGTCTTTTATGCCAGATTCCTGCATACACCATTCTTCCCCGGCCCATTTATAATATCTATAAAGCAAGTTTTGTGGGTGAGGCGGTTTCTCGTCTTGCTCGTATTAGTACTTTTGATAATGTCTATGTTGCGCAGTGAATAGGAGTCTTGTCTTCATAACAAACACATAACTGCTACTCTTTGTTTACTGAGCTTTGTTTCACTGCTTGCTAAAAATTAACATGTCAAAATGGGTAAACATCTCTTTACCAAGCAGCTAGTTACACAGTCCTGTCTCATTAAACAACTATTTTCATTTAGCCCTATGCAGCAAAAATTAAACTTACTGTCCTTAGTTCATGCTGTTATGCTTAACCTTCCCTGGAACAAATTGACACTTAGGCCTGTTTATACAAGCGTGTGCCCAATCTAACTTGAACAAATACATTGAATCAATACAGAATTACAAGATATTTGTTTGACTGTTGACAGGATCATTCCTCTGCCCTACATGTTCAGTATTTTATTGCTTGTGCATTAAAGAAGGTACTTATGAGCTGACAGATAACAGGCTATCAGCACACTGCTGACACAATTCATGAGGCCCGGTTAGCAGAAAGGATTGTCAAACAAAGGCTTCTGTAGGCAAACACACTCTTCAGTTGAGGATAACTGCAGGCAAAAGCTGGGAGAACCTCCAGGGAAAACAAACCTGGAGAACAAAGAAAGTGTTGCATTTGAAAGAAGTTGACCACGCCTGGTTGCTCCGCCGACAGTTAAAGGTGCGTGTAAGTAACATGTAAGCTATTTCAACTGCAAAGACAGTAATGTTCAGCCTTCATGAATACTTATAGATTAAAAGAACAAGATGTCTGTCATGCTTGTTCTGTGTGTTGTCCTCATACAACAGTTGAGGTTGCCTTCTTGTCCTGGAGAGAATGCAAATACTACCTGTTTAACCAGTAGCCCCACTGACTACACTTATATGGGAAAATGAAATGTCACAGAGCCTTAGTGCAGGTGCGTGCATGCGTACATATCTGTACATGCGTGTATGTGTGTTAGCAGTCTTTAATCTACGTCACAATTCTCCCGATGACTCTTCCACTTCAGATTTCAAAGGAGGTTCAAACTAATTAGCTCAGAGTGCCGGTTGTCTGTTGGTCTCAGTCCCTTAACAACTGCAGGTGATTGTTCCAACATGTAAAACCAGGCCAGCGACTTTGTACAGTCCATGTCTTCACCTGTTTACGGTACATAAGGTAGATGAGGAAAACAACTCGATACAGTCGACATTGCAAATTGTGCATGTTTGTAAATATTTTGTGTGACATCATAGTCTTAAAATGCATGACATTACTCAACTGTACCTATTATTCTAAATGTCTGTGCGAGCGTAAGCAGGAGACAGAAAGAGCCAGAGATACCTGGCATATTTCTAACAAATATGCAAAATGTATTATTCACTGTATGTGAATCTATAGAACATTTCTTCTGGAATGTGCTTTATCTTTACAGTTTTCACCTCTTTGTTGTGTACCAAAGTGTCAACATCTGTGTTCCCACTCCAGAAACCAAAGCAAGCTTTAATGACAAAAAGGGAGAGAGAACAACAAAGGCAAGAGCACGCAATGAATGAAGAGTGGCATGCGAACAGAGGTTGTCACTAATAGAGAGTTTTATGAGCTCCAGACCTGCTGAAATGGAGTGCCGTGCGTGTGCAGCAGCTCTTATCGGCTCGTTGGCAGTGAGGGGAGGGTGAGAGCTTCCACACTTGCGCTTCGTAAAAAACGGTCTGATTCATTTTCCGCATGAGAGGGTCTCACTGGGGCGGCATCAGACCAGCCAGTCCACACAGATTTATGGACCATTAAAGCAGCAGGCCTCCTGACCGCTGTGCCACCGTAGGCTGGCTGCTAAGACACACTGCACCCTCATTCACGCTCGGCCGCTACTCTCCATCACAGGCGAGCTTCCTCATTGTTCATCCCTTCCATCAGTACCACTTTTACTGCCTTACATGAACTCCTCTCATAGTGTGTGATCCTGCTATTCTTCACCTCAATCCTTTTTGTACAAAGGGAGTTGTTTACTGTAATTATTCTCCCCCATTGTTAAGTGAACACAGTTTTCACAAAGACTTTTTTGTTATCCTTTCATGTCACAAAAAAGTATCATTCCTCGTGTCAGTCATCAGCACTCTGGGTAGACAACATGTTATGTGGACCAGGAAATGTTCCAGTACTGTTAAGGATATCTCTGATGGTGGTCAGTGGGGCATGTTGTTTTAGCCTAACAGCTTTTACAATCAGATTAGCGCCATTGCAGGCACACAGACTAATGGGTCTGTCTTTCTAAAGCATCTACAATCAACTGTTTCCCCGTGTTATTAATGCACCTTGCTCTCCTCTCTCTCTTGCTAGCTTTGCAACTTCCTCATCCCTCAGAGTGATACTGGAAGGAAAAAATGGGGCAGAGTCTACGCATCGCACTGGCCCTAAGAATAGCTCAGTGTGCAGGAAAATCATGCCGCAGAAACCTGAGCGAAGTCTCAAAATCATGAATGAATGAATATAATGGTATCCAGAGTGCTTCACCGCCACTGATGAATCACTTAATGTGCTTCTTTGTTAGACAAATGAATATTGCTACATTTAATACCAATCTGGCATGAAAAATACACAAGTGTTTCTATGTATTGTAGGCCTATACCTGAACAAAGCGACCCAAGAGTAACAAAAACTCAATGAAGCAGTCTGTTAATGATAAGTCCCAAGCCAAAGATATATACAAATACTTTCCAGAGTATCACTCAGGTATTCACTCTGACACAAAGCTGCCATTGCGCCACTGCAAAGCTTGTTTGTCCAGTTAGTAGAAGGGGAAAAACAAGGGTGTGCATCCACACCAGTACAGAACAGCCCTGCTGCATGACCGGTATTTGGTTAGACACAGTAAAAGCAAACAGAGAGGCTATTAGATCAGTCCACTGAGAGCTACTCATATACGCTTATGAAATAGAGTGTCTGGGACGAGTAAGGTATCACCGCTATGTGAAAGTTACAGTTTGGTGTGAAGTCAGTTGGTCAGCAAAGCTGCACTCAACAGATAGCCTGGTTTTCCTGCTGCTCTACAAGCACATAAAGTCATGTGAATAACCCTCATGTGCATTTTGGATTTTCTACACATTCACAAAGATAGAGCTTAATCCGCAACTAGGAAGGTATAGGCTATATCATTGTGCTTTTCTTTTTCTTGACTTTTTTTGGGGGGGGGGGGGGGGTGTCTCTGCTTTGTCTAAATGCTTAGGCATCAACCAGCATGTGTCTGTTGTGTGTATATACACGTCACGGTTGCTCGTTGTGTCGCCGTTTACTCTGGGAGGGGCCCTGCTGAAGGTCCACTCTCGTCACGAGGCTGGGTGTGGTGACACATCCTTTCTCTCCGCCCCGAGGTGTTTGTGTAGCCTAAATAACGCGGGATTGTGGTGCGGGGGGGACCCATAGGGCTCGATCCCTCACACACACTTTAGCAAATTGTAATAAACCCCACTACTTCGCCGTATTCCCTATTATTCATAAAACGATTTTCAGAAAACGTGTTTCCCTCCTCTGTGTTACGTTACAAGCAGCTGGCGATAAAAGCGAAAGCACATTGCGCGCGATGCAAAATAGGGATGGCGTGCGCGTGCACGGCGGCTCAGGCGCTGCGGCAGTTGCCAGGGGAGATAGGAGGGGAGGGGTTTTGATTGGTTGAAGTGGGCCTGTTGCTATGACGACGGCGAGGGGTTTGGTAGCGTTGCCGTGCGCTGTGTGATCCGCGCGCTGCGTGCATGGAGGAAGCAGCTGCTGATCTGATCTCTGACATTGTGCGAGACAGACATCTGAATAAACTGCGCACAGAGGCGTCCCTAAACACACCGCGCCGAGGCACGCTGTGCATGATTGTGAGTATTTTAACCTTTGTATTTAAATACGTATCTCTTGGTAAATAGTGTTCGGGTGGATTCGGGTTTCTGTGTTTCGAACAAGCGAAAAGTAAATGTGGTCAAGTGACTTTGCTTAGAGCAGCCAGCATGGCAGAACAAGCGACAGCATGTGGCCAGCTAGCTAGCGTCAACGTCACTCCTCTCGGCTCCCTCAGCTCCCTCTCACAGCGCCACATACTAGTTATATTTGTATGTTTGTGGAAACAGAATCCCGATGATGGTATTCTCTAGTCGGGGTGTTATGCTAACGCTAGCAGCAGATTCCCTGACCCACCGAGCCGCTACCGCTAGCGCTACTTTAACCTCACGCTTGAGCTAACGTTGGTTGTGTTACAGCCCCCGGCACACTGACTTTAACTAAAGCGAAATGAAACGTACCCAAACGGAGGGCACGTTACTTTCGCAACGAGCCCCGGGTGTCTGAAAGTGTTGTGCAATAAAGTCCACTCTCCATTACGTGTAACTTTGTGTTCCTCGCCGTGGTGGCTCGTGAGTGTGGTCTTCGGCTCCGCGGGGAGTAAACGCCACTGTGCACACGGCGTTAGCCCCGAAGCCTGTTAGTTGTCTTTGCTAACAGCACTTTTCGTTCACGTTTCGCACCCGGCTTCGACTCCGACTCCGTGTCATTAAAAGCCTTTTGGTTGTCGCGTAGCTCTCCAGGGGTGAGTTAGCAGACAGCGGTATTGACTCAATATTTGTTTGTTTTTTTTTAGTTCAAGACGCACGTCTTCTCCTCATATTTATGAATTGTTGAATTTTTAATGGTGTGTACCGACGGTACCAGAGGTTGGGAGGCTACACGGGCTAGCTAAGCACATGATGTAATGGATTATCACAAGATTGTCCCAGATACAGAGTGCTCTGCAAACATTGTCAGAGTGAAGGAGAAATATCTCTTTTTAATCCAGTGGTATATAGTTCATAGTTTTGCTGTTGAATAGGTGTCTGTGTGCTTTATGTTATTCCACGTGTCTGGTGTTGTCTGCCCTCTTGTAGTCGCTCTACCTGCTGCCGGTTGGTGTGTTATTTACTGGACTGGACAAACCTCATCTAAAATTCATGATCTGCTCTGAGATTTATGTGTATTTGGTGGGGAAAGTGATGGGGAAAATATCTTTTGTGAGGTTATGACATTAATGTAGGCTGACGGTCCTTTCTTCTTGCTTGACAGTTGTTAAAGCCCTTGTGATAAATGGAAGACAAAGGCAACAGGAGCTTAAGGGACAGAAAAAAGACAAAACAAAACAAAAAAGAAACAGATGTTGTCAATCTGCCATTTTTTTTATTGCCAGACTCTCCATGGTCATGTTGTCGGTCAAACCATCTGTTGTCTTTGCTGTTGTTTGTAGTTCTAGCATTTATTCACTCCTGTACATGTTTGTATCTACAGAAGCCTCTGAAGGAGAAGGACTTTTGCCTCCCAGAATAGACTTGGGTCTTCTAACTTTACTGACATTCATTGCTATAAATAAGGCTGGTCACAACCCAGTGATGCTGTTATTGCAGATGTGAAACTGCTTTAATAAAGACAGGGGTCAAAAGCATCACAGTGGTGTTGGATTTTACTTAGTTGTGCACCATCATATGGTTATTCTAATTGTTGGAAGACGAATGAGACATTATACTTACCATACATGGCATTATTTTATGGTTTAAAGTTCCTTTCATCCTCAGTAAGAGGTGAAATGCAGGTGAACTAGGAAGCAGACTGCACAGTATTTTCGAATATCATTGTCTCTTTTTTTGGGTCAGCACAATCCATGTTAGCAAATGTTACTGGCAGACTTGATAATCTAATGTGTTTACTGATGCTGGCTTGAAACTGACAGACAACAGAGTAATAGGATACTTTTCATCACATACGCTTGTTGCGTTTAACCAAGGGCTATGAGCCTGCTTCTTAAACTCATGTTTTTTTTTTCTCAAAAGACTAATGTCCTGACAATCACACACTTCTACTATGTCGCTCCAAGTTCATGTTTAATATCAAAAATATCTTAAGCTCCTCTAGAACTCCTTTGAATGCCACGCTTTATTTTTTATAACTTGGGAAACACATATGTGTCACTTTTCTGAGAAGTCGCCCCATTTTACTGTAATGATGACAGAACAGTAAGATGTTCCTCAGGGGATGCACAATCACACTGAGGCAATGTGACAGGAGAGACCACAGCACAATGTGTTCATCAAGTGAATATTTGGTCTGTAACATACATTCGATCCAGTGGAGCGCTGTTGTCCTGTTCAGTCATCACAACATACTGAATATAAAGTATAACATCTTAATAAGGAAGTGGCATGGTACTCCATTGTAGTCGTTACTGTTGCACCCTATCTAAGCAAGAGTGGTATGGAATCAGCACTTTAAAATGGTGGTGTTGCCATGTAATCAGTCTTATCACAGAGTTGCGCACTCTGACCTAGAGTAAATGAAAGGTTGCGTCCTCCAAAATCCACCATGTTCCTTTGGCCATAAGAGTGACTGGTTTTAAATTCATTACGAAAGCTGACCCGTGTGGCAGAAATGTTTGGGATTGCTCAACACAGTCTAAACTTGGTTTGTCATGGACTGAACAGAATAGCTTAAAACACTATAACCCACGGTTCTCTAAACAACCTGTAATTACCAAGTAATTTGTGACTTTGATTTCTACTAAGTATTTTTAATCGTTGTAATGGTAGATGTTGAATAATTAGATGATTGGCAGGATAAGGTAGTTGGCAGTCATTGTTCACTTGAGGTAACTGTACTTTCATAATTATGATGTTGTGTGCATACTGTAATGTTTTTATACATTTGAACTAGAAAATGATTTATAATAAAGCATGTGGGAATTAAGTCTATGCTAGTCTACAAGCCTCTGTTGCTGACGTTTAGGCAGTGTATTTTTTAAAATTATCAGCCAAAGAAAGTTTTTAAAGGCTTTTGTTTTTATAAAGAATATGTTGATCACCCTTAACCTCCCATTATCAGGACTTACGGGGTTAAATTGAACAACCACATATCCATCTGAGATCAGTCACCAATCAGTGAGCTCCAGCTTTAACTGCTGACGTTGGTATGTCTGTCTTGTGGAGTTTACTGCTTCATGCAGTTTTGTGGTGGTTGGCTTGAATAATTAAAGCAGCACATGTGTGTTTCATCACCTGCTCACACCCCCTGTTTTGAAGGAGGGATATCCCCCGAGTGAGTCGTCTTGGGTCTGTGACATTCTGTTCATCAAACAGAGGTCCTCGCTCCGAATTTGAGATGCAAACGTAAACTTCTGTGGCAGCATGTGCAGCCACCCTTCTTTAGTTTTCCTGTTTTGATCCTGTCTAGGATGTTTTTCAGTTTTTGTCCTGTGATGTTTCACATCATTTAGAAATAAGGATACCTAAATACGCTAAATGCCATCTACTGCTGTCCTCTCCCCTCCAACTTAGCAGTTGTCGCTATTTTACAAACTGTGGTCAAATACTGAAGGTAATGTTGTGACATCAATAAAATGGCACAGCAGGTTGAGATTCGGTTCAGAATAAAAAAACAAACATAGTTTTAACGTGAATGCTTTGTGTTTGTAGCTCACTTTTGACTTCTTACGCCTCTGTGTGTTTACAAAAGTTGTTTATGGGCAATCTACTCCTGTTGTGGCGCCCTTCCGTCTACTCCAGTTATTGTTTTACGTCTCTTGATTGGTCACAGTGGTTATGCACTAACTCTATCGTGCGCAGCCCCCTCCTCCTCGTCCCTGCCTCTTTCTGACAGTGCCTGTCTAATTTCTCACGGGCTGGACTCAAGACGCAGCCCATTAGGTCCAGCCTTAATGAAAGCAACACTGATGCGACCGTTTCCTTGTTGAGAGAAAGGAAGAGGGACGCAAGTCTGTGTCCTGTGTCACAATGGGTCTTTGTCCCGTCATCCCTGGTAAAATTAACAGGGACTTATGTAAGTGATGGCAATATGATGACACAGGCTGACCATTTTGTGTGCAAATCATCAAATTGTATTGTCAGTTTACCAACATTTCGGGCCGCAGACAGTTGTATTCACTGTTTAGCCAAAGTGTAATGTAAGTTTAACTGATGCATCACACGGTGTTATTAAATGTTTTATATAAGGCTCCGGACTTGAGGCAGCTCAATCCAGGAATACGCACGCAGCTCGGTTTACTAGAGCATGTCTAGAGCTTTGCTATTTTTAAAAGTCTTAAATTTGCATCAGATCACCATAGTGAGATGTTGGAAATACAAGTTTAGTGGATATTTTAAAGTCAACCTCATTTGAGCAGAAGATGTAACAGAAAACAAGTCCCAAAAAATGTGAAGTTGTTTTATGATCATTGGAACTAATTTTCTCTCGGGTCTGTGGAGTATTGTATGGTGAAAGTTATGCCTGGGTACTTAAAATCTTACTGGGAATTGGTACAAATGGGCTTACAAGAAATGCTCTTGTGGGTTAGACCTAAAAAAACAAAGGTTCTGTATAAGCCCTAATTAAGAAAGATTTAAAATAATCGTCGATTTTTCTTCTTTTTTTTGTATGTTGTTCTCCAATAATTTCTTTTGTAGGAGCTGTTGATGTTGAATCAACATAAGTGAGTAGAAGACAAATGGAAAAGGCCGCTTTTCTCCGTATGATGTAATTGGCGCCGTACACCCGTGTTTGCGAGGGTCTGTCCAGATGTGGATGTCTGCATGCAACCCTAAAACCTGTGATTATGCGGACTGTACATGTATCGTTCCACAGTCCAGTTGGTAGTGTATGCACTACTACCTGGTCTGCCAAGAAGAAGATAACAAAATGGCTGCTTGTTTTGAGGAGAGATTGTGCAAGGAGATCCTCCTCAACCCACATTTAAAGGAATAAAAATACTCCTGGAAAACAATGATATAGTGCTGCAAGAAGAATAAAACGTGTTGCCTATCGTCATGTGATGTTACTGCTTCTTAACATACTTCAGCCTTTCATACCTAATGAAGGACTCCATTAGAGTATCTATTACTCAGAATTGAAGGCTTTTGTCATTTAAATTTTTTGCAAAGCCTTCTTGAGGTTTTATGTGTTTTAACAAAATGTCATTTGCAAAAACCTGTTGTATTTACTTGGAAAGTAATCTCAGAAAAAACACATTCCTGGAAAGGCTTATGTTGAAACTTCGACTGAACTTTTAAAGGGACATTGTGCCTTCAAAGATAGTTGGAAGTGTAACATCAAATGAACTTGTAATCAATGCTGCTTTTGCTATTCACAAGTATGAGAGGTTGCTGCGTAGCTGATTGGTGGCTAGTGTTTGCACACTGAACTTAAAGCCACATGACCCAAAGATAAGGTTTCAGCGTTGACTGGGGGCTGGCGTGTACTTCTCAAGGCCTCGCCTCTGTTGACAGTCAAAGTGCAGTCCTGTGTGTTTGCGTTCAAAGTCACTGTGTGAAGTTAATGTCTTCGATGAACATCACAATAATTATCCATTGTTCGTCTTGCTTGTTTTCCCCTGACCGTTAAAGTGATCACATCAGTCAATACATTGGGTTCGGCTTGGTTGTTTCTATAAGCTACTTGATGGTGGAATTCATAGATTGCCAAACTAAATACCGCTGCTTGTTCAGCGCTACCTCTCGGCTTCTCGCTGCTCGAGTCCACTGGTTGGTGGAGAGGCCTGACTGTCTCTGTGGGAAGTCTGCATTTGTTTTCTGAAAATGAACTTCCTCAACAGGCAGGAGGTGTTTCCTTCCCTCCCGGTCCTCTGTTTGTTTGAAACTGTGAGGTGAATACTGAGCACTTCTGAAACATGACAAGAGCAAAAACAACTGCTCCTTTGTATGAGCCGAGTGCTTTGTGCAAGCTTTTTTCGTTCGCTCGCTCGTTAATCTCGTTTTAATCCATTGAGTAGTTTGATTTGAAAATGTATCACTTATACATGCTTTAACAGTAGCCTAACAATAATGCAGGCATTATTTGTTATGACATAATTTAACCCTCCCAGTAAAAAAAGACTGCCACTTGTGTGTGTGTCTCTCTCTGTCTCTCTGTCTGTCTGTCTGTCTCTCTCTCTTCCCACCCCACCTCCCCTTTGTCTCATTCACATTTTTTTTAGAAGTACAGCCAGACTGGGTAGTCACCTAAACATCAGTTAGGGTTTCAAATAACAGCCTTTGCCATGGGGCTTTTCGACACACCTGTGTGTGTGTATGACAGAGGTGTAACTGGTTTGTGTCAACTGGTTTATTTCTTGCAAAGAGGGTGTGGCGTGAGTGCGTCTGTGCATGAATGCGCAGCAGTTAAATACATAATGTCTTGTTTTTTGTTCTGAAATCTGTTATTTACATCAAAATAATAGGTTGTTTGGTAATTTGACAGTAGCCTTTTGGGTGTAAAGACAGCATTGTGAGGTACGTCTTAATGGCACTTATTCGGCAGTGCCATCAGAGTTGGCTGTGGCCTTTCCCACTGCTCTTTGTCAGACAGGTTTGTGAAGAACAGCAGCAGACTGCTGGCCTCAGCATTTTCCGCCTGTATTGATCTCCCCACATTAGCTCCCTCTTCATGCACAGACATGAGCACAATTGCTTCCCTTACAACATTGGCTGCCGTGGCAACTGAGTCCAGATTGTGAGATTCAGTCCCCAGAAAACATCTCAAACCAGTACCTCCTCATCTCGACACCGCTATCATCTCCCTTTACATTTTTCCGTACACATTTGCCACATCGGAGGCTGGATTGGCCACTTCAAGCTATCTCCATATGTCTTTGTGTAATTCTGAATAGGCTAAGTGCTTAACAGGATAAAAGAGCAGTTTGAAAAGGGGGAAAAATGTGCCATGGCACCTGCTGTTAGTGTCTGCCTGTTTGCACATGAATATGATGAGGCTGGCGTTGCGCGGTGCTATTTTAACTTGCAGATGAGCCATCAGGTCAGCGCCATTGCAGCTTTGGTGGGTTTTCAAGGATGCTACAGTCAACAGGCCAGTCTGGCTTATTAGCTCCCTCTGCACACTAGTGTCCCAGTATTCATTGCAGTCCCAGCAGCTTCTCTTTGATGCCTTTTCATAAGAGCAACGATAACTGCGATCATTGCAACAGTTGTAATTGACCAGCTGCATTTATAGGAAAACACTTCCTGTGTTTGGCTGGATGCAAGGCAGCTTTTGCGACCGCGCACCCGGCCTTCGTTGATATTCAAATGACTTCTGGAGGAGATACTCAAAGGAGGATAAGCGCTCTCTGGTACCCGAGGGCCCAGCTGAGGGGTCATGACTGAAGATGGACTGAGGTGAAGCTCTTTTGTGCTTTAAGGTTCATCAGTGGTGTGACACTTGAGCCAGACAGTGACTTCTCCTCATGTTCTCGCCACTCAACAGAATCAAGTTTACGGGCAGTCATGGCCTGTTGAAGAAGAAAGGCCAACCGCAGGGAGTGTTACAGTTAAATCCATTTGACCACACCTGTTAACTAAACAAAAGACCCGATGCAGTCAAGGATGTTTGTCATCAGCATTTACCGGGTAACACAGTCATTGATCTAGGGTTGACTTAAACTTAAAAAGAACAGCCAAAAGTAGGTCTTCATAAAAAAAAGCCTTGGATCCTTGTCAATTGGCATTCTCAATCCTTTTTTCTCTCTCATAGCATCACAAATGCAAAAACTCTTTGTAAAGACTCTGCTCTAATTTCTGTGTACACATTTCATTTTCAAAAATATTGGATATTGGGCCTGTGCACACAGCTCGCTATGTTTAGAAATGATTTTTGGAAGGATAAATTCATTAACATTTCTTTTTTTTTTTTAAGCTGCAGTCTTGTCTGTCTGCACAGTCTTTCTTTCTATTTTTAAATCCATTCAGAGTCGGAACCTGTCATGTCAAGAGATATCTTTCTATGTTTTGGTCTCTTGAGCAGAGATTCCCCTTTTAACACAAATGGGCAGTTCTCTCGCTGCCTGACAAATCTGATAGCTCTGCTTCGCTTAGAGCTGTGATTCATCCTCGACTGAGGATAACTTATATTGCCTACCGCACTACCACGAGTGTCCGTTGGCTCACTCTCTCAGTCTCTCGGTCTCTCTAGCCCTCTTTCTGTCATCCTCCGTCCTCCCATAAAATGATGTCTCTATTGTTATGTCCCTTCCTATGTTCACTCTGCCTGTCCCCTTTGCCTTTGGCCTGGAAAGCTCTTCGCCTTACTTCCTTCTTTTCCGGAAATATATGCGGCTCACAAGTAAATTTCAATGGTGCTGACGAATTGAAACGCGGACAATGGAGGTCTGACAAAATGTAGCTGGCATGACGTCACTTCTAGAGCAGACAGGATGTGCAATGCTGACAGAAACACAAATATTCTTTTAAAGTCCAAATGAATCACAACCCTAGATGTTAGAAGTTAATCTAAACCAAAATAGGATCAGTCTATTTGTTTATCCCCTCATTGAGGGTTGAGTGGTCATTTTGTAAATGCACTTATGCCTCCTCCTTCCCCCTCATGTGCTTCCTGGCTTTGACACACTGATTTGTGTGTGTGCGTGTGTACACACTACCTCTCCTGTCTCACCCACTGTGCAAACACTCGAGTTTGACCCAATTCTTATCTTATCATAGAAATGAAAATATATTCACCAGCATTCCCCGTGCGCCTTTACCTCTCCATCCGTCCATCTCTGTCCGCATCCAGGAGATCCCAGACCACCCCTGACCGGGGCATCTGCTGTTCACCCACTGGGTGCAGCAGGAGGTTTTCGTCTGTGGCAGAGCCAGCCAGCATGGCTTATTATATTTCCTTATTTTCTTATTGTATCTATGGATCTTGTTTGTGGGGATTTTTGCTCCTATTGAAGGAATGGCATGGTTGTCATGGTGACACCCAGGACATAAAGCGTGTTGTGAGCGAAGCCAAAGAGTGATCTCTTTGTGCTCTTGGCCTCACCAACCCGTGTGCACGACCAGAGCTTGTATTTTATGTTCTTTTTTTTAAATTTTTTTTTTTTTTATTTTTTTTTTACAGTTATTCAGATTGATTAGATATTATTTTATTTTCAAATAAGAACATATTTACTTATTTTAGTGAGCTGAGACACGGACATGCCTGTTCTTAATACCAGAGCTCATCAATTGAAACAATTTGACGGGATCATCGCTGATGACATGCCAGTAATCCTTCCTGTGCTCATGTAAAAAAAAAGAAAAAAAAAAGTATCATTGTCTTATTAATAATGGTACTTGGGTGGATTTAGTTAATGATACAGGGCTTCTGGCAATATTGAATTTTCTAGTGCCTGTAGCCTCTTTACACTACTTAATCTGGCATGTGACAAATTGAGACTTGATCCTGGCTGAATGCAGATCAGTTCATGAGAGCCATTCACTCCCTAAGACGGAGGCCTTCCACTCATTCCTGCAGTCGTTGGATGGTTTCATGCTCATTTACACATAACGAGCGTCTGGGTCTTGTCTGAAACGAGGTGGGCGTCGAGGAGTGGAGCCCTAAGTTGGTTCACTTGCATGAGAGGACCTCTTCAAAGGTCCTCGGTCGAGAACAGGGAGAGCCGAGAGCCTCTCCGACCTTCGGCAGGCGTGCATGAGACGGGCAGTTAGAGGGCCAGCAGGTGCAATAGAGGCCGACAAGCTCTGCCACAGGGTGTTTGCCCCCAGGACAGAGTTAGGAAAATGAGGTCAATGCTTGGAAGAGCACATCTTTCCATTATGTCACATCCAGTTATTTCATACCGCCAATTTTTGTTGTGAAGTCAGTTCACTATCAAACACTGATTCTTGTCTACATGCTGTCTAACATGATCAACCTCTTCTCTCCTCTGTTTCCAGACCTCTTTGGTTTAATGGGTCCAATCATTGGGATGTCACCAGATAAGAAAACGGAAATTCCGGGTATGCAAGAGGAGCGGACGGGGCTCAGAGGTGTTTGCGGTGTGGGAACACTTCCTGAGGCGGAGTGTGCGTCAAGTCCGCTGGCGACCAGCGTGGATCGTGCTTTAGGTGCTGAGGATGAGGAGCTCACCAACCTCAACTGGCTACACGAGAACCTGCTTCAGAACTTTGCTCTGGGAGGTCCGGAGGCTCAGCCCAGCGGCAGCCCGCTCTTCGACATAGAGGGAGACTACGGGCCCAACCAGGGGCCGTCGTCCTCCTCCTCGTCGTCACACAGCAGAGGCAGGGAGCGGGACTCGTTGAAGTCCAAACCCCCCTTCTCGTTTTCTCTCCTCATCTACATGGCCATCGAGC
Source organism: Clinocottus analis (assembly GCF_023055335.1). NCBI lineage: Eukaryota > Metazoa > Chordata > Actinopteri > Perciformes > Cottidae > Clinocottus > Clinocottus analis. The sequence continues at coordinate 13,570,048 of NW_027176240.1, read as the reverse complement.
AGTCTCCCAGCAAGTCTTTGCCTGTTAAAGAAATCTATGGCTGGATTCTCGAGCACTTCCCTTATTTCTCCAATGCTCCCACTGGCTGGAAGAACTCAGTTCGTCACAACTTGTCCCTGAACAAATGCTTCCGCAAGGTCGAGAGGAGTTTGGGAAAGGTAGGTCATGTGTTACTTTCTCCTACTTTCATGCACTTCACATGGCGATTTGAGAAAACTGCACTGTTTAGACTAATTTCCTCAAAACTGTTATTGCATTTTTTCATCATGTGATATTAACATTTCCTGAGGCCAAACGTTAAGCATAACACAACCGGTCAACAGTGCATTTCAGCATGCCGCTGCATTGTGGCTCGTGTGACAGTGTCCAGGGACTGTAATACAGCCGGGGGGGGGACCTCTGACTGCTGCGATAACGCCGGAATACAGTCAAGGTTACAGATACTCCTTCTGAGCAAGTGCAAACACAGCACACTAAGATAGGGCTTTTATTTCCCGAAGCACTACAAGGTAGAGCAACTGTTAAAACCAGGGAGAGAAGCATCTCACATTTAGAAATCTCAACGTCACACGGCGAGAAGGAAGCCAGCCTGACCTGTAGCACAGAGATGAGTTTGCTGGAATAATCTTTTGTCGGCCGGCTTCTGGTAGAGTTGTGTGTTACTCATTTGTGTTCGTGTTCTGTATAGGAAGGGGGGGAAAGAAGAGAGAAGTTGACCTTCTCATATGCACGTGCTCGTGTGATAAACCCATACTGCATATCCTGCACAAACTTTCCTATGAACTGACTGGGAAACGAGTAAAATGTTAGTTGTGAAATTGTTCATTTACTTCCTAATGGTTTCAATCTTTTATCTTGAGGAACAGAAGAGGTATGAGTGAGGAGGCTTTTGTTTGAAAACACGACTCTTCAGTATAGTTCAGCTTCCATTCGTCACTCAGGTTTTAGAACACAGTCCAGTCAGACGTGACCTAATTTGCATGTTACTGTACTGAACCAGCGAGCGACACAATGGCGGCCATATTAAGCTGAGTTCGGACTTGCATCTGGCAGAACCTGCGGAGCCAAGACTGTGCCCGTCTCGGGCCTCACATTTCCCCACCGTGGGTGGCGATGGCGGTTAGAACTCAGCGAGTAGCAACACGGTGCGGTGCAGGCCGCTCAGCATGCAGGTGCACTGCGTGAGCCCTTCGTCTGCTGAGAGACCAGTTTCACATGACACTGGCTGGTGGTTTCCGTTGCCATGGAGACATTTCCTTCTTCCTGCATCAGGGCTGGTTGGTAATCTGAGTCAAGGTTATTCTCCTCCCTCTCTCCCTCCCTCCTTCCCTCCCTCCCTTCCTCTATTCTCCTCCCAGACTGGGCAATGCGCCGCCATCAGATAAAGTGACACTTAACACACTCGTGCACACATCACTAACGGACACATTGGTTCCTCACACAGTACCAATGAGCAGTTTTTTTTCTCCTTTTGTCTCAGCCGTTAAGGAATTCTTACTTATGCGTTTGCTATTTCCAGTGCTTGGTTTATTATGTCGTCTCCTTGAGGAACTGTTTCCTGAACAACTTTTGCCATTTGTGAAAAAAGGAGACATTTTATTACATCACTATGCTTTTGTATGCACTGTTAACACAGATATGGCCAGCTGAAGATTTTGAGGCATTTTGTGAATGTAAGCCAATTGATGAATAATTCTGAAGCATAGAAATAGATCAAAATCTAGTTTCAAATTTGTACTTACCAACAGTTGTTAGTGGGGAAGAAGTGTAGCAACAATACTGCAAGCTAGCAAGTGTGAATATAAAGAATGCATGATTTCCAATAATTGAGGGAAATGCATTAAAATGTTCACAAAGCTTCAAGGATCCACACTGAATTTAAACATAGCTTTTGTTTGTTTACAAGACAATCCACAGGGTACTGTTGTTTTAAAGATAATCAAAGGACCAATCAGAATATATTCTAGACAAATGTATGGCTTGTCTCTAACACGGCTATGTAATGCTCATAAATCGGAATTTTTAGTACATAATTGATTTACAAAATCAAAACTATTCACACAATTTGTTGCAAAAGTTGATGGCAATTTCTTTCTTTTTAAGCGGGGTTGTAAGTTTGACTGTCCCTGCTCTTTTCTACAGGCCAATGGAAAAGGTTCTCTTTGGTGTGTTGACCCGGAGTATCGCCCCAACCTGATCCAAGCCCTTAAGAAGCAGCACTTCCCCGCCGCACATGCCTTCTGCACACCACCCGCCTCCCCACCCAGGTACCTTGTCGTCTCTCTGGATGTTGTGCATTATATATTTGTATCAGTCGTACCAGATTCCATTTATTCATTGGACTCAGCATTGTTAGCAGCGCATATCACAACAATATTTTTTCTTTTACTTTGGCAGTCTGTATTTCTATTTGACATTTGATACCTTTTTTATTAACTGAAAGGGGTCACATTTGACTTTTCTCTACATCTCATTTACAAGATCTGACCTTTTTGTGTGTTTTTTATTTGCATTCTGCAGTGCCTCCTCACCCTCTCGCCATCTCTTTCTTCAAGGCTGCTCATTCAAAGGTGAGACAGACGCAAACCAGCTCGGCTTTCCACTTTCGACATGTGCATTAAAAGCAGATGTACAGAAATGACATCCGCTGCAGTTTATTTTAGCGTGTGCTTGTGTGGTATTTTGATTATGTTGCCTGTTCACATTTCAGTCCCAGAACATTCAGCATCACTGTGCTTGTATCTTCAACTCTTGGTTTGATTTGTTGCTTTCGAGTCATGGATGCCTCATGTAGACCATAATGTAGAGAGCTCCCTGTCGATGCATCAGCCTCCTCTTTTCCCCCCTCTGCCTCTTGGATTTGTAACCTTGACGACAGGCAAAGGTTCTGCTGGTGCTGTGTTGAGCACTCAGTCTCACTGTAATCATTAATAATTTAGAGCCCCAGAAGTGAGCTATGAGGCTTTTAGACACTTTGTCAGGTCTGAAAAGATCGGATGCAATACCAGTGGCTTCAATTCATCTCCTGGTTTGTTTCGGTGAACCTCTAATCCATTCGGGGAGCATTGATTGGGTCTCTGTGTCCCTGGTTTAAAATGAAGGAGCCCAGTCCTGGTAGAGATGCCATGCTAGCATGCTTTCACGCCTCAGGACTGACCATCATGCATGTTCTCTCCTCTTCCAGAGTCTGACATTGATGCTGCCACTGCCATGATGCTCTTAAACTCTGCCCCCGGGCACCACGTTGACCCATGTAAGAGAAGTCACACGCTGCCATACTTTCATACATCCAACTCTTTGTGTCCTACCCCCAACATGCCACCCTGTCATTGCTTCTGTCATCTTTTATGTTGTGTGCTTTAATTTGTGCGCAAGTCACCTGTTCTTACGAGCAAAATGTTGGTGTAGGAAATGTTTCCAGAATATTACTTGTACCAGCTTGCATACAAATATTTTTCTGCAGGCGTTTTTTTCTTTAGAATGAATATTTGCGAAATACTAGACCCATCAGCTAGTTAGCTTAGCACAAAAGTTAGATTTGCTGTTTTATCCAAAGATAATGAAATCAACCTACCAGCACATCAAACTTTGACTAATTAACACTAGAAAACAAATAAGTGTTTTTATTACGCAAACTAAAGTCAGTTTCAGAAAGTGTTTTTAGTGCAGGAGGTTCTACATGGTAAATCCATAATGTGTGTCTAAAATGCATTTATTTAAAAAAAAAAAATGTATTGGCTGTTGTTGCTTATATTTTACATTCGATCATAATGGTATCAAACCTCAACTTAATTCAGTGACAGCTGGAGCCCTAATGTGGATAATTTGTATGTGATTGTGTTCTAATATTTCTACTTTCCCCATCAATATGTCTGCTTTAATGTGAAGATATTTTCTTAACCCCTCCTCAGGCAATTCAGACAGCCCACTTGACCTCTCCCGACCCGACTCTGTGCTGGTGAGCAGTGATCCAAAGCAGGACCACAACTACAGCAGCGTCGCCCTTCAGCGCTGCTCCTCCCGTTCCTCCTCTTCGTCTCTTTCCTCCCTGGACGAAGGAGGCTGTGACCGCAGGCAGTCCCACCGCGCCGGCAGCGAGGGCTTCCACAGCGACGAGGACTCCGACCTCTGGGACGAGAGGGGCGTCCACCAAACGTCTCGACGTCCACCCGCCATCAAGTGGCCCGCCGGCAAGAGGGCGAGGCGCGAGGTCAAGCCAGAGCTGGACGAGGAGCTGAAGGAAGCCGCCGGGTCTTTGCTGCACCTCGCTGGTATACGCAGCTGCACGGAGGGCTCTAAACGCACTGTCAAGAGCACAAAACTTAACCGGAAATAAAGATTACTTTTGCCCCCATCGGACTCCGGACCCTGTGAACCCTAACCTCTGACCCCTGATCGTGTGTCCGAGCGTGCCTCCTTCTCCTTATCTGATCGTTCATTGGCCATTTTGAGCCTTTTTTGTTTGGGAATATCCCCGTTCAACAAAACAAATGGCAATAGTATCGTTCACGCAGGAGAACAAAGCCATATAGAGACTTTTGTACCTCGGGGGTGACTGTTGGGGGTTGGTGTTTGGGCTGTGGAGAAAACATCAAGAAACTTATCCAAAATGACCTGCCTGCTTCTGTTGGATTAGAAGATTGTGATTCAAGATTTTTTTTCTCGAAAAAAGACAAAATGGGAAAAGCTGAAGGTTTTATAACTCAAAGCGTTGCATGCTTCCTCCTCAAACCTGTATCCTCTTCCAAGTGAATCTATTTATGAAGCGAATGAGTGCATGTTTGTAACAGACAAAACCTAACCTCCTGGTGTTATAATTTCCTCCTTTTTGTGCTAAAGAAAAAAAAAATGCCACTGTTTTAAAAGGAACTCCTGCTCCATGAATCCTCTTGTAAGAGAGATGCAATAATTATCCACAACCTTAACTTTCCTTGACTTTATTTCATGTTGGCATTTTTAAGAGTTGAGTATGCTAGTTAAACTTTACAATTAAGAAAACGATTGGAGTAGTACTATTATCTTGTTAAGCGATACACTTATTACACCCAAGCTCTGGCTCTATTTCAGGATTAGCAAGATATGGAAATAGTATTACTCTGCCACTGCCAAATTTAGTTGCAAAGTTAGCTATACTACTTCGCTCAGATTTGTGCGGCCATTACAGTGCTATACAAATGAAAGCTGTTTTCTTTTTTTGTTGTTGTTGCAAATCAGTTGCTCATCCTGTCGATCCCCTTCATTCATCAGTGTGTTTTTGACATATATTGTGCAGACATATTCACATGTTTGGTGACGGCCTATGCAAAGTGAACATCTGCCACTTGTTGTCAGATGTTCACTGCCTGTTCATAGGTTATCCTGCATAGATTTTATTTTTATTTTGTGTGTGTGCGTGTATCATAGTGCATGTTGACTTAAGGCTAAATCTGAGATATGACTGACTGTCTTGACCGAAAGAGTTTGAAATAGTCAAACTCTTTTTGCTCTGCTGACAAAGTAATCATAATCCTCCGATGAATGTGATCGGTGTAATGACCGATCTCCTTGCTACAGCTGTATTGTAGGGCTGCTTGGTACTCTGCTTGCTTCTGGTCCTTTTTGAATGCAAAGCTGGTTAATAATCAGATAAAGGAGCGGATTGGAAATGAATGCAGCTTCTTGCTCCACTATTTGGGTTTTTAGTTTAGTTTTAAACCATGTACTTTAGAAAATGGCAAAATTATATAGCTCATTTGCTGTTTGCTGATCCTGTGGCAAAGCTAATTCACAACTTGAGGGAGGGTGTGTTTTGTTTTAGTTAAAAATAAAAAAATGAGAAAGGTGCAGATCATGGTGCATATTCCAGTGTAAAGAACAAGAGAGGGGCAGTATATGGCCAGACAGAGCTGGAAGCTCGAAGACATTATGTTGGGCCCACAGTTCTTGCTGGCCACAAGTGTTTCGTCCTTGCTCTTCCTCCTCAAACAAAATAAGGAAGTGCCCGCTCTCTTCTCAAGCTGTGAAAAAGAGTGTTTATTGTCAGTTGATTGCATGCAGTTTACTGAGGGGAAGTTGCGAGCCGCTTGTGTAAAAGGCCACAATTCTCATGTGAGCTTTTAAAAAGGCTGTACACTGGCAGCGTACAATACAAGGTAGCATGGAAGCTCAGAGGGGCAACAAACGGAACATCGTAATATTTCTTCCCGCAGCACTAGATCACATTGTCACAGTGACTGTTAGTGTAGCATGCATGATCAGTGCCAAACATCTTCTTGTGCCACTGATGTAAAAGTGCAAAGGGCAGTGGTAACTTAATTCCACTGCTGCCACAAGGCAGTTGTGAAAGCAACAATGCCCTATAGTTTTCTGAATCATCCGAACAGGAAATGGGAGAGGACGCTGGTCAGTGCAGTGACTTAACCAGTCTCTTGGGTTATTTTTGTAGCTTTAGAGTGAGAATTGCTCTTAGCAGAGTAAGCTGCAGTTCTCAGAAGTAATACTTGCATACACTGGTCTTGTTTCGCTGTGAAAAAAAGAACAAATTGTTGTTCATTAATCATCACCTTATTTATGACATTAATTTATGGGTTTATTGAATGCAAAGTCTATCAAACACTGGTCATTTGAAACGAGTGACTAGGCACATTTATTGTTCTCCCTTTTGTAAACTCCACTTAATAAGTATTTTGTTTTTCTCCTTGTCTTTATTTACAGCAATACAACTTATTTTTCTTTCACTATGTTATAGTGATTAAGTATTTTGCCAATGTCTATTGTTTTTAGAGCGGGTGTTTTTTTTTTTTTTCAATCTAACCATGACTGCCAGGTTTTCTTGATGTTTTGTTTTGCTTTTTGTTAGGCTGGATAGTTTATTAACATTGATCCTGAAACTTTTTGTTGCCAAAATTGATGCACAGCTGGGGTATAAACTTTAAGATGGACACATTCCCCATGTACTGCAGAAGCTCATTGACGAAGATTGAATCATTTTATTTTTTTCTACATTTGTCTCATGTTAATGTTTAGATATTGTGACTAAGTTGTCACAAATTGAATATTGGCTTTCGGTCTCATCACAGATTGGAGCCTTTAAAAAAAACAAAAAAAAACGACTGCCACTCATAACTCATGCTTTCAGGTATATTATGGGAAGTTGAAAACTAGACTCACATGACCTGAGTCAGGTCTGTGGATGAGCCACCTAAACATTTAGGCGTCCAACTCAAAACCCAGTTCTTCATTGCTCGACAGCTGTTAATGACTATTGATTATGCGATTCTCAATTTCTGTTGCAGTTATTAAGGGTATGATGAACATTTTCGTTGCATTTGACAAAGTTGCCAACCCAGTATCAGTTTGTGTCAGTTGTCTGCCATGTCTATTGGACTGACACACCTTTTGGTTTTTGTACGCTAACCTCTGTTGATAAAATGTTTATAAGATTTATTTTCGCCAAAGATATGCAATTGCATTATATATGGTATTACAAAATATTAATAAAAACCTGTTCTTGTTTTCACTGTCTTTTTCATTCGAGTCAGAGCAGCTCAGTTTCAACATTTCATCTCGGAAAATAAGACTCGACACATTTTTTTGCCCTCCAAACTCCTTCGCAACATAAGAGTGCCATCTTGTTACATTAGGAGCCTACATGAGCGAACTCTTTTGATCAACATTGCCACCTGCTGTGAAGGCCACAAGATTGAAGTTCTTGTAATAGTCTATTCTTTAGAATAGCTACCTTCTCCATGTGGCTGCTTTCTCAGTTTTCCCATAACCATGTTAGAGCTAGCAAATATTTCCCACCAAGACTAGCAGCAGTTCGGAGCTGTTTTGACTGCACTCGCTGAGCGTGGCACTACGTGTGGCGGCTCCACCACACTTTCTATTTTTCTTCTTGCAGAGTCTTTTGATTGCACCACCATGGCGGGCTGCCAGAAATGCACCTCGCATTAATGTAAATTCCAGGGACGTGCCAGTGATGGATGCATCATCAGATGTCCTAACGACACTCTCCGCTGTAAGTTAATTAGTCATGGAGGACTGTGGGATGAACACAGTGTGACCCTGAACAAGGGCTTGTCTGACTAGCCTCGGGTCCATTGGCACAGCTCTATTGTTCAATAGAGTCCTGTGTGTGGAGGGGAAGAGGGGGGCTTCTCCCCACTGACTGCCTCAATTCAGCTGGAAACCAGAGCAGCATCACCTCCCCCCCTCCCACACGGCCCTAGCAACCACGCCACGCCGACAGTTGCCAGGCAACCAGACAATGCTGGAGCCACTGGCTGTGGCGTGCGTGTCAGAGTTTGTGTTTTGCCTGTGTGTGTTTGTGCGGTCAAGATCAGGAACAGTGAAACAGCAGCAGAGGAAATGTTTGTCTTTGGTTCAAAACATTCGAGCAAAGCCCTTTGTGTCGCACATTTTAATGGCCGATAAAATAAAAATGTAGTTATAACTTCTTCTTTGGAAATTAGAAGAAATGGTTATAGTTTTGCGGTGAAAATATATGTAGAGATTATTCTGGATTAGGTGAAATTAATCTTGTAGGATTTGAGCCGTGATGGCTGCATTAGCAGCATGTCATTTCACTTCTAAATGAGGTCATGTGCATTTTAAAGGAGAATCACAGAGACTGTCTTTCACAGAGCTGCAACCCGCTTGTGATTTCTGACCTTGTTTTTGTAAATGCAACCACACTCAAACTCAGCAGTAAACAATTTAGCCGAGGCATCACTGCACCAAATTGAAAATGGCTTTAGTTCTAGTTTACAGGGAGAGGACATTATGTTAATTAATATAGTATTTATTTCATGTCTCACTAATTATTATATCAACTACTATTATATCATATTTATTAATGCCAGTGTTGAAATGCTTTATTACAGTAAGTAATACAAGTCAAAGTAAATACATTATCAAGTATAAAAACATAAAAAGTACTCATGAAGAACTGTCCCTTTTAGAGCGTTATTTTATTTTTCATCTAACGTTATATCTATCCAACGCTAGACGGCGCCATGTTTACACCAGCTCACCACTTCTCTATGTCCTGACCTATGACCTCTGCGCTTGCGTCTGTGGTCGGCGTCGGTTCTCGTTTGAGGAAGCTGTTGCTTCTCATAAAATGGGTTGCTTCAGACGAATGGCTGTCACGGCTGTTTGATTAGCTCGGCAGCAGCCATGCGCACTCAGTAGCGGGCTTTGCGGACGCGGCGGGCTGTGCGGCCGCTGTCATATGTCACATGCGCTACTCGGTGTCAGGATTTGTTTTGCTACAAGCTAGTTAGCCGTTGGCTAAGTTAGTCAGCGAAGCTATCTAGCTAGCGCTAGCTCTGTTCCCGCTGATGGTGTGACTTAAAAAAAGAAAAAAAGAGAAGCAGTTGCTGTCAAGTCGGAACAACATCCGGTTATACATTAGCGTAAATCGGACTTATTTCCCCGGGACTCACGTCCGTCCTGTGACTATGTTTTCGAGGATAGTTTTCCAAAGTAACGGAACAAGCCGCCCCGAAGCATTGACGTTAAACGACAACTGTGAGCTAGCCAACCCGAGCTGGCCGGCACTGAGCTAACCGGCGTCAACCGTCAACGTTCCGTACAGCCGGCAGCGTGAGGCGCGAGCTACCTGACGGTTCCACCAGTGGATACAGCTCGCGTGGACACTGTCCGTATTTCTAACTTCAACGTTTTAGCTACTGGTGATAACTTGAAACGTGTCCAGCGAAAATGGCTAACGTTACAGATCTTCAAACGAAATACAGCAAGCTGGCACAGGAGTACTCCAAGGTAAAATATGGGCCTTTTGTTATTTCATTTAATGTTAATGCCGTTAAGGTAGTTGTCATTGTTAAACACACCGTTAACTAGCTAGCTGACTGCTGACAAGGCTGGATCTCAGACGCATTAGCGTTAGCCACCTGCTAATACAATTATCAATATGCTCCTGAAATCAATGCTACCTTAACATGTTTACTCGCATACGACCTTTTACTGGAGTGCAATCCGTAGTAAAAGCTATACACAGAGCTGTGGTCAGTGCAAAGAAATGCACTCAACACTGGGTAATTAGGTTACATATGTCATATGAACCTAACTAATGAACTCTGGGTAACACATTACACTCGCAATAAAGCCTTCATGAACTTTGTTTTGTTTGTTTTTTCAAAGCGGTTGATTTGTGCTGCAGTTGAATTTTATTTGCTTAGACTGAGTCTGTTTTTTTTTATTAGAAAAGTCTACAAAGATAATACAATATAATTCAAAGACCCGTAAACTACAAAATGCACCGAACATATCAATAAACACGACCCCTCTGAAAGAAACAGTGTGAACAAACACTGATGTGAAGGTTGGGTAATATACATGTTGATAACTGAGTGTACACTGATTTGATATTGTAATAGGTGAAACTGGTTTTTCAGGATTGTGGTTATAGTGTCATGTCTAAGATTGAATGTGACGACCAAAGCAGCTAAAGGTCCTACTGGGTTCTGCTTGTCAACATTTGGTAATTTGTTAACAAGTGACAGTATAACCTGTGAGTCTGCATTTACTCTTGGCTGTTTGTGCCCTTTGTTTCTGTGTCAGCTGACAGCACTGGGAGTATGTGCTGTTTCCTGTTCAACTCTGATCACCCCGTTAGCCAAGCACCATATCCTGCTCAGGAAGTGCTGACTATGTTGCTGTCATACATACTGCCGATATGCTGAATAAAGTTTGTGTTTAAAGGCCACTAGACAGTCAGAAAACAGCATTGAGTTTTAATTATTTTGGTGACTGTTCTCTTCATGTTATACAGACTAGGACGAATGAACAGCAACCTCCCACAAGCATATGACATATGAGATTGTCTGTGGAAAGACACATGTGTTTTCAGTTTATAGATGTGGCATACAAATGATTATTTCTTACTATTCTACAATTTTTTTTTTAAAATTGTGTCTCTGTTTTTCTCAGCTTCGGGCCCAGAACCAGGTGCTGAAGAAGGCAGTTGTGGATGAACAGGCCAACTCTGTCTCATTTAAGGTAGTGACTTAGAAAACAACAACAAATATCATGACGCACAGCTGTTATGTCCAATTTTACTCCTGATGGTGGCTTTATAAATCAGCCACAACTTTAATGTTTTGGGTGTTCCAGATCATATTATGAACTGTGATCCATCATCAGGTTGCCAGGGTAATCTTAGAGCCTAAATGAGAAGTGTTGTCGATGACAACATTTTAAAATTTTCTAAATGCATCCAGATGGTCACCTGATCTTACTATTACTTATTTTAATCTTGCTAGTATTGCTGGATTTGCACAATGTCATTGCGCAACCCTTATTTAATTTGTTGGTTTTCTCTCGTCCTGAACAATTCACTCTGCATAACTGCAGTATTTAGATTATACCAATTCAGTCTGGTACTTTGCTCCGCTACACAGTGTGTGACAAAAATGACTCCACCAGGGTCTGGACAAACTCTTTTCCACAGTGTCATCAACGGTTTTGGTAGGGGGTTAAAATACAAATGTGAAACCTTTCTGGAAGAATCATCCTCAAATGATTCTCATGACAAAATGTCTTTGACAACATTGTCATGGTTAGAGGTAGTGATTTGCTCAAGGTGCTGCTGGTTGGTGAGAAGACATGTACAGCAAGTTGATAGGCCACATGTGTTTGTCATTATCTTCTTCAGGAGCAGCTTAAGCAGAGGGACCAGAGCCTCAGGAAGCAGGAGCAGGAGATGGACAGTCTCAGCTTCAGGAACCAACAGCTGGCCAAAAGGGTGGAGCTGCTTCAAGAGGAACTTGCTGTCAGTGAATCCAAGGGCAAAAAGGGGAAGGTGATCATGAGGGAAATTAAGGAAGAGCCTACACAGTTGTGTAGAGGGAACAGGATGTATTCATATATACATGAAATTGATATGCTAGCAAAAAACATGCATGATTATGACATTTGCAAACTCAATAATGTGCATCAATAAACCCTAATGTACCAAAAGCAGAAGATCACAATTAACAGTCCCTGTTGTGTCTCATCCAGAGCAAAGCAGACTCTCCATCACAGCATGGTCTCGAGACTCAAAGTGTTTTCGACGAGGACCTGCAGAAAAAGATAGAAGAAAATGAGCGACTTCATATCCAAGTAAGCACCCACGTTATGTTTGGATTGGTCTTTCATGGTTCTCTTCATACAGTTAATGTGCTGGTGGGGCCATGCATGTAATAGGCTTATTTTCTGCTGTCCATGCATTAGTTCTACGACGCAGATGAACAGCACAGGAAGCAGGAGGCTGAGTTGACGACTCGACTGCAGGACCTGGAAAAAGACTCCAAGCAGCACCAGGCTGTTGTGGACGGACTCACCACTAAGTACATGGAAACAGTTGAGCGTCTGCAAAGTGACAAGGCTCGTTTAGAGGTAGAGGAGGAAGATGAAGTACATTATGTCATTGTACATTTTAATGAAGTTTATTAGAATATGTGTATTGTCTTCTGACAGGTGAAAGCTCAAACTCTGGAGAGGGAAGCAAAAGAGTGCAGATTGCGAACAGAAGAGTGGTACATTCTCCTTTTTATTCATGGTTTGAGAATGATTTAATTCATTAGTGTGGTGTCAGAAAACCAGAAGGGCAATTTGCATATAGGAAGTACATACAGTGTGCATTAATAGTTAGATAAACCCCACGAGTAGATGCATGTAAAAAAATCATGCCATCAGTGGTAAAATGATCTGTGAACTGTATTATGATTTATTTTTTAAATCAACCATTTGAATATACAGTTTACATTATGCATCTAGTTGTAATTCTCAAAAACTATTACAATTGATTTACCAAGTATAATGCATAGTTTCATCTATTAAACCTTTTTTTGCTCTCTTTCGGCAGTCAGCAGCAGCTGAGGCGGTGCCAGTCAGAGCTCAACAGACAGGTGAAACAGAGCAGCACTGTTATCCAGGAGAAAGTGCCCTTTAATGACACCAGTGAGTATCTCTGATCTACCATATAGAGCAGACTTTAATTTGAGAACATGTAGGTCGCCATAACACCATTCTACCCAGGAGTAAATATCCCAAACTGTAATATTGCACTCAAGGAGGCAAGAGGCTAAACCATTTAAGCTATATTTGTCGAGTCAATAAAATGCAGTGCAGACACTGTGGATCTGTTCTGGTTTGACGGCCTTTCTCTTCTACCCTGCAGAATTTGGTGACTACAATAGCCTAAATGTGCCACCACACAATCGAAGGCACCAGGTGAGTGAGGAAGCAAAACCAATTTTTGTTTTTATTTGTTTATAGTGCGCTTGCATTCAATTGGATCCTTCCTTAAGCTAATTTAATATTGTCTAAAATTACAATTACCATTTCCCCAGCAATTATTAAATGTATATTTTTTATATTTGTGTGTGTGTGTGTATATATGTGTGTGTGTATATATATATATATATATATATATATATATATATATATATATATATATATATATATATATATATATATATATATATATATATATATATATATATACACATATATATATGTGTGTGTATATATATATATATATATATATATATATATATATATATATATATACACACACACACACACACACACACACACACACACACACCAGTTTCTCAAATCCACATTTTCATCATTTTAAACCTTTTGCAAAAAAAACATTGTTTTGTTTATTAATTAATGGCTAAGGATTCTGACAGTAATGCGAAATTATTCTCAAACTTCAGTAAACGTGGTCGATAGCAACGCATTTGTGGATTATTTCGTTACTTTTGTATTTTATAACTCAATTGCTGAATTATGGTATTGTACAATAGAAGGCCACTGCTCTTATTAACAGACCATTCCTATGGAGACAGTTGTGTTCTCCATACATAACAAGGGGGCTATTTTTAGCAGATAAAATGTTTTGTTTTACCAGACCAACAGTACAAAATACTGTAATATAATTTAAATGACTATCACTTAAAACAAAAAAATGCAGCAAATCCACACAATTTAGAAGCTGGACCCAGTAAAGGTTTAATATATTTTCTTAAAATGTAATCAAATTATTAATCAGCTATCAAAAAAAGTTGCAGATGAAAATAAAAAAGATTACTAATCAAATTATTACCAAATAGTTTGGAAGAAATACATCTGATACTATATGTCATACATTTGTTCACAGAGCTGAAACTCTTCAGAGACAAAACTAAAACATAGCGCGTGTTCTTTCTGTGGTTGCAGCTTAAAGCCCGGGACGTGGCAGGTCAGGCCCTGAGCTTTATTCAGGACCTGGTGGCTGCTCTGTTGAACTTCCACTCGTATACAGAACAGAGAGTGCACATCTACCCCCTCGACTCCTCCATTGAACCCATTTCCCCGCTGAACCAGAAGGTGAGGCAACCGACAGAAGAAATACAAACTGCTTTTTATATAACAGATGTACATTTACTACGTCAACAAGTGGCAGTGGTTTTGCATATAGAATGAATTGTAATCAGTGTACAAGTTTAAATAGTTTCTCTGTCTACTTAGTTTTCTCAGTTTCTCCATGAGAATGCAGCTTATGTGCGCCCCCTGGAGGATGGCTTTTTACAATTACACCAAAGCATCACAGAGGACACCGTCACAGTACTGGTGAGTGGTTTTTGGACAGGGACATTGTGTGTGGGCTTGTTTATGATGCTTGCTAACAGACAATCGCCAACTGCGTTCTTTTTGATTTTCTTGAATTGAAGGAGACTGTGGTTAAGCTGAAGAGCTTTGCTGATAATTTCTCCTCATACACCCACTTTCTGCAAAAGATTCTTCCCTATCAGCTAAAAAGGTCAGTGCTTCACACATATGAAACCGTGTGTGTGTGTGTGTTTGGGGGGAGGGTGGTGGAAATGTGCGAGTAAGGCTGTATTGATCTTCTCTCTTTTCAGCCTAGAAGAAGAGTGCAATACACCTCTTTGTACGGCTGCCCTTATTGCGATAAACCAGGAGTTGCAGAGGGACATGAAGAAAGTGACTTCTGTGTTTGATAAGCTGCAGAGCTACATTAAGCTTTTGGCCTTACCCAGTAAGTTAAGATTAAAAATACATATGTGACACATTAGTTCATAGAGCTGATGGTTTTAGAGGTGGATTGTTTGTTTATGTAGTTGTTGCTTAAGGTGGCAGGTTTGTGCCCTGAGCTTTATTCAGGAGCTGGTGAACATTTGCTTTCCTTCTGTCCATCATCACAGTTATTTTTTGATTTAGAAAAGTAACATAAACATGTATGTTTTTGAAGGTAATGGTATTTTAAAGTAGCTTGTTTTTATGGAAAGAACGGTTGCTGCTGTGAAGTGATCCACGATGCTTATTTGACAAATGTGTGAAATGTGTCTCTCAGGCGTTCGGCAGGATGCCATGCCACAGAGCAGCACCTCCGCTGTCTTCACCCAGCTAGCTGCCTGCCTACACAGTCTTCATGATGCCATTAAAGGTGAGCAGCACCGCAAGACATTTTTCATCCACCGCCTTCCGCAACCAGTGTGACGCAGCACAACGCTTCCTTATCCCCCTCACTGCTGTTGCCATTTATAAAAGTCAGACTCATTTTCAGTTTTCACCACGATACCCGCCAGCCCATATTTTGAAGTGCAAATATCCAGCATCCACCACACTGCGACGTGAAATGGAATTATAATTTAGTGCTCTCTGGCATAGAAGAGTCACTTGTGTTCAGATGACACATTAGCTGAGTGGAAATGTGTTTATACAATGAGGACCCTTGTCTTGGTACTTGTGGGGACATTGATTGTGGTCAAATATCCTTTAAAGACATGCAGTTTTACTCTATGAAATACAATTGCATCATTTACACACCAATCAATAAAGGTGCGTCACAAAACTGCTGCCTTTTGATCTCAAAAGATGATAGAAATGTAATATGTTGCTTTTGAAGCTGAAGAAGACACTCAAAGCCAACAGATGCTGTAAATGCTCCTCCTGCTGTTCTGTTTTCCTCCCCCTGCTTGCAGAGATGTCAAAGCACTATACCCAGAAGGCCAGCTTTGAGCAGGAGCTCCCCACCATCACCCAGAAGCTCTGCACCACCACCGAGTGCCTGCTGGGGTCTTTAGGCTCTCTGACCAGCAGCACTGGCAAGGTATGGCCAACAGGGGGCAGGCTGCAGCCAAGTTTATTTTCCCTAAAACATGTTCAAACAGCGCATGTTATCTGTCGATGGTGTGAAGCACAAAAGCTTAATTGCAAATAGCGGTGAGATTTCACTGCAACTGGAATTGGTCATTTTGCCACCACAGATCAAAAGAACTCGGGTTGGTGGCCGTTCCATTTTCAAAGATTCTGTCTAACTCACAGTTTGTACCGCTGCGTCCCGGTCTGAGGAAAGGGGGGAAAAAAAGATTTCTCTTTGTGAATCAAGTGATGCGTCGGCTGAGGCGTGTCTGCTGACAGCGGGTTGTGGTGCCGAATAACAGGCTGGCACATGATGTGTGGAGTGAGCCTCTTTTAAAGAGTGATCATCTCTGCAGGCAAAAGCTTAATTGCTCAGACATTTATCATCCTGGACACTTGGCGGAGTGATAATCTTTCTCGTGAACACACTGGTTAATTTGAGGCTCAACAGAATGCTGAGTAGCTGCATTGAGAAATGTGGGCATAATTAGTGTGTCTTTAAATAAGGAGGCTGCAAGGATCTCTTTCATTTTAATGATACAATACATTATGTCACCGTTTTGTTGCAGATTGCTACTTTCTTTAGCAACAACTTGGACTTCTTCACATCATCCGGCTACAGTCCAAGAGGCAGCACAGTAGCACTCAACCCTTTGCAAGCAGAGAATATGTTGGCCAACAAAAAAAAAGCCGCTGCCTACATACATGCTATCAAACAGGTCAGTATATGCTTATATCTGATGATTATTTCCAGGCTAATTATACAATGTGACTGAGCCTTTGCAGTTAAAGCCCCGAGACTTTTGGAATATTGTGCACATTGAGATTACAAAGCCAACATCTTGTTTTGTTTTTCTTTTCTTTTCATTTAAAAGAACTTTGGTAAAGTTACTATGAGGAACTTTTAACTGGTTATAAAATGGTCTCAATGTAATACTGAAACCTCTCTATAACCTATCTGAGTAGACAAGATCATCAGCATTCACTATTTTTATATAATTGTTAATTAATGCCCGCCATCGGTGCCACCGGGTCTGCATGAAATCAGATGAAATCATGAACCAGAAGTCACCAGAGGTTTTCAGCCCAGACTCCAGCAGCAACAAACCCAGTGTGGCAAGACCCAAGTTCGGCTTTGCTGCCACCTTGGACCTGCAGTCACAGAGCGCTCTGTGATGCACCAGAGGCTCCTCGTCTGCCTCGCTGCTTCGGCCACACCGACGCCACGTTGCTGAAGGCGCAGGCCTAATTGCTGGTCCTGCTCGAGGGTTAGGGAGGCAAAGAAGAACCATAACCAGGACTCAGTGGGGCAGACTGTCAGAAATTGCTGCAGTAGAACTAGAGATTTGAAGGGATTCTGGCGCTCGGCAACACTACCACTTCTGTCCACAGAGGACGCCTAACTTGACACAAAAAAAAAGTTCCTCATAGTAGTTTTAAGTTAATGCTATATTTTAAAAAAAAGGCATATTTTTTGTTTATTTATTTATGAATAACCGGTTTTCCACTATGCTTCCTGTTTTTGTTTATTTTTCCAGGACAGGCCGCAGTCTGTTCCATACAGAGAAGCCCTGTCAAACCGCCGTATACTCACAAGCTCCACTGAGAGCAGAGAAGGTCTCACTCAACAGGTATAAAACTCCGCTCCAAATTTCTTTATGGAAACCATTTTGTTGGTTAAATGCTCATACATTTTTAAGATTCTTCTGAATGATTTTTCAAAGAGACACCCAGTGGTATGTGGACAATGTGACCTTGTGTGAGTCATTGAGCCAGCCAGGTTTGGTTGCTTTAGAGACAAAAATAATAACTTGGAGGTTAAGCCCAAAATGGTTCCACATGCAATTATGTTTGTTGTGACTGCAGAACAGCACCATCAATAGTGAAAGAGTTGTTATAAAAGTGCAGAAATCTCAGTCTGAAAAATGATGATATGAAAAGACAACTGGACCTCATATTTTAGACATATTCTTGTATTAAAAAAAAGTGTTATAGAAAAGTCTCTGCCTGTCTATTACTGCTCCCTTTGCTCATCCCTCATCCCATCAGCTCACTGTCCTCTCCTCTCCTCCCTGTAGGTGCATCAGAGCCAGGACAAGATTGCTCGGCTGGAGCAGGAGAAGGAGCACTGGCTCCTGGAGGCCCAGCTGGGGAAGGTGCGGTTGGAAAAGGAGAACCAGCGCATTGCGGACCTGGAATCGCAGCTCGCAGCAGCTCTAGGGGGAAGTCCAAACTCCCATCCAGCTGCAGCCAGCACGCTCTCAGAAAGCCAAGAGGAAGCAGAGAAGGAGCAGAATGCTGTGGGGAAAGAAACTACGCTGTGCACCAGCCTGGTACAGTCGCTGCATTGGTTGCTGTGCTTGTTAGTTTTCGCTTGCAGTGGACATTTCTGCCCACGGCATTGGTGTCTGATTTGCTACAACAAAGGGAGCATTACTGCTCTTTTCTTGTAGCTCCCGCACAAAGCAAGTTTTTGCCTCCTAAAACTCAGACTTAAAATGTGCTGATGCTGCAGAATAGAAGAATACCTTTGTTTGAGCAAGTCAGTGCAGAGTTCACAGTGCAGTCACAATCCTTGGCAGTTTAACTCAGTAGTTGCTGTACCATTTGTGTTTTTATCTTTTATTGTTATTGTCTCTTGCACGGCTGGGTTTTCTAACACTCGTGATATGATAAAATTCTTGACATCATTTCTCTTTATCTTGTTACCAGGTTGGCATGTTGTGCACAACACCGACAGTTGAGCATGTGAGTTGTCACAGACCTAACCAATTGACATATTTAAATAACGAAAAACGTTTTTCAAATCATGATACTTCCCAGAAGTCAACAAGTCTTATCTGGGGGGGGATGTTGTGTCTGTGTTTGGCAGGTGGGAGACGAGGGGTCCCGGGAGCAGCTGATAAAGACTCACTACATGGCCAGAGTGGGAGAGCTCACCACCCAGCTCCAGATTTCAGACAGCAAAGCTGTGCATTTTCACTCTGAGGTGAAGCCCGAACTGCACTCCTTATCATTGCAAAGAACTCACTGTTTCATTGCACACAGTCTCTCTAACGTTATGTCACCTGGGGAGAGATATAGGAACTCTTACAAACTCCACCACGAAATGTCCAAATACATTCAGTGCAGAACAGTCACTTGTCCCTGCTCCCTCATGTGTACTATTTTTGTCTGCTTCTTTTAATTTGAGAACACAGGGCAAAGAAACTGAACAAGGAGTTAACCTTGTTTCTGTTTCCCTTCCTCTTTGTGCTCTGGGTGATAATGGAACTCAAAAAACATTTCCAGTGTTCTCTTCTTTTCTTTTTTTTACTGAGAAGCTGACACTTTATATTTTTAGCATTACGCTGAGCCTTGATCTGAATGTAGATACCTCTCTAAGGGACATCCGGTCGCATTGTGATTAACCGGAATGTCAGTCATCAACATTTTGTATCGTTGCAACAGGAACGCACCTGATCTTGAGTCTGTGTCTGGAATTAAACTGTCACTTTTTTAAAACCATTGGTACACTCAAATATCCCCATCACGCAGTACCTCCCTTTTTATTTCAACTTTTGAAAAAGATCTGTAAAGTGTGCTAGACATGCAGTTGTTAACGTTCCTTTTTCCCTTTTCCTAGTGTCGAGCTTTGGCCAAGAGATTAGCCATTGCGGAAAAATCCCGAGAGACTCTGAGCGAGGAGGTCAGACTGGCTAATCAGAACATCACACGCTTGCAGGTAAAAGGCAGACTCATTACCGAAAAGCTTCCTGTCTAAGTATAGACAGGAGCCTCCTCCCAACATAGGAGACACTCATTGTAACTGCTGTGTCTCGTACAGGACGAGCTGACTACAACGAAGAGGAGCTACGAAGACCAGCTCAGCATGATGAGCGACCACCTGTGTAGTATGAATGAGACGTTGAGCAAGCAGAGAGAAGAAATCGACACGCTCAAACTGGGCAGCAAGGTACAACTGTACCTTCCTCTCCTTGTCTGCCTTTTAATCTTTTTTTTGAATAAAAGGTCTTGTCAGAATTGTTGCCTTTCACAAATGTAGCTTCATGCTCAGGTTGGTTTTCAGCTGACTCAGGCTGTCAGTCTCCGTTTAAATAAATCTTAAAAACTCCGTCATTGAGAGTGGTGGGAATAAATCCCAGTGGTTTCAGGGAGTGTGAAGGATCATTTCAGGTTTGTCAGGGAAATGTGACATTGTAAAGTTTCTGTCAGTTATGAGGTGAAGTGGGAGGTCATTGGCGGTATTGTGGTTGCCGGTGGGGCCTGATGGGAAAAGCACCTGCTGGAACCATCTGAAGAAGTCGTTAAATGGGGCAGCAGAAAGAGGCCCGTTTTAAGCGTGCATGTTCCTGCTTGTGCGCACACAGATGGCTGCGTGTTGGGAAGTTGCAGGACGGAACATGTTAGTGAGTAAAGGTAGTGATTTTCTCCTGAAGGCAAGAAAGGCCAGCCTCAGCATGTTTGTTTTTTGTTTTTTTAGATTTTAAAACAGAATGTAAAAACGAATCTCAACTTGCGACACTCAGACGCAACACAGTTCTTAAAAATGTTGTACGAAATCTGGAAATAACTTGATCTTGTATTTTCTTTTCTGTTTTCTTCAGGGAAACTCAAAAAAGAACAAAAGCCGCTAACGCTGCCCTCTAAACTCTGGCTCCATTGTGGCACCACAAAGGGCACCTTGAGAGAAGATCTGGTCTGCGGAGCCTCCCAGTTTCACCAAACCACAGGACGGCTACATGAGCCTCAGATCCTTCCACTGTCAAGCAGTGGCAATACAAACTAATGGAGGCTTGAACACATTTAACTGAAGAAAGCTTCTCTCCCCTTTCTCCTTGTCACAGCACTGTTTTAACACATCATGATTTGCATTAAAAACTGTACAATAAGCTGCTGCTTGACCTTTTGGCCAAAGTGGAGTGGGAGAGAAACGGCTTCCTCTGAAAGGGACAGAGGAAGATAAACAGTGGGAACAGGCAAAGTTGGCTGTGCTCACTGAAGTCAAGACTTGAAGACCAAACCCTGTTGATCGGCGTGTGTGCTTTTCCTGCATTATACGTCCGCGTAAAAGAAAATGAAACTGCGCCTTTACAGCTCATCTGTTGGAGCAGACAAGCAGAGTAAATATTGGTGTGGCTGTTCGTGTGCAGTGTATCGTCTCATCATGTGACTGTGGCACAGGGCTTCACAACATGCAAGTATTGATTTACACATTGAAATTATTATTTTTAGATCAAATTTTAGATTATTTTTGCTCTATTGGTTCCCATAAAACCCCTTTACAACAGGCATTGGTCATAAGCTTCTCTAAAGAAGTGCTTTAAAACCTGAATGAACAACCAACAAAGACAAACTTGAATTCATTCCTCATTTTGGAAAATGTTCAGTCTTGTGAGAGCGGAGAAAAAGCGAGAAGAAAGGTCTGCCTCGAAGCACTGATTTTTTTTTTGTCTACCTAGACAAAAAGGGGAGGATGGACAAGTTTGAGCGTGTTTAATGGTGTCAGTCTGTTCTTGTGAAGTTGTAACAATAGTTGTTTTTATCACCAAAGTGTGGATGTGCACTCAAAAGCCTGGCGTGGCACAAATTCATGTTGTAATGTGTATGCACAAAAGGGTTAACGTGAATATACACTCGTTTAAAATCATGATATAATTGTAGTGTATCATTTCAAATAAATATATATATATATGTATATACATACACTCAAAGGCATTTATTCAGAGGTTACAAATGTTAATTTTCTACGAACTTTGGAAAACTCAGTCTTCAGCTAGTTTTTCTCCTGTATGCGAAAGTGTCATGGGAGGATTGGCCCATAATGCAACGGGTGCTTAGATAACCTGATGCATGAGTCATGGCGGAGTGCAATTAATGTTTACAGTAAAGGTACAACTTTGGTGTGTAGTGACATGAGGAAAATTAAAGAAAAGACCAACAGTGGTTATGAGCAGTTCAATAAAACCTTTAGATCATAAAAAATTTGCCAACAACCCATAAACAGATTATTTTTTTTTTGAAGAATAACACTTCACTTCACAACTTAACCTCTTTAAAGGCACATACATTTGTGAAAATAAATAAAAAGCTTGTTCAACAATGAAATGCTTCATGTATTTAGATTTACTTGGTTATCAATGATTCTGTTGTGTCTTCATTCTGCATTTGAGAGTTGGAGACTGGGGTTTTCAGTTGCTTGTAATTAAAAAAATAAAACAGTCCTTAACACACCCTAACCACTGGGAAATGAGGTAGTACCGTTGACATGTGAGAACTGAAAGATGTTTGATGCCGTCACTTTATTTGGAAGGAAATGTATGTTGTGTCTTTTTAGTTGGAATGCATGATGCTTTCATGAACTATGGGTACACCACAGAGGTCAAAATAATAACTACTACTTATTTGTGCATTCAAGACCTTTAGACTAATAATGATGATGTAATAAAAAATAAGATTTACATCTCTGCAATTCAAAAAGCACAGAAGCTGCTGATGTATTAAGAACAGTTTGGAAAAGTTCCACTGAATTGTGGAAAGGTGGTCAGCTGAAATATCCAGCTTAAAATATATACTACTAAATTCAGGCAAAAGGATAACAGGGCAACGTTTAACATGTTTTCTTGCAAAGAAGTTAACGAAATGAAGGGCCAAACAAGACAACCCCTTTTATACCTCATGAACATACGTTTTATGTGATTCACACTTTTATTCAAATCCATCCTTTGCTGAATCTGTAAAATTGCAACACTGCACTCAGCCCAACGTTGTAAATAGATATTATTATACTCACTGCATGCATATTATTTAACTTGCATGTAACGTTTCGAGGTAAATCTCCAGTTTTTGATACGTCTACAAACCTCACCAATAAAACATTAAATTGCTCATTTGTTTGGCAGAACATGGGTTCATTTAATAAAAGTGGATGAGCATTATTTATTTCCAAACACAGGAATATAAGCAGTCGGCCTATTGCTTAAGCTTAATATCTCCTTGTGTACTTTCTATGTGATATGCGCGCCCATCTTCCGATGGCGACATTTCCTACAGTCACGAACGCAGCACGGCGCTGCTCATTCCCAAAGTGTCCCGCTGCAGGACAGTCTGTGTGAACTCGGGAGGGGAAGCGCTGCGCTGGTAAAACTCCCAGGATTTACACTCTGCCATTTTGAGGAAAACCGGCCGACATCAAGAGTACGGACGCGTCCATTAACCAAAAGTCATGACCCGGATTAAGTGAACGAGCGCTTGTGAATCTGTGAGTATTTCTCTCTTCCGCTCGCGCTCAGCTTTGCTTGTTTCCCTTTTTTTTTTGTTGAGAGAGCTGAGATAGTTCATGTCCGCCAGAAACGACTTAAAAACTGTGTCGGTCCACTCTTCGTGAGCGTCGACTCTGTTGTCAGTGAATGGCGTGTGTTTTGCTCACAAAGACGAGTGGAGTTGAGTGACAACTTTACTCGGACTTCGCGCGAGCACAAAGGCGCAGAAGTGATCCCACAAGTGGGCCCCTCTGCTGCGGGACGCGGGCCTGGCTCTGTTGTGGATGACAACACGCTGGTCCTGTTTTCTTTCTCCAGCCTGGGTTGTTACACGCACACGCACACAAACACCACACACACACACTGATACACCGGCAACTCTTGTGTTTGTGTGGCATTTATCGACCCCACGCTGCAGGAGTAGTGCTCTGTGACAACAATGTTTCAAGATGTGTTTTAACAAATGCATTATCCAATTTATTTGTAGCATTGTTGTGTTCATCTATTGTTAGGAAACAACACAATGTTTGTTCTCTGTTGCCACAAATGACAATCAGCTAAAGTTATTCAAAACATTGACTGTAGTAGTTGTGTATTTGAATTGCTCATCCTTTTGCAAGAGGGAAGAATATGTTTTAACTTCTTTCAAAAGTGACACAGTCTTGCTCTTAATGTGCTCTAAACTATACATGAAATGCACATTTTCCATTAGTTTATTATTAGTTATCCCGAAGTGTCTGGGATCAAAATGAATCACTCCTGCTTGAGTAAACTAAACTGCAGAAGTGGAAACGGGTCGTTATTTTTATTTTTTTAATGTTCTGTTTTTAGTGCTTCAGCTGACAGGAACGTCTCCATTCAATCCTGCTTATTTTTTCCAGTCATGCTTTTCTGAACTCAAAAGAATACCCTGGAATTATTGTACATAATACAGCTGACGCAACATGAATTTATTCTGTTTGTTTAAGGCGTGGAGAGACAAAAGCAGCAGCACACAAACTTTATCTTCGGCTTTGTTTTGATGGGAGAACACAGCTCACTTTGCAGAACAGCACCGGTGTTACTACTGGAAATGGGTCATCCCAGTTCCAGCTCTGCAATATATAGATTATTACACAAGCATTGTGGTCACAACAGTAATACTCTCACGTCAAATAAAAAAGATAGTGTCTTATTTTGTATAATATTGATATACTTTTCTGAAGGGAATCAATTCACTCTATAGGGTGAATACACATAAATTATCCTGAGAATCCCATAGTACATTATCTTGTTTAATCAGGAAGCATCTTTCTGCTAAGTTAAAGTTAAAAAGTATATATTTTTTTTAACCAGCAGTTTTATTCCTAAACCACAATAGTTTCCTCCCAGTTATCATCTGTCAGGCAACTGTTTCTGCTTCCTGTCATCAAGGGATTTGTCCTTTCTGTCACAGCAGTCAGGAATTGCAGCAGAGGCAGAATAACAAGAGCTCCTCATGGGAATGGACTTTAATCTTGAATGAAATTATTGTTGCAATGAACATTCAGTACACATTCAGTTGAATACTAAGAATTAGCATAATGTTATCTCAAATCCCTGATGGTTAGCAGCGGCTTGCTGTTCCTCTTTGTGGACAGAAATTTCTGTGAGTTTGTGAAAAGTTGTCACATTATTCGAGATGAGACACATGATCATTTTGCAGACAGTTGGACCTGTAAATGAATATCTTTCATGTTAAAAGAGCTGACTGGCCTCTTTTTAAAGCTGATGAATGCATATTTTTCACTACACATATGACCCAATAATTATCCTTAAGTGACTGCTGACTTTAAGTTATACTCCGTGAAGTGTGCACCATATTTTGCCCTCCCCAGGCAAGCGAGGGTAGTGATTTCTATAAGTATAGTAATAATAAACCTAATCTAGACCTAATGTATGGGATTAGCGCTGCTAATTAACTGGTAACAAAAATGAACAGTGTTGGTAAGAGAGACATGATTATTATTGTCATCAAGTTTTAGGTGTGTGAGATTTCTTCATCTCCCAAAGCTCATCATGATAACAGTGCAAAATAAAGTTAAACCTGTCAAAGTAATTCATCAGACTTGTTTTATAGGTTTACAGAATACCTTATTACTGCAATAGGTCCACCTTCATTCACAGGAGCCTTCTTTGATTTTGTTTTGTTTGATAGTGATAACAACCAGACAACTTATGAATATTTGGTACATTTATGTTTTTTGGGGAGGGGACGGGGGGAGGGTTTGATAAAACTGGACATTAAGCGAATATTTGTTGTCAGTTCACACGGACAGAGCAGGCTGGTATTTCCTGTGTGCAAAGCTGCTTGTCCCAGAGGAATGTGTGGAATGTAATTTCTCGTCCTCTGTAGATTTAGCAGTGTCTCGTTGCTTTACTTTCTCCGAGAGAACCCAGAAAGAGACAGCAGACTGGAAAGTGACGGTAACCCCCCGCGGAAAACTCAATCTTCTCAGTGCCCGACTCTTTTGAACCAAAGCTGAGGGATTCTGTGAGTCGCCGAGGCGGGATGAACCCGTTGGATGTCTGTGTGTCATTACAAACATCCCCTCATTAGAAAGATGTTCTCCAGTGGTTGACTGAAGACTTGTCAATGCACTACCCTGAACCAGAACCCCCGCTTCCTTGTTTATTTATAGTGAGGGGAACTTGCCACTGGATGTCTCCCTCGTGCAAAGTCAACTCTGTGATCTTAAAAGGGAGGAGGAAGGCTGTAATTGAGGCGTTCTGCTTTCAATTATTTTCCCCCCCCAGATTTTCATGGGGGAGATGAGGCTTCAACAATTTTGAAAGTGGCTTCTTCTTCATGGCCTTGTGAGCCTGATGTTGGTGAGAGCAGAGCTGCCAGCGCATCAAAAGACACGCTGTGATGGCCTGGTGGGGGAATTAACAGAACAATTGTGTAAATATTGCAGCATGTTCACTCTCTGCCCGTTTGCTAATTAGCCTGAATGCCATTGTTCCTCAATATCCCCACCCTTTTTTTAACTTTTAAGATCTATATTGAAAGACAAGGATACATTTAACCAGCCTCGCTCCTCCTCTCTGATGCTGCTGTGCCACTTTCTACCTGCTTCACAGTTGACGTCACCCTGGTTAATGAGGCAGGATCTTTGCCGCCATAGCTAACCTTTTTTGCACACATTTTAGAGCAGGCTTGCGATGAAATATTTAGACTATGCTAATTTCAAAGCCTGGTACGTCTGAAATATAACATTTTCGTTCAACAAATTCGAATACGAAACCTTTGAACACCAGAACTTTTCCCTTTTTGAAAAAAAAACAGGAATATTTCCTTTTTCTGAGCATTTCCTCCTGTTCCTCCAGAGAGAGCTTCTTTAAACACATCACCTTTATGCATCCCAATTATTCCAGAAACCAAGTGTCAATTTGTCAGATTGTATGGATACAAAAGATTTTCCCCTGTTGAGTACATTTTGTTTAAAATCTTTGTTTTCCAAAGCTTGTATAGAATTATGTATGTTTGGGCATATCTCAAAGTAATGTTTTAAGAATTAGAATCAGGGTGAAGTTTCACTGGCCTCACCCATGTATCACGATACCAATAAACAGTGTAGAATAAAGGCCACAGTGCTGTATCGAAATGCTAATATTAACATGATATGTTCACATGGTACTGTTGTAATTGCCCTTGTGTAAAGACCGACACTTTGCTCCAAACCTACGCTAGAAACTACTGTTAAACTACTGTTATTGCACTGAGAAAAAAGGTCACAGTGCTGTATCTGCAATGCTTACAAAAATGATCCAAATAAGGATAAGAGAAAAATATATTAGCGGAGCATTTGGTCAAACTTGTCACATGTGCATTAAGTTGGTCGATGAGATTATTCGCTCCATTCTGATTGTGTAGCTGCAGAACAGTTCAGTTCATACATGTTTGTATGAAGGATTAAAGGAAAGCTCTAATCCGGTGTCACCGGGAGAGAATCTGCTGCAGTTTGACACTGCACTGCAGAGTGCTTGCCTCAGCATTAACATCAAACGAGCCTTAGTTAATTGTGGTGTTAACATGATTATGTTGTATCAGGTTTTCAAGGTCACTCCCTCATTACGTTTTAATGGAGTACCTTAAGGAAATATGTTTTATTTATATCCCCAGGAGCTCTCTCTCTCTCTCTCTCTCTCTCTCTCTCTCTCTCTCTCTCTCTCTCTCTCTCTCTCTCTCTCTCTCTCTCTCTCTCTCTCTCTCTCTCTCTCTCTCTCTCTCTCTCTCTCTCTCTCTCTCTCTCTCTGATAAATGGACATGCTCAGCCTTCCAGGAGAACTGATCCATTCAAGAGCATGTGTGTGTTACCTCTAGAGATCTCACCATCTTGAGATTTCATCTCTGTAAAAAAACAAAACAAGACAAAACTTGATTTAGCATTTTCTAATAGTACCTATTTGTTATCTTGCAGATGAGAAGGCCTCGGGTGGGCAGTTGACCCAACAAAGGAGAAATAGCTGATTTGAACTGGCGATCATCCCTCTTCAGCCATGTGTTCCACAAATCACTCAAACTGGGTCACGTTTGAAGATGACAGCACACCGCTCTCGTCACCTCAAAAGCCCCTACAGTCGCCAGAGCTTATCAAAGCATCGGTACCGCGCCCCAATGGTCTGAAGTTAGTCCTTCCTCCGATCAGAGACACTTCCTGGAGCTTCAATAGTTCTCTGGAATCCCCTCAAAGCCACTCCAGTCTTAGAAGTTCCTGTGTACCATGTAACACGCCCTCTTGCACTCCTGTGAGTGGGGTTCCTAACTGTGAGTCCCCATTTCACTCCAACACGGCGGAAAAGAACAACTTCTTCCAGAGTTTCTCCAGCATGTCAACCACCTCGGTTCCCTCGCCTGCACAGGAGGGCCTGCATCTTACCTCAGATGGCCCAAGCCCTTTCCCTTCTTTCCAGGGGCGCTCAGGACACTATAACCCATTCTGGGATGGATCTACACACAGTGCAGATGTGGACAGCTCCTCCTCAGACTCAGAAGCTGAAAACAGCCTACCACGTTTCTTCATTCGGACCAAAGACGGCGATGAGCCTCCGCGTGACCACCTCCAGAGCTCCTTCTCCTACGTCTGCCACCAACTGGAAGGCCTACGAGCGGGATCGGACCGCGAGACGGAGACAGAAAAAGATGGGGAGAGGCGGCTGAGTTGCAAAAGCGAGGTGCTCAGCGAGGGCGCGTCGCAGTTTGTTCCTCGGGGTCTGTTTCGTAGCCAGAAGAGAGACGGCTGGTCTGTCTTGCTCAGGATTCCTGAGAAAAAGAACCGCATGTCCTCGCGACAGTGGGGGCCGATCTACCTGCGCTTGCTGACGGGAGGCGTGCTGCAGATGTACTACGAGAAAGGGCTGGAGAAGCCGTTCAAGGAGTTGCAGCTCCTCCCGCAGTGCAGGCTCTCGGATCTTAAACTGGAAAGCTACGGCGAGCCCCGCAAAGTCCTCTCGGTCAAGGTGGAACATTTCTCGTACACGGAAAAGAAGCGCTACCACCCAAAGCTGGAGGTCAGTCACGAGCCAGAGGCGGAAGAGCTGCTCAAGTTCGGCTCCACGGTGCACGACGACATGAAAGACCTGGTCGTCTCCATGGAAGAGGAAATCTTCAAATTGTGTTTGCACCACCAGCAGAGGCGGCACTACGAGGAGCAGGAGCTGTCCCTGCAGATCACTGATCATATCTGGGTACAGCTGGATAAGTTTGGAGATGTCATGGAGCGGACAGCCTTCACCCAGATTCACTGTCTGGCTTTCCTGAACGGACTCGGAGATTGTTTTCTGGCCCTGAACGATCTCGGGCTGATGCGCTTTGACTCCAGTTACGGGACAGAAGAGGACGGGGAACTCTGGATGGAGATCGCAGACTGCCATTTTCACAGGTCTGTGAATGAGACAGAGTTTCACAGGTCCCGGCTGGTGAAGTTCTCACCTCCAGATGCCTGCAGGGTGGAACTGATGCGCTATAAGACGGCGATTCTGGGCTGCACAGAAATTCCCTTCTCGTGTAAAGCTGTTGTCACAGTTCAAGGTGCCTATGTGGAGCTCCAGGCCTTTCTTAACATGTCTGCCACCTTCCTCTCTGCAGTGGGGGTGTCGGACACCAACCCGCTGTGCGAGAATGTAGTGATCCGCGTGCCCGTGCCAGGTGACTGGGTCAAAGTGACGCAGACCGTGGCCTTACTGCGGCAGAGGTCACTGAAGGCCCGCATGAACAGAAATGCCTGCTTGGGCGCTGTGGGCACTGGAGATTCACAGCCTGTCATGCAGGTGACCATCGGCACTGTCAAGTATGAGAATGTATACTCGGCCATCGTGTGGAGGATCGACAGATTGCCTGCAAAGAATACGGGTAACGCACTACAGTTTAACATATCTTCGAATTAGCGCCATGGCTAGTGCTTGTTGGCAGTATGTTTGCCGTTTAGGGGTGGTGCACTCCATGTACAAGTAAACTTTGTTTTCTTCCATGCAGCGGTGGATCATCCCCATTCATTTTCCTGCAAGCTGGAGCTGGGATCCGACCAGGAGATCCCAAGTGACTGGTACCCGTTTGTCACGATGGAATGTGAAATTATGGGCGCGGTGGTGTCACAGACCACGGTGAAGTCGCTGGGCACTGCAAACGACATCCAGCCGCAGAAACATGTGACCAGTTGGACACGCTATCATTGTCAGGTAAGAAGCGGTCACCAGTGTCATAATGTCTCGTTCAGTTCATGACAAAACAGAGTGCAACATCGGTTTTGTGTTTTTCAGGTGGAGGTGGAAAAGAAATGGATTGAAACGGAGTCGCAGAAGCAATCTGGCTGCATGACGCAATAAAGACCATAGAAGCTCTGACGAGGACGTTATCCTTTTGGTCCAAGATATTTGCCAAAATCTTCTTAACGGTGACAAGGAATGACAAAAAAAAGAACAAAAACAAGGGTGATGAGGGACTTTCTGTTTATACCTGGAATCAAATTCATGTAATTACTCATAGCCTGGTAGTATTTCTCATGGAGGTTAACCGATTTTTTATCTTTTAACTGAGACTGAATTAGTCTAGACCTAATAAATCAATGTGTTCCTTTTGCCTAGCACTTTACATTTAATAGATTTATTAACTGTGCGCCTAAAGTTTATACGAGTATTGTATATAAGCTTGCATTTGTGTCATCTGCACTGCCCTCTAGAATGATTGGCGGCCTCAATAAAGTACGCCAAATGGGCTGCATGAGATAAACAGCTTAAGTAATGAGCAATATTCAAAGTGTTTTTTAATCACCAGCATCATTTAAAGTTCACATACTTTCAAATGTATTCATTTTGCTATAATCCTCAACATTTGTACTAAATGATATGCAACAGTGTCGTGACAATAGTTTGCCGTCCCAGTTGTCTCATTGAGCATCGGAACAAATATGTAAAAAAAAAAAAAAAAAAGTAGGAGAAAAAAGTGGGTTATTGAGTTATGTGATTATTGGTGTACAAATACATTGTTT